>NC_133335.1:31120487-31720487 GCF_042186555.1 Aquarana catesbeiana | reverse complement strand
AAGAACAAGCAGGAACTGAAGACAGTTGCAGTAGAGGCCTGGCACAGCATCACCGGGGATGAAACCCAGCATCTGGTGATGTCTATGCGTTACAGACCTCAGGCTGTAATTGACTCTAAAGGATTTGCAACCAAGTATTAAAAAGTGAAAGTTTGATGGATGATTGTTAATCTGTCCCATTACTTTTGGTCCCTTAAAAAGTGGGAGGCACATATACAAACTGCTGTAATTCCTACACCGTTCACCTTATTTGGATGTAAATCCCCTCGAATTAAAGCTGAAAGTCGGCGGTTAAAGTACATCTTGTTCATTACATTTCAAATCCATTGTGGTGGTGTATAGAGCCAAAAAGATTAGAATTGTGTTGATGTCCCAATATTTATGGACCTGACTGTATATCTTGTCTCCATTGTGTTGTATGCCGGAGCCATTTTTTGCGGTCCAAAAATGGAAGACAAACTGTGGCGGCCATGTTTCATTAGTCTTAATGCCATATGTCACTATAGCTAGACCTATACTCAACAGGAAGTGCATTGGGGCCATTTTGCTAGAGTCTATACAGAAGACAAAATATACTGTAGCAGCCATGTTTCCTTAGTCTAAAGGTCATATAGAACCATAGCTAAACATATACTCAGCACTGGTTATGGGTGCCATCCTTTTGAAGTTGTTCTCTTTACTCTATCCTTATGGAAGGATCGACAGTCATTGTCCTATAGCGCAAAACATTTAAAAAATCATAATGATCCTATTTACAATAGTAGGGCAACAAGAAGCCTAAGCACCTGATATTCCTAGGCAGTCACCCATCCAAATACTAATTAGGTCCAAACCTGCTTAGCTTCAGAAATCAAATGAGATTGGGCGCATTCAGGGAGATGTGACCGTAGGCCTATATTATGATTAAAATATTTGCCATGGAAACACACTGGCTAAAGAGTATATAGTACCTATCCTAGGCTTTTGTTTTTTATTCTAACAGTGCTGGAGTACAAGGTTGATGGTAATCTAGTGTCCTGAGAGCGCCAGTTTCTGAGATTATGTACACTAACCATGTCACAATGTAGTAACGGTTAACCTTCCCATTAAGTGAGAAATTATGCACACCTCAAATCCATTTCCACTGCAGGCTGCAAGAGGCATTCTATCAAAAAGATATAGTTATCACAGAGGAAGTTTATACAACACACAATAACCAGAAAGTCCAGCTGTCTTCCTTTTTTAGGAGCACTGTGAAAATTTCTGCTAGACAAGGCTGCAAAGAACCATGGAAAATATCTCATGATGACGTTTCTATAAGTTGGGGGTTTCCTGTCCTAAGTGGGTCAGCTTCAGAAGGAAGTTAGAAATGAGTACATCCCACTTTCAGACTACAGAAACAAATCCAATACTCCTCAGCCTTCACAAACCACATATCCTTCTGGACAAGGAACAAGGAAACAATGAGATTTACAACATCCAAGTGTTGCAACTTCCTCCATCATCACAAAAATAAGCCATATGGTTTATGATAAAAAAAAAAACATGACATCTGGAGGGTAAGTTAAATTCCTATATCATTTTATACGATGGTGGTGGGAAAACATAATTTTCCAATGCTACATTACCTGTTGTATTTGTCTTTTGATGGGGAGGTTTTCACATGGCAGCTGTCTAGTACATGGGCGGCATCATCAGGCTTTTACAGCATTTGTAAAAAAAAAATTGAAAACTTCTGTCCCACAGGAAATACATTGTGCGCTCAAGATCAAAGTGTAGTTTGTAAACATTGCTTGCCATGATCCATAGTGCCCATTTGAGTTATTGTTCTGGATCCATGTGCAGTTGCAGGACATGGTTAGGTAGTAAAGTTGCAAACGCCAATGAGGTTATGTTACCACCAGAACTCTAAATTCAACAGAATTATTTGAGTGGGCATGGCCTTTAAGCTTTTCATGTTCTCATCTATAGTTTAAAAGTTCAGTGGGCTATGACTATATTTGAATAATTCATAGGGATAAAAACGCTGCTTGGATAAGTCACTGTGTCCTGCATTTACAGATCATTTGGTAAATAAAAGTGGCAGGAAATCATAAGAGACCTTAATGAGGAGAAAAAGACTTCTAGTGCTCTGGAGCCTGAACATTCAACCTTTCGCTGCACCCTCCATTAGTTAATTGCTTAATTAATATCCAAGACGACATGAAAGGACGAAAAGCTTGTTTCCGTAATTACTCATCCAGTCTGCAAAGGCTTTTTTCTCTGTGGAATCCCACCGCTGCTGCCCTTTTTTTCAAGAATGTTGCATCATCATTCAATGGCCAACAGAGATAGTAGACGTCATCAGATGAAAACATAGAATATCAACAGCACAGAATGCCTACTTTGCCCATCAAGTCTGCTCACAGTGTTTTTTAAGAGCTTAGGGAGACTCTGGGGTTGATTTACTAAAACTGGAGAATGCAAAATCTGATGCAGCTCTGCATGATAGCCAATCAGCTTCTAACTTCAGCTTATCCAATGAAGCTTTGACAAATAACACTGGAGGCTAATTGTTTTCTATGCAGAGCTGCACCAGATTTTGAACTCTCCAGTTTTAGTAAATCCCTCTGTCACTAAAAAAAAACTACTGTAGCATAAAGTTCAGGCACCTAGGGGGGCCAGCACAAACCTGCAACAGCCTCAAAAACCCAGCAGTAATGGCCCAAAAATGCACTGCTCTCATAGTCAAAGCTATATAAGGGGAGAAGCAACTGCAGGCCAGGTAAAATCTTTTAGCAGGCCACATGTGGACTGCTGGCCATAGTTTGGAGATTCTGTTTTCGAATGACCTGCCTGGTAATTTGGACATATATATCTTTTGTGCCCCCCAACGAGTCTCTGAGCGCCGGGGCCACAAAAGATATATATTTTGGCTGCCTCGGAGGGGACAGGGAGGGGACAGGGAGGGGGCGGGACGAGTGCATACATACAGGAGTATTTCCTATTGATGCGGCGGCCTCTGTAATAGGAAGTCCCATCTCCTGAGCTACCAACCGTTCTGTCCATCATAGGAGACGGGACTTTGTATTAAAGAGGCCACTGAGAAAACAGGAGTTTCTCCTGTATGTAATCTGTTGGCGCTTGTCCCGCCCCCTCCCTGTCCCCTCCGAGGCTGCAGATGGGCATCAATCAAGCTGCACTGATGGCAAAGGTGAGTCTGCATTCATAGCAATAGTGGTGCTGCATTCATGGCAATAGTGGGGCTGCATTCATGGCGATGGTGGGGCTGCATTCATGACAATGGGGGTGCTGCATTCATGGCAATGGGGGTGGTGCATTCATGGCAATGGGGGTGCTGCATTCTTGGCAATGGGGCTGCATTAATGGCAATAGGGGTGCTGAATTCATGGCAATGGTGAGGCTGCATTCATGGCAATGGGGGTGCTGCATTCATGGCAATGGTGAGGCTGCATTCATGACAATGGGGGTGCTGCATTCATGACAATGGTGGGGCTGCATTCATGGCAATGGCGAGGCTGCATTCATGACAATGGGGGTGCTGCATTTATGGCAATGGGGTTGCTGCATTCATGGCAATAGTGAGGCTGCATTCATGACAATGGTGGGGCTGCCTTCATGGCAATGGTGGGGCTGCCTTCATGGCAATGGTGGGGCTGCATTCATGGCAATGGTGGGGCTGCATTCATGGCGATAGGGGTGCTGAATTCATGGCAATGGGGGGTTCTGCATTCATGACAGTGATGGGTCTACATTCATGGCAATGGGGGTGCTGCATTCATGGCACTTGTGAGGCTGCAGATGGGCACTGATTAGGCTGCATTGATGGGCACTGACCCTTGTTTTGCTTCACAGTTCTTTTTTTAAAATGTAAGTTTTTTTACTGAAACTTCCCTCTTAAAGTGAAGGTGCGTGTTATATGCTGATAAATATGGTATATCCAAATAACACGCCTGAGCTCATCTCTTCACCACACACAGCCACAAAGGCAAGATAATTGTTGTTGGGCAGTGTATAAGTGCTCGGACGAACACACTTAGACAGAATTTTAATGGTTCAAAGAATGTCAGGCAAAATGGTCGGCCCTCATGCATGTTCACTTCATCAGTTCTGGTCCTCTTTGAAAAAAGAGTTTGGACACCCCTGCTCTAGGTTATTGAATGTTGTTTGCAAACAAAGCTGATTGCCATATCATAGCATATTTTTGGCTCCTGAAATGCATAGTGGCATGGCAGGTCAGTCACCCTTAATTGAGGAAATTCGGCCACAGTTAAAGGTTGTGTAGAAATGCAGGTAGTAGGGTTTCCTGGGAGTACAAAAGGGGATTTGAGGTTTAAATTAATTACTTGCAGGCAGTCTAAGGTTTAGCAGGGCTGTTATTGTTAAAAACGTTATAAATCCTGACAGGTGCAAAATTCAGAGCATACGTTTGCAAAAATTTCCTGTGGTCTATTATCTATTGGTTTAAAATGATAAGACACTGTAATGATGTAGCAGTACTCCCATAGGGAATGCTGGTGACTGTGGTCCGTCTCCCACCCTGCACAGCCAGACACGTGAATTTCCAGGCACACTTTAGTCAAGAATCAGTCCTTGTACTTTGTTTTTGTGTTTTTTATTGAGGGGATATAACTTGGATGGGGATAGGGTACATATGGGATGCCCACTTGATTGAATATAGGAAATTAGGGACTGAAAACTATATACACCACCGATAAATACAACCTCTTCTCTTCACCTCCAGCACATATACTTGCTTGCAGACTGTCATTCCCAGGACCAACTAGCACTGAATTTAAAGCTTGACACTGGTTCAGCCAGGCCCAAAGCACATGTCCTTTGCTGGCAGGGACCGTGGGCCCCTATGGTGTAGCAAAATAGATAGTTCCTAGTGATAGCTGTCCCATATGTGGCTACTGCTCCCAGTACCACCTCTTCAGGCCCTGTCGGCCCTCCTGGCTGCAGCTGCTTCTTTCCACTGCCCGTGCCACCACAGTCCTCCTGTCTGGCTCTGCACCCATCCCAGTCTGCTCAATCCCAGTCCTCTCAGGCGCGCCTCCCAGTCCTCCTGACTGTGTGTCACTCACCACCCCTCTTGGCTGTTCCTTGTTCCTCCTGAAGACTTGTCTGGCAGTGTTCTCCCACTGTCCTATTTGCTCCCAGTGCCTCCTGGCCAGGACACCTCTGTGGTTTTATGAAGGCCCCATCTGCACAGGAGCCCAGGCCCAAGGTCACCCCCCCAGACTGAGGAGCTCCCTCAAAGGTCATGGCAGCCTAACACCCCATCTCTAGCTGGGCTGACTCTAAGTATTTGAGGGGGCCTACCCCCTGTCAATCCAAGTTGGGGATTGGTCGGGGCCCTCAGAATACTCCAGGCAGCTCCACCTTACCTCCCCTCCCTCTTTCCAGAAGGTTTTAGTACAGTCTAGAAATAGGGGGGAGGTCTCAGTGATGCTACCTTAGAGTCATCCAGCTCTCCCTGGATTTCTGCCAACCCAGGACAAAACAGAGAACCAAGCCTGCATCAATTTACCTACACTAACAAAAAAACTAAATCTAAATTTCTAGCACTAAAGGATGCTACAATGATATTTTCTCCATGCAGGTCCAATGAGGTGGCTCCAATAATGTGGACATCAATGGTGATGGTGAATACGTTTTGATGACAGCTGTCCCCTTAAAGATGCAAGCTGCAGGGTTGGTAAGCATTCTGTTCACTCCAGTAGTGTCTATAAATTGGAGAGCAAATATATCGCTATAATAATAGGCACTATATTTGCACAATGTAGCCTCGTGGCCTGTTCTGTAAATGTAATCTTATTTCAACAATGAAGGACTTGTAAGTTTAGACTGTGTGTACCATGTATTAATTATATTTTTCTTTCTATATTTTTAACATGATTTTGTAAGTAATGACTCACAGAACTGAACACAATACGCCAATACACTGTTCTGACCCAGTTATTCTTAGTTCTATGATCGCTAAATGGTCATTAGGTCATAACTGTTTGGGAACAACTGAAAGAGCAGAGGGAAAACTTCACAGGCCCCCCGCAGAATAGCAAGGTAAAAGGCAATTAACGCACAAGGCAACTGTGTCCTTTATTGAACAACCACATTCATTGCCTTTGTGACCAACTACTTTATGTTTTCTATCATTGCTCATTCATGCCACATTTTGTCTTTTCTATAATGTCATCTGATAAAAAGGCTTGTTTTTATTTCAAGAAAAAAACTATAACCGACAAGTGAAAGCTTTCCATTTCTTGTGCAGCCAGTCTTTAGTCCTTTGCAATTCCCCAATGCCATTCTGCACCTTTTTTTTAACATATTACTTTGTTACTACCAAAAGCCTGTTCCTTGGACTTAGCTTTAACTTTGTTTATGGGGCAAATGACTACTATGGGAATGGAACATGCAGGCAGTTGATGGTGAAAGGAGTGATTTTGTGCTTGGAGAGGGGCAGAATAGGTTGGTCAAATTATAAAAGGAGGGCGTATGACATTTAGGCTGTGTTCACATTTATGCGCATCCAATTCGCATGACAGGAGATTGTGACTGGCTCTCAATGGAGCTGGTTCACACACCTCCGGGGCAGCCACGGTCCACACTGGAAAAGGGTCCTGTGCGTCTTTGGCTCTGTTTCAGGTTTGAATTCAGGGAAAAATTGGACCTGATTCGCTCCTGAAACAGAGAATAGGGACGCACTGGACCCCCTGCTGCGAGCCGTGGCCGCAGCTAGTGTGAACCTGGCCTAAATGGGAAAAAAAAAAAAAATGACCCTTACTTTTTGTAAAAGCAGTGTTCTGTCTGCAGATGTCTGACATTCTCCTTGCTGAGTCTGAACTAGAGCTCTCTATTTACCAGGGAGCAACATTTCAGACTTCTCACCTATGGATCTGAAACAACATGTTGGACTTGTGCAGAAAGTCCACTGCTTGTACACAGGTAGCAACTGTAGCATGCTGACAGGGGACAGGCTTTTCTATTCTGGCTGTGGTTGTTTTCTAAAGATAAAACGCTGTAGGACTTTAAACACGTTTGGTTTTGATGCACTTGGGATGCATTGAGCTGATTAAACTGAAAATGAATTTGGTCTTTAAATAAAAAAAGTTCTTCATGAGGCGCATGGGCAGAGCCTGACTGAGCAGAAATGCCAGCTTAGAGCTCTGCTCTTGAAGGGATGTTTCTGCCATATTATACCATGTCCCGGCTCATCTTCACCCGGTAAATATTGTTACTCGGTCTGCTAATAACCCCCGCCACTTAATGTAATGGTTCTTGGGTGTTCTCGCCTGAAAATTAAGCCAAAAAACAACAAAGAAGTGCTGCCTCAGGCTTTAGTCAGAATGGCACTGGCTGCACCCCCCCACCCCACCCCAAAACCCCCTGAAATCCTCTCAGCGCTCTAAAGTATTTGTGGCAACACAGGAGGAATACTCAGATTCATCTATACAAACTTTGCAAATTACATCTTTTACAGACCGTGTATCAGGAGCCATGAATCAGACTGAGACAGAAGTATAGTTAAATCACACTTGTTTAATAATAATAAGGTAAACAGAGTAAGCGTCAAAACAAGCCAGAGTTCAGTAACCGGATCGGGTAGTCAGCCAAGCAAATGTCAGAGAGCCAGAGATAAATGTAGTAGTACAGCAAGCAGGATCAGGAGCCAGAAGGAACGTCAGCCAAGCAAGTCTTCAACAGGAACACAGGAGAAAGTCTCTGTGATGTTGACAAAGGCGAAGACAGAGATCAAGTGAGCTGGACGACTTTAAGTAGGCGGGACTGACGAGCAGAATCAACAACAGCTGGGTAACTGTGGAGAGAGATGGGAGCTGGCAATTAGCCGAAAGCTGAGCGGCCAGCTCAGAGAAGGAAGGGCTGAGCCCAGCCCTGACACCCTGCTTATTCTTCTGCTCTGAGGCAATTTGAAAAAATTCTTCACAAAGTCCTCAAATAGACCTCATATCTTATAAAAAACAGTCTGACCAGGGAAATCAGAGAACTGGGCCAACACACTGAAAATCTTGAACTGCAGGTTGATGAACTTGAAAATAACACCCAGGCTTATGCAGTTAAATTTGAAAACCTCAAAGAGGAAAACTCCTTCAGTCCTTCAATCTCGTTTAGAAGATTACGAAAATAGGGCCCGGCGTTCCAATATTCGTTTACGTTAAATACCTGAATCTGTCATTGATTTGCAAGCCACTATTCTATACCTAGTTCAGGAACTACAGCCTTCCATAACAGTCGAACGAATGGAGAAGGACAGGATTCATAGAGCTCTCACACCTCAGAAAGCTGATGGACCACTGCACGATATTATTCATCCATTTTCTCTTACCAAGGATCTAAATATGTCTGCTGTTCTGCTGAAGAACTCCAATCTTCTTTACATAACATCCAGCTTCTAGAATGCCCTCTCAACCAAAGCAACGCACAAAACCGAATGGTTACCCATCCCCTGCAAAAATCAGCTGGTACTGAAGGAAATAAAAGTCGCCAGGGGCAATCAAAACGTGGTCGTTTTTCTTCTCCTTCGCCAGCTCCTGAGAACTCTATGGACTGACTTTTTGTTTGACTCAATGTCAGGTATTTTTTATATATTTAACTTCCAACTAACTAGATGTTTGGTATACTTTTTTTTTGTCTTTCTGCTGGTCTATTTTTTTTTTTTGCTGACAGCAGCGAGTTGTTCGCTATATTTCTTTACATAGCCTCTAGGTAACATTCGTTTTTTGAATGTTTTCTGTGGTGTTTTTTGTTACTTGTATACACCTTACCCCATCCCTTCCATCCCTCTTCATATGCTTTTTCATGACACATTGATGGGTATGGGACTTTTTGGGACAATAGGACAATGGTATCATTTCTATTTATGTATTACTTTTCATTGGATCCCCATTCATCGGATCCCCATTATTATGTGGGTTTCTGATGGTAGCTCTTTGGCCTCTGGTGGACTGCTTGTCGCTCCCCCTCCAGTACGCCGTTCTGTTGAGCTATCAGCTCTCTTTATTATTTACAAATCTTAGTAATATCTGCTTGACGAGTGCCAATTGCTTTCCTTTTCTTCCAGCCTTTAATTTTTCCTATCCCCTATACTGAATTGTATGCGATCCCAATGTCAGAACTTAATGTTTTTATTATGCAACTCCTTATATTACCAGTATGGCCCCCTTAAACATTTTGACCCTAAATGTCCAAGGTCTTAATATACCACAAAAAACGCACTAAAACATTCTGTTCATTTGCTGCAGCTAAAATCCACATTCCTTGCCTAAAGGAGACCCATATTACTAAACAATCTACTCCTGAGTTTTTCAGCTCCTCTTATCCACAGGTATATGCAGCCTCTGCAGCTACTAAACAAGCAGGTGCTCTTATAACTATTCACCATACAACCCCATTTGTACTTTCATCTGAAATTAAAGATCCTGAAGGCCGCTACCTCATTCTTATTGGGCACATTTCTGATGTTGTATCATATTATGCTCCTAATAAACATCCATTATCATTTCTTTCCCACCTTTTTCATGTAATTGATTCACACAAGTTGGGTACGATGATATTATGTGGAGAAACAAAAATCTTTTTCTCTTCTTGGATACATCTCCCCCTTCTCCCTCCTCCTGTTCTCCTAAGCTTTCATTTTTAGCAACTTATCTCTAAGCATAACATGTTAGACTCTTGGCGTGAGCTCAATCCAGCTAGTAGATGCTTTACATATTACTCCCATTCACACAAATCACTTTCTAGGATTGATCATATCTTCCTAAGTGTTTGCATGGCTCCAGAAATCCTATCATCAGTTATTGCCACCTTTACTTCGTCCGATCATAGTGCAGTTTGTGCTACCATCTCCTCCCCTATCCCGAGATCCCAGGATTCGCCTTGGTGAATTAATGATTCCATTCTAACTCACCCGTCCCATTGTCCAGATATTAAACATGCTCTCAATGAGTATCTCATTAATAACACTTCTGCAGATATTTCCCCTCTCACTCTTTGGGAAGCCCATAAACCTGTAATTCGAGGTACGCTTATCCGGGCAAGCATCATATCTCAAACGTGAGCATAAGCTCCTTCACCAAAACTTAGAAAATGACTTCAATCTGTGTCACAATACATTCCAAAATTCTCCCTTCCCTTTCTACTAATGCTAAGCTTGATAGCGCCACTTAGGATTCAACCTATTTCTCACTGACTCTGCAGATAAATGAATATGTAAATCACAACACCTTTATTACCTCAAAGCAAGCAAACCAGATACCCTATTAGCTTGAACCTTACACTCACTGCAAAAACCTAGGACATCTGTGCGACTCAAACTAAACTGTAATTCATACACAAATAGCCCTGTAAAAATTTTGCACACATTCTGCTCAAATCTTGCTAAATTAAATTCGCCCAACCATAATTTTGACCATGCTGCTGCTGATTCCCTTTTTCCACAAATTACCCTTCCAACACTCTTACAAACCCACCGTGAACGTCTCGAGTGTCCCATCTCTGCAACAGAAGTCATTGTGGCTAATAAGGCTTTAAAACCTAATAAATGTCCCGGCCCAGATGGATTTTCTGCTTCCTACTACAATAAATTTTCCGATATATTATCTCCTATCCCAACTGAGGCCTTTAATACGTTGTTGAGGGGACACTCTTTTCCTTCAGAATCCTTAATGGCCATAATTTCCATACTTCCCAAATCTAAAGCTGATACAACCTCTTGGACAAATTACCGTCCTATTTTGCTTTTTAATATTGACATTAAACTTCTAGCTAAAATACTTGCAACCCGCTTGAATAGTGTAATAGGCAAACTTGTTCATCAAGATCAAGTTGATGATAATATTTGTAGAGCTTCTTTACTCGCCTATGTTGCTAAATACAGACGTATACCTGCGTGAATTTTATTGCTTGAATATAAGAAAAGCATTTAACACTGTCTCATGGCCATACTTACAATACATTCTTCAAAAATGGGGGTTTGGACTGCAATTTTTGAAGTGGATTTCATCCTTATATGACAAGCGAATGCATTTATCAAATATGCTGGTTTTAAAGACCCTTTCCCCATTGGAAGAGGGACCCCTCAAGGATGTCCTCTCTCGCACCTCCTATTTGCACTCCTTATTGAACTCTTGGCCCATATAATTAGATCTGATCCAAACATAAAAGTTATTGAATTAGCTGGATGTCATCATAAAGTATGTCTTTTTGCAGATGACATCTTACTCTTGATGCCATCTCCCCATATCACAGCACATCTCCTCTCTGTCCTAAACCGTTTTCCACACATTTCCGGCTTAACAGTTAACTATCAAAAATCAACTGCACTCAACATTTCCTTGCCTCCTTCGGACCTAAAGTAAAGATTCACTTCCCTTCTCTTGGACACCTCATAGACTTCCATACCTAGGAATATAACTGACTTATACTCAACTATCTTCCCTCTATCCTTCTATCCTGGATAGGCAAAATTACTATCCTCTATCCTTCTATCCTGGATAGGCAAAATTAATGTAATTAAGATGGCTATATTGCCCAAGTTTTTATTTCTTTTTAGAGTCTTGCCCATCCCAGTTCCATCTCATTTTTTATGGCTTATACAGTGCAGAATTATCTCCTCTAAACTCACTCTCTGTCTCCCACAATGCTTTGGAGGTTTAGGTCTCCCAAATATTTCTGGTCTGAGGAAGGAGCACAAATGCTCCGAACGTGAAGCCACCTCCTTTGCCCTGTACCCTGAAGTGACGTCGCTCTTGAGTCCCCAGCATCCTCTGTTGCCCAGAATAGGTAGCGAGTGCCGGAAACCACCAGTGCGACCTGCCAGCTGGACCCCAGGGACACGGACACACAGAGAGACCTCCTCTGGATGACACTGCAGGATCATTTCATTATTAAATGGTCTTTAATTACTGCACTTAGAGGCACTGTGCTTTCTTTCTTTTTTCAAATATTTCTGCTTACTATCATGCGGCACACCTTGCACATTTACCAAAATACCTTGGATTTAAAGAAATTCCTTTATGGGTAACAATTGAGTCTATTGACTGTGACCCTATTTCAGTATCTAACATGTTATGGATACGACCCACTGATTGTACTTTTATTTGTATTCCTATCACAAAACATTCTTTATCCATCTGGGACATATTCAAAACTTCTCTTGGCCTTCAATCTCTTCATTTACCACTTCTTTTATTAAAAATACCACTTTTTACCCTTCCTGGATCTCTCATAGTTCTTTCAAAGTATGGAATACAGCTAATTTATCCTGTTTATATAATTTAGTATCTGCCGCCTCCATACATTCTTTTCCTACTTTGTGTGATAAATTTGGACTTCCTCAATCTGAACTGTTCCGATATTTGCAAATCAAAATTTTTTTCCAACCTTGTCTTAATTCCAGCTCCCAACAATCCCAGATGTCACATTTTGAACGTATATGTATTTCTGACCCTCATGCTAGAGGGCTTGTTTACTTTCTCTATAAGCACATTTTAGCTAGTACTAACACTGGTCTAACCCTCATATGTCTCCAAACATAGAACTAGATCTTAATCGCTCATTTAATGCTACTGAATTGTCTAGCATATGGTCCGCCACTAAGTCTGCTTCTTCTAATGTTGTTGCTGCGGAAACAAACTTTAAGGTGCTAACCCATTGGTATTTGGTTCCCGCTAGAATATCGAAATATGCTTCTGTTTACCCTGGAGCTTGTTTTCGCGGCTGTTCAGAGTCTGGCACTCAACTTCATATTTGGTGGGATTGCCCAATTGCCCAAAAATTCTGGAAGGCAGTTTTTGACTTAGCCTCCAAAATCTTTGATACACCTATACAGCTCAATCCTGTTATAGCCCTATTAAACCTGAAACTGGATGCACACAGAATCAATTTCGCCTTCTTTTGCAGCTCCTAACAGCTGCAAAACAAACCATTGCTAAGGAATGGAAAACTAAATATTTAATTCTAGCTAAAACCAAACACAGAACAAATAAAGCTCTTATTCGTGCTAAAATAAAAGTAATCAAAAGAGATCGAATTGGTCAATTTGAGAAACTCTGGCATTGTTTACCTCCAGACTATGATGACACACTATTTTTGCCTTGGTAATTTTACTCTATTTACCTTGACTATAATTTCTATTCATTTGGGATCGCATCACCACTTGCAGACCCCCCCATTCCCTTCCCCCCTTTTTTTCTACCCTCTTCTCTCTATCTATTCCTATGTTTTGTTTTCTACCTTTCTTTTAATATTGTATGCTATATACACATTATCTCTTCTGTTTTAATATATACTTATTAGATTGATATCCTTATTACTACTCTTGCAAAATTAACCAATAGTCATTAGCTTACTTTTTTCCTTCTGATGGAATTTTCTAATGCTTTTTGATGTAATACTTTATTGGTTTATTCGTTGCTCTACTCGTTACATTTTTACGTTGTTATTTCCTTATCCTGTTCATAAATTGATATGTTTAGCTTTATTGCTATTTGAATATTGTAACACCATCCTTGTATGTACTAAATTTGTCAATCTTTGTTAAATTTAAAAAATAATAAACAAATTTGACGAGAAAAGAAGTTCTTCATACACTTTTATGACCTTTCCCCGCTGTGTTTAGCTGTCCATGATGTCACTTAAAGTGGTTGTAAACCCTTACAGACCACTTTTACCTACAGGTAAGCCTAAATTAAGGCTTACCTGTAGGTGGAAGAAATAACTCGTAAACCTACACGGTTTAGGAGATATTTCCAAAAGACAATGCGCCGTAGACAACTGCGCGCAGGCGCACTGGGCGTGCCGTTTCTAACGGTGATCATGCCGTTAGTGGCGGCACAAGCGCACATGCGCGGGAGTGCCATCATCGCGACTCCGGCCAATCACAGCGCCGGAGCCGCGATGCCTGGAAAGAAGATGACCGCTTCGTGGAAGAAGGGACAGCGGTGACATCGCAGGCTCCTGTGTCAGGTAAATGACACAGGCAATGCCTGCGATGCATGCGATGCATAGTAGCCCATTATGCTTTACCTTTGCAGGGAAACAAAGAGGAAGTAAACCCATTAGGGTTTACATCCTCTTTAAGGACCGAGCCTCTTTCTGAGATTTGTTGTTTACAAGTTAAAAACAGGTTTTTTTGCTAGAAACTTACTTAGAACCCCCAAACATTATATATATTTTTTTCGAACACCCTAGAGAATAAAATGGCGGTCGTTGCAATACTTTCTGTCACCCCAGATTTGCGCAGCGGTCTTACAAGCACACTTTTTTTGGAAAAAATACACTTTTTTAAATTAAAAAATAAGAGAACAGTAAAGTTAGCACAATTTTTTTTATATTGTGAAAGATAATGTTACGCTGAGTAAATTGATACCCAACATGTCACTCTTCAAAATTGCGCCCGCTCGTGGAATGGCGACAAACTTTTACCCTTAAAAATCTCCATAGGCAACATTTAAGAAATTCTACAGGTTGCATGTTTTGAGTTACAGAGAAGGTCTAGGGCTAGAATTATTGCTCTTGCTCTATTGATCCCGGCGATACCTCACATGTGTGGTTTGAACACGGTTTTTATATGCGGGCACTACTCACGTATGCATTCGCTTCTGCACGCGAGCTCGGCGGGACGGGGTGCGTTTAAAAATTTTAGTTTTTTTTTTTCTTATTTATTTTACCTTTTATTTTTTATTTTTACACTGTTCTTTTAAAAAAAAATGTAAACATCCCTTGTAATAGAAAAAAGCATGAAAGGACCTCTTAAATATCAGATCTGGGGTCAAAAAGACCTCAGATCTCATAATTACACTAAAATGGAATAAAAAAATTTAAAAAATTGTCTTTTAAAAAAATGAAAAAAAAAATGGCCCTTTAAGAGCTATGTGCAGAAGTGACGTTTTGACGTCTCTTCCATCCTGCAATGATATGAAGACGGGTGGGGGCTCATCTTCCTCTCACTCGTCTCCATGTCAGGCCAGAAGAAGGATCTGATCGCTTCCGCCGCTGCCGACGGCACCGGAGTGCAGTGGGAGGGCCCTCTCCCGCCAACGTTAAAAGTGATCTTTTATCTTGAAGCGGACCGCCCGCTGAAGAAGATACCGGAGTTATGGCAGCTAGCTGCTGCCATAACAACAATATTCCTCTTCAAAGTACCGACGTATAATGACGGTGGGCGGTCCAGAAGTGGTTAAAGTTGGTTTAGAATGATTATTTATGTGTATTTTTTCTTTATACATAGAGGCTATGTCAGTAGACATATAGACACGTGTCAACATATCACTGTTGGCTAACGACAAAATGAGAAAATGTGGATGGACCATCTTGGGATTCCATGATTATTCTCACAGCTAGCCTTTAATTTCCCTTCCTCTTGACAGCCCCAGTGTAGCCCATATCCTTCCTCTCTTGCTCTTAACTATACCTCCCAAACAGCCTATCTGTGCCTGGTTTTACCTATTCTTCCTAAACTACCTAAGCTTTCTTCTCTTGCCTTTTCCTACTTGGGACTCCACCTTTCACCATTTTTCCTTATGTTTGTCACAAGGTTTCAAAACCAGAGGTTGTAACTTTACAATTTTTCACTCCACAGCAGAGGGCGTTGACTCAGTGCAGTATATAGGAAAATACTATATTAAAAATAACAAATGGCAACTCACAATGCATAAGATAAGAGCATGTCTTCCACTCAATGCGGTTAGCTGTAGAGCAGGGATATGCAATTAGCGGACCTACAGCTGTTGCAGAACTACAAGTCCCATGAGGCATAGCAAGACTCTGACAGCCACAAGCATGACAACAAGAGGCAGAGGCATGATGGGACTTGTAGTTTTGCAACTGCTGTAGGTCCGCTAATTACATATCCCTGCTGTAGAGCCTCCGTGTGTCTTCAGAAGCCAGGAAGCAGATGCCACTGTCAGGAGCTGTGTAGGACACCAATCCTGAAGCCACTCTGGAATGCATGGACTGCACAAGACTCGAAGTGTCGTCACACCTGGGAGGGCTGCACCTTGAGGAGCATGGATACATGTTTTGAAGCGTAACTGCTCCTTTTTCAAGCCTAAGGACATGCTCATGTGCACACAAATATATAAAAGAGCAGGGAGGAGGAGCGCCATTCTCGATAATTCCTTGTCTTTCCACTCCTTTTACCTAGGTCACTTTATTGTTTCTAAATAGTTACCATGCACACTTTAATTCTAACTAGGACTGTCACTCTTATAGGAGAGTGTTTTCATTCAGTTCACTGCTGCATTCTCTTAATTCTGGATCTACACTCACCGGCCACTTTATTAGATATACCTTGCTAGTACCAGGTTGGACCCCATTTTGCCTTCAGAACTGCCTTCATTCTTCGTGGCATAGTTTTAACAAGGTTTTGGAAACAATCCTCAGAGATTTTGGTCCATAGTGACATGATAGCATCACGCAGTTGCTGCAGATTTGTCAGCTACACATCCATGATGTGAGAATCTTCCGTTCCACCACATCTTAAAGGTGCTCTATTGGATTGAGATTTGGTGAGTGTGGAGGCCGTTGGAGTACAGGGACCTCATTGTCATGTTCAAGAAACCAGTGGTGAGATGATTTGAGCTTTGTGACATGGTGCATTATCCTGCTGGAAGGAGCCATCAGAAGATGGGTGCACTGTAGTCATAAAGGGATGGACATGGTCAGCAACAATACTCAGGTAGACCGTGGCGTTTAAACAATCCTCAATTGGTACTAAGGGGCCCAATGTGTGCCAAGAATATGTTCCTCACACCATTACACCAACACCACCAGCCTGAACCGTTGATACAAGGCAGGATGGATCCAAGCTTTCATGTTGTTTTTGCCAAATTCTGACCCTACCATCTGAATGCCGCAGCTGAAATCAAGACTCACCAGACCAGGCAACGTTTTTCCAATCTTCTTTTGTCTAATTTTGGTGAGCCTGTGTGAATTGTAGCCTCAGTTTCCTGTTCTTAGCTGACAGGAGTGGCACCCGGTGTGGTCTTCTGCTACTGTAGACCATCTTCTTCAAGGTTCAATGTGTTGTGTGTTCCGAGATGTTATTCTGCATACCTTGGCTGTAACGAGTGGTTATTACTGTTGCCTTTCTAGCATCTCGAACCAGTCTGCCCATTCTCCTCTGACCTCTGACATCAACAAGGCATTTTCCTCCACAAAACTGCCGCTCACTGGATATTTTCTCTTTTTTGGACCATTCTCTGTAAACCCGAGAGATTGTTGTGCGTGAAAATCCCAGTAGATCAGCAGTTTTTGAAATACTCAGATCAGCTCGTCTGGCACCACCAACAACCATGCCACGTTCAAAGTCACTTAAATACCCTTTATTCCCCATTCTGATGTTCGGTTTGAACTTCAGCAAGTTGTCTTCACCACATCTAGATGCCCGAGTGCGTTGAGTTGCTGCCATGTGATTGGCTGATTAGCAAGTTGTGTTACCAAGCAATTGAAGAGGTGCACCTAATAAAGTGGCCGGGGGGTGTATATTGTCATGGGATGTATGGAATTAGTACCGCTACTCCCCAACCTCTGTGTTCCATTTGCATTGTACTGCAGAGATTTTTTTTTTTTTTTTCAATAAACCATGTGGGCAGGCCAGATGGACATAAAGAAAACAGTTGTGAAATGGGGATATAAAGGAAATAATATGATATATATGAAGAACCCAACGCAAATCATTTACAGACCGAAAGAGGGGTAATCACAAATATTAGGTGAATTATGGACACTGAGTACTAGTAAGGACCCATTCATATCTACTGGTGGAGTCTAAAGCATACATTATTGTGAGTTAACACTAAATCTTATGGAGCCTTATAGAGCATTGAAATTGAAATATTGCAGTGCAGCACAATGATCTCCCTCTATATACAGTACATTAATGAATTTTTGATTGTCCTTGCATTTACCTACTGTTAGAATGTGTGCAACACTGCAGGCAAATGCACAGCTGTGAATGGTCCCTAAAGGGATACACATTCTGTCCCGCTTGCCTATCACAAAACCATTCTTTAGAATAAACTGCAAAAGACTTCTTCTAATGGGTATTACCGTATAAGAACGAATCCCATCTCTGAACAAGAGAAGACACTGAATGGCTGGTAGCCAGCTTTGTCTTTCTCTCTCTCTCTCTGCACAGTGTATCATCAGAGTACAGAAAGAAGTTTGTGTTCTGTTCTTATCACCCGATGGAGCTGAATGAGAATATCCATATCTCTCATTCAGCCTCAAATGATAGGTTTGGGAGAAGCCTCAGTGGAGTCTCATTACCTGGAATGTCCAGTGGAGCAAACAGCAGCTTTCTCTTCAGGGCTGGGGATTAATGGGAGCGCTCCAGCCTCCTGCAAGGACTCTACTATTACTTTCATTCCCTTAAACAGACACTCAGAAAACAGGCAATGCTGTTCACTCTCCCAATCTCCTTTCCTTCACCCAATCCAGAGAAATTAAATTGACCAACTGCCTTTCTACTTGCTGCAATTTTAAACTTACCAGCTTTACCAATGATCTGAGCAATTGGAGCATCACTAACAGAGATGAAGGAACCAACTGACTTCCAACTTGCCGACAAATGTGAGCAAGGTAGCAGTGCAGGTGAACTGTGATTCATTGATCTGCTTGAATAGGTGCCGGTTTATCCCATCCACTGAATACGGCATAAATCGTGACTCGTGGTTGCTGAAGTTTGTGATTTGTGAAATCTGTCAAAAGCCACGTTGGAGGGGACTGGACAAATTTTGATTGGTCTGTGCAGTGTTATGCCGCGTACACACGATCGGACTTTCCGACAACAGAACCGTGGATTTTTGTTTGAAGGTTGTTGGTTCCAACTTGTCTTGCATACACACGGTCACACAAATGTTGGCCGACAATTACGAACGTGGGAACGTGGTGACGTACAAGACGTACGACGAGCCGATAAAGAGTTAGTTCAATAGTCATGTGATATCTCCATTACGAACGCTAGTTTTATAAGACCGAGCGCTTCGTACTTGATTCCCGAGCATGCGTGAACTTTTGTGGGACGGACTTGTGCACACACGATCGGAAAGTCCGACAACAAAGTTTTGTTGGCGGAAAACTTGAGAACCTGCTAGCCAACATTTGTTGGTGGAAAGTCCGCCAACAAATGTTCGATTGAGCATACACACAGTCGGACTTTCAGGTAACAAGCTCACATCCAACATTTCCCGTTGGAAAATCCGACCGTGTGTACGTGGCATAACATTCACTAACCTGTTGCAACTTTGTTAAGTTGCAAACCTGTTGGCTTATATCTGATTGAGACCGGGTTCACATATCTCCGGCCGCGGGTTCCCAGCATGGGGTCCAGTGCGTGTCTGTACACCAGTTCAGGTACGATTCAGGTCCGAATTTTTGCCCGAATTTGCACCTGAACCAGACCCAAACACACACAGGACCCTTTTCCAGTGTGCTCCATGGCCGCCCCAGACCAGTGTGAACCGGCTCCACTGAGCGCCCGTCACACTTGCCTGTCATGCGAATTGGATGCGGGGGAATCCAGCCTCAGAGTGATAATGAGGCAGGGAAGGGGCTAACTCCTTCAAGCCCTCATTACCCCTTTTTAAAGTGTTACTAAGCCCAGGACTCTGCATTCACTATATCTGGTCACCCACAGTAGACAGAACATGGAAATGCAATCATTTTAGTAAATATAAACTGCTAAATACCACTTCTCAGTAGCAGTATATAGCAGCTTGTAGGAGGAGTTTTCATTCTCCTCTGACTGTCTTATGAGGCTGCAGGACCCCTGACCCTCTGTCTGGATAGTGCTGATTGGCCCTGTTTAGAAGAAAGGAAAAAATCCTGGATGGCCGCACACTGCTGAAGGCATCTTTATTGAAAGATTAAAATCCAAAACAGTCATATCTTGTGCATAGAAAACAGTGGAAGACATCTGACGCGTTTCACATCATGTATTGATGCTTAGTCTAAGCTATGTGCGGCCGTCCAGGATTTTTTTCTTTCTTCTAAATTTGAGCAGAGCCAGCACCTGCAAATTCATAATAGGGTGGGTGTCTTCAACAGGTCTGGAGCTTCTTGATTGCCAATTTTTCTTCCTGTGCCGATCACATTCACCCTCTCAAGAAAAGAAAAAAACTCTCTAGCAATACACACCAAACTGAGCATGTGCAGAGTGACTCCAAGGCTCTGTTCTATCAGCAGATGGATTGGGGACTGTGGAAGAAGGGGAGGATCAGAGAAGACAGGATCAAGCAGCCTTTTTACACAGTGCGGAGGATTAACCCCCTTAGGTTCTACAGTGAGTATAACAAGCATGCTTTACTGTATATACAGACTGATTTTACTGTTGTGGGGTTTAGTAACACTTTAACTGTATAGGGAATAACTCTTCTGTACAGCAGTGGTGTCTTCGTGAAAAATGCCCCTGGCCATATGAATTATCCTTGCAGCAGAGAACTAGGAATGTGCAACTCTGTGTATTCTTAGTTCTTAGGCCTGGTGTCAAAGTGTAGAATTAGTCATAGGTTTATTTCTTAAGCTAATTGATGCATAGCGACGTTAGGAGACTTGGTCAGAGCATCAAAGCCTCAAAATAAAACATAAAACAAATCTGGGTTGAGAGAATCTGTTAATAAGCAAACAGACAAGAACAATGAAGATAGTCTCTGGCTGCAATGGCTGCTGAGATAAGAGAACAAACAAACAGTAGGGATGCGTGACATAAAATATTATCTGCAGATTCTGACTGGCTGATTCTAAACATTGAGAGTATCCGGCATTGCTGTTGAAATGGTCAGTTGTTTTGGCACGGTTAGTTGGGCTGGTTAGTCAGAGAGGTCAGGAATGGTTTAGGTAGTACAGGTGAGAAGTAGTTAAGGCATTACAAAAAAAGGAGATACAAACAGAAACCCATATTGAGGCTTAATCTGCCATTGTTGACCTTCTTCTTCTAAAAACTATGTATGGAATGAGTATGCTAATCAGGAGTCTAACCTTGCTCTGACTGCTTGTTCCAAATCAATAACTTACATTTTCAGAAGAAGCTCAGCAATGGCAGCTAGCATATTTCTTAGCAGATATATAAATTAAAATGTTTGGATTTCTCAAAAACGGCAATCTCAAATGCGTAGAATAAATGTATCAAAATCAGCAATTTCATCAAAATGGCTGCATTGTAAGAGACATTTTTTGATGAGTGAATATGAAAGGTGGTAAGTGGCTCGGGCCAAAACGGCAAGTGTACGGTTCATATTCCCGCCATTGGTATCCATTTTAACGTTGTAACCACCAATTCCAGAATGCACAATGGGTCGCACTTTCGGCCATAATGCCGTGTACACACGGGCGGACTTTTCGACCGGACTGGTCCGACAGACCGAATCCGGCGGACAATCCGACCGTGTGTGGGCTCCGTCGGACCTGCAGCGGACTTTTTCGGTCAAAAATCTGACGGACTTTAGATTTGGAACATGTTTCAAATTTGTCCGACGGACTCAAGTCCGGTCGAAAAATGTGGTCATCTGTATGCTAGTCTGATGGACGAAAACCCACGCTAGGGCAGCTATTGGCTACCGGCTATCAACTTCCTTATTTTAGTCCGGTCGTACGTCATCACGTACGAAACCATCAGACTTTGGTGAGATCATGTGTAGGCAAGTCCGTTCGTTCAAAAGTCTGTCAAAAGTCCGTCGAAATTTCGTTGGAGAGTCCGTCGGACCAGTCCAGTCGAAAAGTCTGCCCGTGTGTACGCGGCATAAGGGTTTAACAGCAGATGACCATGAAAGAGCAAAGCATTTGCAATAAGCAAGGAATCTGCCTAGAAAGATGTCACCTGTTACAACTCCACCACCACAGTGTTCAACTCATGGTTTTGTATAACACCATTGAGGTGGATCTGAATGGAGCATTTGAAGGATGCTTTTCACCATTAAGGACCCATTTACACCAATTGCATTGGAATGTGCTATTTAGTGTTGCCCAAAGCAGACACAACACAAAGACAAGGTAATTTGCCTTGTTTCCTATAAGCAAGGCAGGTGGGAAATACACTTATGTCTGCAAGGCTGCCAGTAGGACCATAGGCATGCGCCCAGGGTTTTCTGGGTGTGCCTGGGCACACCCTAATCACCCTGTGCACTGCCAATTCCACCCTGCTTCCTGGTGTCCCCTGTCTCTCCCCTGCAGTGCTGCCACCTGGCTGCTGCAAAGAATGTTTCAGGATGGATGAATGAATGAACACAGTGAGTGAACTGTACTGATCACTCCTGTGTTAATTAACTGAAGCATAGTAAACTGTGGGATAGTAAACTGTGTTTACTATGCTTCAGTTTGTGAATGAACAGGAAGCCGCTCAGCAAAGAGCACTTCCCATTCACTCACTGTCCAGTACAGCTGAGGTTGCAGAGAAAGGGACTGGGGAAGCGCTACCCTCAGTCCCTTTCTCTCTGTTTAGACCAGGGGTCTTCAAACTATGGCCCTCCAGTTGTTCAGAAACTACAATTCCCATCATGCCTAGTCAAGTCTGTGAATGTCAGAGTTTTACAATGCCTCATGGGACACGTAGTTCCGCAACAGCTAGAGGGCCGTAGTTTGAGGATCCCTGGTTTAGACCCTTGATATTTCACCAAAACCCCCTAAATGGGGCTCCTAAAGAAATTGTAAAGAAATAATAAAAATAATATTGTAGAAAAATAAATACAAAAATAGATTTGTAAAAAATAATTAAAAAATAGTAAAAATATAAACTACTGACACCAATATCTGCTCTATTGACACCGTCCACTGCAATGCTGATATACTCGGATGTGTCTTTTTGCTCTGGGGTGCACACCCTAATGCAATAGGCTGCATACACCAATGAGTAGGACCCAGAAGTCACTACTATAAAATGTGACAGCTGTTATCAGGGACAGAAGTAGTTTCATGGTGTTTCTTTATTTCTGGCCACTAAATGAATATAATGAAAATAATTAATAATAATTAATATTGAATGAAATAATTAATGAAATAAATTAATGAAATAAATACCGTAAGTGCATGTTTTACATTTTGGAAGTGAAAATGGTCATTTATACTATAGGCATTTAGTTTCATATACAATATGTTCTTTCTACTCCAGTACAGCCTTGCAAAATTGGTACCTCTAACTTCACAACTGATTGTACAGATTTGCACTGTTAATGAGATCTCCACACTGACTTTGCACATGAGGCTCTGGAGGGAAGAGCAGAAGCAAGGTTAGGCTGCTTCTATCCAGGAGGACAGCTATTAATGTAAGCACCGGTGGCTAATATACCCATTTAGGTGACATGATTTATGAGCTGGCCGCCAGAAGGGCACAATCTCGGCTGGAAATTCTTTGCCACTTGAAGATTCCAGCTGTTCCTCATGACATCCAACAAGCGACCCTTCTGAGGGACCAGCAGCCCAGCCTCTCCACGGGAAGTTAGCGAATTTGCTGTTTTATCAGAGAAAAAAAAAGTGCTGAAAAAAGCTGCAAGATCTGCAGAACAGACACGTAATTCTCCCGTGGGGGCCCAAACTATAAAACAGTACAAGAAAGAATATAGAAAAAAAAAACATTTACAGAACTTCAGACTCACTTACATCATTTATAACAATTTTTAGCATCTTTGTAACTAATTTAAAGTGCTCTTGTTGCTCTTATAGAAAACATTATGCTGTATTCGAGGAAGGTGTGAACGTTCACTATGTTTGGTTTTTGCTTTATAATTTATTTATTATACATAACATGTATTACTTATCAACCCTTCATTTCAACATAATGCTTAAAGTGGTTGTAAACCCTTTACAACCACTTTTGCCTACAGGTAAGCCTATAATAAGGCTTACCTGTAGGTACCGTGAAGTTCTCCTAAACTCACCGGCACATGCGCACTGAAGAAACGGCTCATATGTGTCGTTTCTTCAGCTGCTGTGCCGTGACTGTCGGCTCCCGTGCGCACGAGCGGGAGTGATGTCATCGCGGCTCCGGCCAATCTGTCAGGGCTGGCTCAGCCCTTCCTTCTCTGAGCTGGCCGCTCAGCTGCCGGCTAATTGCCAGCTCTCATCTCTCTCCACAGTTAACCAGCTGTTGTGGATCTGCTCGTCAGTCCCGCCTACTTAAAGATTTCCATCTCACTTCATTCCTGCCTTCGCCTTGGTCACATCACAAGAAACCATCTCCTGCATTCCTGTTTAAAGACTGGCTTTGCTGACATCCATTCTGGCTCCTTATCCTGCTTGCTGTTCCTCTACTTGGATCCCTGACTTCTGGCTTGACTGATTACCCGATCTGGTTACTGAACTCTGGCTTGGCAGACTACATGATCCGGTTACTGGACTCTGGCTATGCTTTGACTACGCTTACTCTATTTACCTTGTACGGGGACCGCTGCAACAGCATTGTCCCAAGTTAAGTATTTCATAATGTGTTTGTATGCGATGCATACTAGCTCATTATTCCTTTGTCTTGCGGGTTGTTTTTTTTTGGGGCTTTTTTTGCTGAGTTTACAACCACTTTAACCCAACATCTAACTAACCCTAAATCTCAGGCAAAACACGTCAATGAATAAAGTATCTTCAATGTGATTGACACCCTTATGGCAATTCTAGTTTAAATAATGTTAATTAAATTTAAACCCAATTAATAAAATCTAATATAAGCTTTATCTTGCCACCCATATCACTAATTCTCATTGTTTTTAGGACCTTTAGGTTCTCCATGGTGTACTGTGTTCTTCCCCTGGCCCCTTTGTCACTATTGTGTTCTGCAGTGATGTAGGGGTCAGTGGCTTAGGAACCCTTACTTGCCCTCCTTTTACTGTAGTGTTAAATTGTACAGGTGGCTAAGGAAATATCAGTCATGACCCCACCTTTAGCATACCTCCCAACTTTTTGAGATGGGAATGAGGGACGCCTATTAGCAAAAGCATGTAAGCATAGGACACACCCCCTGTCAAGCCCCGTTAAAGGGGAATTTTTCCAAAAAGGGCTGTGTGGTCTCGTCCACATTTTTGCAAGGCCAAAGTGGCTAAGGAAAGGTGACAGCCTTAAGTACTGGCTATAGATATTTTCCAAGTTAATGTATAAAACATTCGAGGCTTAAAATGTGGAGCACTGGATCAGAGTAGTCAGCATACCATTAACCTTCACCGCCAGTGGTTTAACCCGCTCGAAACTGCAACTTCTTGTTCCATGATTTTGTCCTGTGAAACCTCCCTCACAATAAGCTACTGTTCGTGTCCCCTGGTAGGTGACGTGGGCTCACCTGAAGCATGGAATCTAAGTGACAATTGGCCTTCAGCAGAGATCCTGCTAGTGGAGATGGTCTCGGAACTCTAATGGACCAGGTTCACGATTGTCCCCCCAGGGGGTGGCTGGAACTGAGAGGCTATGGTCCAGATACTGTTGACAGGGTTGCAGACGAGAGAGTAGTTAAGTCCAGGCAGGGGTAGAAGCAGATGGCAGGTAATAGAGTAGTCAGGACCAGACAGAGGTCTAGGCAAGCAGCAAGGGAGAGTGTAGACATGTCAACAAGCAGGCAAGCAATAGAGTTTTTTAGCCCTCTGGTAGCTGTCAATAAAACACAGCACCAGCTACTACACCTTAAATACCCCTCTGGTTTAGTGTTGTTACTGGGAACTCTGGAAGTCCTGGCAGGAACTTTACGAATACAATTGAAAGATCTGGGAGGGATTCTGTGAGTACCATTGGAAGTCCTAGCAGGGTTTATTAAGTACCATTGGAAGTCTCAGCGGTTCTGAAAGTCCTAGTAGGGATTCTAAAAGTAGGAGCTCTGGAAGTCCTGACTGGGATTCCGAGAGTAGCATAACAAATGCCAGGGCTCAAACCCAGAGAATGCTAGGCCCAGATTTTCAGCCCACCAGATTTACTCTCTGTGTGTCTTTTGTCTTCTTTTTCAGATTCAGAATACTTTAATAATCCCAAAGGGAAATTATTTGGTCCCCAACTACATTCATCCTAACCTCCTAGAAGTACAATGATAATGTTAGATGAAGTTGAGCTTAGACTCACTCTTTAATTGACACGAAAAACTGTAAAGCATAGTGTCTGCATTACAACCCTTCTCCATCTGAGCATTTGGTTTTCTACAAAATGCTTTTTGGCAGTGTAATACATTTAATAATAACGCTAACAAGCCCTACATTGGTTGAATGTATAAACTATGATAAAAACATGAATTTAGCTCCTCTACACACATGGCCGTCCGCAGGTAGGGGCAAGGGGGGTCAAGTGCCCCCCCCTGGAATCAGGGATCGGATCTTAAATTTAGCACAGTTGCGTCGCTATCGGGGTGCGGGCAGCCCGCACCCGGGTGCCATCCACCAGTGGGGTGACACCATCAAGGTGCTGTCAAGCCCCCCCATCTGTGGGGTGTGACTTTGGCTCTGTTCCCTTCTCAGTCCAGCAGAGAAAGCTGTGACAGGAGAAAGGCGAGCTGCGGGCTGTCAGAGGTTTCCCCTGCTCGCCCCCCTTTCTCCTGTCAGGGAGAAGAGATGGCGACTCTCACCAGTTCCCCACCCAGCTTCCTGCCCTATTGGCCATAACTGAGGGCCAATCAAAAGGAGACTAGGAGAGGAGAGCATCATGGAACATGTAGTCCCAAAGATTGGCAGCCCCATTTTCCACAGGGAGGTTACAGCTCGACCAAGAGAGAGATTGAGAGACTGCAGCCAGCAAAAAAGCTGAGGGAAAGAGTGCTACAGGACAAAGAATGAGGAGTGTGCTGGGCAGAAGCCAAAGAGAGATCCATGCTGCCCAGCACCACCAGAGAGCGAGCCACGTTGCCCAGCACCACCAGAGAGAGCCACACTGCCCAGCGCCACCAGAGAGAGAATGACTGAGCCACTACCAGGGTACAGAAATGCTACACTACTGACCAGTGTCGCCCCGGGGAACCCAGAGTGAGCGATCGTCCAGCCGGAGGGATCACTGCTGTAGGTTCTCTGGGTCTGGTAAGAGGGCCTGTTGGCCATTATCCATTACTTATCCTAGGGACCGTACTAAGTCTGCAGTCTCTGACCATGATAATGTGAGAATGACATTGTCAAAAAGGGGCGGTGCATGGGTGACCCTAAAATGGTGCGCCCCCCCTGAAAAAAGTTCTGCGGACGCCCATGTCTGCACACAACCAATACACATTATTTTGCAGGTCCAGGCCCCCTGAATACTGTCAATAATGACTATATAATGTCTGATGGAAAGATTATTGTACTGGGGTTTGGTAATTAGAAAGTTACTTGCAGTCACCTATCTGTGAGATTTCGATTTTTAGCTCCTGCAACCTTTCAAACAAATAAGGATTTGTTACAAAAACCTTTCTATGTTACAAACTTGATTTTGCATCTTTTGCTGTTTTGATAGGAGATCTAAAGAGTGGGAGTTTGGGAGATAGAGATGTAGTTTATATTCTCCGTGCTGTAAAATGCAGTAAGATAAAGAATTCAAATTAAATCAAATCACATTAAAGTACCACTATTGTGAAAAGATATTGTATCGCCTGTCACTTATGATGGACAGTTTGACTGACAAACGTAGAAAAAAATATAAATAAATGTATGTGAAATAAAAAAAAAGAAATGAATACACTGAATACTATCATTACAAGTATTAATCACATACATTTATCAGACTACAATATGTTTTGCAACAACTTTAACTAGAATTCTAGAATTCAGAATTTGCTTATAGCAAAATATCCCCCCCCCAGCTTCTCTTACCTGACGGTCCACTTGTGCCCTATTCCCAAAAGTACCAGGGAGCGAAGAGGCATTTTTTTTACTTTTGGTGAGATATGTCCTAAGGCTGGCCATACATGAATCAAATTTCAGCCAATAACTGTTGATTCTGCCAAAATTCGAACTGTGAGTGGCCCTATCGGCAGCGCCTAGTTTGACATACTTAAAGCGTAGTTCCAGGCTAAAAACGAACTAGGTCTTAAACAATACAGTACCCAACCCCCCCTCGTTTTTTGGATTTTTTTTTTTCATACCTTATCTGCTGTGTTTTAACTGGACTTCCACCCTTCCAGTCACTTCTGTGATTGTTTTTGGCCCTCCTCCTTCCCCTTGCTCACTTCTGGGACCTGTGTGCATCCCAGAAGACGACGGGACCACTCAAAAAGCGCAGCACGACTAGCCCATGCGTAGTAGGAAACCGGCTATGAAGGCTTCACTGCTGGTTTCTCTTACTTGCAATGCTGGCTCCTGCACCTGAAGCCAATGGACGGATCGGCTTGGGGCTCCCTGGACAGATAAGCGTCCTTATATTAAGAGTTAGCAGCTACAGTATTTGTAGCTGCTGACTTTTAATTTTTTTTATACAGGCTTTAAACTGAAAATTATCGATCAAACAGCGACTGCATCCAGTCAGATACAGTCACTGTTCAGCTATTCAGACAGCCACACTGGTCTTGTGGCTGTCTGAATACAACAATCAGCAGTGTAGGTTCCTTCATTCATACTGTTTAGCATGGATGAGGGAGTCAAGTGATTTTTGTCTTTCAGTCAATCGGGCTTAACAAGACAAATCTGAAAGTGTATCACTATCACAGGACACTTGCATGCCCTAAGGGTTGGAGATGATGTTCCTTTTCATACTGACATTGCTTAGCCGGAGATAATGAAGGCTCCAACTCTTGAGCCTGAGAAAGGACAACGTTTGAAAAATCCCTGCAATGTATATAGTTCATCCAAACAGGATTTTTTTTTTTGTTTTACATTTGTTTTACTTTTACTTTAGTTTTACTTTAAGTGAACCTGTGCACAGGTCGAAGCAACAGGTTCACTTTAGCTTAGCTCTTTACCAGCAGCTTATACTTACCTTCCATTTTCTCCCTTGATGCTCTGTTCAGGTGGGGAGTGAAGGAAAGCCTTGTGTAAGCTGCAGGTCTTTAAACTCATAGTTTACACAGGGCTATGTACTCCTAATGTGGCAGCACTGATTGGCACAACAATGTCACATGGAGGGACCCACGTGCTCCTCCTTCCCTGGAAATACTGCAGAGTAAGGTGGCTGTACATTTTTCTAATTTGCCTTAGGCGGCAATCCTAGTCTACAGGCTGTTTACTACCTTCACCCCTTTGCATAGGTTGCTGGACAGCCTTCTTGACAGTCCTTTTCGTTGCAGTAGAGTGTGGTCAGTGTGGGTGGTGCTCAGTCATGGAAAGAACTAGTCTGCGGCCAGGAGAGAAGTAATCAGCAGTGCAATCCATATGTTTCACCTCTGGGGTAGCCAGGGATTTCTTTCTCTCTTTATGGTTAGAGTATGCCCCATGAATGGGGATGCCTGGATTCTATTTTATTACTAGCCTCTGATGCATCAGGAAAACCAGTCAGGCTTATTCTGACCAAGTTACCTACTTGTTGCTTGATACACCAGACAAACCTGCTTGGACCTTTGGATGGACTGATAAGTAGTTTGACCTTTATGGTTCCCCGGCTGTGTTTGTAAAGCTCTATATCATGCTACCATGGCATTGCCTACGTCTTTAAGCCATAATGAGCTTGGATTGATGGATGTGGTACCTCATGAATGGGAGAGAATCTTTACGTTATGTGGCGGTCATGTTTAAATGGTGATGGGGAACATTGTCCAAGTGGGGACTGAAGGAAACTGTACTATATGAGATGTCACTGCAATATTACCGACCCTTTTATCATCGTAACCTGCCCTATTTTTTGTGCATATTTTGCTGAGTGCCAAGCAACCTGCCTATGCTCCCAAAGGGCTCATACACTGCCAAAGATCAAGATAAGTTCAATAGATCAAGGATGTATATACTGTAAGGAGGAACATATGGCAAGCCTGATTAAGTTTTTTTCAAACTGGGGGAAAACTGGTGCCTTTTTAATTATGTGAAAATCAACTCTATGTAGAGGTGCCCCCATGGGGTCCCTGAGCGTACTAGTTCCACACGTCACCCTGCTTGGCCAGGCAGTCACTTTCAGACACACGTTGTCAGACAAATGAACAGTCCTTTAGCTTGTTTTTGTTGTTTTTATTAGGGAATTAAACTTGGATGGGGAAAAGAGACAGGGGATGCCAACATAATTGATCTTGTTGAATTGAACACATAATTTTGGATCTATATTGGCAGTCTCTAAAGCTCCTTACGCCTCCAGCACATCTCTTGAGTCAACTCCACTTTCTCTACTGCGCAGTCATAGATTCCTATCATAGTTAGCACAAAAATAGGCCTCACTCTGAATAAGTCCCAACTGTTCAATAGCTGCCATTTGCTGGCAGGAGTCTGCAGGCCCCTTTGGTGTAGCAAACAATAGCGATGAAAGAAGTACTTTTGTGCTAACTGAATCTTGGTGGACTACTGGTCCCAGTAAGTCATGTGCAAGTCCTGCCAACCCTCCTGGCTGCAGCAACTTGAATCTAACACCAGCGACATCACAGTCTCTCCCTCTGGCTTTGCATCCAATCCTGGCATGTCTCTCCCAGATCTCCACACTGTGTCTGTCACTCACCGACCCCGGAATGGATCCCTCCTAGTGACTTTCCCGGCAATGCTCCCTGCTGTCCTCTTCCTGCTCCTGTTCAGGACACCCTGAGATAGCTTTTGTATGAAGGGGTTCCTTCCTAGCTCCTGAGCTCCAAACCCAGAGTCAACAGGGCCTAACACTCCATCACTAATTCTTCCACCCGAACAACTCCTCCCACAGCAGGCTGACCATGAGTAAATATAGAAGGCCTGCCCCCTGCCAATCCTAATTGGAGGGTTGGTCGGGGCTCCCAGATACACTCCATGCCACTCCAATCCTCTGCCCTGCCCCTTTTCCAGAACCTTTCAGAAACAGAGGAAGTGCCAGAGAGATGAAGTACATGTTAGTCACCTGCTGCTATTCTCAAAATCACTCCCAGACCCCAGATCAAAACAAACAGGCCTAACTCACAGCTAGGCCTGCCTAAATTCATAGCTTCCAACTGTCCCTGATTTCGAGGGACTGTCCCTGATTTGGAACAATGTCCCTCTGTCCCTCATTCTTCCTCATTTGTCCCTCATTTTGGTCTGATCTATATAGTTTTATATAAAATGCACTTTTTAGCTTTTAAAAAGTGTTTTCCTTTGCTAAATCCTTCATCCAATTTGTAAATTGCTGCATTTGTACATTTAAAAAGCCAATATAAAGGAATAGTAGTGGTAAAAAAGCACTTGTGGGTTTAACTAATATTTTTTTTTTTTGAATAATTCTTCTTTAAGGGGGTGTGGCAAGGTGTCCTATGCCTACATACTTTTGCTCATAGGTGTCCCTCTTTCCCATCTCAAAAAGTTGGGAGGTGTGTAAATTTACCTGCACTGACTGAAAAAAAAACACGGCCTCTAGCACATCCTACCTAAGATAGAGGGTGCTACACCTACATGGGTGTTCTCAGTACAGGAATTCTTCCATGAAGTATCATACAAAGAGATGAACGTTGAATATTGTCCCTTATTTGGGACTGCACTCACTTTTGACACACGTTGATCCTTTAAATGTCAGGCAGAGGTGATAGTTTTTGTAAATACCCCTCAAAGAGTCTACTGTGAAGATTTAATTATATTATATGAGAAGCAAGCTTTTTATCTTGAGGTTGCTGATCTGTTTATTTTAATAATGTGTACACTTTGGCCAAAGGCTTTTTCTTGTGTTTGTTAGATTTTTGGATTTTCTTTATGAAAAAATATATTTTTGTAGATTTCATATACGTGTATTGGTTTATCACTTGGCAGGTGGTACTAAAAAAATCATTGTTCTATATATTTTTTCAATTATTGGTGGGGTTTGAAGTCAAAGTCATGGTTTTTAACATACGTTTTTTTGTTAGAATTTGTTTTACCTGCGACTCCTGCACATTTTTGTTTACAATCTATCTGTTGAGACATTGAGGTTTATATATAAATATATATATATTTATATATATATATATATATATATATATATATATATATATATATATATATTTTTTTTTTTTTTTTTGCCATTCTATCCCTTTAGGTAAAAGAGCATAGATCTCGGTCAGTGGATCTCCACTCTGTTAGGATTCCTTTGTAACTGTGTTTGCTTTATGATACCAAGCCATCGCCTAGAGCATGGGTGCTCAACCTGTGGCCCTCCAGCTGTTGCGAAACTTTAACTCCCATCATGCCTTTTGGGAGTCATGCTTGTAACTATCAGCCTTGCAATGCCTCATGGGACTTGTAGTTCCACCAGAGCTGGAGGGCCACAGGTTTGGCACCCATGGCCTAGAGAGTGGCTGAATGTACTGGACTCAAAAAGACAAAACATATGCATCGGTCAGTCTGTTATTTCTTACTAACAGGAACTTCCCCTGGAACTTTTCTGTGGACTTTGGGGAGTCCCTAGCCACAGGTATAGGGTCTGATAAACCAGAGGATCCTTGGTTTGCCAGGCTGGTTTGCCTTTAGCGGCTTCTAGAGGGGAAAGAGCCAATGGAAGGGCATCCATGGAGTGGAACCCCAAAGGTCCCATGTTAAAGGATTGGGCCCCATCTACTGCTTCCCCAATATGTAACAATTCTAATTATTTGTTTTGCTCTGTTGACAAAAGAGTGTTTGGAGAGTAAAAGGAGGGTAAGTATGTTGATGTGGGGTGAGGGGATTTAAACAAACCTGTTGCTCTTCCCTGAGTGAGCTAATTACAGATTATAAGGTATCAGGTGAAAGTTTGGCAAATGTGCAACAAACCTGCAGCAAATACTATATGTGCAGAGACAACAGAGTAGGGTCTCCGTAAGAAATCAGTGGGTTTGTCCGTTCAATGTAGCATGTGCTTCCTAGAATATTAGGTAAACCAAGATTTAATGAGAAAGCATAAACTAATTCAGAAGCTGGCAAGTCTCTTTTAAAGAGGTGAGTAAATTGATGAATGAAGATGGCGAGTGTGCTTTGTACTTCAAGTAAATAATACATTCTTGGTTGAACATTTTTTGGTATAGTGTTTGTAGCACCCTCTAGCTAGTGTGCTAGTGTAAATAGGTTAGTTGTTAGAGTAGGCAAATTGGCTTGACTGAGAGCCAGGCCTGGGTTGTGAATCTGGGTCAGGGTTTAGTGATTCAGGGAGGCTGGATGACTCATTTGACACTTCCCCCTGGTCTGAAAATTGGAAGAAATTTCCAGAACTGGAGGGTGAGAGTAAGGAGGGGCTGTCATGCATATTCATGAGGACCCTGGCCAATCCCTAGAAAATGGGCTGGCAGGGGGCAGACTCTCCTCATAAATAGACATGAGTCATGCCTGCAGGGGCAGTTGGGTGGAAGATGGACGTAGAGTGCTGACGAGGCTGTTGGAGGCCCTCGCAGGGTACCCCCAACACATGGAGGAAACCCTTCCTGGAGGCACGGGACCAAGTGAGAGGACAGCAGGAGCAGGTCAGCATGTCTGGGCGATCTCCTGAGAAGTCAGCCGGGTGGGCTGGTGAGTGTTCAGTCTGGGAGGACTGTGGGAAGAGTGCCAGTCTTGTAGGACTGTGTGAAGTTAGCCAGGAGAGCTAGTGAAATTGGCAGCTGCAGCCAGGTGGGTTGGCAATGCCTGAAGAGGTGATGCTGGGATCAGTGACCACAGAGAGGAAGTGCTGGGAGAGTGTGAGCTGTGTCACCCTATCTTCAAATATAGGGGCTGCGAGTCTCTGCCTGTAATGGGCCTTTGCTACCAAATTGCAACAAGGAGACACAGGTGGGTTTCTGCATGCAAGTGAGAGCTAAAGGAAGAAGAGGAGCTGAATATAGGACTGTATATAGGAGAAGTTGTCCCTGAAGTTTGTTTGAAGTCAAGTGGGCATCCCAAAATTTCCAATTCATGTCAAAGTTCATATTCCTCAATAAAACAAACAAAACAAAGTCACAATTCTGTGTGCTTAGCTGTGCAGGGTGGGGGATCCCATTCTACCTAGGGGGTGCGCTACATGTTTCTAAAATGAATATAGGCTTATAATGCAACAATTTTATTAATGATGCCTAGCAAGTTCTTTCAGATCTAAAACACATGGTTGTGTAATGCAATACTTCTTGTTTTTTGAGTTATCACAGATCTAATTTGCCTGATCTGATGCATAATGAGAGGAGCAAGGAGTTAAAACCCTGCTTGATCAGGCTTGCTACAAGATAAATGTAAAACATATATAAAGATTGAACTCCAGAGTAATTGGCCTAGTAGTAGGTTTTCTTTAATCCCCAGATAGCAGCACACTAAATAATAACAAGCCAATTAGCATTTGTTTTTCACTGATCTGACTACAGTAAAGTGAAATCTGCCTTTGGCCACGATGAACTGACTACTGTCATTTACAGCACTTCGCACATTAGACCTCTGTCCACACTGCCTAAGCCCTGTGTTACTTGTTTTATCGAAGAGCGATGTCACACATTCAGCAGCGGTTTGAGGCCCTCTAGTGAATCAGGTCAGTGTACTGCATACGTGTCTAAGCTACCTCTCTCACTGCCGTTTAGTATTCATAGCCCTGCTCTGTTATGCTAAGGATTGCTGGACCTGATGTATAGAAATCAGCGGAAAATAAAGTGTCAATCCTCCGCACAGTGACCAGTCTAGGTTAAAAAAAAGCTACAGGTGCAAGCTGATTAGTTACTTTCAGCAAGACACTTTTTTTATCATCCATTAAATGATATAGGGATGAAGTAATGGTATATGCCGCCGCTTTCGGGAACTTGACACTGGCACCATAACCCCAACCCTAATTGTTATGCCCCATACACACGATCGGAAAAACCTTGGATTGTTTTTCCGACGGAATTCCGCTCAAGCTTGGCTTGCATACACATGGTCACACAAAAGTTCTCTGAACTTTCGTCCGGTACGCGGTGATGTACAACACGTACGACGGCACTAGAAAAGGGAAGTTCCATACGAAGCGCGCCACCATTTGGGCTCCTTCTGCTAGTCCAGACCGAGCGCTTCCGTCTCGTACTTGATTCTGAGCATGCGTGGTGTCAGAATGTTTATACTGAAATAATAAAACAGTATTGTAATTATGAAAATATGGAAATCTTTGATTTGGGAGATTTACAATTTTCTACCAATCCCAACAAGAAATTCAAGTTCGTTTATCCGTGCTATTTTGAAGACAAGTGATACAAATGATGTTGTTCAAAAATATATATTTATTAACTAAAAATACAGTGCAAATTAAATATCAGGTATATTTTGTGATAATACAAATAAATGGATATACTTCTACATATCAAAGATAAAAGGTAATATAGATAATATTATTCACATTTCTATTATTCAAGTTCTTATAATAAAATACCACATTTCAATTCTTGAATAACTGGGTACATTTTAGACTTGGTAACTCGTGAATAGCTTCCGTGATTTCACAGGCTTGTGTAAACAATTATGTTTACATTAACACTATGATGTGATCTCTTCTCAAAACAAACAGACCTTCTAATTTAAACTTTATACATACACAGACAAAATGTCATATGGTGCACAGCTTAATAATCCAATAAGATTTATGTTAAATTTAGAGTGAATCTATTTTACACATATATCATAATAAAACCATTGTACCGATATTGGCTTTAGCTTTATAAAGACAGACTAAACTGTGTGTGTCTTTTAATATTTGGAATATAATTATTTCATACTGCAGTTAAAAATAATACAACTCCAATTTGCTTTGACATATATTTAAATGGTCTTAGTAATGTATATGCAAAAACAATTCAATTACCAAAAATATATACATTGGAAAGGTTAATACTTTACCAGAATTTTAATTCTGTAGTTTTGAGAAGCAAAATCCCAAAAGAGACTTCTTTCCACCTTAGAGATAAACCCGTCCAGCCATCCTCAGAGCTCCTCCAGATCTTCCCATAGCTCCCTCTTCCTGCTACCTGTCTCTCCTTTTTATCTCACCCCAAAAGTGGGTGTGTGTCTCTTTACTATGTAACTGATGATGTCATATGACGATGGAGTTTATATGTTACCTTGACCACCAAGACCAACAACATTTTGAATAATTACCAATTTCAACCTCTTAGGGGCAGTGTAAGATCAGAATTGACTTTTAATGTGATTGACATGACCTTATGACCTTGGCTTAGCAAAACCCTATTAATTGTCTAATGGTTGACAATCAAGTGTCAATATCCCCAGCTATACTGGCGCTTCTTAAAATATATGTGTATGAGAAAATATACCCCACACAATTAACTGGGGTTGTAAATGCCATGAAAGTGAAGTCAGGATTCTTACGATAAGCCTACCAGTTATTCATGAATGGTTTCCTAAATAAGATACCATATTTGCAACCTTATAATAATACATATGTAGTAAACAGGTTTATATAATGTTACCTAATAAAGATACATTATAAAGATGTATAAAAGAAACATTATTATTTAAAATATAGCATTTGTGGATAAGCCCTTTTTGTTACGTGGTTTATTCTGAAAATACTATTTCGTTTTGCAGGCTATGTAAGTTTGTACCAACTCCCCTTATCTATAAGTGTCAAAGACAAAAGATATATAACCTGGGATACTGGTATTTTTACACAGTCTCATTGTAAGACATAAAACAACTTTTGCAACAATGCCTATTCATGGGCTATGAACTCTGATTCAACTTTAGAGCCACAATGGCTCCTCACATGTTCATTTGAAAAATATACAATACATTCTTTTAACCCCCGATAGGAACTTTTTCCGATGGAAAAATAGAGAACCTGCTTTCAATCTTTTGCTGGCGGAAATTCCTCCAGCAAAAGTCCGATGGAGCACACACGGTCGGAATTTCCGACCAATAGCTCACATCGGACTTTTGCTGGAGGAATTTCCGATCGTGTATATGGGGCATTATGCCTCGGTTTTTTTGCTAGTGTTCTAGGAGGTTGGACACCTTTCCCTCAGATCGACTGGGAAGAACCTTTTATTTTGGTTTTGAAAAATTATGTTTATTGAACATTTTTGTTAGACATACAAAACAATGCATACAAATACAAAACTTGTGTACCAACCCCCTCCCCCCCAAATGCCCCCCTCCACCCCCTCCCCTCCTCCCCCATAACCCGTGCAACATTTCATTACAGTACATGGGCATAATCAATTCTGCGACCTTGGTGACAATAACCATTGTTTCCTAGAATTAATGCACTACAGCATTTTTTAGGGAATCAGACCACTATTTGGTCACACCTGGTAAATTCGTTTAATTGTGGTTTCAGACGGGTCTAAACCCCTGCAGCACCTATATTAAAGTATCATTGGCATCAATCCAGCACTGCCACATCTTCTCAATTTTTTTAGGGCAGCCGCTACTTAGGTATGTAGCTTTGTAAAGAGGTAGTGCCTTGTTTACCAAGTCCTTCCAGTATGACACCGTTGGTGGCTCAGTCTTCCTCCAATATAATAGAATGGCTTTACGTACATAAAACAGTGAAAGAGATATCATGGTCCTCTGGGCTCTACGCGGTGCTATCTCCTCCACCAGACCCAGTAAACACACTGAAATTGTAAGTGGGATGAAGAACCATTTTTCTTAAATGTATATTTGTCTTCCATCAACATTCTCAGCACTTTGTGAATGTTTTATCTTTTCAATCAAGACTTCTATAAGCTGCTTGAGTCAGTCTCCACACAGCAGCTACATGGACAGGGTGATTCTCAAGGCAGCCTTAAAGGCTGGACGGAGACCCTGCAGGACCAAAGATTGCAGGGTTGCCTGTAATGTGACCTTCAGGCACTGGGGCCTGTTTGTGGTACTCCCCAGACACCCAGTGTACTGTTTTATTCATCGCAAAGTGCTTTACAGGTCTAGGACCATGTCACAGCCTCTAGAGTGTTCCAATTCTTGAAGGCTCTCTTGAGAGTAATGTCCACACTAGGCATGTGCAATTCGTTTCGCTCCGAATTAGTTTTTTAACGAATTTCCACAAATTCGTTAATTCGGAAATATCCAAATTAACAAAAACCCGCTTAACAAATTTTTCCAAATATTCGTAAATTCGAAAAATTTGTAAATTCGTAAATTCATACATTCGTAAATTCGTACATTCGTAATTTACGAATGTACATCCGGACATTAGTAAATTAGAGAATTCGTAAATTTGTAAATTCGGAAATCTGAAATAATAATTAACTAATAATAACTTAACTACTATTACTAGTAACTATTAAATTATAAGTATTGTAATTTCCTTTCAAATTTGGCTGTTAGTGAACGTAACACATACAAATTTATCCAAAGGTTACGAATGATCCGTAATAACGAATGCCATATCCAAACGAATGGAACGTAATGAATTAATAATAATAAATAACAATAATAATAATAAAAACTTTTTATTATTATTTATTATTAATTTGTTCATTTGCAGCATTTGTTATTTCGGATAATTCGTAACTTCGGATAAATTCGTATTTGTTACGTTCACTGACAGCCAAATTTGAAAGGAAATTACAATACCTATAATTTAATAGTTAGTTTCTATTTCAGATTTTCGAATTTTCGGGTTTTTGGATTTTCAAATTTCGAATTTACGAATGTACGAATTTATGAATGTACAAATTCACGAATGAACGAATGTACGAATGAATGAATGTACGAATGAACGAATTTACAAATGTACCAATTTACGAATTGCGATCATAACGAATGACCTGAAAAACGAAAAAAAAAAAAAAAAACTAATGAAACTAAAACGAAAATGAACGAATTTTTTGGCTGTGCACATGTCTAGTCCACACTATGGTCAAGAGATACTGGAATGTGACGTGCGGGCACTGGGCTCTGCTTGTGGCCCTTTCTGTCCAAGATCAGTTAGTCACATTGAAAGGTTATTTATTAAAACTGGTGGGTGCAAAATCTGGTGCAGCTGTCCATAGAAACCAACCAGCTTCCAGGTTTTTATTGCCAAAAGCTGACGTTAGAAGCTGATTGGCTACCATGCACAGCTGCACCAGATTATGAGTGCATCAATTTTAGTAAATCTCCCTCAGTGTGCTTTCTAGTTTCAGAGCAGTGGTACAACTGTGAGTCTCTGTTACTTGTACCTGTCATATTTGAGTACTAGGCTCTGCATTTGTCACGTTCCGGGCCTGCATGTACTGTGAGCACACTTCGGTCAGAGCAGTGGTACCACCTTCAATGTAACCCAGTTTCTAGTCTGTGATGCAAGTACCTTGTTACCTGGTATTTCTGTTCGCTCCGTATTTTGCCACTTCCAAACATGAATGCATTGTGTCAGTTAACTGCAGAATGTTCTGTCCGGTTAGAAATGGTTCTAGTGGTTGTCACCCAATCTCTAGCTTACCTCTTGCGCAGATACCCTGGGCGAGTGATATCTCACTATTAGCTCTGCATAGACTCTTTATTCACGGGGCTCTACCCAGTACTCTACCCAGTATTAGAGCAGGGGTACTGCCTTTGGTGTATCTCAATCTCTGATATTTTTCTGAACTATTTACCTCAGAAAATAACAAAGACAGGTTAGTATGATAATTTTGTATACTGCACTCCACATTATGATTAATCTGTTAGCAATATGAGCGCTCTCATTTTTAGGATCAGAGGTATTACTTCGATATACCCGATCTCTGCTCTTTTTGCTGTAATATGTTACTTCAGGAAATACCAACAGCATATTAGTACATTACCTTTAATCACTGTGCTCTACATTGTGCTGAGTCCTTTAGCGCTCTCATTATTAGCATCAGAGGCATTACTTCAGAATACCCAGTCTCTGGTATTTTTCTGAAAAACTTTACCTCAGGAAATAATGAAGCCATCTTAGTATGTTGCCTTCAAACACTGTGCTCTGCTTTGTGCTGGGTTCATTAGCAATATGAGCGCTCTCATTATTAGGAGCAGAAGTATTCCTTTAGTGTACCTAGTCTCTGATATGTTTCAGTTTAATTCTCCTCAGGAAATGCTGAAGGCATCATCGTATGTTACCTTCATCCATTGCACTCCACAATAGAGTACTATATTGTTAGGAGCAGAAGTATTACCTCAGTATATCCCTCCTCTGTTGATCACTTGCATTATCATTCATTGACATGTGCACAGCCAAAAAATTCGTTCATTTTCGTTTTCATTTCATTAGTTTATTTTTATTTTTTTTCGTTTTTCAGGTTATTCGTTATGATTGCAATTCATAAATTCGTTCATTCGCACATTCGTAAATTCGTACATTTGTAAATTCATTCATTCGTGAATTCGTACATTCATAAATTCGTACATTCGTAAATTTGTACATTTGTAAATTCGAAATGTGAAAATCCAAAACCCGAAAATTCAAAAATCTGAAATAGTAACTAACTATTAAATTATAGGTATTGTAATTTCCTTTCAAATTTGGCTGTCAGTGAACGTAACAAAATACCAAAATTGGGAACAATCAGCGCAAACAAAATATAGTAAAACTATTGCAAGCTGAGCACTAAGGGTTAACACCAAGCCCATAAAACATATTAAAACACAAATTAAGTGCAGCGCAAATGATATAGATAAAAGTCCATATATACAGGACCACAATTCTCCTGAAGTAAACAACTTCTTCTTAATATGGAAACACCACAAAATCTTCTCCACTTAAATGCATATAGAATGCTTACCAGATAGAAGATCATACAGGCATGGATTCAATAAATCCTGGATACACATGGCTCGGATCCTCTGGTTGTCTTCACTGATTCCCAACAGATGTCTCTCCAATGCACAATAGGCAAATGGACTTGGTTCTGCATGGTCCTGGATACAATAGATGTGACGTGGTTCCACTGCAACTGTTTTCTCCAGTGAACGTAACAAATACGAATTTATCCGAAGTTACGAACTATCCGAAATAACGAATGCTGCAAATAAACAAATTAATAATAAATAATAATAATAATAATAAAAAGTTTTTATTATTATTATTGTGATTTATTATTAATAATTCATTACGTTCCATTCGTTTGGATACGGCATTCTTTATTTCGGATCATTCGTAACCTTCGGATAAATTTGTATGTGTTACATTCACTAACAGCCTAATTTGAAAGGAAATTACAATACCTATAATTTAATAGTTACTAGTAATAGTAGTTAAGTTATTATTAGTTAATTATTATTTCAGATTTCCGAATTTCCGAATTTCCGAATTCACTAATTTACTAATGTACGAATTTACGAATGTATGAATTTACAAATTTTTCGAATTCATGAATATTCAGGAAAAATTTAAAGTTAAACAGGTTTTCATTAATTCGGATATTTCCGAATTAACGAACTTGTCGAAATTCATTAAAAAACAAATTCGGAACGAAACGAATTGCACATGCCTAGTAATTTATTCCTGCCATGGTATCCCCCAGTCACTGTACTATGCCCTAGTGGCAGAACACTGTTTTCATACTTAAAATCGTGCTATAGTTTCTCTGTGCCTAAAATTCTGAACACTGACACTAAGGCCTGTTTCACACGGTCTTCAGCTTGTGTAAGAGCAGTGTGAACAGCAAGCTTTGATAAAGTATGTGCAGTGCTTTCAGCAAGCTTTGTTGAATCTTTTAAAGTACTATTCAGCTCCAGTTTGTAAATGTTGAACATGTTAAACAAGCTGCTAGCAGGCTTTAGCAGGCTTTCGACAAGCTTCAAGAACTTCTGAAGCCTTCTAGCAGCTTTGGTTAAAGTGGCAATCAACACTCATTTTAGGGTCTGTGTTAATCATTTACAAACTGGAGCTGAATGGTACTTTAAAAGCTTGAACAAAGCGTGCTAAAAGCTCTGCAAATGTTTTGTTAAAATTTGCTGTTCACACAGCTTTTATGCAAGCCCGCTTCGCAACAACACATCGGTGCACATTCTTTTGAAAGGCATTTAAAGGACAGTCTTTTTACATTAAGAAACCTTGCCCTGTGTTCCCCTTTTACTTCTATTGCCAAAATGGTCTCTCTGGCTTTGCATCTTGTTTATGATTCATCCAATGGGGCTACCAAGCCTCTGATCTTCACTTCTGACTTTCAGCTGTTTGACTGCTTTGACCTTTTGGCCAAAACTTGCCACTATTGGCACTTCCCCCATATATGTGCCTGAGGATCCTGTTCCTATCGCTGACTTTGGTTTAGATTGCTCACAGTCTGCTCCTGTAAAATCTTTCCTATTGGTCCATTAGTGCTTGATCTTGTGTCCACTTTGACTAATGCTGTAATCTTGGACATTCCTTTGGGAACCTGATCTTCTGTTCTTCTGTTTAAAGATTATTCCATGGTTTCTACTGCCACAAATGTTTTTCTGGTAATTCCCTTTCTGGGAAACGTCCTGTGTAAAGGCTGGGACACTCCTACTTTATCATGTCCTCCCCTTGATTATGTGAGGCATTTTTTCCCCTAGATAGGAAATTCCTGGACAATTGGTCCCAAGCCTTGGGATGTACCTCACTGGCAAGGTACACCGGAAGAGGAGCATTCACCTGTGCACATAAGGAAAAAAAAATTCCAAAGCAGAATTGTAAAGCGATAACCAACGCGGGGGTGGGGGGGGCGTTGCCCAAAGTTTAAAATGTGGGTGGAACCCCGCTTTAACACCATCTATTCTCGCCCTAAAAAATGTGTGATTTATGGGAATTTTGTTCACATATCTCTTTTAGTACTGTCATTTAGTACTTGTACTTTTCTTATCCTGAATTACTCACTGTGAACTTTGGTTAGTCCTTGAAAAAACAGATCACCTTTCTATATTGTTGTATGAGTCAGTCTTCATAATGACTTCCTTTGCACTTCTCTGAGTATGTATGGCCTTTTCTGAAAGCATTTATTTAAACTTCATTTAAAGTCTTCCCTTCAGTGAATGGTGTTATGCCGCGTACACACGAGCGGACTTTACGGCAGACTTTGCTCGGCGGACTTTACGCCGGACTTTATGACGGACTTTCTGAATGAACAGACTTGCCTACACACAATCCACCAAAGTCCATCGAATTCGTACGTGATGACGTACGACCGGACTAAAACAAGGAAGTTCATAGCCAGTAGCCAATAGCTGCCCTAGCGTGGCTTTTTGTCCATCGAACTAGCATACAGACGAGCGGACTTTTCGACCGGACTCGAGTTCGACAGATAGATTTAAAACATGTTTCAAATCTAAGTCCGCCCAACTTTTGAGCAAACAAAGTCCACTGGAGCCCACACACGATCGAATTGTCCGACGAAATCCCGTCCGCCAGGCAAAGTCTGCCGAAAAGTCCGCTTGTGTGTACGCGGCATTAGTGTTTTTCTAGTGTCCTCTCTTTGCTAAACTGCTGTTTACTGCTTATATACTTCTCCCCTTACAGTAGATTATGTTTTTTTACTGTAGACCTATGCCCTGTACACACGATAGGATTTTCCAATGGAAAATGTGCGATCTGACCTTGTTGTCGGAAATTCCGACCGTGTGTAGGCTCCATCACATATTTTCCATAGGAATTTCCGACACACAAAGTTTGAGAGCAGGCTATAAAAGTTTCCAACAACAAAATCCGTTGTCGGAAATTTCCGATCGTGTGTACACAAATCCGACGCACAAAGTGCCACGCATGCTCAGAATAAATTAAGAGACGAAAGCTATTGGCTACTGCCCCATTTATAGTCCCGACATACGTGTTTTCCGACAACTTTGTGTGACCGTGTGTATGCAAGACAAGTTTGAGCCAACATCCGTCGGAAAAAATCCATGGATTTTGTTGTCGGAATGTCCGATCAATGTCCGACTGTGTGTGCGGGGCATAACACTTCATTACCTAAAAAGGGTCTCCCTGGCTCGTGTCCGGTTTGTTTAGAGGTCCACTTGGGACATAGGTATTGGATAACAATTCCTATTAATAATTCAGACTTTACATATGCACCCTACCCCCGTAAGGGCCACTGTATGATGCTTGCCTTCTGGAACTGCCCTGGCCTTGCAAACACCTTGATCCTTCTGACAATCTAGGTTCAGTCATGGAGTTCACGACCAATACTTAGCAACCTTGCCACAGATAAAACCTAGCACAAATAAAGACAGTAGACATAATGTTCAGTCAACATTATTGTATTGAGTACTCCACAGCAGTTCAGATTCATAGTAGAAATAATCAACATGCAGAAATACACAGTTAATTAATATTAGACAATTAGACAGATTAAGATAGATAACAATGCAGGATCAAGCTAGAGCAACTGCAAAGGGCAAAAGATAGTGGGGGCCTAGCTTTCCCCAACCCATGGCTCTACTACTTAAGCCTCTCATCTACAGCACCTAGTGGGGGCTATGGCTTTGAACGCATGCTGTGAAGAGGAGATTAAGGACTCTACGTTATTCATTGTGATGAACTTTTGTAGGGCCAGGACATTAATTGAGGGCCTAGAAACACAACTTTTTTCTAAGCCTAACAGGCAATATCCTACGTACAGGCTTATAAACAACATCTGGCTGAAGATTAAGCAAATGCAACAGGTTTTTGGGATAGACCTATTACAGTCCCATTTGAAATATTTAGACGTACCCCGAACTGGCAAAACTTAAACATACAGCTCGTGGCATGCAGTAGGAGTTATGCATCTATGACACATATTTGAGAATGGCAAATTGATGTCCTTTGCTCAGCTTTAGACTAAGTACGGAGTTCCGCAAAACATGCATGTCATTTACCTTCAGCTGCAGCATGCTATTAGGGCTGAACATTCACTGGAGAATATGGTAATGTCCCTGACTCCAATATTTCATATGATGCAATCCTCATCCTCAACCAAAGGATTCATATCCAGAGTTTACGCTATGCTCCTGGCTGACTACCTGGAATATTGTCCCACTTCTGCTATACTAAGATGGGAAAGGGACATAGGGGATATTTCGGGCGGCCACTTGGAGGAATCATTAGAGGCAGTGCGCTTATGCTCTATGAACGTGTCCAATAGACTGTCTCAACCATACATTTTAATGAGTACACCACAACCCTGCTAAGCTACACACCATGGGCCTTCCCCCATGCCCGAAATGTTGTAGGGATACTGGAGACCTTATCCATTTACTGTGGAGCTGTACAAAACTTCACAGATACTGGAAGTCACTATTTAGAAAAATTAATAGCGCTTTTCCACTGATATACCTTTAGACCCTAAGCCGTGCCTTTTAGGCATTCTGGAGCAGGAGGTGGTGCAGGATAATTTCCTGTTTCAGGCCCGCAGACTCATTATACTACATTGCATCTCCCAAACGGTTCCAATGATGCAGATGTGGATATATCACATGGGTACTGTGCTTAGGTATTAAAATGGTGATACGTTACTATGTACATGGACTCTCTGGGATGTTCATTGTTATTGATATATGGCTTGTTGTCCTTATCAACTAAACTTCTACCTGATTCAAAAAAAAGACAGATAGAGGAACCATCACTTACTAATGGATATATATAAACTATACCTATCAAGGAGCGTCAGTTTGTGTTTGAGGCTAAATCTGCTGCCAGCAATAGTTGGGGCCTTTTAACAGTTGAAGTGTAGGTGATGATAATAATGTTTGGGTCAAAGCTGCCTGCAGTGCATAAGGGGTAACAAGATCTCTTTAGCTGATGCGGGGGAAAGGTGTCTGCTAGCAGTGGCCATGTGTGAGAAGAAGAGCAGTATCCGTAAACATAAAAAAATAACCAACCTGCTGTGTACTCAGTAAGGTCTCCTCTCCTCCATCTCTTAGTAGCCCCACACCTGGCTACACATAGATATTTTGCCAGGGTTGCTTTGGTAGGCACCAACATCCCTTCACATAAGTTTCACAGCATATCATTATTCATTCCTCTCCATTTAACATAACTTGACTCCGCGATGTGGACTAAGGTCTGGTCGGGGGGAGTTAACCGATAATTCACAACATGTTTCGTGAGTCTCCAACCCAACTTCCTCAGGTTCTGGGAAACTTACAATCAATGATTATCCAATGTTGACATTGCAAAGCCTGCCCCTTCCTCTTACAACAGAGGAAGGATGTGGAATGTATTCATAAATGAGTCCTTCATTTAAAAGTTCCTGTTCAGCAGCAGAGACGGGTTGATTGTGGGATCTTTTTTAACTCTTTCACCTCCCCTTTTTACCTTGCAGTGGTGGAGTCCTAGAATTATGATCCCATTAAAAGAATTAACAAGCCACCCTTGTTGCTCAGACCTGTACCAAACCAAATCTACTCCAGGCATGCTATCTCTGTGTCCTGTTATTATTAATAAAGATCTGCAATAAATTATGTAATGACTGTCAGTCAGATTGGGAGTGCCATTTATACTCCGTGCCAGTACACACAATGACAGAAGGAGGGTTGAGAATCACTACCTCGTCAGTGTTCTGCGGCTCCAATTATTGTGTAATCAGTAGGCTTGGTGGGGTTCCCTAAGCTTTGCTGCTGTGTGTGTGTAGGGGTTAGGATCAGGCTGATCACATGTATTCTAACATTTTTTTAATTTTTTTTTTATTTAACATTTACATTTTTTGAGAAGGTATAGTATGTCTGCCAGGCAAATGCTTCTTGGCATCCACTACTGCAGTTTGGCAGTTGATAATGAGCCACTGCAGCCTGAACACAGATGAGTTTTTTTGTTAAATATTCCTTAGAAAAGTATTGTGTATTTCTAGTAATCACTCATTATGAGTTATCATTTAACGTATTATTTTAAAGTAATGTGGCATTTTAAATACGTCCTTTCCATATTTTTGTTAGTGGTAAATATAGAGCAAGCACTGTACACAACTGGGGCTAATGCAACCCTCTTGCTTAAAGCCGTATTAAACCCAAAAGTAAACATTTATTTTATTGCTGTTTAACATTTCTTAGATGTGATGATTGCATTCATTTTCTTTTTTGAGCTTTTTTTTTTCTTCCATTTTCATCTGGTGATCCATTCAGTAAGTCTGTTTTTCAAAAGAACATGCTCTCCAACAGAATGCATTAAAGTGAAAAAACTTGAGGGTTTTCAACCCCTTTAATATCAGGGGAGATCAAAGGGTTGACACTGTGCCTAGCCTGTGCTTACTCAATGTGGGGGAAGTGCTTTGACAAGGCATCTCCCCGTTCTGCCCTGTGACATGACAGAGACAGGCATGTACTGGCCATCGGGACTACCGGGAGGTTCCCGGTGAGCCGATGGCTCAGTGGGCCGGTCAGGTGCAGTCCTGGAGCCACTCCTCACTGATAGGCGTGATCGTGATTTCATTCCTGTCAGCAAGGAGCAGCTTCTGACACTTGCTGGAGAGAGGATTAGACTTTCTGCTCCCTCCAACCTGCAGGGGGAGCTGGCAGACTTTCCTTCCTTTCTCCCCTCATCTTTTGTCACTTATCACATGACTGGGGAGAAGAACGAGAAGCTGCCTTCAGAACTGTGAGTACACGTGGGAGGGGGAGGAGAGGGGGGCCACTCTGATGTAAGGGGGTGCTAATGGGGCCACTCTGATGTAAGGGGGTGCTGATGGGCCACTCTGATGTAATGGAGTGCTGACGGGGACACTCTGATGTAAGGGGGTGCTGATAGGGACACTCTGATGTAAGGGGGTGCTGATGGGGACACTCTGATGTAAGGGGGTGCTGATGGGGACACGCTGATGTAAGGGGGTGCTGATGGGGACACTCTGATGAAAGGGGGTGCTGATGGGGACACTCTGATGTGAAGGGGGTGCTGATGGGGACACTCTGATGTGAAGGGGGGTGCTGATGGGGACACTCTGATGTAAAGGGGTGTTGATGGGACATTCTGATCTAAGGGAGTGCTGACGGGGACACTCTGATGTAGGGGGGTGCTGATGGGGACACTCTGATGTAGGGGGTGCTGATGGGAACACTCTAATATAAGTGGGTGCTGATGGGGACACTCTGATGTAAGGGGGTGCTGATGGGGACACATTGATGTAAGGGGGTGGTGATGGGGACACTCTGATGTAAGGGGGTGGTGATGGGGACACTCTGATGTAAGGGGGTGGTGATGGGGACACTCTGATGTAAGGGGGTGCTGATGGGGACACTCTGATGTAAGGGGGTGCTGATGGGGACACTCTGATGTAAGGGGGTGCTGATGGGGACACTCTGATGTGAAGGGGGTGCTGATGGGGACACTCTGATGTAAGGGGGTGCTGATGGGGACACTGATGTAAGGGGGATGCTTTCGGGGACACTCTGATGTGAAGGGGGGTGCTGATGGGGACACTCTGATGTAAGGGAGTGCTGATGGGGACACTCTGATGTAAGGGGGTGCTGATGGGGACATGCTGATGTACAGGGGTTCTAATGGGGACACTCTGATGTAAGGGGGTGCTGATGGGGACACTCTCATGTGAAGGGGGGTGCTGATGGGGACACTGATGTAAGGGGGACGCTGTTGGGGACACTCTGAAGTGAAGGGGTGCTGATGGGGACACTCTGATGTAAGGGGGTGCTTTTGGGGACACTGATGTAAGGGGGATGCTGTTGGGGACACTGATGTAAGGGGGTGCTGATGGGGACACTCAAAATTAAAGTGGGCCGTTCTGGATGAAATCCAGGGCCAAATTTTTGTTCCAGTCCAGCCATGGACAGAGATCCCTGCTCCCTCCGTTATTGGGAGCAGTGATCGCTGTCATGTGAGTAGTAGCCCATCCCCCCTCACAGTTAGAATCACTCCCTAGGACACACTTAACCCCTTGATCACCCCCTAGTGTTTAACCCCTTCACTGCCAGTGTCATTTACACAGTAATCAGTAGATTTTTATAGCACTGATGATCTGAATCATTTACTATAGGTGTGACAAATATGCAAAGAAAAAAAAAGAAAAAAATCAGGAAGGGGGCAAATACATTTTCACAACACTGTATATATCTAAAAAAAAAAAAATTCATTCACTTTTAGCGTTTTTAAGGAAACGCAGAGGTGATGTCCCTAGCAAATGAATTCTAGCAGTGGTTTGCAGGGTAGACAATGAAGGGGCAATATAATATAAATAATATAAACAAATCCTAACTAGTAACTGAATAACTAGAAATTTCAAGCATCTAGTTCAGGGTTTCTCAACCAGGGTTCCATGGAAGCCTAGGGTTCCTCCAGATGTTGCTAGGGGTTCCTTGAGCAATGAACAACTTGTGCCTCTCAGATAAGTTCCCACTGATACCATTGATCTTTTTAGCTATCTGAAAGGGGGTAATTCTTCCCAATGACCATAGGTCTAAGAAGCATTCTTCTCACTGACCATCACACTAATGTATCATAAAATGTAGATATAGTAATTAGTAGTAGGGTTAACCCAAGACTGGAAAGTTATCTCAAGGGTTCCTTTGCATTGAAAAGGTTAAGAAAGACTGATCTAGTTGGTTGCTATAGGCAAAAAGATCACATTCTGAATTTCTCCAATTTTAACAAATGCTCCCCAATCGTAAAGCTTGTATAGAAAAATCTTTGCAAATCTCAGTGTTTTACAAAAGCAGGAAGAAGGTCTTCTAATTGCAGCCAGCCTTAAGTCCTCCATTCCATGTTTTGTGCTAGTTCTCTGAATTATTTCAGTACAGTGAGCTGTAAATAAAACTAAAATGCGAGGGTTGGCAGCTGAGAGAAAGGACTCATTCTTTCCTTGTTGTTACAGAGACATCTGATGAAACGTACTGTATTTCTCAGTCTCATTGTTCTCCTTTTCTTTGTTGCCTTTTTTTACACGCTTCATGCTTTCTAAATTCCTGCCAGTTGCCTTTGCCACTGTTCCGTTTGCATGGCATTGTCCTGTGCCGGGTAATTTCCACCTCTCTCATTCGAACGTTCTCCTCTCTCCGCTCAGTGTACTTATTGCCGTCTGCCTGGTATTACCCTGGGGAAAGAGCTGATTCTTCACTGAAGACTTTCCATTTATCCTCTCTGTCCTTCTCTATTTTATTCTGAGAGCCAACCTGCTCTTTGCTCACCCAGGGCCAAGCTGTAAGTGGAACATTTAATGAGTGTCCCGCTGTATGGACGCCAAGGTTTCTTTTTTTTTTTTTTTTTTTTTTTTTTTTCTTAACCACTACCTAGTATTTTTTTTCTGCCTTTAATTAAATTAAAGAGATACTCCAGTCATAAAAGTAAAAAAAAAAAAAAAATTCCGTTAGGTTTATTAGGCACAGTCTTATTGTAAAATGATTTTCTTTTTTCTTCTCAGCCTGTGGTTTTATCAGTGTCCTTTAAATTATATGGCTAGTTTACACTAGCTAAAAACATGTTAATATTTTAAAGCAAACCTTTCACCTAGGTATCATGGTCTCCTTTTTTAGGGTGCCCCCCTTTCACCCTTCCTACAACTCTGAATGAAAATAGTTAGCTAATATCCTCACCTTTCCCCCCTGTCTTCCACCTAGGCAAGATCTTGGAGAACATTGAGTAGTCCAAATCTTATCAGAAGATGACCATGCTCTGTGCTACATCATCTTCTCATAAGATTTCTGCTGCTCAGAGTTCCCTGGGATCTCCTCAGCTTAAGCATTTCACAGGCTCAAACATCTTTCCACTCTGTAACGGTAGGGGGATCTTGTCAAACTATAATAATCACTTCAGTGCAGACACGTGGACGGCGGCGTCTCCAGCAGCTGTGGGTGGCGGTTGCCGCTACGCTGGAGTAGGTCTCCGTTTGCCCCAGTGCCTGCAATGTGTGACGTTGGGGGGAGTTTTCTCTGTTTGGGGCAGTGGCTTGCTGCATATAAAGCCCTCATTTTGTGCTAGCCTGTCTCTGGGCAGCACGTCCACCACTGGATTAGATACGGTTGGCCATTACCCACTATCTAGAGGTAAGGGGGACACCACACGGGCATTTATGTACATTTTTGTGTTTGGGGGCTCTAGCCAATACCTCACACATATCACTTTTATTACTATAGAACCATTACCCTCATTCACCACCTGTGTGAACACACCACCAAATGGGGACATCTGTGTGCGTCTGCCCCCCCCTCTTTGAACTCCTCCCTCACCTAACTCAGTTGGTGGCCTTATGACTGCGGACCTCAAGGCATTCACACTCCTGTGGCATGTGAGTATCCATTTAGGGTCAGTTGGCTCCTTGCCTCCCCTACATGCATATTTCTCTTTTTTTTTTTTCACAGTGCCTTTTGAATTCTCTTAATTAAAAAAAAAAAAAAAAAAAAAAAACCCTCCCTTCCTTTTTTAGATTTTGGTGCAAAATCACCCCTGAAGAGTGTTTGATACACGAAACGCATCAGTTTTACGACATGCACCAAACAATCATCTTTTTTATTTGGTCCACATACCAACAAGCTTTTACTTATTTACTTTGTGACCTTGTGCACTTCAAATGGATGTTTTTCAGATAGTCCCTTGGGGACTTGTTACCATGTTTATAATGTATTAATCAAGATGTATTTGTATATGTCCTCACAGTCAAATCCATACTGGGACTATTATCGTGTCACTATGTTACTGTATACCAATAAAATGGTTTGATGTAATGGTAACTCATCCTCTGTCCTCATTTTCCCACCTCATTCAAAGTCCCAACCTTCCTGTTTTATGTATGCATAGGGATGGAGACTGGCGTCTCATTTAAAGTCCCAACCTCTCACCTCTTTAAAGTCAAACTATAATAATGGCACTATCCCCAATTATGAAGAACAGAGAATTACTCAAATGTCCCAAAATGAAGGGACCTTGGGAATAGGAATTTTTGATGTGCCCAGACAACAGTCAAATAGTAATAACATTTTTATTTTCCCAATAAAAAATTAACATTTCTTAAAAACATGTAATTAGCTACATTTCCAGCACAGAGGATAAATAACTGCATGCATAGAAACTAAGAGCAGATGGATCAACCCGTTTCGCCCGAGCTTCCTCAGGATCCACTTCGTTCTTCAATGTTTAAAACATTGCAGCTGACAAATAATGCAATAGACAAATTATTACATGAACCATATATACAGTACACAGCAACAATAATCATTACATCACATATGCATCTTGACTACAAAAAAAAAAATACTTGAGAAACAGCCTTTTGGAGGGAAAAAAAAGGAAAAACTGCAATCCCCAGTAAGATCACACAGGAGTCAACACTCCTCCATTGCAAATAGCAGTAAGAAGCACACTGCCGAAGAGGAAGAGTAGTCCAGAATATGCCTGCCCCACATCCCAGCAGCACAGCATGCAAATAATAATATTACTGCATGGCATGCTGAGAAATGTGGATGGGTTCTAAAAGCTGGGTGTCCTGGGTCAGCAGAGGGATTTGGAGGCAAGGGAACATGGGTCTGAAAGGTAGTGCTCACTGGGAAGAATTCCAGGGAACAGCCCCTGACTCTTTGGGGGGAAGGGCTTTGGATTCATCCCCTTCTCCATATCTATGCCCCGAGTTGTGAGGAGGGCCCATTTTGCCACACAATGATTACTGTCTATTCCCCAGAGTTGCAGCACCAGACAGCACACTTTTACTTAGAAGCTCTGAAGAGGAGGGATGCATGCCATCCCCAAAGCATGTTGGTTATCTGTTTTAAATAAAGATGAATTTTCTTAAACCTGATCATCCTACTGATCCATTCCTTTGGCTTTCCGCTGTACTTCAAATTCTCATTCCAGGCCTCCCCACCTTTGGTGGACAATTATGGCTCAAGATACTGCCTAATAACCACACTTAAGGCCCATACACACGATTGGACTTTTTGACAACAAACATGCAAATCAGTTGTTTTAAGGCAACATCCGACGGTGTGTACGCTCCATCGGACAAACTTTTTCAGTTTTCATCGCACAAATGTTGGCTGTGCGAACAGACAAACTTGGCGGCAACAAAAGTCCTACGTCGACAAGTCTGACCGCGTGTACACAAAACCATCAGACTTTAGTACAAAGTACAAACACGCATGCTCAGAAACAAAGCAGAAGATCAGACAACAATACAGAAGTTGACCAAAGGGTGGTGCCGGAGAATTGAACGTCCTCTTTTGAAGTGTCGTCAATACGTTTGTGTTTGTTGCCTAAAATGTCCTGCCGTGTGTATGCAATACAAGTTCACGGCCAACGCCCTTTGGACAGAAATCCACGGAAAAGTTTGTTTAAAGTCCGATTGTGTGTACGAGGCTTTGTGCCGCGTACACATGATCGGATCTTCCGACAGCAATTGTTGGATGTGAGCTTGCTGGCGGAAAGTCCGACCGTGTGTAGGCTCCATCGAACATTTGTTGTCGGACTTTCCGCCAGCAAATGTTGGCTAGCAGGTTCTCAAATCTTCCGCCAACAAATTTTGTTGTCGGACTTTCCGATCGTGTGTACACAAGGTGGTCGCACAAAATTCCACGCATGCTCCGAATCAAGTACGAGCCGGAAGCGCTCGGTCTTGTAAAACTAGCATTCGTAATGGATAAATATCACATGACTATTGAACTTCCTTTTTATCGGCTCGCCATACGCCTTGTACGTCACTACGTTCGTAATTGTTGGCCAACATTTGTGTGACCGTGTGTATGCAAGACAAGTTGGAGCCAACAACCTTCGAACAAAAATCCAAGGTTTTGTTGTCGGAAGGTCCGATCATGTGTATGGAGCATTGCATTGCAAGTCTACTAATCAAAACATATTGAAAAGTTCCCTAGTGCAAAATGTTCAGTGGTTTCCTAGAAGGGGTTTGCATACAAGAAGATATGTCCGCCTACAGCCATTCACTTATATGAGCTGCTGTACAAGGCACCTCCTGGTCTTGGAAAAGGTGTTCTATGCTAGAAGACTTTTCTCATGCATTCATGTGCATGTGGCCTTAAACTCTAATTATGGGGGGGGGGGGGTTGGGTGATGCAAACAGTGCCAATGTATTTGGGGATGAATGAACCTATACAGAATGGGCAATGGAAAAAATAAAAATACTGTTGGGAGTGGCTGCCATTGCTTGAAAACAGGTTTTCTTTTGTTTGTTTTTTTGTTTTTTATGTCAGTGTCTCTTAAAATTTATATTTTTCTTAGTTATTAGACTTTTACTTTCATAGCAGTTTTTTAATTCCATGGTGGTTTTCTCCCACATAATCTTTCCTCGCTGTATTGTTAGCAGCATTCAAGTGATCAGTAAATGCTGTCAGTGTGTGTCAAGCAGACCCGCAATTGTCAATCACAATGGTTTTGTGACTACTTCCGTGTTCAGCCCCTGACAGGTTTGGGGCTCAGGAGAGATGTCACTGTTTTTCTCTATACTTCCATGCCGTCCTTTGAAAATATCCCCGCAGGATTCTGTGCAATCCCCACCGGCTGTTGTTAAAGCAAAGTATTGCTGCTATATTTCATGAGTGACAATCTTCCCGCTAATGCTCAAGAAAAAAAAAAAAAAAAGAAGTCAGGACACAGCTTGCTAAATGGCATTTGGAAATCAGCAAGTTTGCAGTGAGTTATAGCGCATACAATTCTCCTCTGCTGAGAAGGCAGGCCTGGGAATAGGAGGCGCAGGGCTGCAGAACACATTACGACGTGAAAAGTTGGTCTCCGCTGAAACGACCAGCACACAAGCACAAAGTGTGCCGGCGTCCGGGGGGTGGGGGATGGTGAATAGAGTACTATTTACTTTTCAGACTCGGTTCCTACATGAAAATGATGCAAATTAAACTATCTTTTTTTTCTTTTTTTTTTGTAAAACCTTACAAGAACAATTTTAGCATGAAAAAAAAGATATTATATTATATTTCAATAAGAGTTGTTAAAATCACTGTGTATATTCAGTTAACAGATGTACCTCCTTGCCACGGAGAAACAGATTTAATCCCAACCCAATGTCAGTACAAATTATGGGTTTATAACCAGACTTTATCTGAGGACAGACAGAGACAATTCATTCTGAACTTCGGGTAAAAAGCTACAAACACAGTTACAAGCAGTGGCGGCTGGTGCTCAAAATTTTGGGGGGGGGCGCAAACAAACTGAAAAATTCTAAAAAAAACGCCAATCAATTGCAGCCACTGTGCCCATCCAACGCAGCCATTGTGCCGTCAAACGCAACCACTGTGCCCATCAAACGCTGCCACTGTGCCCATTAAACGCCGCCACTGTGCCCATCCAACGCAGCCATTGTGCCATCAAACGCAGCCACTGTGCCCATCAAACGCTGCCACTGTTCTCATCAAACGCCGCCACTGTGCCCATCAAACGCTACCACTGTGCCCATCAAATGCAGCCACTGTGCCCATCAAATGCTCCCAGTGTGCCCATCAAATGCTCCCACTTTGCCCATCAAATGCTGTCACTCTGCCCATCAAATGCTGCCACTGTGCCATCAAATGTTCCCACTGTGCCCATTAAATGCTGCCACTGTGCCTATCAAATGCTCCCACTGTGCCATTAAATGCTCCCATTGTGCCCATCAAATTCTCCCAATTCTGCCTATCAAATTCTCCCACTGTGCCATCAAATGCTGCCACTGTGCACGTCAAATGCTGCCACTGTGCCATCAAATGCTGCCATTGTGCCATCAAATGTTCCCACTGTGCCCATCAAATTCTCCCACTGTGCCCATCAAATTCTCCCACTGTGCCATCAAATGCTTCCGCTGTGCCATCAAATGCTCCCACCGTGCATGTCAAATGCTGCCACTGTGCCATCAAATGCTGCCACAGTGCCCATCAAATGCTGCCACAGTGCCCATCAAATGCTGCCACTGTGCCCATCAAACGCCGCCACTTGTGCCCATCAAACGCTGCCACTTGTGCCCATCAAACGCCGCCACTGTTCTCATCAAACGCAGCCACTGCTGCCACTGTGCCATCAAATGCTGCCACTGTGCCATCAAATGCTACCACTGTGCCCATCAAACGCCGCCACTTGTGCCCATCAAATGCCGCCACTGTTCTCATCAAACGCAGCCACTGTGCCCATCAAATGCTCCCACTGTGCCCATCAAATGCTCACACTTTGCCCATCAAATGCTGCCACTGTGCGATCAAATGCTGCCACAGTGCCCATAAAATGCTGCCACAGTGCCCATCAAATGCTGCCACCGTGTCATCAAATGCTGCCACTGTGCTCATCCAATGCTCCCAGTTGTGCCATCAAATGCTGTCACTGTGCCCATCGAATGCTGCCACTGTGACCCCCCGCCCGCTCGCCATCTGCTGGCACTTACCCTGTCTAGGTAGGGCAGCGGGTGATGTCGGCGAGCGGTGTCCTCCATGCTCCTCCATGTCTTCCATGTCTTCTCTTGTCCTCTCCTATAGGCGATTGGATGCCTGATAGGCGTCCAAACACAGCGCCTGTTGTTTCAGCCAAGCAGGTGACGAATAACAGACCCGAGCACCTGATTGGCGGAGAGGCGGTTCAGTGTTAGGAAAGCGAATACTCATTCACTTTTCTAACACACCTGGGTAAATTGCGAGCGCCAAGCATGGCGCTCGCAGGTCACTTTTTTTCATGCCTATTAGAGCCTATGGCTCTAATCAGGTGCTTCAAAAACACTCTCCCCCCCCCGCCGCTGTAATTCAGGTGCCTGGCGCCCAAAAAGGGGCTGGGTGCCTGAATGGGGGCGGCAGCGGCGGCCATGGATAGACTCATGCAATGCATGAATCTATATATTGGTGTTAGAGGGTGCGGCTGGAGAGAGGGGGCGCCCTTATGGATGCACCGCCACTGGTTAAAAGAGAAGTTTGTTTTTTTATTTTTTTCAAAATCATACTTACCTAGGTGGGTGCAGGGCCGATGCTTCCACTAGGCGAACTGCTGCCTAGGGCGTGGCCACAGACGCTGGTTTACTAAGAGCTGGGGGAGGGAAGCACCTCTATGTACACTGTATAAATCTTTTATTTAAAAAAGAATGCCAAATGGCAATTCACATAACAAGGTAGATAATAGGCTCATCAAAAAGGTATAAGCCTGGGATGCTGTGCAGGATTACACGCTGAGGAGCCACTCTGCAGAGTGTTTAGGAAAGCCGGCCAGACACTTCCAAGATTGCGCTGGAGTGCAATCATAGCCCGCAGCGTCAGCGAGATGTCACCGGAGTCTGAGTGACGCGTTTCAGAGCATGCGCTGTGCAGTCTATGGGCAGGCGCACTCTGTCATCAGGCTGAAGATACAGAGAAGAAGAGCCTCTATAAATCGGGACCAGCCCGCTGATGCTGAAATTTGTTAGTAGTTGGACTGTAAATCATATGCTTTTTTAATGTAATGGTATCGTCATGGTAATATTCTTGAAGTTTTATTTATTTATTTTTATTGGGGGGGGGGTGCAAATAGCTAGCCTTGCCTAAGGTGCAAAATAGAATAGCAGCAGCCCTGAGTGGATGCAAATACAGGGCAATCTTAGAAGAAAACCTGTTAGAGTTTGCAAAAGACTTGAGACTGGAGCGAAGGTTCACCTTCCAGCAGGACAACAACCCTAAACATACAGCCAGACCTACAATGGAATGGTTTAGTTTAAAGTACATTCATATGTTAGAATGGCCCAGTCAAAGTCCAGTCCTAAATCCAATTGAGAATTTGTAGCAAGACTTGAAGATTGCTGTTCACAGATGTTTTCCATCCAATCTGACAGAGCTTGAGATATTTTGCAAAGAAGAATGAGCAAAAATGTCCCTCTCTAGATGTACAAAGCTGGTAGAGACATCCCCAAAAAGACTTGCAGCTGTAATTGCAGTGAAAGGAGGTTCTACAAAGTATTGAATCAGGGGGGCTGAATACAAATGTACCCCACACTTTTCACATACATATTTATTTCTAAAAGATTTGGAAATCCATTTATCATTTTCCTTCCATTTCACAATTATGTGCCAATGTGTTTTGGTCTATCACATAAAATCCCAATAAAATACATTTCTTTTTTTGTTTGTAACATAACAAAATGTGGAAGATTTCAAGGGGTATGAATACCTTTTCAATGCACTGTACATGCTGATTCCTGTCTTCTGTGATGTAAGTCCAAAAAAAACCTTCTTTTTAAAATAAATTATTTGAATTACTGCACCATGAGAGTGTTTTTTCCTCTTCCTCTTTATATGGCAAAACTGGAGCTTGGAATACGCTATCTATATACTGTATATATTGAGTGGATGACAGCAGCGGTATGGATTCATTCCTGTGACCTCATGTATGGCATCTTGGATTTTCCAATATGCGTAATTTGACTCCCTGTAATAGGGGTCAATTAAGTCTGGTGAGTGCATAGTGTGTCTGCATGCGGGTGCAGAGGAACCTTTCCTATACTCACTGAGGACGTTATGCACGTGTGGGATGTATACATGGACCTCAGAATTTGTATGTATTTTTTATATATAGTTGCATTTATTTATCTGTTTATTCACTATGGTAATGTAATTTTTGATATAAGAGCGTGGTTACTTTGTTTCTTTACACTTAAAGGATACACACCACAAGCAGCACCATACCCACTCACCACTTCCATACTGGGCCTATTCTGGCACTCCTCTCCTACATGTAAAAATCATAATTTTTTTGCTAGAAAATTACTTAGAACCCCCAAACATTATATATTACTATATATATATATATACTACTATATATATATTAATATAACTTTTTATCTCACACGGTATTTGCGCAACAATTTTTCAAACGTGTTTTTCATGATTTAAAAAATAACAAAACAGTAAAGTTAGCGCAATTTTTTTATATAATGTGACATATTATGTTACGCCGAGTAAATAGATACCCGACATGTCACGCTTTAAAATTGCGCACACTCATGGAATGACGCCAAACTTCAGTACTTAAAAATCTCCATAGGCGATTTTTTTACAGGTTACATGTTTAGAGTTACAGAGGAGGTCTAATGCTAGAATTGTTGCTCGTGCTCCAAGGCACGCGGCGATACCTCAAATGTGTGGTTTGAATGGTGTTTACATATGTGGGCGGGACTAACGTGTGTGTTCGCTTCTGAGCATGAGCTACCGGGGACAGGGGCGTTTTAAATTATTTTTTTTTATTTTTACTTTCTTTTACAACATTTTTTTTTTATCACTTTTATTCCTATTACAAGGAATGTAAACATAATGTAATAGGAATCATTTATGACAGGTCCTCTTTATGGAGAGATGCGAGGTCAATAGGACCCCACATCTCTCCTCCAGGCTGGAACGCATGAGATCAGAAAAAAAAATCCATGATCTCATGCTTACCAGCCGCGATTGTGGCTTTGTTTACATTCGCGGCCTGGATGTGACGTCATAACGTCGCGCCCGGGCCTCCGACGGTTATAGAGATGACCGGTGACCATCTGGTCACCAGAAATCTCTGTTCGACACGGGAGAGCCCGGAGAAGCACCGGATGATTGCGGGAGGGGGGTGGCCCCTTCCATCACCTGTAAGAACGATCAAGCGGCGGAACTGCCACTATGATCATTCTTATGGTGCATAGAATCACCGGCTGAAAACAAAGATATCTGAATGATGCCTGTAGCTGCAGGCATCATTCAGATATTCCCACTGAAAGTCCAGGACGTCATATGACGTCCTTGGGTGGGAAGTGGTTAAAGAATTAAATACTTACCTAGGTGGATGCAGCATCGGTCCAATGCTGCATGTGTTCCCCAAAGGTTCTAAGACTGAGCGATCAAAGACAGCCAATCACTCAGTTCACAGTGTTACGTCAGCAGGGAGCTGGTGACTGTCAGTCAGCAGCTCTTTTCTCTGAAAAAGGGCTTCAGAGGATCAGCTGTGAGATATAAGAAAATGGGTATTCTTTATGATACACCGTGCTTTAGCAAACTACAAATTAATAACTTGGGGTATACATATAAAGGTATAGGTGTCAGCGTAAAGGCAGTAGCAGTTAGAATAAGCAAACCTGTCAGATCTTAAGTCATGTGACTGTCAGGGCTGGTCTCAGCCCTTCCTTCTCTGATCTGGCTGCTCAGCTGTTGGCTATTTACCAGCTCCTGTCTCTCCACAGTTACTCAGCTGTTGATGATATCCTGCTCGTCAGTCCTGCCTACTTAAGCCATCCAGTCCAGAGGAGCTCTGCCTTCGCCTTGGTCAACATCACAGAAACTATTCTCCTGCGATACTGTTCAAGACTTGCTTTGCTGACATCCCTTCTGGCTCCAGATCCTGCTTGCTGTTCCACTACATTGATCCCTGACTTCTGTCTTGGCTGACTATCCATTCCGGTTACTGAACTTTGGCTATGTTTTGACTACATTTGTTCTTTTTACTTTTATTATTAAACAAGTGTGATTTATCTGTACTTCTGTGTCGGTCTGATTTCAGGGTTTCTGACAGTGACCTGAGAGGCTGATGTCAGCAGAATCTTCAAAGAGAATGCAGACTATCTTGACATTGGTGCTTTCAATGCAGAGCTTATCTGGGTGATGTGACCTAACATGCTGAATTTGAATCTGTAAACTGGAGCAGCTTTTAAAGCTCACAGATACGTTTTTTTGCTCACTTGACTAAGCAACATAACTGAATGTTTTCTTGTGCCTGGAGTCCTCCTTTAACACATGGTTTGCACCTTGGATGTGCTCTCACTAATGCCCTTAGGATGCCAACTAACCGTTTCCATTTTTAAACATGCATTATCAAGGACTCCTTCCTTATCATAAATCCCCATCTCCATAGTCACTCTGTCACCTATAGAATCTCATTTACATTGGTGTTTCCTATAGCATGTCCTTTTCCACAGGATAGAAAGTTAATAGCCCATCTGCAGTGATATTGCCCTGGGAATAAAGAAGGACATGAGTTTCGGTAAGGACAGAGCCGTAGGAGATGAATTGCATTTACTTATGTTATGCTGCCGAACTAGAGGCCAGTAAATCATACGAATTTACCTCTCACCTATTGCCAGATTCGGGAGACCCACGCACTATTTGTTTCCATTAAAAGATCCATTCTGGAGTGCTGATGTGAAAACAAGACAAGTTGGTTTTCATGAAAAGCAAAACACCTCCGGAATATGGACCATTCATTACACTGACAGAGCGAGCGCCAAGCAAACAGCCAGAGGAGAGATCATTTTATAATCTTACTGTTCAAGCTGTAGATTTCCTTTGCTGTACCCATCACTAAAAAAAAGTAGCTGGTGCTCCCAAAGGGTTTTAAAATGTTAGCAGTCCAAGTCATAAGATGAACACGAGTACCTGTCATACAACATTGAAAATCACATATTGAGGTGGATAAGGACCATTAAGAAAAAAAATGCTTAGAATAAAGCTTTGTTTATGAATACATCACTAGATATAATCATTTATTTTCGTTTAGTGTTCTTGTAGATCATCAAATATATTTATTTAGCTTTTCTGTAGGGACATCTTATAGAGAGGACTTCAATTTTCTCTGTTCCTCAACAAAAAGGCCTCTGCACTAGAATTCTCAACTCTACTTTTGTCCTAAGTTTATGACAAAGTGGTTTCAACCATGCTAGAAGTTCTAGCTTCAACCTGTGGATGAACTGGTCTCCAGTTTCTTCCACTACCCACTTCCACTGTAATCTAGACCCCCTAACATTATACTGTAGTGTTATCCTCAACTGAGTCTTCTTCGGCTCCTCTATGTCCACAAGAACCAGTGCCAACTTCCGTTTTTTAATCAATTTGTGGCTAATTACTGCTTTCTTATCCATGGCATGGGACAGAATACGCAGGGAATTTGTGTTTTTAGAGAACTGATATTCATTGTGTTCTAGTTGACTTACACTATCCATTAGAGACGAACACCATATTACTTTTGTACTTCTTTATTACACACCATCTACATGGATAACATTATAGCATTCATTTATGCTATAGCAAGGGTTAGGCAACCTTAATGAGGTGGAGATCCACCTGAACAACATAGGAGAAGACAAAGATTACAGGACACAGTGTCACCTCCTTACACTTGATTTAAACCTCTAATTGCCGTACTACCGTATTGCACAGCAATCATGGGTTTCAATCAGGTGGTGAGGAGGCAACATCTTGCCTCCTCAGCACCTGTCAAACACACTTGGATCGATTTTGAGGGGAGCAGAAGTATGAACCCTTATTGTTCTGAGCCCCCTATAAGGCTGCTTTCACACTGATGTGCTGTGGTTTACCCACACCCAGGTTGCAACGCAGTGCATCTGCAACTTTCCTAGGTTAGCTGCGCTTCGCCATAGACTTCTATTATTGCAAACATGCTATATATAGCTATTTTCACTCACGTACTTAGCCCCGTTGCTATATATATATATACACTAGTGAAGAAAGAGGGGAGGTGTGGTCGGTGACACCATATATTTATTTTTTATTTTTATTATTATTTATTTCAGGTACTTATATAGCGCCGTCAATTTACGCAGCGCTTTACATATACATTGTACATTCACATCAGTCCCTACCCTCAAGGAGCTTACAGTCTACGGTCCCTAACCAGGGCCGGACTGGGAATGAAAACCAGCCCTGGAAAAAATGTCATACCAGCCCCATAGCATTATTATACCAGCCCAACAGCATAACGTCATTATTTTCTTGTTCATAAAATGGAAAACCATGCATTTTAAAGCACATTTAAAGAGTGCATTATATATAGATAAGACACATATAAAAGCACATAGGGCTCTGTGATTGGCCCTCCTGATCACATGACGGCTGTGTGGAATCACAGCCATCATGTGATGTAAATAGAGAGCCGTTTTCTAGGCAATTGGCTCTCCTCTCCTCACACGGAAGTTGTCGGAGAGGAGAGCGGATCTCTGCAGCCGGCCAGTGATCAGTGAGAATGAGCTGTTTTTTACAGCTTTTTACACACTGATCACCAGCCTACTGTCCCCACACATGTCCCAAAACAATGTAAACACACAAAGTCCCCACACACATGTCCCCACACAGTAAAAACACCTGTCCTCCACATATGTAACAGTAAAATCATATGTCCCAAGGATCATCTGCACACATATGTCCGTGATCACATCTGTGCATGATCATCTGCGTACATATGTCTGTGATCACACAAACCAACTATTATACACTTAACATGATTTTTTTACCAAAGACATGTAGCAGAATACATTTTGGCTTACATTTATGACAAAATTAGATTTTATTGGATTTCTTTTAAAATAGAAAGAAGAAAATATTGTTTTTTTTTCCAAATTTCCGCTCTTTTTTTCCGCTTATATCGCAAAAAATAAAAAACTGAGTCGTGAATAAATACCACCAAAAGAAAGCTCTATTTGTGTGAACAGCGTTGCATGACCACGCAATTGTCATTGAAAGTGTGACAGCGCTGAAAGCTGAAAATTGGCCTCGGAAGGAAGGGGGTGAAAGTGCCCAGTAATGCACACAAAAAATAAAACAAATTGCCTGCACACCACTCTGTCCCTTAATGCCCACCTCCTTTTTATAGGGCACACAGTGTATAGGAATGTATAATGTAAAACATGGTGGGATTTCCCCACCCAGGGGAAATACAACTGGGCAGTGGCAGTGCGTCCATTGCACCTGTCAATCTTCAATAGACAGATTCATGCATTGCATGAATCTATCTATTGTCGCTGCTGCCGCCCCCTATTCAGGTGTCCGGCACCCTTGTTGGGCATCGGCATGTGAATTACAGCGGCGGGGGTGTTTTTAGAAGTGCCTGATTAGAGCCATCAGCTCTAATAGGCTTCCAAATTGGTAAAGAGCGGGCACACTGCTGTGCGTTCGCTGCTTACACAGTGCTGTGTTAGGAAATCAAATAAATCGCTTCCCTAACACTGACCCGCCTCTCAGCCAATCAGGTGCACTGGGTCTGGTTACCTGTCACCTGATTGGCTGAAGCGACAGGCGCTGTGATTGGATGCCTATCAGAGGGAGCGTGGAGCAACGCGCTGACCTGAGACAGGTAAGTGCCGGGCGGGGGGGACACTGGCAGGATTTAATGGGCAAACTGGTGGCAATTGATGGGGCAAACTGGCGGCAATTGATGGTTACAGTGGCTGCGTTTGATGGGTACAGTGGCGGCAATTTATGGGTACAGTGGCTGCGTTTGATGGTACAGTGGCTGTATTTAATGGGCACAGTGGTGGCAATTTATGGGTACAGTGGCTGCGTTTGATGGGCACAGTGGCAGCGTTTAATGGGCACAGTGGTGGCAATTTATGAGTGCAGTGGCTGCGTTTGATGGTACAGTGGCAGCGTTTAATGGGCACAGTGGCTGCAATTAATGGGTACAGTGGCTGCGTTTGATGGGGCACAGTGGCAGCAATTTATGGGTACAGTGGCAGCGTTTGGGCACAGTGACTGTGTTTAATGGGCACAGTGGTGGCAATTTATGGGTACAGTGGCTGCGTTTGATGGTACAGTGGCTGCGTTTGATGGGCACAGTGGCAGCGTTTAATGGGCACAGTGGTGGCAATTTATGGGTACAGTGGCTGCGTTTGATGGTACAGTGGCTGCGTTTGATGGTACAGTGGCAGCGTTTAATGGGCACAGTGGTGGCAATTTATGGGTACAGTGGCTGCGTTTGATGGTACAGTGGCTACGTTTGATGGGCACAGTGGCTGTGTTTAATGGGCACAGTGGTGGCAATTTATGGGTACAGTGGCTGCGTTTGATGGTACAGTGGATGCGTTTGATGGGCACAGTGGCTGCAATTGATGGGTACAGTGGCTGCGTTTGATGGTACAGTGGCTGCGTTTGATGGTACAGTGGCAGCGTTTAATGGGCACAGTGGTGGCAATTTATGGGTACAGTGGCTGCGTTTGATGGTACAGTGGCTGCGTTTGATGGTACAGTGGCAGCGTTTAATGGGCACAGTGGTGGCAATTTATGGGTACAGTGGCTGCGTTTGATGGTACAGTGGCGGCGTTTGATGGGCACAGTGGCTACAATTGATGGGTACAGTGGCTGCGTTTGATGGTACAGTGGCAGCGTTTGATGGTACAGTGGCTGTGTTTAATGGGCACAGTGGTGGCAATTTATGGGTACAGTGGCTGCGTTTGATGGTACAGTGGCTGCAATTGATGGGTACAGTGGCTGCGTTTGATGGTACAGTGGCTGCGTTTGATGGTACAGTGGCAGCGTTTAATGGGCACAGTGTTGGCAATCTATGGGCACAGTGGCAGCGTTTGATGGTATACAGCTTTTCAAAGATAATCTGGGAGTGAGAGAGAGAGAGAGAGAGAGAGAGAGAGAGAGAGAGAGAGAGAGAGATTTGATGGTACAGTGGCAGCGTTTAATGGGCACAGTGGTGGCAATTTATGGGTACAGTGGCTGCGTTTGATGGTACAGTGGCGGCGTTTAATGGGCACAGTGGTGGCAATTTATGGGTACAGTGGCTGCGTTTGATGGTACAGTGGCGGCGTTTGATGGGCACAGTGGCTGCGTTTGATGGTACAGTGGCAGCGTTTGATGGTACAGTGGCTGTGTTTAATGGGCACAGTGGTGGCAATTTATGGGTACAGTGGCTGCGTTTGATGGTACAGTGGCTGCAATTGATGGTACAGTGGCTGCGTTTGATGGTACAGTGGCAGCATTTAATGGGCACAGTGGTGTCAATTTATGGGTACAGTGGCTGCGTTTGATGGTACAGTGGCGGCGTTTGATGGGCACAGTGGCTGCAATTGATGGGTACAGTGGCTGCGTTTGATGGTACAGTGGCAGCGTTTGATGGTACAGTGGCTGTGTTTAATGGGCACAGTGGTGGCAATTTATGGGTACAGTGGCTGCGTTTGATGGTACAGTGGCTGCAATTGATGGGTACAGTGGCTGCGTTTGATGGTACAGTGGCTGCGTTTGATGGTACAGTGGCAGCGTTTAATGGGCACAGTGTTGGCAATCTATGGGCACAGTGGCAGCGTTTGATGGTATACAGCTTTTCAAAGATAATCTGGGAGAGAGAGAGAGAGAGAGAGAGAGAGATTTGATGGTACAGTGGCTGCGTTTGATGGGCACAGTGGCAGCATTTAATGGGCACAGTGGTGGCAATTTATGGGTACAGTGGCTGCGTTTGATGGTACAGTGGCTGCGTTTGATGGTACAGTGGCAGCATTTAATGGGCACAGTGGTGGCAATTTATGGGTACAGTGGCTGCGTTTGATGGTACAGTGGCGGCGTTCGATGGGCACAGTGGCTGCGTTTGATGGTACAGTGGCAGCGTTTGATGGTACAGTGGCTGTGTTTAATGGGCACAGTGGTGGCAATTTATGGGTACAGTGGCTGCGTTTGATGGTACAGTGGCTGCAATTGATGGTACAGTGGCTGCGTTTGATGGTACAGTGGCAGCGTTTAATGGGCACAGTGGTGGCAATTTATGGGTACAGTGGCTGCGTTTGATGGTACAGTGGCTGCGTTTGATGGTACAGTGGCTGCAATTGATGGGTACAGTGGCTGCAATTGATGGGTACAGTGGCTGCGTTTAATGGGCACAGTGGCTGCGTTTGATGGGCAGGGCACAATGTTGGCAATCTATGGGCACAGTGGCAGCGTTTGATGAGAGAGAGAGAGAGAGAGAGAGAGAGAGAGAGAGAGAGAGAGAGAGAGAGAGATATTTTAATACCTTGTGCTGTAGCACCGCACGGGACGAGGCAAAATGGAGCAGCACGGCGTTCTCCTGCTCCTCCCCCACAGGCACACAGACAGAGCGAGGCATGATGAGTGTGGTGGGCGGAGCGCCGGCGCCCAAACGGAGGAGACAGTGAGTGACACAGGCAGCCATGGCATTAGTGCAGCAGCGGCGGCCACCGCTGCTGATCTTTAGGTCAGGACACAGGCAGTGAGCGGCCCCCCCGGAGACACACACAGACAGTGAGTGACACACAGCCATGGCATGGCATAGTGCAGCAGCGGCGACCGCCGCTGCTGCTCTTTAAATTGCTGATGCTGACACAGGCACTGTGAGCGGCCCCAGCGGTACTTTGTGCAGCCAGCCTACCGGGATATTTCCCGGTATCCCGGTAGGCCAGTCCGGCCCTGTCCCTAACTCACATTCATACATACTAGGGACAATTTAGACAGGATCCAATTAACCTACCAGCATGTCTTTGGAGTGAACGGTCTCCATCCCAGATATATATCAAAGGTGAGAACATGGGTTAGGGGGACTTTAAAAGAGGTCAGTCATAATAAACAATCAACATATACATATAATAGTAATTGTATTACATAATAATAATAATAATTATGTTATCTGCCACCCATTCTATAGGTAAATAATAAATAACAGCGCTAAATAAACTAAATACCATACACCAATAATATTAAAATGATGTAAAGAAGTAAAGGTGCTAATGACATGAAGGATTACATATATACGAGATTGGACTAGCATATAAACCGTATAAGCGTGAAATTTAACAAAAAGCAACGCTAAATGGGCAATAATTAAAGTCCATCTAGATGTAAGTGAAAAAGTCCAAAACCCAGATCACAATCTTCATAGTGATATCGGATACAATATGTAAGTAAATGATTCCTCCACCGCACCGCTGTGATAACACCAATAAAATTGTGCGCTTACCACAAGGCAAGCCCAAAAAAGCTTGCGACCTTAACCCGGTCGGGGCCTTTATCCAGAGGGAATAATTGGAAGGCAATAATCCACCAGGCCACACAGAGGGATCGATCACAGCATAGAACACTTCATATGTACCTCCAAGGCACCGGGATAGTTACCACTCAGGAGTTCCCCAAGAGAAAAGAGGGAATCGACATAGCATAATCCTGATAGTTATTCGTTTATTAAAATTGTATAAAACACACTTACATTGCAGTAGACATAAGACAGCATAAAAATCAGCCGGCTTAAGCGATCACCCGTCCTGCAGACGGAACACACGAAACGTCAGCACATCAGCTCCTCCCGACGCGCGTTTCGGCATACAATGACGTTGTCTGGGGCACACTTTGGACGTATTTGTTTGGTACGCTGTTCAGCCCCCCTTTTGGAAACCACCTGGGTTTCGCCGCCTCAGCCCCCGTGGCAGACTCTATGCGACGCTCCCCTCATGTACAGGGCTGCCAGTATCTCTTTTCCTTCTTCCTTATTGAGCTGGTATGTAAGTTTGGGGATTTTTAGCCCTATAATACCCTTTCTGGAATATGCCCACCACATATATGAATTATTTTTGTTTTTTCATATTAATTCTAGACTCCCTTTTCTGCATCTATTCCTGAAGAAGTGGAGATCAATCCACGAAACATGTAGAGTTTTAGAATACTATTTTTTAGATGATCATTTTGCTATTAATTTTGGTGCTTGGTTTTATCTACGAAATGTGTCAGCTTAATCAAATGTGTTTACCCAATTCCATCATGTCTGTATATTGTGTATTATATTGTATCTTAATATTATGTAATAGAATTACTATTATATGTATATATTGATTTTATGACTAGCCTCATTTAAAGTCCCCCTAACCCATGTTCTCTCCTTCCATATATACTAGTGGCTATGGGCTCTTCGTACAAATAATGTAGACCCATATGCACTCCTTGTGCAGGTTTCCTTCATCTTGTTTGGAACTGCAATGTGCTAGCCAATAAGGGATTTTAAAGCCAATTGTTTTATATCATGTTAGGAATAAAGTCGTTGTACAATTTTGTAATATACACTTTCTTCACAATTATTGTGTATTTCCCTCAAAGTCCCATGGGAAATGTATGTTTTGTCACAACCCAGGAGACCTTTTATCCCTGTTAGACCTGTTGTTCTTACACACCAGTCTGAATTATGGTATACCCCTGCCTAACCTTTTATGTTGGTGTTGATAATCACCCTATCCCCAAGGTAGTACCCTTAATTTTTTTTTCCAGCTTTAGGGTCTTCCCTTCTGTTCATTTGAATTTTATGCTGCTAGGGCTCTCATACCCTTATCTTGTTTTGAGATTGGTTGTCTAATCAGGTAACATAGCATTCTTATAATGGAATTCCCTTTCCATAAAGTCAACAGTTAGTGAAAATTAAGCCTTCTGTTGTTGACAAGCTGGTCTTTTCTGTGGACATGCTATGTCTGCCCAACCTTCCTTTCCCTGAAGTCAAGGGTTTGGTATACTACATTTAACTTTTTTCTGCAGTTGACCAAATGGTCTTGCCATTGAACATGTGATGTCTCTTTTAGGGAGCTATTTTCACTCATGTACTTGGCCCAGCAAACATTTCTTCTTATTAATATTTGGGTGGTGTGTTTTCTTTTAATCTGTTTTTCTGGGGTATGGTTGGCTGGCCCTCCACTTTAACTGTTTGAGGCCCATCAGTCCTTCAAGTAGCAGTTTTCCCTAATGGTGGTTATCTGACCTGGTCTGGAGCACCAGATTGATCTTCAGGGCCCTATTTTGGTTGTGGCAATTTACATATTTTGTTTAGCCCTTTCTTCATCTAGCCTTGATTCAGGTATTGATTCTTTCAAATGCTCCATTATAGAAAGATCTCCACATCGGTTGAACCTCTCAATCTCTGATGCCCTTCCCTTAGTTGGACTGCTTTTCAATGTCCTGACTGTTTAAGAACTCCTGAATTTCTGAACCTCAATGTACGATCAAGAAGTCTGTTAGGAGTCCAATGTATGATCAAGAAGTCTAAGTAGGTGTCACCTTTCTGCGTTATTGCCATTATGTACTGCTTGCTCACAAAACTGAGGTATTATGGTTTGAGGTAGAATAATATGGGGGCTGGCTTCAATATTTTTTTGTTTGCCAGTGTCCCAATCTTCTGTAGGTAGAAGTGTAACTTAACTGTTTAAGAGTTCCTGAATCCCTTTGTCCCTCAAATGGATTTAAACTGACACTAAACTTGAAAATTTTATTTTATTAGAAAAAAAATAGATATTTTTCTATCCCACTATCCCAAAGCGAAGCTTTTTGGCAGTTGCTTTTGTCCCTCGCTGCGTTCTGTGGCTCAGTGACCTCTACATCAGCACAGGACACAGTAGTGATGTAAGTGCTAGTGGTTCAAACCACAGCACCCAGTGGGGGGACCAGGCATCTGACAGATCTAGAAGTGTGATGAGTGCTGAATTTTTTGCAGCCACTGTAGCCTTTAAGGTCATAAACATCTGCGGCATTAGCTGTGAAGCAGGAAGATATTGAACATATTATTTTAGAGACAGTGTTGTTTTTAACCATAGTTCAACTTTTGTTTAAAAAATGTATTTAACATACAGTATCTCACAAAAGTGAGTACAGCCTCACATTTTTGTAAATTTTTTATATCTTTTCATGTGACAACACTGAAGAAATGACACTTTGCTACAATGTATAGTAGTGAGTGTACAACTTGTATAACAGTGTAAATTTGCTGTCCCCTCAAAATAATTTAACACACAGCCATTAATGTCTAAGCTGCTGGCAACAAAAATGAGTACACCCCCAAGTGAAAATGTCCAAATTGGGCCCAAAGTGTCAATATTTGGAGTGGTCATCATTATTTTCCAGCACTGCCTTAACCCTCTTGGACATGGAGTTCACCAGAGCTTCACAGGTTGCCTCTGGAGTCCTCTTCCACTCCTCCATGACAACATCACAGAGCAGGTAAATGTTAGAGACCTTGTACTCCTCCACCTTCCGTTTGAGGATGGCCCATAGATGCTCCATAGGGTTTGGGTCTGGAGACATGCTTGGCCAGTCCATCAGCTTTACCCTCAGCTTCTTTAGCAAGGCAGTGGTCATCTTGGAGGTGTGTTTGGGGTCGTTATCATGTTGGAATACTGCTCTGCAGCTCAGTCTCCAAAGGGAGGGGATCATGCTCTGTTTCAGTATGTCACAGTACATGTTGGCATTCATGGTTCCCTCAATGAACTGTAGCTCCCCAGTGCCGGCAGCACTCATGCAGCCCCAGACCATGACACTCCCACCACCAGGCTTGACTGTAGGCAAGACACACTTGTCTTTGTACTCCTCACCTGGTTGCCGCCACACACTTGACACCATCTGAACCAAAAAGGTTTATCTTGGTCTCATCAGACCACAAGACATGGTTCCAGTAATCCATGTCCTTAGTCTGTTTGACTTCAGCAAACTGTCCGTGGGCTTTCTTGTGCTTCATCTTTGGAAGAGGCTTCCTTCTGGGACGACAGCCATGCAGACCAATTTGATGCCGTGTGCGTGTATGGTCTGAGAACTGACAGGCTGACCCCCTCCCCCCACACAACCCCTTCAACCTCTGCAGTAAATGCTGGCAGCACTCATACCTCTATTTCCCAAAGACAACTTCTGGATATGACGCTGATCATGTGCATTCAACTTCTTTGGTCGACCATGGCGAGGCCTGTTCTGAGTGGAACCTGTCCTGTTAAACTGCTGTATGGCCTTGGCCACCCTGCTGCAGCACAGTTTCAGGGTCTTGACAATCTTCTTATAGCCTAGACCATCTTTATGTAGAGCAACAATTATTTTTTTCAGATCCTCAGAGAGTTCTTTGCCATGAGGTGCCATGTTGAACTTCCAGTGACCAGTATGAGAGAGTGAGAGCGATAACACCAAATCTAACACACCTGCTCCTCATTCACACTTGAGACCTTGTAACACTAATGAGTCACATGACACACTTTGGACATTTTCACTTAGGGTTTACTCACTTTTGTTGCCAGCGGTTTAGACATTAATGGCTGTGTGTTGAGTTATTTTGAGGGGACAGCAAATTTACACTGTTATACAAGCTGTACACTCACTTATTTACATTGTAGCAAAGTGTAATTTCTTCAGTATTGTCACAGGAAAAGATATAATAAAATATTTACAAAAATGTGAGGGGTCTATGGAGCCTACACACGGTCAGAATTTCCGACAACAAGCTCCCATCGAACATTTGTTGTCGGAAATTCCGACCTTGTATAGGCTCCATCGGACATTTTCCGTTGGAATTTCCGACAACAAAATCTGTTGTCGTAAATTCCGATCGTGAGTACACAATTCCGATTCACAAAATTTGCAATCGTGTGTACGTGGCATTAGTCTGCAACCACCTATGATTTTCTAGCACTGGCAAAAAATAATCAGATAGGGCTTTGTTGTATAGAAGCTTATACAGCACTGCTGATGTATAGGATTCCCTCAGAAATGTAATTTCCTTCTTTTGATTGGCTCACTGCTGAATATCTTTCTTAATAAAACATTGACACTGACCATGGCTATAGCAGGAGGACAAATTCTACACTTGTAATGCAAACAGCAGCAGGTAACAATAAGTGGCATGGTGCTAATGCTTGAAAACGGCATAATACAGGTGGATGTTCCCCTTTAAATTTCATCCTTCCATTCTGTTCAGTAGTGAATGAGGAGAGATCTGCTACCCCCTGAGACTTTATCACACTGGGGTTGCCTTTCCATGGGTTTGGTCTTGGCTGTGAACAGCCAGGTGGTCTATGTGGTCGCAGGCTAATCTATATACCAGCGTATTTCATAAACATACATATCAGTGAAAAGAAAGAGATAACAAAGTAATGTATTCTGACCCTGACTAAACAAATCTTGAAAGAAAATGTTTTTTTTTTTTTCCCGCTAGCACTACGTGCAAAATTAAACCAAACTGATGTGCGATATGTCAGTACTGACATTTACAGCGCAGGGCTGGCTAACATACATATTTCTGATAATTTAAGAACAATTACAGATTTCATGCCCTCTAGCATGGAAACACCGCAATCGATAATTGGAGATCAGTAGAGGATTATGGGAGGATCATTAAGTATCATGCCTGTTAGGTAAAGAATGGAACTAGAAATCCAATATACTGTCTTCTCCTTCAATAATAAACCTTTGCTGCATGTAAAATAATCTGCGTTTGTCAGTTTGCCTATTCTGTCAGCGGAGCATGAAGCATTTTCATGTCAACAGTAGCCTATTCCGACCTCCAAACTCAGTGGTGCAGGGACCACAGGCACAGCAGCCTCAAGGTGGGCTTGGGCCCCTGTTCCAAGCCAGGCCCTATTAAACATTCCTGCTATGGACTCGCCTTAATTCACAACTCAACAATCTCAATATCTCAAGACTATATAGGCAAATCTACATGATGCTCAGTGATGCTTTCCTAAACATTCCCTGCACTTGGTCATGTCACATCAACTCACAGAGCACACATAGGGATTTGTGTCTAAACTGCATCTATAATTGTCACATCTCCGCCATTCAACATATCTTTAGAGCATTATCTTCAATATGGTGAGAACACAATGAGGCCGTATATTGGCAGGGAAAGAGTGTCCAAGAAGGGCCCCAGTCCAACATTTGTACCTTAGCCCTTACATTATGCCACAGTCTAAATTGCTTACTAAAGGTTGTGCCTCACCATTGCTTTGTGAACATCAAACCTAAAAAATAAGACATTGGTTTAAATTCAACTTCAATATACCTGTTACATAGTTACATATAATTACATAGTCAGGTTGAAAAAAGACAAACGTCCATCTAGTATACACTATATTACCAAAAGCCTTTACACACACATGAACTTTAATGGAATCCCAGTCTTAGCCCATAGGGTTCAATATTGAGTTGGCCCACCCTTTGCAGCTACAACCACTTCAACTCTTCTGGGACGGATGTCTACAAGGTTTAGGAGTGCGTCTATGGGAATATTTGACCATTCTTCCAGAAGCGCATTTGTGAGATCAGGCACTGATGTGGAAAAGAAGGCCTGACTCGCAGTCTCCGCTCTAATTAATCCCAAAGGTGTCCCATCATGTTGATGTCAGAACTCTGTGCAGGCCAGTCAAGTTCCTCCACCCCAAATGCTTTCATCCATGTCTTTATTGACCTTGCTTTGTGCACTGGTCCAAATCATTTGGTGGAGGGGGGATTATGGTGTGGGTTTGTTTTTCAGGGGTTGGGCTTGGCTTCTTAGTTCCAGTAAAGGGAACTCTTAAGGTGTCAGCATACCAAGACATTTTGGACATATTCATGCTCCCAACATTGTGGGAACAGTTTGGGGATGGCCCCTTCCTGTTACAACATGACTGCGCACAAGTGCACAAAGCAAGGTCCATAAAGACAAGGATGAGCGAGTTTGGGATGGAGGAACTTGACTGGTCTACACAGAGTCCTAACCTCACCCGATAGAACACTTTTGGGATGAATTTGAGCCAGGCCTTCTTGTCAAACATCAGCGCCTGACCTCACAAATGCACTTCTGGAAGAATGGTTAAACATTCCCATAGACACACTCCTAAACCTTGTGGACAGCCTTCCCAGAAGAGTTGAAGCTACTATAGCTGACTAAGACTGGGATGCAATGACTGGTGTATAGCTGATGTCCTGTATGCCCCACCTCAAACCATAACCCCAACTTATTTATCTTACCTTACTTAATAAATAAGTACACCGCACCATCTGGATGAAATGGCCATCCGGCCCCTTTATTAACATATTACCAATTTATGGTTAAGTTCTGCTTTAAATATATGGGTTTAGTTCCACTTTAAAATAGATGTAAACCCTAACTTGATGATGTTTAGTTTTCTAAAGCATTGTCAGTTGATGGAATGCACAAGGAAATCAAAGGATCGGAATTCGACTACCACTGACAGTTTGCTCTCCAGTCTGTGAAATGCTTCTAAAAATACGAGCATCTTTCTTCATGTGTGCATAAGTTTAAAATATCCCAACTGTATGTAAACTATACACCGCATTCCTACAGGTAGTGATTTCACTACCTACCCTTTTACATCTGAATATGGCAATTAGATATAGTTTCAATTTACATATATATATACATTAGACCACCTGTGTAAAGAACACTTGAATCTAGTTACACCACTGTGTGGGATAAATATCGTATTGTTACAACAAGTCCCCACTTATGTCTACTTGTTTCTGATGCAAATAGCATGAATGCAGCATGCTGCGTTTTTTTTTCTTCTGCTTAAAAGAAAAGAAATGCAGAGGTGGTTCTAATTAATCTTAGCAGAGTTATACAATATGTAATCTCTCTCTCAAGTTGTCTTGAGAGGCAGCAGACATATAAAGAAAAGGTAAGGTGGAGTATATGAGTAGGAATAAGAGACACAGTAAAGGGTTTGATTTCCCTTTATACAACTTCACCCAAACCGTAGAGCACTTCCAAACTTAAAAACAAAAATGTATTATGTTGCAGCTTAATGGTCCGCAGCTGAGATACCTTTATTAGGTATATCTTTTTTTTCAGCCTTGGTTTTCACCTGGTAATTCTGCAAATAACACACCTCATGTTGCCAAGTAGCTACGCTCATTTGTCCACTGCAGTGGCGTCGCTAGGGGGTGGCTTTTGGGGCTATAGCCCCGAATCTGGGGCTCATAGCCCCGAGTCTCTGAAGGGCTCCCCAAGGGGAGGGGAGGCTCTCTGGGGACCCTGATGTAAGTGGGGGGCTCTCTGGGGACCCTGATTTAAGGGAGAGACTCTCTGGGGACCCTGATTTAAGGGGGAGGCTCTTTAGGAACCCTGATGCAAGGGGGAGGCACTCTGAGAACCCTGATGCAAGGGGGGGCTCTCTGGGAACCCTGATGCAAGGAGGAGGCTCTCTGGAGATCCTAATGTGAAGGGGGCTCTCTGGGGATATATACACACACACACGTATATTATATACAAGTGTATGCCCGCCCAAGCGTATGACTTTCTTTACTATGTTACTATGGGCTCTAGCCCCAGATCTTTTGTAGACCTAGCAACACCCCTGGTCCACTGTATCTTTGAATAGCACAGTGGTTGTCTGCCAGTCTGAACTTCAAACATGTCTGCCCTTGTTCATCTTCATGTGCGATTAGTTTCGTACGAGTCGGATATTCGTACAAATTTCCGGAAATTCGTACATACGCGAGGATCCGAAATACGAATTTTTATGCATAAGAATTTTGTACGAAATTTCGTTTACGAACTTCGGATAAATTTATCATAACGAACTTTCATTATTGTTAAGAAAAGTTAACGAACCTAAAAGTTAAAGGCCAGGAAGTCAGCACAGGGATGGTGGGAGCCCCTCATAATGATAAATTTATCATAACAAACATTTGTTAGGTTCATAAACTTTTCGTAACAATAACGAAAATTCGTATTTCGTACAAATCTGAATTGAATTTCGGACACGAATTACAAATTGCGAATTAATTTTAATACAAAACGGAACGAAATGAAACAAATTTATTGACAAATTTATTTACCTCCTTTACACATCTTTTCATGTGTATCTATCAATGGATTTGCTGGTGTATGTCAACATTGCATGGGATATAGGTGCTGGGGAGTCAGCAATCAGTTTGTTATGGTTCCCAAGGATCCCAATGACAAGACCAGTGCTAAGAATTATGACAGGGACATCTCACAACTGGAGCACTCAAAGTCATAGGAAACCATTGGGTGACCAAGCCAACAAAACATCACAATAACAAAAATAAAATTTTTAGGTAGATAGAACGATTAAATAAACAACAGGTTAAAATTGGGTTACAAATATACTTAGGAGACTGGGTTGAGCTCTGTGGCAAATCTTAAGCCAGCAAAATCGTAAATTATGCTGCGTGGTATTTTTACTTTAACCGCTTGCCAACCAGCTGGCGTCATTATACTGGTTGGCACAATCCCGCGAGCCGTTGTAGCTGTACATTGGCTCGCGGGATTGGGATAGCAGGCGCACATGCCCCCGCTGCACTGTGGGGGGGTGCCCATGCTCGTGGCCGACGGTCGCGATGACCGCCGGCCACGAGCGATCGCGGGCACGAGAGGCAGAACAGCGACATGTGTGTGTAAACACACAAATCCCTGTTCTGTTCTGTGAGGAGTGACAGATCCTGAGTTCCTAATAGCTAGGAACCACTATCTGTCATCCCCTCTAGTCAGTCCCCTCCCACTACAGTTAGAAACACACACTAGGGAACACAGTTAACCTCTTGATCGCCCCCTAGTGTTAACCCCTTCCCTGCCAGTGTCATTTTTACAGTAATCAGTGCATTTTTATAGCACTGATCGCTGTATAAATGCCAATGGTCCCAAAAATGTGTCAAAAGTGTCCGATCTGTCTGCCATAATGTCGCAGTCCCGATAAAAATCGCAGATCGCCGACATTACTAGTAAAAAAAATAATAATAATACTATCAATCTATCCCCTATTTTGTAGATGCTATAACTTTTGCGCAAACCAATCAATAAACGCTTATTGTGATTTTTTTTTTTTACCAAAAATATGTAGAAGAATACATATCGGCCTACACTAAGGAAAATTTTGCTTTTTAAAAAAAAAATATGGGGATATTGATTATAGCAAAAAGTGCAAAATATTATGTTCTTTTTTCATAATTGTCGCTCTTTTTTTGTTTATAGAGAAAAAAATAAAAACCGCAGAGGTGATCAAATACCACCAAAAGAAAGCTTTACTTGTGGGAAAAAAAGGACATCAATTTTGTTTGGGTGCAACGTCGCACGACCGCGCAATTGTCAGTTAAAGCGACGCAGTGCCGAATCACAAAAAATGGCCCGGTCATTCAGCAGCCAAATCTTCCGGGGCTGAAGTGGTTAACAAAAAAGTAGTATACACTTGAAACCAGCTAAAAGCAGATGTGGTATTAAAGTGATACTAAACCCAGGAGCCTGCATTCTGTATATCTTGTCTTCCACAGTACACAGAACATAGAAATGCAATAGTTTTAGTAAATATAAACTGCTAAATACCTTTTCTCATCAGCAGTATATAGCAGTCTTGTGACTTCTATCGGTGTCTGGTTAAAGCTTGTAGGAGGAGTTTTCATTCTCCCCTAATTGTCCTATGAGGCTACATGGCCCCTGACCCTCTGTCTGGACAGTGCTGGTTGGCCCTGTGCTGATCACATGCCCTTTCCCAAGGAAAAACACACTCTACAGCACTACACACCAAACTGAGCATGTGCAGCCTGTCCCCTGGCTCTGTCTTACCAGGAGATGGACTGGGGACAGGTGGGTGAAGGGTCAGGATCAAACAGTCTTTTAACACAAGAAGAAGGTAATTGTAACTGTAAGCGCAGATACACAAGTGCATACAATACTTGGGGTGTTAGGTAGCTAGGCAATTAGTCCATAGCATTACATATAACAGTTCAAGGGTTAAGCAGGTATCTGGCAGTTCAGGGGTTAAACAGGTAAGTATCGTGGCTGGTTAAAAAGGCGGCTGCTGTCCTCAGAGAGCTGGCTCTGTAGAGAAAGGAAGCGCCACCTAAGTGTAGTATTAGAGGGTACTTTCATAGACGTGCGCAGGAGGTGTGCCGGGTGTGCCTGGGCACACCCTAATTACCCAGTGCGGCGCAGATTCCCCCTGCTGATATTTCACCAAAACCCCCAACAGGGTTCCTAAAAAATTGTAAAAAATAATAAATGAATAAAGGAAGTAATAATAAAAAACTACTGACACCATCCACTGCCCTACTGACAAGTCCACTGCTCTACTGACACCATCCACTGCCCTACTGACAAGTCCACTGCTCTACTGACACCATCCACTGCTCTACTAACACTGTCCATGTTTTAATACATTTGGGGTGCACACCCTAATGCAATAGGCTGCGCACACCTATGGGTACTTTAATGACACAATAAAAGGTCACACTTACAGGAAACAAAGAGTTATAAGGGCTCATCTGCATTAAGAGGGTGGTCCATGGTTTGGTCCTCAGTTCAGGGTCCGGTGGTGCTGCAGAGATGTTGCCCTAGAGACATCCTGTGGCCGTCAGGAAGAGGCTGGGGCCGGCGTAGAACGCACATGGAGCGCACGTGACGTCACGGGTCATACAGTGACTTCCGGGAGCACTCCCAGAGGAGGGCTTCAACCGAGGAGAGAAACTTGATAGGCTACGCGCTCTGAGTCACTGCTCCTTCAAATTCAGGCCCTTTGAAGGAGCAGCGAAGGAGCGCGTAGCCTATCAAGTTTCTCTCCTCAGTTGAAGCCCTCCCCGGAAGTGCTCCCGGAAGTCATTGTCTGACTTGTGACATCACGTGCGCTCTACGCCGGCCCCAGCCTCTTCCTGACGGCCACAGGACGTCTCTAGGGCCAAGAAACATCTCTGCAGCACCACCGGACAGAGTACCACCAGACCCTGAACTGAGGACCACACCATGGACCACCCTCTTAATGAAGATGAGCCCTTATAACCCTTTGTTTCCTGTAAGTGTGATGTTTTATTGTGTCATTAAAGTACCCTCTAATATTACACTTAGGTGGCGCTTCCTTTCTCTACCTTCTTTAGTCTTTTAACACAATGCAGAGGATTAACCCCTTAGGTTCCACATTGAGTATAACAAGCATGCTTCACTTCATAAACAGACTGATTTTCCTGCTGTGGGTTTAGTAACACTTGAAAAACATTAGCAGATTTAAACATGCCATCTTTGATTAGGATAATTATCTCTAGAAAAAAAGAACAAATAGGTAAAATATGAAAGACTCGATGGATCACTTGGTCTTGTCTGGAGTATTTTCCGACTAAAAACTGCTCCAGCAAGGCACAAGAATAAGGGCAGTTGCAGTACAGAAGATGTATTTAGTACACTGAAAGAATAATACATCTAACTCGTGGCAGGAGACGGAGTAGTTTGGCTTGCGGCGGCTGCAAAGCAGGAGACATTAGCTGATTAGACAGTTAATATTTCCAAGTGCAGATATTTGCAAAATGAAATAAAGAGCATTTGGAGAAGAATTTCTTTTCTGAAAAAAAAAAAAGCAAAAAAAAAAATAAAAGTAAGAGAAAAACAAACACGATGACGATGCTGTGGAGCTATTGATTTGATAAAGTCAAACAATATAAACATCAGGCTGACAGTTATTAAATCAAACAGAGCAGGGAGAAAGTTCTCTCATAGAATATTAGCATTCATTCAGTAAATTTGCCATTTATATGAAAAGGGACAGTCTGGTGCCTGGGATCCCTGGTCAAAATGAATTGCTTTCCATAAGAATAAGAACATTTATATAAATATACATCAATATAAGTAGTAGCCCCTATGGGATAATAACAGACCTATTATACTGAATACATCTTACAGCCTATCCCTGCTTTTATAGGAGAATGCTGACTCTTGCCCTTTATCAGCATAACCAATCAGGCTAATGTTCTAGCCATAATAACATACACAATGGGGGAGGAGTCCCATAACCACTTCCGGACCACCGCACGCCAATATACGTCCTAACTTTGATGGGGGATATCGTTGTTATGGCAGCAGCTAGCTGCCATAACCCCGGTATCCACGTGTTCGGCCGGCGGTCCGGTTTCTGATAAGAGTGGTCTCCATGGCAGTTTCACAGCGAGATCACTTTTATCGGGAGAGGGCCCCCCCCCTCCCGCCGCGCTCTGGTGCCCTCCGCCGCTTACCGGATCCATCGCAGCGGCGGAGGCAATTGGATCTTCACCCTGGCTGGGCATGGAGACAAGTGAGAGGAAGATGGCCCCCACCCATCTCCATAACAATGCAGGGCGGAAGCGACGTCAAAACGTCACTTCCGCCCATAGCTCTAAAAGGGGCATTTTTTTTTTATTGTTTTTTTAAATGACTTTTTTTTTTTTTTATTGCATTTTAGTGTAAATATGAGATCTGAGGTCTTTTTGACCCCAAATCTCATATTTAAGAGGCCATGTCATGCTTTTTTCTATTACAAGGGATGTTAAAATTCCTTGTAATAGGAATAAAAGAGGCACATATCTTTCTTTTTTTAAACAGTGTAAAAATAAAAAATAAAAGGTAAAATAAATAAGAAAAAAATCAATTTAGACGCACTCCGTCCTGCCGAGCTTGCGTGCAGAAGCGAACGCATACTTGAGTAGCGCCCGCATATGAAAACGGTGTTCAAACCACACATGTGAGGTATCACCGCGATCGGTAGAGTGAGAGCAATAATTCTAGCCCTAGACCTCCTCTGTAACTTAAAACATGCAACCTGTAGAATTTTCAAACATCGCCCATTAATAAAAGTTCTAACGATTTGTGACACACCCTAATGCCACGTACACACGGTCGAACTTTCCTACGTAGAATGTGCGATCAGAGCTCGTTGTCGGAAATTCCGACCGTGTGTAGCCTCCATCAGACAGTTTCCATCGGAATTTCCGTCGCACAAAATTTGAGATCTGGTTCTTAAATTTTCTGACAACAAAATCTGTTCACGTAAAATCCGATCGTGTGTACACAATTCCAACGCACAAATTGCCACACATGCTCAGAATCGAGCAGAAGAGCCGCACTGGCTATTGAACTTCATTTTTCTCGGCTCGTAAGTGTTGTACGTCACCGCGTTCTTGACGTTCGGAATTTCCGACAAGATTTGTGTGACCGTGTGTATGCAAGGCAAGTTTGAGCCAACATCCGTCGGAAAAAAAATCCATGGATCTTGTTGTCGGAATGTCCGATCAATGTCCGATCGTGTGTACGGGGCATAAGACTTTATTTGGTACTTTCATTTTAAGTACCTTAATTTACTTCTTAAAAGCAATGTTAGAGTAAGTATTGTGTTATATCACTTGGATAGAAGTGCGATTGTTCACTAGCTGTAGATTTAGCAGTTATTGGAAGTCTATGCACAGTAGCAAACTGTTTTATTGTTTGTATCACAGTAACCTAATCATGTGAAAAAAACGAAAACTTGCCAAGTTGACACTTTTCCTAAGGGTGGAGAGCACAAGATGCTTTCCGTATGATTCTTTGTAGGCAGATTGTCTATGATGTGTCCTGGAAGCCTCCAGAACGCTTCAATTGGGTGTTTTAACACCATCCCACAATATGAGCCCTCAGTGAAGGAGGAGGTTGTTTATGCTTTGACTTTAACTCAAAGTCCTTATGAGGGTTCCAAGGTGTACAGAACAAGTGGTAGATGACCAAGGCTCAGAGGAGTAATATTGTAGTTTCCCAACAACTTTCCCTGAAACACATCTACTAAGGCGATTCTATATATTTATAATACATGTGGGACTTAACTCATGTTGAAGCCTACATTTTGCCCTGAAATATATATGTTGCAAGGGAAGGTTGGAAGAAAGCAGAAGCATTTTTCATGAAAGATTTGCTTTAATTAAAACCCGAGCCTTTTTTAGGCGTGTATAGCTTGAAATATTGGGGAAGGATAGAATCGTTGTCAGCTTTTTATTGCTCTGTCCCTGTTAGAGGAAAATTGTCAAAATTTGTCACAAAGCATCACCTGGACAGTAAGTGAAATGAACTTAGGAAGTTAGTGTGACACAAACATCAATGAAAACCCCAGGGATGTTCTTATCTTTTTCCACTTTCCCCCAAAAATTTTTTATGGCTGTTTGTGTATTCAATGGCAATATCTCTCATTTCTTTTTTTTCAATAGATAAGGGGACATGAAGTAAGAAGAAACATTTGTCCAGTGGGGGCATAGACAGCAGTAAAAACGTTGCAAACATTTTTTATTCCCCACTCTATCCCCCCCCCCTCCAAAAAATAAGACAAGAAAAAAAGGCTGTTCTGTTTTAAAGTGCAAAAAACAACTCTCTACCCATATACTTAGCTTTGATGTGCTCCCCATCGCTCTGTTGCTCTACTTGAGCCTCTAGTAGATACCCAGTGTTTGGGGGGAATTGTCTGATCTTCTCCCATGATTAACAAGGTTGATAATGAGGAGGATGACCTCCTCAACCCCATTTATGCTCTAACACCTTCCAACATGGAGGTTGCACAGGGTTTGGCCCCTGTCTACTTTTTGCTCCCCAACAGAGGAAATGGAGCAAAAAATGAGTATTGGTAATGGGAGTGTGGATGGAATGTTGTTCTTACAAGAGACTCTGTCCTTTTTTCCTGTATGGGCAACGTTACAGAGTCCCTTTAATCCAAGGCAATGAGAAACCAAAGCTGTGCATGATGGCCAAACATTGTATACTAATCTATGCGACCCAGGCAGAACATAACCATGTACAAAAGATCAATTCTGAGTCACAGATGGACATTCTCAGAATAGATAATAAAAGAAAAAACTTAAGACACTGTTCCTGCTCCTTGCAGGGAACCCAAAGCTAGAAGAATATAACCTCCAAGTGATATTGTGCATAATTCAGAACCCATGAATATTAAAGCTAAAACAAAAGAGGATGGTGGAGAAATACTTAAAATGTCTTTCTTGTTTAGAAGCTGGGCGGAGGTTATTTGTAGCACTCCAACAAAGAAGAAGCAGGCCTCTCACGGATACGTACAACAAAATGCACTTAGAAGAGATGACATCTTCTCTAACTCAAATACGCAGGACAATGGTAGAGGACTTACGATGCACTCCTCTCATTTGCACCCCGGCAATCACTGATTATGTCAACCGTGAGTCATTAAAGTTGCATAAACAAATAACTCGGACTGTGCAGCCTAAGTGCTGTCATATTGTACAAGTGCTTTAGATTTCCTTGCCGCGGGAATTATGTGGCCTACACTGTAGAGACATATGCTTCAAGGCACCCTTAAAGGGTAATTGATGCCATACATTCTCATCAGCACATTACCCATAAATTATCAATACAGGGCTAGAATATATGCATGAAGATAGCTCCGAACAGCAGCTAAAAAAAACTGTTGCTTTTTCAAGAGCCTTTCAAAGTATATTCTGATGGCTTTAAAAGAAACCCAACTGATGGGAGCTGGAATTGCTGACTTGGGTTTGGAAAGTACAAGCTCTTCATTGACTAATTGGTGAATCACTGACCTAGAACAAGTATGGGCCTCTTAAGTGCATTGACGCTTCAGTGACAGCATGCTTGTTCTGAGTCAGTTACTTAATACAGTCGTGTTTGGAGAGCAACTAACGCAACACCAAATGTGAAGAGTCCAAATAGTTTATCGTGTTTTTGACATGGTAGGGTTGATTTACTAAAACTGGAGAGTGCAATATCTGGAGCATCTCTGCATAGAAACCAATCAGTTTCCATTTTTTTTTGTCAAAACTTAATTGAACAAGCAGAAGTTAGAAGCTGATTGGCTACCAGGCACAGCTGCACCAGATTCTGCACTCTCCAGCTTTAGTAAATCAACCCGAGTGCACTTAAAGTGGAATTTCCACCCATTTTTTCATGTTCCTTGCAAGATACTGCCCACTCCCAGAACAGTCTGTAATGGCAATATTTTTTTTTCAATTTTTATTTCTTAAATAAACTTTCTCTAAATTCCTTATTTTTCTCTGTGCAGTCCGCGCTTCCTGTCCTGGCCGCCTAGGCGATATCGTCATTAGGCGATTCCCTAGGCCTCTTGGGATATCAGCACCATCTATTCCAGAAGTCCTAGGGATGCCTAATAATGAAATTTCGTGGTATTTCGAGACAGAAAGTTCTGTGATGATTGACAGGTTGCCATAAATTCCGCCGACGCTGGCATTTTTATGGGAACCTGTAAACAACACAGTGCGCCGCGAGGTGTCATCACTGTGTAGGCATAAGCCAGCAAGTAATGGCAAATTGTCAGGGCTGGGCTCAGCCCTTCTTTCTCAGAGCTGGCTGCTTAGCTGTCGGCTATTTGCCAGTTCCTATCTCTCCACAGTTACTCAGCTGTTGATGATTTCTTGCTCGTCAGTCCTGCCTACTTAAGCCGTCCAGTCCAGAGGATCTCTGCCTTCCCTTGGTCAACATCACAGAGACATTCTCCTGCGTTCCTGTTTAAAGACTTGCTTTGCTGATGCTGACATCCCTTCTGGCTCCAGATCCTGCTTGCTGTTCCACTATACTGATCCCTGACTTCTGGCTTGGCTGACTATCCGTTCCGGTTACTGAGCTTTTGGTATGTTTTGACAAATTTATAATTAAGAAGAAGGATACAACGGTATCCTAATCTTAATGTACAACTAGCGAGAATCACAGGTGGGGGGGTACTTTTTGGAAAAAATTGCCAAGGAGACTGGAGCTCCGCTTTAACACAAATATAAGCCGACACATTTCATGGGGTTGGGGTTCCCCTTCATCAGGTATAGATAAAGAATATAGATAATGGTTAAAATAGGAACCACTTTATGGCCTTATATAATTAACCTATGCTTATATAAAAACATGTAAAAATCATATAAATATTTATAAATATAAAATGCATAGGTACTTATTTGGTAGCACTGTATCAGTAGTGTTAACAATTTTCATATTTAATGATGTAGTAAAAGCATGTCAATTCACAGTGTATTATTAACATTGAAAGCACAACAGTAAGTACTCAGGGAAGGATAAGCATGACAGCTCCAGAACTGTCTCCATCAATAATAAGTAATCAATGATAGCTCCCATAATAATATTCTTTCACTTACTACATAGGACTAACTTCAGCCAAAACGTCTTCTTTCAGTGTTGGATAAAGTGGGGAAGAGTTGGATTTTCTGTCAGGTTCTTGTTTCCGTCATGAAGATTTCCCCTCACTTCCTGTACCCGTGACACCAGTGCAAAATATGGAGCGTGCAGGTGTCAGTGGGACACTTACAGCAATAAAAACATTGTCTGACATTCTAACCTACCTCACTCTACTAAAATGTGTTCTTGTTTTTGAGTAAGGACACAGACAGCAGTAAAAACCTGACAAAGGCTGTAACTCTTCCCCACTCCATTCAAAACCAAAGTATTGGCTGGTGTTCTGATTTAATAACACAAAACTAAAGTCCCGCTTTTGTAAACTGCCAACAGGCAGGCTCTTCATGCAATGTCAATGGATGAGCGAGTTTGGGGTGGAGGAAATTTACTGGCCTCTACAGAGTCCTGATCTCAACCTGATAAAACACCTTTGGGATGAATTAGAGCGGAGACTCCGAGCCAGGCCTTCTCGTCCAACATCAGTGCCTGACCTCACAAATGCACTTCTGGAAGAATGGTCAAGCATTCCCATAGACACACTTGTGGACAACCTTCCCAGAAGAGTTGAAGCTGTTATAGCTGCAAAGGGTGGGCCAACTCAATATTGTACCGTACGGACTAAGACTGGGATGCCATTAAAGTTCATGTGCGTGTAAAGGCAGGCATCCCAATACTTTTGACAATATAGTGTATATTTGAGCTGCTATGTTTACATTACAGTGACTTTATCATTTTACATGCTGCTGTATTTTCTTACGTATACAGGTTTGTAAATTCCTCCCTCTAGTGGAAATCTGTGTTTCACTTCAACCACTAAGTCTCCCTAATGACCTGCTGAGAGAAATACAGTAACATCACCTATGCAGAGGTGTTTAAACTGGATTCCTTTCAGTCATATCTGACTGGTGAAGCTGCATTATGAGAGTGCAGATCTAAAGCACAACCACTGTGCAACACTACTAAGCATGGAGGAGAGTGTGCATCAGCAAATATGGTTGCCACCATGTACTGTACATGTATACTACTACTGCAAACTATACACCAACGCAAGATTTGGGAAAGATTAAAATGCATTGATCAGATCATTTTCATTACTTTGAACACACAAAAGAACTCCTTCCTCTTTCTGGATTTTTTTTTTTTTTTTTAAAGAAGAAAATCACCAAAAAGAAAATCTGAATGTTGCTGCGGCACCCCGCTCTCGCTTTTTCTTCTGCATCCTGTGTGCAAATTGTATCAGCATGGAAGAAAGCACACACACACAAAACCCTGTATAAAAACATGGTCTGGCAGCCACTGCATAAGAGATGAGCGCTCATGCCCTGCAGCAATGATGATTTGCAATGCATTCCTCAGCCCTCTCTGATACATCAGACAGTCGCCGTAATGTGGACAATGCATTTAGAAAGACAGCGTGTGGGCGAGTGCCTTCCCATTCCCATATTGTCTTCTGCTTGCTGTAATTCCAAACACTCTAGGACGCAATGGGGGATATTAAGACGAAAGAAGAAAAAAAATGCTAAATTGTTCTAAACGTTTAAGTAGCAGGGGCATTGCACTCTGTGTCTGCAGGGACGCTAGTTTCATTTCAATTCTGTGAAAATATGTGATAGAAGTACTAAACCTTTGTAATAAAGTGATTGGGAAAAGTGGATCTAGAATAGTTAACCCATGGAGTTCAACCTCAATGTCTAAGCTTACTGTAGCGCTACTCTCGTAGGAGCTGCCCAATGATGCTTGCTGTCAGGTCACCTAAGGCCAGGTGACAGATGCACACCGTTGGGGTCAGGAGTGCACCGCTAAGGTAGTGGACTCTACGACTGACTGCTTTGGATGGAGCTCTGGGTGGTACAGGAAAGCAGGTCTTCTGGAGCACCAACACGGATCACACTGGGAGCTAAAGCATAAGATTCCCCAGGGCGCGGAGTCTAAGAGCCAGCAGGTGTTCACCAGGGCCCCTAATGGTGGGGATGGACTTCTCTCCCAGATCACTCTCAAGGGAGGCTACTGGAGGATAGAGTGGAAGCAGCAGACCGGGACAACAAGGAATAGTCAGGAGATAAGCCAAATGGTCAGGACAATGAGCAGGCAGGGATATTTAACCACTTCAGCCCCTTCCTGACCAGAGCACTTTTTACAATTCGGCACTGCGTCGCTTTAACTGCTCATTGCTAATTGGTCATGCAATGCTGTACCCAAACGAAATTTGCGTCCTTTTCTTCCCACAAATAGAGCTTTCTTTTGATGGTATTTGATCACCTCTGCCGTTTTTATTTTTTGCGCTATACACGGAAAAAGACCGAAAATTTTGAAAAAAAATGATATTTTCTACTTTTTGTTCTAAAAAAAAATCCAATAAACTCAATTTTAGTCATATATTTAGGCCAAAATGTATTCGGCCACATGTCTTTGGTAAAAAAAATGTCAATAAGTGTATATTTATTGGTTTGCGCAAAAGTTATAGCGCCTACAAACTAGGGTACATTTTCTGGAATTTACACAGCCTTTAATTTATGACTGCCTATGTCGTTTCTTGAGGTGCTAAAATGGCAGGGCAGTACAAAACCCCCACAAATGACCCCATTTTGGAAAGTAGACACCCCAAGGAAATTGCTGAGAGGCATGTTGAGCCCATTGAATATTCATTTTTTTTGTCCCAAGTGATTGAATAATGACAAAAAAAAAAAAAGATTACAAAAAGTTGTCACTAAATGATATATTGCTCACACAGGCCATGGGCATATGTGGAATTGCACCCCAAAATACATTTAGCTGCTTCTCCTGAGTACGGGGATACCACATGTGTGGGACTTTTTGGGAGCCTAGCCGCGTAAGGGGCCCCGAAAACCAATCACTGCCTTCAGGATTTCTAAGGGCGTACATTTTTGATTTTACTCCTCACTACCTATCACAGTTTTGAAGGCCATAAAATGCCCAGATGGCATAAAACCCCCCAAATGACCCCATTTTGGAAAGTAGACACCCCAAGCTATTTGCTTTGAGGCATATTGAGTCCATGGAATGTTTTATATTTTGACACAAGTTGCGGGAAAGTGACACATTTTTTTTTTTTTTTTTTTTGCACAAAGTTGTCACTAAATGATATATTGCTCACACAGGCCATGGGCATATGTGGAATTGCACCCCAAAATACATTTAGCTGCTTCTCCTGAGTACGGGGATACCACATGTGTGGGACTTTTTGGGAGCCTAGCCGCGTACGGGGCCCCGAAAACCAATCACCGCCTTCAGGATTTCTAAGGGTGTAAATTTTTAATTTCACTCTTCACTGCCTATCACAGTTTCGGAGGCCATGGAATGCCCAGGCGGCACAAACCCCCCCCAAATGACCCCATTTTGGAAAGTCGAACAATTAGTTCCCCTAGGGTGGGATTTTGAAGGCATTACCAAAAAGGATACATACTAATATAAAAAATATATTTTATTACAAAATACAAAAACATAGTACAAAGAATACAAAAAATACACCAAGTGACATGTTAGAATAATACAAGAAAAATACATAAAAACAATTGCATCAAACAAAGAATAGGGCAAAGAATGTCACAAAAGACTGACAAAAAGCATGAGATGAGGTAGGTCTCACTAAACCGACGCGTTTCGGAAAGTCCTTCGTCAAGGTTTGACAAGTGAGAGATATCATCTATTAAATGTTACAAAGGCAGAAAACATAAGATAATTAACAACACAGATATATGTGCTATAATGTACCCCCCATGCCCCATATGTGAGAATGAACTCACTTACCCAATGCACGTGTTACAAAGAGATTCAAAGCAAATAATCAGCCCAACTGTGGTGTCCCAGGCCATATGCAAGTCTAGAGGATCCAATTATGAGTAGGTAACGTACTAATGGAGATTCATGTAAAGGATATAGTTCCCCTAAATGCTGAAACACGTCACGCCCAAATCTGGGCGTAACGTCTGTGCGTGGGCTGGGGTCCACGAGAATCCTCGGACCTAAGGCCAAGCAAACAATATCATAAGAAGTGGCAATTAGATGGGGGTGAACCCCCCCATTAAGATGGTACAAAAAACATATGTATGTGTAAAAGCTAATGGCCAAAAGGACATACCTGATCGCTGGAGCCAAAGAGGACACCTACAAGGTGTAACATAGGAAAAGGGAGGAGGGCTCATAGAACACCATGCTGGCTATCAAACTGACACCAAAGAGGAAATCTGGTATTGGGAGAGAGAGAAGGGGTGACAATCATATGGACAATGTATATGTAGGTTGTGGTGTGTATAAACCACACCACCTATTAGAAAGTAGTCTAAAGGGTAAAAATCCCCCCAGTATCCCCAGTCCCATAAAGTGACTTACTTGGCAGTCAGGAGCCCAGCGTGGGTGCATCATCCTCCTCCGATCACAAGATCTGAGTGGATGAGCTGGAGTATTTATCCCCACTAGAAGCGCTAACAGCTGATTGCAAAAGCAATCAGCTGTGCGCATCGTATCCTCCCTGGACTATTTCCTCCCATTAGGCTCCAGCTGACAATCGATCCGCCTCTGGGCAGATCTCCTGTCATCCTGGTCCAATGATGGACCCCCTGGGAGTGGACCGCGCCACGCCCCCCCACCAACGCCGGCCCCGACCCCACATCGCGCGTGCGTGCCAGTAAACTGGAACACAGCGTCGCGGCTGACGTCACGGCCCCGCGTCCCGGAGGCGCGCGCCGCCGTTCACCCCCACCAGCACGGGAAGCCAGAGCTGGAATCAGCTGACGCTGATCCAGATCTGGAAGAGGAGGAACACAGACCGTTCCCCTGGTGTGTCCCTGATGGGACAGCCTTACCGTGCTGGGTCCGCGCACAGTGACAGCAAGGGGAAGGCACCTAGAAAAAACATGATAACCAAAATATAAGTATGCAAACTCAAAATATTGTACAATATAAGGTCATGTAAGCATATTGGATATCCTCTAGTGCACTCAAGGCATGAGATTCCACAGCAGGGCTGTGACATGGGAAGAAATACAAAGGACAAAAATCCCAAGCCATGGAGCAAACATAAGAGGGACAAGGCTTAATTCTCCCTCCCGCCTGGGGCAAAATATTTAAAGTAGGGGACTGCCCCAATGTCCTGCCAGTCCAGGGGCATGGACGTGCCGATGGGCCCCTGTCACACTACGCCCCAAAGTGGATTCCTTACTGGGACATACAGTGTAGACAGTCCCGAGCCGAAAAGTTGTAAGGGCATGCGTTGGGGCTGGGCAAGGGCCTAAAATCAAATAGCCTGCATACCCTGTGGCAAAACCTGGGGTGTGCGTACAACCAGGTACGCAGATGAAGATCTATCTTTCCATGCCTCCAGAATCAAAGCCCTCCAAAAATGGCTTAAAACATGTAGAATCATTTAAACCAGGGGGTCTAGTCGCCCGTAAATTATAGATCCACCTCAGTTCGAGTTGGAGGAGATCCTATGGGATGTGGCATACCCTCTTTGTTCACTACTTCGGGTCAGAGTCTTTTTGTTTCCATTTTGGAAAGTAGACACCCCAAGCTATTTGCTGAGAGGCATGGTGAGTATTTTGCAGCTCTCATTTGTTTTTGAAAATAAAGAAAGACGAGAAAAAACATTTTTTTTTTTCTTTTTTCAATTTTCAAAACTTTGTAACAAAAAGTGAGGTCTGCAAAATACTCACTATACCTCTCATCAAATAGCTTGGGGTGTCTACTTTCCAAAATGGAGTCATTTGGGGTTTTTTTTTGCCACCTGGGCATTCCATGGCCTCCGAAACTGTGATAGGCAGTGAAGAGTGAAATCAAAAATTTACGGCCTTAGAAAGCCTGAAGGCGGTGCTTGGTTTTCGGGGTCCCGTACGCGGCTAGGCTCCCAAAAAGTCTCACACATGTGGTATCCCCGTACTCAGGAGAAGCAACAGAATGTATTTTGGGGTGTAATTTCACATATTCCCATGGCATGTTTGAGCAATATATCATTTAGTGACAACTTTGCGCAAAAAAAAATTAAAAAAATAAAAAATTGTCTCTTTCCCGCGACTCGACATGCCTCTCAGCAAATAGCTTGGGGTGTCTACTTTCCAAAATGGGGTCATTTGGGGGGGTTTTGAACTGTCCTGGCATTTTATGCACAACATTTAGAAGCTTATGTCACACATCACCCACTCTTCTAACCACTTGAAGACAAAGCCCTTTCTGACACTTTTTGATTACATAAAAAAATAATTTTTTTTTTGCAAGAAAATTACTTTGAACCCCCAAACATTATATATTTTTTTAAAGAAAATGCCCTACAGATTAAAATGGTGGGTGTTTCATTTTTTTTTTCACACAGTATTTGCGCAGCGATTTTTCAAACGCATTTTTTGGGGAAAAAACACACTTTTTAAAATTTTAATGCACTAAAACACACTATATTGCCCAAATGTTTGATGAAATAAAAAAGATGATCTTAGGCCGAGTACATGGATACCAAACATGACATGCTTTAAAATTGCGCACAAATGTGCAGTGGCGACAAACTAAATACATTTTTAAAAGCCTTTAAAAGCCTTTACAGGTTACCACTTTAGATTTACAGAGGAGGTCTACTGCTAAAATTACTGCCCTCGATCTGACGTTCGCGGTGATACCTCACATGCATGGTGCAATTGCTGTTTACATTTGACGCCAGACCGACGCTTGCGTTCGCCTTAGCGCGAGAGCAGGGGGGACAGGGGTGCTTTTTTTTTTTTTTTTTTTCTTTATTATTATTATTTTTTTTTATCTTATTTTAAAACTGTTCCTTTCATTTTTTTTTTAAATCATTTTTATTGTTATCTCAGGGAATGTAAATATCCCCTATCAAAGCAATAGGTAGTGACAGGTACTCTTTTTTGAAAAAATTGGGGTCTATTAGACCCTAGATTTCTCCTCTGCCCTCAAAGCATCTGACCACACCAAGATCGGTGTGATAAAATGCTTTCCCAATTTCCCAATGGTGCTGTTTACATCCGGCGAAATCTAAGTCATAAAATGCTTGTAGCTTCCGGTTTCTTAGGCCATAGAGATGATTGGAGCCACTCTGGTCTCTGATCAGCTCTATGGTCAGCTGGCTTAATCACCGGCTGCATTCTCAGGTTCCCTGTTGAGACAGGAGAGCCAGAGAAAAACACGGAAGACGTGGGGGGGTCATTCCCTCCCACTGCTTGTAAAAGCAGTCTAGAGGCTAATTAGCCACTAGGATTGCTTTTACATGAAAGCCGACCGCTGGCTGAAAAGAATGATACCAAGATGATACCTAAACCTGCAGGCATCATTCTGGTATAACCACTCAAAGTCGTGAATGGCGTACCTGAAGACAAAAAAATGGTTAACAATAAAGCACAGTAAACGGTAAAGTATAAAAAAATTGCATACCTGAAAAGCAAACATGATAAAACATAATAACAATAAAACATTGCAGAATAGAATACAGTAAAAAAGAGCAGAACAATAGAGAGAATAGAGAGAGAGAGAACAATAAAACGACAACTATTATTTTTTATTTTATATTTTTGTTTGTGTTTTTTTTTTTTTTTTTTACACTTTTTTTGTAACTAACTTTTATAACTGTAACCGGTTCCAGGTTCGGGTCTCTCAAAATGCGATGGCATCTTGGGAGACCCTGTGAAAGTGTGCCTAGTCTGTGCAATGCTGTACCCTACGCTAATACTCAACTAGTGAATGGTAGCGTTCAAAACATTCACCAATGCAAAGACCAGGATTGTCAGGACAGGAGGGACAATAATAGCGGGTGTCACGCCTATATCCGCGCTTGCTGCAGACACAACATATTTTTTGAGGGGGTTCGTTGGGTAGGGGTACTCGGGAGGACATAAAGAAAATGCCTCTCATGCAGCCGACTGCATTTGGTTGGGGATGTGAATGGGGGAAGTACGGGCGCTGCAGAAGTGGTGGGTTCCCAATTAGGATTGGCGAATGCAGCAGGAACTGCATTATGGGCACGACGGGCCTGTGTTTGTCTTCTTGGTGGCAGCGGGACACTACTTGTGCTTGCCACCTCACCAGCTTGAACTGCACTTATGGGACTCGCCACGTCACCAAGTGTTACTGCAGTACTGGTTTGACTATGACCGGGGTGTACTAGGCCGCTGGTGCTTGCCAGTTCACCAAAACGCTACAAAAAAAACTGTTAGCGATCGCAGGGATCAGGCCTGACTCTGCGAACGCTGCAGTTATGCGTTTAGTGTTTTGTAAGTGACAGTGATCGATCGATACTGCACTTGGGTGGGCTGGGCTGGGCCGGGCGGAGGGGCAAAACGCAGGTGCTAGCAGGTATCTGGGCTGATCCCGCTAACACTGCGTTTGTGGGAACCCTAAACTGCCGGGGACGCTAGTATAGATCTGATCAGATCAGATATTGATCCGTTCAGATACTATACCACTAAGGGAGGTGTACGGTGCGTGCGTGGGTGTTAGCGGTACTGGCGCTAACCTGACGCTACCTGGGGCTGGTGCTTGCCAGTTCACCAAAACGCTACCAAGAAAACTGTTAGCGATCGCAGGGATCAGGCCTGACTCTGCGAACGCTGCACTTATGCGTTTAGTGTTTTGCAAGTGACAGTGATCGATTGATACTGCACTTGGGTGGGCTGGGCTGGCCGGAGGGGCAAAACGCAGGTGCTAACAGGTATCTGGGCTGATCCCGCTAACACTGCGTGTTTGGGAACCCTAAACTGCTGGGGACGCTAGTATAGATCTGATCGGATCAGATATTGATCCGTTCAGATACTATACCACTAAGGGAGGTGTACAGTGCGTGCGTGGGTGTTAGCGGTACTGGCGCTAACCTGACGTTGCCTGGGGCTGGTGCTTGCCAGTTCACCAAAACGCTACCAAGAAAACTGTTAGCAATCGCAGGGATCAGGCCTGACTCTGCGAACGCTGCAGTTATTTGTTTAGTGTTTTGTAAGTGACAGTGATCGATCGATACTGCACTTGGGTGGGCTGGGCTGGGCCGGGCGGAGGGGAAAAACGCAGGTGCTAGCGGGTATCTGGGCTGATCCCGCTAACACTGCATTTTTGGGAACCCTAAACTGCTGGGGACGCTAGTATAGATCTGATCGGATCAGATATTGATCCGTACAGATACTATACCACTAAGGGAGGCGTATGCTGCGTGCGTGGGTGTTAGCGGTACTGGCGCTAATCTGACGCTGCCTGGGGCGACGCATATCACCGCCGGGCGATCAGGGGGCTAAACCTTTATTCGGTAATAAATGGCGGGTGCCCTGACACTATAAAAAATAAACGAACTAACCAGCGTCACCCGTAACGGTTATACGGTGATCAGTGGTGAAAGGGTTAACTAGGGGGCAATCAAGGGGTTAAAACATTTATTAGGTAGTATATGGGGGTCCCTGTCGCTATAAAACGCTGACGGCAAACCTAAATATTTACCTCCCTAACTAGCATCACCAGAGACACTAATACAGCGATCAGAAAAATGATCGCTTAGTGACACTGGTGACAGGGGGTGATCAAGGGGTTAAAACTTTATTAGGGGGGGTTAGGGGGGTACCCTAGACCTAAAGGGCGCTACCACTCACTGCCCTAACGCTGTAACTGTCACAAACTGACACCAATCAGTAATCAGAAAAAAAAAAATACTGCTTGGTGTCAGTTTGTGACGGGGGGGGTGGTTGGGGGGCGATCGGGGGGGGGGGGGGTCGGGGGTGTTTTATGTGCCTGGCATGTTCTACTGTGTTGTGTGTTTGTGTTTTGTGCACTTACATGTCTTCTCTCCTCGGCGCTGGAACGGAAACTGCCAAGCCAAGGAGAGATGACATCACATCCTCTGCCTGTGTGAAACTACACACAGGCAGGGGAGGATTCCGATTGGCTGGGAGCGATCGCGAGGGGGGGCCACGATCGGATGGTCTCCCCCTCGCCTCCCAACGCTCCTAGTGAAATGCCGACCGCCGCTGGCACCGGGGGGGGGGGGTCCGATCGGACCCCCGCCCGCGGGAGGCAGATCACGTACAGGTACGTGATTCTGCCTGCCCGTGCCATTCTGCCGCAGTATATCTGCGTTAGGCGGTCGGCAAGTGGTTAAAGAACAAGCCAAAGGTCAGGGTATGAAGCAGACAAGGATAGTCAAGAACAAGCAAAGGACGGTAAACAAAATCAGATGTAGAGCATACAGGAAGCCAAACACACAATATTGCTCGGGCAAGGCAGGCTTGGAGAGCACGGTGTCAAATAGTGTATCCTGTAGAGGCTAGGGTGGAGCCACGCTGAGGGAAGATTATTTAACCATGCAGGTGGGAGAGTGCAGGCCCTAAGGCTGATACACAGACCAAGAGGTAAGCAGACAGACAGACAGGGCATGAAAGTATTACTGCAGATTTATGACACTTGCCCTCTGGTGCTGCTTTGACCCTGTAAACTCCTCAACCCTTCTGACACTCTAGGTTCGGATATAGTTAGACCAATAAGGCTCACCAGTAATACCCAGCACAGAATGAAAGGACAACAGACACAATAATTCAATAGCCAGAGATGTATTGAATACCTTTGGCTCAAGTTACATCTTAGGGGTTTACAACTAGTTACAACAATACACACAGTTCAATGGACTTTAACGATAATATTAAGAGATGATATATAAGAGATATAACTAATGTGCATAAGGGGTGCCTGTTGGGAGCAGGGATTTCAGAATCTCAGCAAGTGATCTATATACCCTAGGGCCCCAGGGAGAAGTTCTGAGAGGGGTTTGCTAAAAGAAAAAGTTTTCATAAATAATAGTAGATTCTACAAAATTAGGTTTTGGTATTTCTAGGTATTTAAAAACATTCAGAATTGTTGGAGCTAACTTATGTGTAAGGCCGCTGAGTCTGGTTGTCTCTTTGTGCTGCCATTCCCATTCTCAGTCTAATGCCCCGTACACACGATTGGAAATTCCCCCAGCAAAAGTCCGATGTGAGCTTTTGGTCGGAAATTCCGACCGTGTGTGCTCCATCGGACTTTTGATGGCGGAATTCCCGCCAGCAAAAGATTGAAAGCGGATTCTCTATTTTTCGGTCGGAAAAAGTTCAGATCGAAAATTCCGATCTTCTGTACAAATTCCGACGCGCAAAATTCCTACGCCTGCTCGGAAACAATTTGACGCATGCTCGGAAGCATTGAACTTCATTTTCTCGGCTTGTCGTAGTGTTGTACGTCACCGTGTTCTTGACGATCGAAAGTTCAGAGAACTTTTGTGTGATCGTGTGTATGCAAGGCAAGCTTGAGCGGAATTCCGTCGGAAAAATCATCAAAGTTTTTCCCGACGGAAAATCCGCTCATGTGTACGGGGCATAATTCCTACTTTACATGGGTTTACAAGGGGCTGATACCAAGTCCAAACTACGTACTTACATGACTTGCATGTAAAAAAAAAAAAAAGCTACAAAAATGGTTCCAGTTTTCATTTTCTGACTTCTCCTCAGTTTGTGTACCATAATGCCTGTAAAACTTCTTTCACTGCAAGTCATTTTTCAATGTAATGTCCCTTTAATTGTTATATATCAGGCCGACATTTGCAAACGTCCAAGGATTAGATTTGACCAGTAAACAAATGACTGCAGAGGCCAATCTCTTGTTCCGCTAACGATGTTGGTAAAGAGAGCCCTTTCAATGATTAAATTAACTTATCGAATGTCCTCTGTTTTGCGCTTAATTGTAGAATCCCTAGTTCATTCTATCAGCCTGCTGAGATTGTAATGGGAAATGTTAACCCAATGCCTGCCGGGAGATTGGGCAGATTATTGTGACAACTCCTAAAGTTTTACTCCTCAATGTGTCTTATGTGACTGTGCTTAAATTGCCACTCACTGATGTAGGTATTGCATACCTGAATTGGAGGCTAAACGATGAAGGTGACGTCTCTTGCATCGCTATGGACTGGTGAATTCCAGAACATGGTGCTGACAACCAATGGAGTAGCAGGCATGCCATGGTCTCAATTATACAAGTCAACAGCAAGAATCATAGATTATGGACGTGGTTTAAGAGAGGCAGAATTAAACAGGACCTAAGTCTACCTACTGTATTCGTTCCGCACATATGCTGCAGTCCTTGTACCAAATGTGCCTTAATATTTACGCCACAAGCAGAAGTTTTACACACATATGTAAACTTCAAGAGGAAGGATAATTTAAATACGTGAAACAGTTCTGTTACGTGTGCTTTTCTGCACGTGAATATAGATATCAAGCCAGGGCCGTGATAAGGGGTGGGCCACAAGGAGATTGGGAGGGAGGGGATTAGGGGGTAAGAATTGTTCTAGGAGGGGAATTTTTTTTGGGGGGGGGGGGGTGTCAGAAACCATTAAATCAGGCCGACACAGAAATACAGTTAAATCACACTTGTTTAATAATAAAAGTAAAAAGAACAAACGTAGTCAAAACATAGCCAAAATTCAGTAACCAGAACGGATAATCAGCCAAGCCAGAAGTCAAGGATCAATGTAGTGGAACAGCAAGCAGGATCCGGAGCCAGAAGGGATGTCAGCAAAGAAAGTCTTGAACAGGATCGCAGGAGATAGTTTCTGTGATGTTGACCAAGGCGAAGGCAGAGCTCCTCTGGACTGGACGGCTTAAGTAGGCAGGACTGACGAGCAGGAAATCATCAACAGCTGAGTAACTGTGGAGCGATAGGAGCTGGCAATTAGCCGACAGCTGAGCAGCCAGCTCTGAGAAGGAAGGGCTGAGCCCAGCCCTGACAATTTGCCATTACTCAGGATCCCGGATCCGGGTAGGCAGGCAGTGACCATTGACAATGTGGGCCCCTGAACCCCTTCCTATTTGCTTCCGGGATTCCGGCCAGCTGGCTTATGCCTACACAGTGATGACACCTCGCGGCGCACTGTGTTGTTTACAGGTTCCCATAACAATGGCAGCGTAATTTCACGCCCAGATGTTATGGCAACCTGGAGAGATAGGAGGTGGCAATTAGCCGTCAGCTGAGCGACCAGCTCAGAGAAGGAAGGGCTGAGCCCAGCCCTGACAGGGGACATTTGTGCTAATAGGGATAATCACTTGCCAACCACCCTATAGCAGTTTTACTGCTACAGGGTGGCCGTGCTGCACAGGATCACCTATATACATATATATATATATATATATATATATATATATATATATATATATATATATATATATATATATATATATATATAGGTGATCCTGCACTTCTGGGTATTGGGTGTGAGTGGCACTGCTGGCAGCACGCTCCCGCTGGTAATTCTACAAAGTGGAAGCTGATCAGTGGGCCCCGCTGACCCAATGTCAACTGGCATCCGCTGCTCATTCAGTACACAGGCAGAACAGCGATCTGCCTATATAAACAAGGCAGATCACAGTTTTGTCAGTACGGAAGGCATGGATCCTCCGTTCCTGCAAAGCAGGGACACAAATCTATGCCTTCCCCTAGTAAAAGCAACTCCCCCACTACAGTAAAACACCAGCTAGGCACACAGTTAACCCTCTGATCACCCCCGATTGATAACTCCTTGCCAGCCAGTGTCATTAGTATAGTGATAGTGCATATTTTTTAGCACTGATTGCTGTAATAATGTGACTTGTCCCCAAAAACAGTGTCCAAATTGTCTGCCGCAATATCGCAGTCCCACTATAAGTTGCTGATCGCCGCCATTACTAGTTAAAAGAAATAAATAAAAATTCCATAAATATATCCCATAGTTTGTAGACGCTATAACTTTTGAGCAAACCAATCGATATACGCTTATTGGAATTTTTTTACCAAAAATATGTAGCAGAATAAATATTGGTATAAATTGATAAAGAAATTCGATTTTTTAACATTTTTTATTGGATATGTTTTTTAGCAGAAAGTAAAAAATATAGTTTTTTTTTTTTCAAAATTGTCATTCGTTCTTTGTTTATGCTGCAAAAAATTAAAACCGCAGAGGTGATCAAACAGCACCAAAAGAAAGCTCTATTTTTTTGGGGGAAAAAAAAAGGACATCAATTTTATTTGGGTACAGTATCGCACAACCGCACAATTGTCAGTTAAAATAATCCAATACCGTATGTATCGCACAAAATGGCCTGATCAGGAAGGGGGGGGGGTGTAAATCTTCTGGAGCTGATGCGAATATTTGGGGGTTATTTGTGTTGCGAAGGGGGATTTTGAGTGGGTGGAGAGGATGTGTAATTGGAGGGGAAAGTTTAGGGGTAGAGGATTTATGCTAGGAGGTGGTCATTTTTTTTTTGCGGGGGGGGGATTTGGGGGATGGGGCTGCAAAGATTTGTGCTGGAAGGGCGATTTCAGCAGGGGGCGGATTTTTACTATAAGGAGGGAGAATTAATGCTTAGGGGTAAGCATACAAATTAGTGCTCAATCTTTTTTGGGGGGGGGATTTTTGCTGACACATAATGCTCATACGTCTTGGGAGGGGCGTAATTTGGCATGTTTTGCCCTGGGCTCCAGATGATCTTAGCCCGGTACTGTATCAAGCTATCATATTCTCTGATTCCACCTTAAGGAAAGCTTCATTATATTGGTTGGGGAATACTTGGCAGCCAGCAACTGTTGAGAAAGTGAATACTTTGATTAGGACTTTGTAATGTACAGCACAGATCACAGAGCGTAGCAGTCAGAAGTATGTAAGGTAAAGCACAACATATAGAGTGCATCAGTCAGGAGCACGTCTGGGGCATGCACTGGTCAGAGTAGTCAGTGTAGCACATTGGTGGATAGTGGCAAAGCACCCCTTTACACTTGTAGTCAGTAGAGCAGTGCCCCCTTATATTGGAGGCAGGGGCGTTGCTAGGTCTACAAAAGATCTGGGGCTAGAGCCCATAGCAGCGTAGTAAAGAAAGTCATACGCTTGGGTGGGCATACACATGTATATACAGTAATATATGTGTATGTGTGTATGTGCATCCCCAGAGAGCCTCCCCCTTGCATCAGGGTCCCCAAAGAGCCTCCTCCTTAAATCAGGGTCCCCAGAGAGCCCCCCTTACATTAGGGTCCCCAGAGAGCCTCCCCTTGGGGACCCCTGCAGAGACTCGGGGCTATGGGCCCCAGATTCGGTTCTGAAGCCCCAAAAGCCACCCCCTAGCGACGTCACTGATTGGAGGTCAGTGTAGTTCCCTCTTATGCCCCGTACACACGGTCAGACTTTGTTCGGTTATTCCAACAACAAAATCCTAGGATTTTTTCCGACGGATGTTGGCTCAAACTTGTCTTGCATACACACGGTCATACAAAGTTGTCGGAAAATCAGATCGTTCTAAACGCGGTGACGTAAAACACGTACGTCGGGACTATAAACGGGGGAGTGGCCAATAGCTTTCATCTCTTTATTTATTCTAAGCATGCGTGGCACTTTGTCCGTCGGATTGGTGTACACACGATCGGAATTTCCGACAACGGATTTTGTTGTCGGAAAATTTTATATCCTGCTCTCCAACTTTGTGTGTCGGAAAATCCGATGGAAAATGTGTGATGGAACCCACACACGGTCGGAATCTCCGACAACAAGGTCCTATCACACATTTTCCGTCAGAAAATCCGACCGTGTGTACGGGGCATACCATTGTTGATCAGTGTTGAGGTGTCCCTTATGTTGGTGGACAGTTTAGAAGCGCCTCAATATATTCATAGCCAGTGGCCAGTGGAGAAGTGAACCATTATGCTGTAAGACAGTGTGTGGTACCTCTAACATTGATAATCAGTGGATAAGTGCACCCTTATATTGGTGGTCAATGGAAAAATGCCTTCTTACACTGGTGATACTATGGGAAGTGGCCCCTGTCCATTGGTGGTCAGTGTATGCCCCATTACAATGGTGGTCAATGGAAATATGTCCCCATATATTGGTTAACTGTATACTGGCCCATTACATTGGTGATTAGTAGACTGCCCCAGGGATTGTAGGTTGGGAAATCAGTCAATCTGAGCGCTAGAGATGCCCATGGCTCTCCAATAATAACTGCTTGTTGGAGGAGGCACAGAAGCATGTAATTACCTGGACCATGTCATGTGTTATCAGCTGTTGCATAATACAATGTATATGAGTCATCTAATGTTTCATAAACTGCCACTTGGAATATGTGAGAACCTTTGCTAAATGACACTTTCCATAGATTAATGTGATCTCATTTGCATACCACATGGGATCGGTCATGGAGACTTCATCAACTAAATTTAGAATAAGTCATCTCAATTCTAATGAACTGCCACTTGAATTGGGCCACATGGGGGATGATTTACAAAATGTGTACAATCAGGTGCAGTTCTGCATAGAAACCAAACAGTTTCCAGTTTTTTGGGGTTTTTTTGTTTTTTTGTCAAAGCTTAAAGGGCTTGTAAAGGTACATTTTTCTATTTGATAACTAGCTTCCTTTAAGCTAATGCAGTGCTAGTTCACTTACCTGTTCCTTCGATTTCTCTTCTAAATGTCACTAATCCTTGTTTGAAATCCTCACTTCCTGTTAGTCTTCATGGAACTTGTCACCGTCATTCGAGCCATTTGGCCTGGTGGTGAGTGAACGTGCTGACCCCCTCCCTAGGACTACAGCCCTGCGTGGAGACGCTCTCTACGTATCACAGAGACACAGGAGCTGGGGGTTAGTGGGCGTATCTATGACGTGCCTCATTTTTAATCTGCACTAATCTTTACTGCCCTGCCTTGACTCCGCCCCCTTGCTGAGGAGGCTCTGGAGGCGGGAATGGGCGTTTCATTCGGGCGGCGTGTGAACGAGAACGCTGCTCGTTCTCGTTAGATGAAATATAGAAAAAAGGGAAGTGCGCTAAGCCCTAATGGGGAATGTAGTTCAGTGGTTGCCGTGACGCCGCTTTAATGCACGCGCACCGCAAACCCGGAAGTATAGGAAAGAATCGCTGGAGGATAGGAGGAGGATGATTTTTACATACAAATTTTACAAGTAATAAAATATTCTGGGAGGAAATCATCAAATTATTAACAATCATTATGTAGCAGTGAGTGGTAATAGGTTAAAACATTTTTATCTTTACAACCCCTTTAACCATTTAAGGACCGGGCCTCTTTTTGAGATGTGTTGTTTACAAGTTAAAAACAGGGTTTTTTTGCTAGAAAATTACTTAGAACCCCCAAACATTATTAAAAAAAAATTCTAACACCCTAGAGAATAAAATGGCGGTCGTTGTAATACTTTCTGTCACACCGTATTTGCGCAGCGTTCTTACAAGCGCATTTTTTTTTGAAAAAGTACATAATTTAATAAAAAAATAAGACAACAGTAAAGTTAGCCCATTTTTTTTTTTAACATTGTGAAAAAAAAAGGTTACGCTGAGTAAATTGATATCCAACATGTCACTCTTCAAAATTGCTCCCGCTCGTGGAATGGCGACAAACTTTTACCCTTAAAAATCTCCATATCCGGCGTTTAAAAAATTCTACAGGTTGCATGTTTTAAGCTACAGAGGAGGTCTAGGGCTAGAATTATTGCTCTTGCTCTACCGATCACGGTGATACCTCACATGTGTGGTTTGAACACCGTTTTTATATGTGGGCGCTGCTCACGTATGCGTTCGCTTCTGCACGCGAGCTGGTCGGGACAGGGCACATTTTTTTTTTCTTATTTATTTTACCTTTTATTTTTTTATTTTTACACTGTTTTTTTAAAAAAAATAAAAATTGTGTCACTTTTATTCCTATTACAAGGAATGTAAATATCCCTTGTAATAGAAAAAAAGCATGACAGGACCTCTTAAATATGAGATCTGGGGTCAAAAAGACCTCAGATCTCATATTAACACTAAAATGCAATAAAACATTTTTAAAAATGGGCCTTTAAGAGCTATGAGTGGAAGTGACATTTTGACGTAGCTTCCGCCCTACATTGTTATGGAGACGGGTGGGGACCATCATCCCCTCACTCGTCTCCATGCCCAGCAAGGGTGAAGATCCAATCGCCTCCACCGCTGCTGATGGCTCTGGTAAGCGGCAGAGGGCACTGGAGCACGGCGAGAGGGGGGGCCCCCTCCCATCGCTGATAAAAGTGATCTTGTGGCGAATACGAGGAGAATATGATAAGAGACCACTCTTATCAGAAAGTGGACCGCCGGCCGAAGAAGAGCTAGCTGCTGCCATAACAACGATATTCCTCTTCAAACTTAGGACGTATATCGGCGCGCGGCGGTCCGTAAGTAGTTTATTGAAGAAGCTGAAGTTAGATGGTGTTTGGCTACCATGCACAACTGCACCACATTTTGCACTCTCCAGTTATAGTAAATCATCCCCACGATGCTTCATTTTTTTGCCACCCATTATCATTTAATCTCATATCAACTTTCAATTCAACTTGTAATTTATCACCTAATTGGTAATCAGCTGACACTTCGATTGAGTCATATGATCTCGCAAGTGCAACTAGCCCTTGTATCCTTTACAGCCATGGGAGCTGCCATCTTAGCCTCTGTTTGAGGGAGCTGCCATGGTGCTGCACATGTGATCAGTTATAACACCAGCTATTTGATGGCTTGGCATTTCAGTTTAGAGCACAAGCAACTGTGACAGTTGGCATTCATGACATGCCTTAAAGTGGTGTTCCGGCCGAAATGATACTTTTTAAGTAAAAATACCCCTATAATACACAAGCTTAATGTATTCTAGTAAAGTTAGTCTGTAAACTAAGGTCTGCTTTGTCAGTTTATAGCAGTAGTTTGTTATTTTATAAATTTGCAGCAGGCTGTGGCCATCTTAAGTCTGGGCATCTGAAGCCAGACTGTATTTCTTTCTGGATCTCATCCTTGCAGATCTCGCATATGCTCAGTGCAGCACAAGCAGTGTAATAGGTTTCAGATCAGGTTTCCATAGCAGCGGCAGTGTCAGAGGAAGTTGCCGCCCCTTCCCAGAAGGCATTGCAAACAGGAAATGATGCGATGGGCCATGGCCAGGGAGGAGGAAGTGTAAAATGAATACAGCAGATATACAGTAGGTACTAAGAAAAAAAATTTAAAAATATCCAATTCGTTTACAGTGCACAGTTTAATGAGGGATGCTGAAGAGTTGTAAAAGTGAGTGGAACTCCACTTTAAGTGTAACTGTTTTGGGAAACAGTTAAATCAAAGGGTTTAGTTCTGCTTTAAGTTGGTCCATGTGATTCTTTATGAGCAGCCGCTGTGGATGTGTCGGGTCAACTATCACCCAAGTAGGCTCTTCATTCCAGCCATCAGTAGATCGGTAAAACTCATTTATCCAACATTTTTTTACCAGCAAGCATGGAGTTAAGACAGTGTAATCATTTTTTTTTGCGCTCCTACTGTCATTTGTAATTGACTCATTTTAGCATAATATAACTCTCGCTTCATATGTTAGCAGTCCTGAAATTCCCCCCCCCGGAGGTTCCTACAGAGTAATGTTTTGTCTTTGGAAACAAGACTAATGTCTTTTATTGTTTTATATAGAAGCAAGTTATGTCATCATTCATTAAATTAATTGAATTTGAGGTTATTTGTTCCTCCTTGATTTTTTATTTTTTGTTCCTCATTTTTCCCTCTCTCCTTTCTCTTTTTTGGATTGTTTACTTTCTCCTTCGTAGGTGAAGTGTTTCAGTGTAATGTTTAATGCCAGCATGGCTTTCATGTACGTTTCTCCCCCAGAGAGATCTAACAATGTTGTTTTTCATTATTGAAGAAATTGCTGGAAAGTTTAAAGTTGTTCTGTATAAATTAGGCCTCGGAGATGCAACTTTATTCTTGCTCAGGTCTTCCCAGAATGCTTCACTTGTTGGATTCATATTCTTTTTCTCCGTGTATCAACGATTTTCTTTACATTTTTTTTTTTTAACTACTTTCTCCATTCTTCATTGCCTCTGACCCAGAAATTGTAGTCGGGAAAATGGTACAACCAGTTCCACAGCTGAATTTTCTTTAGTTGTAAATGCTGACTAGCCATATGGGAACAGAGAGCAGAGAACATGTGTATCAAGAAGTATGGGTTTGATATAAAATGTGACGGATGTTATCTTTGTGCTCTACTTGAAATAACATGGTTTTTTTTTTTTTTCATTCCTTCATAAAGTGGAATTTTCAAAAGTTGTGAAAACATGAAATGTGTTTTTCAGTGAACATAAATTACATAGTACGGTTGATTTAAAATACATAACTAATGTTTAAGACTGCCAGATATAAAAATACACTATTATTGTTTAAGGCTGCCAAACAACTTCCAGCCAACAAAATTGCTGCAAGCAGCCAGCAGCTGAGGAGTGTGCCTTTTAACCATTCTATTCTTTTTTAACCATTTTTGGTACCCTCCCATCCCCCTCAGCCTTGTTTTGATGTCAATCAGAATTCGAAGCCCTGATGAACGGGACACCTTTGAACCCTCAATATGCTTTGTTATATATTAAGAATTCATTGAATAACTTCAATGGGATGAGTGCTCGATGGACTGAAACCTTTGTGTGTGGCTCTCATTCTTTTTCTCCTCCTTCTGGCAAACAAATCCCTGGCAGTCCATTGTGGATACAGCTTGGTATATACAGTATCTCACAAAAGTGAGTACACCCCTCACATTTTTAAAAATATTTTATTCTATCTTTTCATGTGACAACACTGAAGAAATGACACTTCGCTACAATGTAAAGTAGTGAGTGTACAGCTTGTATAACAGTGTAAATTTGCCGTCCCCTCAAAATAACTCAACACACAGCCATTAATGTCTAGACCTCTGGAAACAAAAGTGAGTACACCCCTAAGTGAAAATGTCCAAATTGGGCCCAAAGTGTCAATATTTTGTGTGGCCTCCATTTTTTTCCAGCACTGCCTTAACCCTCTTGGACATGGAGTTCACCAGAGCTTCACAGGTTGCCACTAGAGTCCTCTTCCACTCCTCCATGACGACATCACGGAGCTGGTGGATGTTAGAGACCTTGCGCTCCTCTACCTCCCGTTTGAGGATGCCCCACAGATGCTCAATAGGGTTTAGATCTGGAGACATGCTTGGCCAGTCCATCACCTTTACCCTCAGGTTCTTTAGCAAGGCAGTGGTCGTCTTGGAGGTGTGTTTGGGGTCATTATCAGTTTGGAATACTGCCCTGCGGGCCAGTCTCCGAAGGGAAGGGATCATGCTCGGCTTCAGTATGTCACAGTACATGTTGGTATTCATGGTTCCCTCAATGAACTATAGCTAGTGAGGGGTGTACTCACTTTTGTGAGATAATGTACTTACATAGTTACATAGTTTTTTTTTAACAAAAAAGTTTATTTAGGTTTTCCAAAACAAACAGTTTAAAATGGATTAGACATAGATAGAGACATATTACAAAGTTTTCTTACATTTCTTAACAAATGCAGGAGTAGCAGTCAAATCAACAATATGTTTACAAGAACATTGCACCCATCTCAGGTGGAGGTATAAAAGGTCACATTGATTACCTTTAGTTCGTACATTTTAATCCCACACTCTCACAGGTAGACACCAAAATCTATTTATGAGGACCAGTTTATATCAACCATCGTGAGCCCCGACCCGGGGGGCCTCAATCAATAGTTAGATGTTTTGCCTTCACCCATGCTGCCCAAATCTTCCCAAACTTTTTGGGGCAGTTTCTTCCCATATATGTCATTTTATATAATGGTAATGCCCTATTTATCAAGGACTGCCAAAGCTGTTTGGTGGGTGGCTGGGACTGATTCCACTGTAATAGTATTGCCTTTCTAGCATACAGTGTGGCGTAGAAGATAAATAGTTTCTTCCCCCATGAGACCTCCAGGAAGTCGCAAATACCTAGCAAAAGAGGGATTGGGCTGTATGGAATCGTCACTCTCCCAATAGAATTAATATCAGCAAGTATATTTTCCCAGAATTCCTTCACACCAGGGCAGGACCAGACTATATGGAAGAAGTCAGCGTCATCCGAACCACACCTAGCACATCTCGCCGACCTATCAGGGTAAATTCTCGCTAAACGTACTGGAGAGTAGTATGCACGGTGAAGAAACTTCAGTTGCATGAACCTATCTCTAGCTGAGATTGTAAGGGGTAGATATTGCTGAATCCCCTCCTCCCAGTCCTCATCTGTCAGCTCCGGAATATCCCCCCGCCATAACTCACACAGCCGGGACACTCTAGATGTGTCGTGGGACGCAAATATGTTGTACAGTATGGACAGCGTTTTCCCTGTATCTGGGGGTTTAAGTGCATTTTCCACAGGCGACCCCTCCAATTTTAGCGGGCCAGGGAATTGGGACCGGAATGCATGGCGCAACTGAAGGAATCTGAAGAACATATAATTCGGGAGTTCCTTATCTCTTTTTAAGGCATCAAAAGAGACCAGTCGGCCCTGTGCTACTATGTCTCCCAAAGTTTTGACCTCATATCTAGCCCACACGACCGGGTCAGGAATAGAGCGAAAGTGAGGCAGACGAGGGTTGCCCCACAAGGGAGTCGCAGGGGACCAGTCATTGGGTCCCATGAGTTGTTTTTGGACCGTGTCCCAAACCCTAAGGGTCGTCTTCATGGGAAGAGTCACCCGAAGATTGGATCTGGGGCCTCTATAAACCAAATTCCCCAACTCCGCAAACGAACCAATCAATGCCGCCTCCGTAGTGGAAGCGGGATTAGTCGGGTCCTCCGAGAACCACCACTTAACAGTCACCAGGACCGCCGCCCAATAGTATTTCAGAAAACAGGGCAAAGCCAATCCCCCCAGCACACCTGGCAGCTGCAGAGTTGATTTAGCTATTCTAGGGGCCTTCCCATTCCAAATAAATGAGGTAACAATACTGTCCAAGTGTTTAAAGAAGGTTATCGGTATAGAGATTGGGGTTTGACGGAATAAATAGGTAAACTTGGGTAATACCGACATCTTGATTAAGTTAACGCGGCCAACTGGTGTTAGAGGTAAGGATTTCCATGTGGCGCATCTTTGGGAAAGGTGACTAACCACTGGGTTTAGGTTAAGGGTTATATATTTTTTTAAATCCCGATGTATTTCTACACCTAAATATTTGAACTGAGAGACTCTACTAAGCTGCCCGTCTGCCTGCGAGGGGGCAGAGCCAGCATGGAGAGGGAACAGGACCAATTTCCCCCAATTTATGCATATGCCCGAGAATTTGCCAAAGTTGTTAATTACCGAAAGGGCTGCTTGTAGGGAAGTACCATCGTCCTTAAGATACAGCAAGGTGTTGTCAGCGTATAACGACACCTTTTCCTGTATTGAACCCCTTGTGATCCCTCGAATTTCCGGTGCAGCACGAAGGAGGGCAGCCATGGGCTCAATCGCCAGGGCGAAAAGTCCCGGCGAAAGAGGGCACCCCTGCCTGGTCCCCCTACCCAGGGGGAATGCCGGAGAGAGCACTGTACCCGTGTGTACCCTAGCCGTCGGGGCCCTGTACACCATCTTGACCCAGGAGAGGAAGACCGGAATATTCTCTGTGTCTGAGCCAGTTGGCGTTTATTTGCCTTGGCCACTCTAATTAGCATAACCTCCCGATAGGCCACCCTCATATCCTGTGCTATAATTGGGTTAGAAGTAAGGGCAAATCTAGTCTCTAACTCTTGGGCCTTAGCTTCCGCTTCCTCCAATAACATTGCGTCGTTTCTACGTTCCCTGGCTATGGATGACATATAACAACCTCTAATGTAGGCTTTAAAGGTGTCCCATACAGTCCCTGGTGTGGCGGAATTGGCATTCGATAACCAGAATTGTTTGATCTCTTTGACCATCTCCACTTCTATAGTAGGATGTTCAATCCAGAACCGAGACAGCCGCCAGATTCTATCTGCCTGTGGGGTAGCAGATTGCAGCGTACACAACAGCGGGGAGTGGTCAGATATCCCTCTCGGGAGTATTTCAATATCTATAATTTTGGGAAGCATGGGTAAGCTGGCATAGAAAAGGTCAATACGAGATGATGTATTATAGGAGGAGGAGTGACATGTGTACATAACGATCCGATGGGTGTTTCCATCGCCACACGTCTTCCAATCCCATTGTCTGGGACCAACGGCCAACGCTGAATCAGTGGCGGGGTCCGGGGACAATTTATCTAGAGAGGGGTTCGGAGGGATATTGAAATCCCCCGTTAGGATCACGTTATCCGTGGGGAACTGGACAATCAGGGTAACTATTTTCTGTAAGAGGGAAATATTAGCCGGAGGCGGCAGATAAACGCCCACCACCACCACGTCTATTGTATCAATAACAGCATGTACCAGCACATATCTGCCTTCTGGATCTATGAGTACATCTAGGGGTTCAAAATTAAGGGATCTATGGATCAAGATACTGACACCCCTGGCATAACTAGTGTGCGTAGCATGGTAATGGTGTCCCACCCATGGCCTCTTCAGTCCCATTACTCTACCTCCCACCAAGTGTGTCTCCTGGAGAATGCAGATATGTGGAGTATACTTTTTAAGGTAGTCAAAAACTAGAGATCGCTTGATTTTATGGTTAAGACCTCTGACATTCCAGGACAAGATCTTTAATGGAGCCATATCCCGGAAGGACAGATAAATTGAACGGGGAACCACATACCTCGGGGGCTTACGGGAGAACCCCCCCACCCCACCCCACCCCTATCAGTGGGAAAGCAGGGAGCCCGCAGGAAGGTGTTAGGATAGGAGGCTTCCTGGCGCAACCTAATCCTCTAATGTTATAGAACCATTTGTGATGAAATGCATTCAAGCATGTAGGTATAAGAAAACCAAAAGCAAATATAGAACAAAACAAACAAAAAAAAACCAAACTTCCCTCCCATCCCACCCCACACCCCTTTAATTGAACCTCAGGGTGTTCGAGTACCCATAACAACCTAAAAGGAAAAACCAACTTAAATGTAGGAGAAAGCTCCTATGGGGGCGGTGTGTAGCAATCGACACACCTAGGACCTAATGGAGCGCAGGGACTCCACTACACGCATTACCTGTAGGCCATTGCTGATAAAAAGGAAAAACATGGTAGGGGAACAAAGAAACCCTTCAGCGTCTACAGAACTACTCACACTTAGATCACTCTAAGGGTACAATCTTAGTTACACGAGCTATTCGCTCAACCTGTAGAAAAGAAACAAGGTTAAACAGTACATATTAAACAATTATGCTTCTCAATTGAGACTAAACCAAGGGGAAAAAGCTTTCCACCCCTAACCTCTCGATCTGGTCGGCAGTTCCATAGGCGGATCGGGGTCCTGGTGGAGATACCTAAGTCACGTTTAATCAGATGACTCTGACGGTAGGAGGCCCGGAGAACCACCCTCAGCCCGCCACCCATCCCAACCGCCCAGATGCAAGATCCATCCCTGACTTGTTAGCACTGGAAAAGGGGGTAAAAATTAAGAGTATGGACTCCAGTAGGACCGGCATCCAGGGGGGGCCACAGGAGGGAGGGGGGGGGAACTAGCAGCAAAGAGGGTCAAACATCACAGGTGAGTCCAAGGTGGCAGTCTCCCCCCAAACCCTAGCACCAAACCGTCCAGTGAAATATCGGTCACCTCCCATGTCAACACCAGACATTACATCCAGTTTACCTTCTAGATCTTGTCTCCAAGAAAGACAAACACATCACTCTCTGTGGTCTGCCAGGTTCAAATAAAGAGGAGGTTGCAAAAATGAAAAACTACTTTCCTTACCACCAAACATCTCGGGTAAAGTAAAGGGGGTATTCTTGGTAGTCTCGATTTACAAATCAATGATTGCGTGGCAAGGAGTCGAGCCATCTGGACGCCTCTTCCGGGGAAGTGAAGAATTTTGTAGTCTCACCGTCCACCACTCTAAGCCGCGCTGGGAATAGCATGCTGTATTTGAGCCCCCTGGTGCGCATTTGGGCTTTGACTTGATCGAATGTCCTACGCTGTCTTTGCGTCTCGACCGAATAATCAGGGAACAGCATGATCTTCGCGTTTTCGGATCTCAGTTCCCCAGCTTTCCTGGCTTCTCTAAGGATTAAATCACGGTCTCTGAAGTTTAGCATGCGGAATATGAAAGTTTGTGGCGGTGCTCCCGGTGGACCCTGGGCCGATGGCATCCTATGGGCGCGCTCCACCGCAAAATGGGCAGAGAATGGAGCTTGCGGAAGCAGGGTACGGAGCAGATGTTCTGTATAAGCCTCCGGATCTCTTCCCTCTACTCCTTCCGGAAGTCCCACCAGTCGCAGATTGTTCCTGCGATTTCTGTTTTCCTGGTCTTCAGCACGGGATTCCAGTGTTTTCATCTTAACTTGCAGTGTACGGATTGAGGCACTATGATCCCGGATGACATCCTCATTATCTCCTACCCTCCGTTCAGCCTCCGTCAGCCTATCGCGGTATTTGTCCATATCACGTCTTATAAGGCCCATTTCGGATTGCATCTGTTCTATTTTCGTGGTAAGGGTGGTTTGGCATCCTGTTATCGCCTGCATTAGTGCTTGGAATTGGTCTGTGGCCAGTTGAGACGTTTCTGCACATGGTTCTGTGTGTTCCGTTTGGGACGCCATGTTTAGTCGCACCGCTGCACATGTGTCTCTGGCTGGCGGTGGAGTTTTTTGGGCAGACTGCCTTTTCTTCTGTGCACCGGAGGTCCTCTTACGCATGCCCAGTTCCAGACCCAGCCCGGCAGGTAGGATAGTATAGTTATGTATCTCAAGGGGCCAAATTGAGGCAGCTGTGCAATGTAGAGCCCCTGTCCCTCGCCTCACACCAGGATGTGTCACGTATGTATTATCTGCAGTGGCGGCGTTTGCAATGCCGGATGTCACTGTCTGCATGCCCCATATTATTGTAGTGGGATAAGGAGGGTGGCTGTAGGTCCTTAGAGGCAACTGACAGCTTCACTGTAACAGGCAGAGTAGTGTATGATTATAGCACAGGGAGCCAGCGTGAAGTGGCTGTACAGCATGCAGTGCCTGACTATCACTCTTCCCCAGGACGCTGCACATGTGTCTGTCTGCTGATGGAGGGGATCTATGAGGCAGGATGCCGCTGTCTGTGTGTCCCAGATTGTGTCCCTCTCAAGCCTGTGAGCAATCTCCTTTTCAGTGGGGTAGAGAGGATGGCTCAATCTCCTAATCAGGCAAGTATGAAGGGTGCCAGCCAGAACAGCCAGAGCGGTCTATGCCTGTATCAGGGGGACCGGAGCGTGAGGCCTGTGCAGCGCGGAGCCCCTGTCTCCCCTGCACACCAGGGCGCTCCACGCGGTCCCGCCGGCAGCGGCGTTTGCTCGTTCGGTCCCGATGGCACTACCTCCTAAGTTACCTCTCAGGAGAGCCTGTGAGCAGCGGCAGCTCAGGAGGACCAGCAGGGCTTCTGTGTGTCCCGGTATATCGGATGATAGAGCCTATTAGATGCGGAGCTCTTGTCCCTCACGTCCTGCTAGGTCGCCATCTTGACCACGCCCCCCACATAGTTACATAGTTACATAGTAGGTGAGGTTGAAAAAAGACACCAGTCCATCAAGTCCAACCTATGTGTGTGATTATGTGTCAGTATTACATTATATATCCCTGTATGTTGCGGTCATTCAGGTGCTTATCTAAGTTTCTTGAAGCTATCGATGCTCCTCGCTGAGACCACCGCCTGTGGAAGGGAATTCCACATCCTTGCCGCTCTTACAGTAAAGAACCCTCTACATAGTTTAAGGTTAAACCTCTTTTCTTCTAATTTTAATGAGTGGCTGCGAGTCTTGTTAAACTCTCTTCTGCGAAAAAGTTTTATTTCTATTGTAGGGTCACCAGTATGGTATTTGTATATTGAAGTCATATCCCCTCTCAAGCATCACTTCTCCAGAGAGAATAAGTTCAGTGCTCACAACCTTTCCTCATAACTAAGATCTTCCAGACCCTTTATTAGCTTTGTTGCCCTTCTTTGTACTCGCTCCATTTCCCGTACATCCTTCCTGAGTACTGGTGCCCAGAACTGGACAGCATACTCCAGGTGCGGCCAGACCAGAGTCTTGTAGAGTGGGAGAATTATCGTTTTGTCTCTGGAGTTAATCCTCTTTTTAATGCATGCCAATATTCTGTTTGCTTTGTTAGCAGCAGCTTAGCATTGCATGCCATTGCTGAGCCTATCATCTACTAGGACCCCCAGGGCCTTTTCCATCCTAGATTCCCCCAGAGGTTCTCCCCCCCAGTGTATAGATTGCATTCATATTTTTGCCACCCAAATGCATTATTTTACATTTTTCTACATTGAACCTCATTTGCCATGTAGTTGCCCACCCCATTAATTTGTTCAGATCTTTTTGCAAGGTTTCCACATCCTGAGGAGAAGTTATTGCCCTGCTTAGCTTAGTATCGTCTGTAAATACAGAGACTGAACTGTTTATCCCATCCTCCACATTGTTTATGAACAAATTAAATAGGATTGGTCCCAGCACAGAACCCTGGGGAACCCCACTACCCACCCCTGACCATTCCGAGTACTCCCCATTTATCACCACTCTCTGAACTCGCCCTTGTAGCCAGTTTTCAATCCATGTACTCACCCTATGGTCCATGCCAACGGACCTTATTTTATACAGTAAACGTTTATGGGGAACTGTGTCAAATGCTTTTGCAAAATCCAGATACACCACGTCTACGGGCCTTCCTTTATCTACATATCGCATACATACTTGCTTGGAAACTTACATGCATACATACATATGGGGAGGTGCAGTGTGGTGCAGCAGGAGTAAACACTCAGAGTCCGGTTGCAGAGAACAGAACTTGTATTTATGTGAAAGTTCCGCAATTCACAAAACAAGTCTGGCAGTAAGGTGCCCAACTGGGAATGCTCACGGAATGCAACAGTGATGTGTAGCACTGCAAGCCTAGGGCATGCCAATAGCGTTTGTCTTGAGGGGTGGATTGCGGCCTAGCCAGTCTGTACCCAAATGGGGAGGTGTTAAGGAAAGATGGTGTGTCCCTATCCTGTCCCTACCCCCTGCTGCTAATCACTGTCCCTGTCAGATGGGAAACCTGTCCCTACACTACCCAAACTTGAAATACGCACCAAACCTGGGAGCCAGGACCTTAAAGCAGAGCTCCACCCAAAAGGGGAAGCTCCCATTGTTCGCACCCTCCCCCCCTCCTCTGCCATATTTGGCACTTCTTGGGAAGGAGGGTGAGCAAGTACCTGGATTTGACAGGTACCCACTCCCACTTCCAGGTAAGATTTCTGAGTATGTCCGAACCCTTCTCCTTCCCCCCCGCTGCATTCTGACACACACAGGTCCCAGAAGATGGCAGAAGATGGCAGGACCATTTAGAAAGTGCAGCGTGACTTGCGCATGTGCAGTAGGAAACCAGCAGTGAAGCCTGCTGAAGGCTTCACTGCAGGTTTCTCTTAGTGAAGATGCTGGCGCCTGCACCCAAATCTTATTGAAAAATGGTCTCGGTTGCTGACATCACTGGATCCCTGGACAGGTAAGTGTCCTCATATTAAAAGTTATCAGCTACAGTATTTGTACCTGCTCTTTAAACAGGCTCTGGCTGACCCAAGATGGCTAATCCAAAAAACAAGCGCGCATCCACTAATTCACAATAATCAAACAGTGAACATACCCTGTTTCCCCGAAAATAAGACCTAGTGTGATTGTCGTGATGGCTGCAATATAAGCCTACCCCCCAAATAAGCCCTAGTTAAAGTCCTTTTAGGTCTTATTTTCAGGGTAGGGCTTAATTTCGGGGAAACAAGGTAGGGGTTATTTGGGGGGCAGGGCTTATATTGCAACCATCACTGACAATCACGCTAGGTCTTATTTTCGGGGAAACAGGGTATATGAAAACAGTTAACCATAAAATGTCTAATTATTACCGTGTAAGTATTGTGTAAAAACAAGAAAGTTGTGTTAAAAAATGAAAAAACACATTGAAAAAAAAAACAACTACAGTATATAAACAGTGATAACATCATGATACAGTGATCAATTTTGCTATAAAGCAAATATCCTAATCTGAAAATAAGACATTCTGTGTACAAACAAAAAATAAATAAATAAATCCAAGTGAACAAAAATATGTGAAATATACTAAAACAAAAACATGAATAAAAAAAATGCAACCCAAAACGTCCATGTGAACAGTGAGCATCACACTGTGAGACTAGTGCTCAGTACTGATATAAATCAGAAAGTCCAATACACGTGAAAATAAAATATAGGCCAGCTTCTCCACACTTGGGCAAAACCTTGAATATTCCTCCAGCCAAAAGATATATTAAAAAGCCACTTACCAGATCAGTTGGACCTCAAATTATAGAGATCGTAAGAGCCTGATGCATCAGCCTGCCGGCCACGATCGTTATCACTCGTTCTTTTAATCCAGGAGATACGTTCCCATCCAGTTTCAACGGCCCAAAGTCGGTGCTTTTATCTCATAGACTTGGAACTCAGGATCCAGGAATGAAATACCCTGAGCGGGGTTTCCTCGCAAAACGATGATACTGCAAGTTGGCCACTGGCAAATGAGCAGCACCTCCTCTTTTACTGTTACATTGTGTTATACATTGTGATGGTATGGTTAACATTCCAATGTCGTTTGTCTGTTGGATGTCGAGGCGAGTGGTCACAAGACAATCAGTCCAAGCTGTGGTTAATATCTTCCCACAACACAACTTTCCATTTACCTTGGTGACAGTACGCACCACCAACAGGGCTTTTTTCTTTCCCGGCCCCAGTGGGACTTTAAGGCTCTTTTTTGCCCCTCTGTCCTTCCCTCTCTGTGGGGGGGGGGGGTCGGGTCAATGGTGAGCTACATGCCCCCCTTTGGGTCTGACATGGACATTTGTTCATAAATATATCACTGAGGATTTCTTGGTTGAGAATCTGAAAGTATACTGTGCTCTTGCATGTTTTTAAAGAAACAATCATTGGAATGTTAACCATACCGTCACAATGTATAACACAATTTCTTCTTGCTAACATATACCTCTGAAGGAGACAACTCTGTACTCTGAAACGCGTCGGGTGCAAGAAGTATAGACTGTATTGTATATCTAATGACGGTGACAACGTTTTAGACATGTTTAAGCTTTCCCTGTTATCTATGTTTTCTATATTTTTCTAAATAAATATCTTGAAACCTTAAAAATAACATTATCTTCTTTAATATATTGTGTCTTAAAAGTCCACCACAAGGGGATTCTCTTTTCTTTTTCTCTAATACTGGATGTGGCACTAATTTTTTGCTCAATACTGCTGGCTAAATATTTTCATTTATATGACTATGCCAGCCCCTCTATTAGAGGCTGGCATGGCACACTATCTAAATAGTTTTAAAAAACGAGGGTTCTAAATACAGAATTTGACCTGTCTTCAGGCCGGTCACATGACTCGTATCCACTTTACAGCTCCAATGGATGTCTTCTGCAGGAGGAGCCTTGATCTATCTCTGACGTCAGTCGAGGAGATCACGTGGCCTCTTGTCTCTTCAGCAGAAGCTCTGCCTGATAGCTGTAAAGTAGCTGCGAGTCACGTGACCGGCCTGAAGACAGCTCAAATTTGGTATTTAGAAAGCTCGTTTTTTAAAACTACTTACATAGTGTGCTTTGCCAGCCTCTAATAGGGGCTGGCTGTGACACCAGGGGGGGTGACAGACACAGAGAGGGAGATGACAGGCAGGAAGGTGAGGTGGAGAGAGATAAACTAAGCGGACAGCAGCGTATGATGCAGGGACGCGCTCTGACCACGGTGGTCAGGGCTGAGCAGCCCTGATTTTCGTGGTCAGTATAGAGAGAGGATACAGGAAGTGCCAGGTTCAGGGAGTTTTTTTTACAGTTTGGAGGGGGGTAGATTACACAGCACAAGCACTGCTTTAAGGAGCCAGGATCTGCATATTTTTTTTTTTTGGGGGGTAAACAAATGCTTTAACTTTCCCTCCAGCTGCAATGCCCCCGAGATCAAGCGCCACCTACTGTAGAGAAAATAGACTGCACCTGCCTACATACACATACAGTACATGCATACAATGTACATACTTACTTGGATACATGCTTGGTGTACTCACTAAGTCATATGAAGTTGAGGAATGACTTACAGGGGCTGTTTACAAAAGCTACAATAAGAGAATAAAATATCCTTTCTTGGTATTTTTAAAGCCAAAGCTATTAATTTTCCATGTATTTTCTGCATTTTGATACTGTGACATTTTAAAGGCAATCTGAGTTCTGTTATGGCTTTCATCCTATTTATATACAGGTAAAAAAGAATGTTTGGCTGGTTTACAAAATACCTTTTTTTTTTTTTTTTCTTTGTGGGAAAAGGGGAGAGAGCAGTGGTTGATTCAATTTGTTGTCTGGAATTGCTCTTTAAGCCGGACACAATCTCAGGGGAACGATGTAACTTTGTCTAATTAGCAAATTTTCTGTACCTGCAGGTGTTCCTTTTCAGGTCACAGATTTTCTTTAAGCCACTGACAATAGATAAACAATTCTCTGTAAAGCAGAGAGCAAAAGGTAATCAGAATTCGGAAATGCAGCAGAAGGAGAGATGACAAATAGACAAACAGTCGCACAGATAAACAGAAGGACAGGTAGATGGGCACAGAGATAGATGGGTAGCTCGCTGTAATATCCCGGCTGATTCGTAGCCCATGCCCCGGAGCCTCCGTGTGTCGTATTTCTGGTACACTTCATTAGACAGGTATCTGCCAAATGTCTTCTGATGTCATGTGACAAATGAGCAGTGCCAAGCTCCTTCATCCAGGGAAGACGGGAAAGAAACTTCTGATATTGTCATGGCTAATAATCCCACTCATTGTTCTTCTAAAGGAAAGGGCGGGGGGGAGAAACAGATATGACGTGCAGGAGTCATTTCATTCTATGCAGATGATAGAGCTCCAGGTAATAAGCCAGATGCAATAATATTTAAAATGAAAAACAATTTCTTGCATGTTCTTGTTATTTTTAAAGAGGAAGTAAACCCTGGTGGGTTTTACTTCCTCTTTGTTTCCCTGCAAAGGTAAAGCATAATGGGCTACTATGCATTGCATAGTAGCCCATTATGTGTCACTTACCTGACACAGGAGCCGGCGATGTACCCGATTTCCTCACTGGCAGCGAGCGCCCATTCTTCACCCCTCTTCCTTCCAGGGCCGCAAACTCCGGCTCGTGACTGGCCGGAGTGGCGTGACGTCACTCCCGCGCATTCGCGGTAAATATCTCCTAAACCGTGTAGGTTTAGGAGATATTTCAAGCTTAATCTAGGCTTACCTGTAGGTGAAAGTGGTCTGTTATGCCGCGTACACACGAGCGGACTTTACGGCAGACTTTGCCCAGCGGACGGGATTTCGTCGGACAATTCGATCGTGTGTGGGCTCCAGCGGACTTTGTTTGCTCAAAAGTTGGACAGACTTAGATTTGAAACATGTTTTAAATCTATCCGTCGAATTTGAGTCCGGTCGAAAAGTCTGTATGCTAGTTCAGCGAACAAAAAGCCACGCTAGGGCAGCTATTGGCTACTGGCTATGAACTTCCTTATTTTAGTCCGGTCGTACGTCATCATGTACGAATTCGACAGACTTTGGTGGATTGTGTGTAGGCAAGTCCGTTCATTCAGAAAGTCCGTCGTAAAGTACGTTGAAAAGTCCACCGGGCAAAGTCTGCCGTAAAGTCCGACCGTGTGTACGCGGCATAAGGGTTTACAAGTAGAGGTCTGGCACACTACGATTGAGGTTAGCGTTCGCAACAAATCCCCGGGATTTGCAAAGTTCACAAATTGTGATCTTTTGGCCAAAAAGTTTGGCACCAAAAACAAGGAAAAACCAATAATGCAGTGCTCTGCCTTTTCCTGAGCCACAACAGCCAATAATTTAAATTAAATTAAAATAAAGTCCCCTTTGTATAAATGTGTGGGCTCACAGAAGCCATACTATTAGTGTCTTTTTGGATCCTCCAGGGAAGTGATGGTGAACCTTGGCACCCCAGATGATTTGGAACTACATTTCCCATAATGCTCAACTACACTGCAGAGTGCATGAGCGTCATGGGAAATGTAGTTCCAAAAAATCTGGGGTGCCAAGGTTTGCCATCACTGCTCTAAGGCATGGTTGCTCAACCTGTGGTCCTCCAGCTGTTGCGGAACTTCAAGTCCCATCATGCCTCTGCCTTTTGGAGTCATGCTTATTTAACTGACAGCCTTGCAATGCATCATGGGAATTGTAGTTTTGCAACAGCTGGAGGGCCACAGGTTGAGCACCCATGCTCTAGGACAGGTGTCTCCAAACTTTCTAAGCAAAGGGCCAGTTTACTGTCCTTCAGACTTTGGAAGGGCCAGACTAGGGCCGGTGGCAGTAGAAAATGTCCTGGTGTCCAGTGGGAGTAAATCATGCCCTATCTTTGGTGTCAGTGAGAGGAATAGTGCCCCATTGTTGGTGTCAATGGAAAGAATTCTGCCCCATCATTGGTGTCAATGGGAGGAATAGTAGCCCAATCTTGGTGTCAATTGAAGGTATTGTGCCCTTTTGATAGTGCTCCACTGTTGGTGTCAGCGTCAGAAATAATGCCCCATTGATGGTTTCAGTGGATGGAATTGGCCCCCAAGGGCCAGATAAAGGCAAGCAAAGGGACACATCCGGCCCCAGGGCCGCAGTTTGGAGACCTCTGCTCTAGGCAGAGAAAACTGTTTCTTTTTTGTCATTGGTACACGTTCCCTCTGTCAGTGCTTGCCTTCCTATGCCCATGGGAGGCCATGCCTCCCACCTCTGAAAGGACCCCAATGCCATGATTGTTTCCAGATTCTCTCTTGAGCTTACAAAGTCTTCAAAAGTCTTTGTTAATTGTATTGTGCCCAAGTAGACTCTACACTTTAAGCCAACACTCATTACTCTGGCACCATGTCAGAAAACCTCTGAGATTGGAATAATGGACATCTGAATTGATGGAGAGGAGTGGAGCTGGATGGTTTACCATAACATACATACTTGTCATGACTGCTCTGTTATCGAGGGTCATGGGGTTTTAGTATGCATCCTTCTATTTGGGCACTGTGCATCACTTTACACAGGGAAAGTGTGTCTCACGTTGGAGCAGCATCTTCACAGGAGTGGAGAACTTTTTCTTTTGTCACTTGATTTCACATATCAATTGGACTTTTTTCACATTTTTAGTTTTATATTCATTTAACACACTGATTCTTGTTTGTTATAGCATTGTATATGTACATGTGTTGTACTAAACGCACGTAATATACAGTATGCTGTACACTATTTTATTATTGCTCAACAATTTAACTATTGTATACAGCTTCTTGTGGTGCACTTGCATCAAAATTATGCTATTACATAGGGAGTCCCTACATTAAGACTTGGTACACGATTTGTTTACTAATTTATTTCAATAGGTGTGTGCAATAATTATCTATTATTCATAGTGTTTTGGTGATTTAGTACTACCGTTTACATAGTTAGTGCCCATACTATTTGATTGACAATAGCTTGTTAATTAGGCATACTAATGGGCAGAATTGCCGGGTTTGGGTTTAGCACCCTCCTATTTAAGGTATAGGTTGTCAGGCAAATTTGGTTTTTACTCCTCTATAGCCAGTGGACCAGTGGTTGAATACTTTGGCCTGCTCCGTGTTTCACAGGCTGCTGATTATTCCCCCCTGCACTCTAGATGGTTCTGCAGTCACAATGGGAGAAAAGGCAGATGGGCCCACCAAATTCATGAGGAGGTGTGCCCAGTAGGTGGATGGAGAGTCCATAAATAGCCTGTGGCCTGGAGCAGGAGTTGAGCAGGTACTTAGTCAGTTCTTCAGGAGGAATCCATTGCCTGAGGGGGCTCTGACCCTAATGGCAGCTAGCAAAATATTGCTGTATCTTCAAAGAGGCCCCAGCTGAGACACAGCTGGGGGACCTATTCAAGAAGTTTCGTTGGAGGTCCTGGTTTGGAGAGTTCTCTGGAGGGTAGCCAGTGGAAGATGGAAGGAGGTGTCCTGCTGTCTTGTGGTACTGTGGTATTGGGAACCTTGTTTTCTCCCTTGCTGAAGAGTGCCCAGTGGATATCGGAAGGAGGCATCCGGTGACCCTGTGGCATTATGAGTACCGACCTGAACGCAGAGCCCTAGTGACTGTATGCAGTCCTACGGAGGTAGTGCTACAAAAGTAATATTCACCCTCCTTCCTTATAGATTTAAATAAAGTTTACCTCAAAGTTAGCGAATTTAAAGCACGGTCTGCAAAACTCTTCACTAACCAAACCCGGGCAGATTCGTTCACCCCTATTGTAGCCTTTAACACTAAATGAAACATGTCTGCATTTGTAGGTTCTAAATACCAAGAAGCGAATGAGAGCCAATTAAGTTAAATATGTTCCTGGGTGAAAGCTACAACACCTAGGCCAGGGATTCTTAACCTTTCTTATAATTAACCAACCCCATTATGGCCACATTGTCTTCCATAGCCCCTTTCTAAGACTGTGGAAATCATGATCATATTAGGTACCCATATGACCTCAAAAGATGTCAGTAGTTTTGATGGGTAACTGGGAATAGAACAACTGGAAAAAAACAATAAAAATTCTATTCATTTATTTATTTTTTCGTAGAAAAACAGGAAATCACAAATATATAGCTATAACTGTAGGAGATTTTTGTCAATGCAATGAAAACATTGAATTAAAGTCCGATTTGACAATGGTTTTTTTTTTTTTTTTTTTTTTTTTTTTTTTTTTTTTTGCCACATCAGTTAACTATATCCAGAGACTGCCTTCAGAGTAATATTCATGTATGTCTCTAATCCAGTCACATCATTGTGGCCATTCAAAGATTTTTTTTTTTTCTTATTTTTTTTTTTGTAAGGTATTGTATAACCATATGCGTTTTAGTATATAATTAGTTGTAGAAATGCCGCAATACAGGTATAAAGCCTATATCCTGCCTCTCAGGATCAATTAGCCGCGTAACCTCGTATTACTATTGTATATGTTTATACATTGGTACTTCTCTCGCTGGTGCACCCCCCCCCCCCGCCCCCCTTTTAACCCCCCCTTATTGAGCCCCCATATTTCTCGGGCGCATACTTTGGCCAATATTAATTCGATACATTGTTCTCTCTCGACTCTAACTTCTAAGCTACTACTCGCTCAGCCTCGCTCCATTATGGGGAGAACAGGTATATTCAGTACTAGATAACACTGCTGAAGGACAAGGCATTGCTTGGATCCACAGGTTCCACATTTTCGCAAACTTATTGTGGTTGCCTAACCTAGTGTAGAATGTTCTTTCGCTCCACACAGTGGAGTTGACGGTTCTAATCCAGTCTTCCGGAGTAGGGGGAGTTCTTGATTGCCAAGACTGTGCAATTAGTTTCCTGGCCTGAAACAGGCATCTTGCTGCCACTACCACCGTGCTTCTATCTCCCAGTCCATTGGTGACGTATCCCAGCACGCAGGTTTTGGGATCTAACTCTAAGTTAGTTTTAAGCGTGGTATTTATTTTCTTTAAGATCTCAGGCCAGTACCTAACTAGTTTTGGGCACCTCCAGAACATATGGATTAAGTCGCCTGTATTTCCACATCTAGGGCATTCATCATTAGCTCTGTGACCAAATATAAAAAGCTTTTTCGGTGTATGGTAGGATCTGTGCAGCAGCATCAGGTGGGAGACTTTTTGCGCGGGAGAAACCGACACCTCTGGTCCAAGTTCCAGAATCCTTTTCCACTGCGTGTCCGTGATTTCCCCCACGTCAGCCGCCCACCTGTCCCTGCCCCCGGGAAAGCCTGCCTGTGTGTTTATTTTCTTTATTAATTGGGTATATATCACTGTGATTAACCCCTTGGAGGTCTCTGATTTTATTATTGTTTGTAGTAGTGGGATCCTGCACCATATGAGGGGTTGTCTTCCGAACTGTTTACTCAAGGCGTGCCTGATCTGTAGGTAACTAAAAAATACTCGATTTGGCAACCCATACTCATGCCTTAGTTCCTCGAAGGGTTTCAGGGTGTCCCCCTCGTATAATTGTATCAGTCGGCTTATCCCACTCCTTTCCCACAACTTGTTCCTATCAATTGATAATAGTTCCTGCAGGAACCTGTTGTTCCAAATTGGTGAGTATTCCGAAATTCCCTTGTACCCCATTATTCGCTTAGCTGCCTGCCAAACCTTAGTAATCATTTTAAGTGTTGGGATCTCCCGATGTAGCGAGTCTGCCTCTAGTGCTTCGACTAATGAGCTATGAGGGCTTCCCTGTAGGATAATTTGGACACTCTTGCCTCCCCCTCCATCAGTGGCGCATCCGCCAATTTGCTGCAGCTGGGCAGCCAAAAAGTAGGCATACGGGTGGGGGATCGCCAATCCCCCCTCCGTATCGGGGCACTGTAATTTTTGTAAGCCTATCCTGGCCTGCCCTTTTTTCCAGATTAATTCCCTAAAGAGGGATTGAATTCTTTGGAACCACTTCTCCCCAATCCACACTGGTGAATTGTGGAGCAGGTATAACAACTGGGGCAGCCATATCATTTTAATCAAGTTGGCCCGGCCCGCTGTAGAGAGAGGGAGTCTACACCAGATGTCACATTTTTTTTTAAATTTCAGTAAGAGAGGGACCAGGTTGTCCTCAATAAACACGTCGGGGTCCCTGGACAGCACAACACCAAGGTACTTCATTTTCCCCGTGACTCTTAATTGAGGTAGGCTCGGTGGAATAGGATTGGCCGATGGATCAACCGGCAGAAGCGATGATTTCTCCCAGTTGATGGTCAGGCCTGAGAATTTACCAAAATCCTCCACCAAATGGACCACTTTCTCCAATGAGGAGCTCGTGTCCCCAAGGAAGAATAAAACATTGTCCGCAAAAAGCGCTATTCTCTCTTCCTCGCCGTTCCTGTGGTAACCCTGTATTTCGGCCGATAATCTTACTGCTCCCGCCAATGGCTCCATAGCTAAAACAAACAGCAAAGGTGACAAGGGGCAGCCCTGCCTAGTTCCTCTTTCAAGGGGGAAGCTTTCCGAGAAGTCATTGTTTACCTTGAGTCTTGCCGTTGGGTGGTTGTATAGGGTTTTTAACCAACTGATAAATACGGGGCCAAATCCAAACCTCTCCAGGACCCACCAAAGGTATTCCCACTCCAGGCTATCGAAAGCCTTGGCGGTATCTAAGGACAATATGGCTCTAGACCCCTCGTTCTCTGCCGGTACCTGGATATTCAAGTAGGCCCTTCTGATATTGGTGCTGGTGGACCGACCGGGGATAAACCCCGATTGGTCCGAATGCACAAGTTTTGTGATACATTTATTTAGTCTGGATGCCAGTACCCTTGTGACAATCTTGGCGTCCGTGCACAGTAATGATATTGGCCTGTATGAGGAGACTTCCGATAAGTCTTTCCCCTCCTTTGGTATCACCACTATATCGGCCTCTGACATCGACAGGGGTAACCTTCCATCCTTAATCGACTGCTCCAGTACTTTTAGGAGCTCTGGAAGTAGCACTTCCCCATACTTTCTATAGATCTCCAATGGCAGGCCATCCGGGCCTGGAGATTTTTGGCCTGACAGCTCCGCGACAGCTTTTTGCAACTCCTCTAGGGTCAGGGGGGAATCCATCTCACCCCTGTCCCTGTCCGAGAGCACAGGCAACTCTACCCCTTCCATAAACCTGTCTATCTCGCGCCGGTCCGGCCCCCTACGCGACCTGTACAGGTCCCTGTAGAACGCCGAGAATGTCTCCAGGACCTTGGCGGGGTCTTAATTGAAAAAATAGCTGATGGAGATATATTAGACTTGGTTATAAGGGCCAACATCCGGCCCACCCTCTCCCCTTCACCAAAATAATTTTGCTTCTGGAAGAGTCTTTTGTTTTCTACTCTTCTGTTAATTACTTCTCTATACTCTTGTTGTCTGCTGAGCCATACCGCCTGTTTTTCCGGGGTTGGGTCCGCCACATAATGTGCTTCTGATACCATAGCTTCCCTGCTAGCCCTCTCCTCCCATTCCCTTGACGTTTTCTTAGCTATGACCACCTGCTGGTGTAATAGTCCCCTAAGAAACGCTTTTAAGGTGTCCCACACTACTCCCGCGGGGGGTGAACCAGAGTTAAATGTTACAAACTCTTTTAGTTTAGAGGTTACTTCTGCTGGACCGCTTATTAAATCCAACCACAGTGGTTTTATTGTCCACCTCTTGCGGCTAGGCTTAACAGTTAGATTCAGAGTCAAGATCAAGGGAGAATGATCCGAAATTCCTCTCGGCTTGTACTCTATGTTCCCTATTAATTGCATAGCGTCCCCATTGCCTACCGCCATGTCTATGCGCGAGAGAGTGGAGTGTGTCCCTGAATAACAGGAATACTGTCGGATATTTGGGTTGTGGGATCTCCATAGATCACACCACCCCACCTCCTCCAGAAGTTGGCCTAAACGGCCCTCTGATAGCCTTTCCGCCCGATTCATGGGCGGAAAACGGTCCAATTTATTATCCAGAACTGTGTTAAAGTCCCCCACTAATATGATCGGTATATCTACTTTACTTTCCACAAACTCCAGCAGGTCCAAAATAACCTCTGTTTTAAACGGAGGGGGGATGTAAATATTTGCTATCACCAGGGGCTGATTTTCCACCACGCAGCTCAGGAAGACATAACGACCCAACGCGTCTATTCTGGCTTCCCTGCAGGAAAACAAGAAACCTCTCCCCACTAATATGCTCACCCCTCTTGAATATGAGGTGTAGACTGAGTGATACTGTTCTTGGAATTTGTGGTTCCGAACCTGTGATTTAGTATCGTTGGTAAGGTGGGTTTCTTGCAGGCAAGCCAGACCGACGCCGTGAGCTTCCATTGCCAAAAGTACTGCTGCTCTTTTAGCGGGATCACCCATGCCCCTGATATTCCAGGAGCCTATTCTTAATGTTTTAAAAGGCATCTTAAAGAAAAAAAGAAAAAAAAGGAAAAGGAAAAAATCATTTGTGGATTTGTGGGTTCCAAGCTCATCGTAAACTCTGTGGTTGTGTTAGCCAAGAAAAAATACAGAGAAAAATAAAAAAAAATGAAGTGAGGAGGGCAAGGGGCCCCTGCGTCCGGGGACCCCCCCCCTACAATTTCTGACTGCAAATACAAATTACTTGTGCTAATGTACATTACATTTGTTTTTGTGAACCAACCCTTCATACCTATGTGTGACTTACTTCTGCGCCATTGCCTATCCCTGTGACTCACTGTAAACCCCCCTTCCCACCCCCCTTCAACTTTATCCAACCCCCCTCTTCCCACCCTAATTCGTAACCCCCCCCCTGCCTAATTAGGCTAGCCCTAGGGGCTGTGCATGTGACCTTTTTCCCCCCTCCCAACCATACAAGAAGTGACTTCCCACACATACACTGAAAAGGTACCTTGTGATTTGCTGGCACACTCGTCCCCCCCACCCCCCCTCCCACGACCCACTTCCAAGCCCACAAAAGAATATATGCAACTAGTGGAATCACCTCCTTCATCCGTGCTTCCACTCTCGTGCTCCCCCCAACCCCCGTGTCGTCTACTAATTTATTATAAGGAAAACAAAAAAGAGAAAAAAAAAAAAAAAGAGGAGGAAAAGGAGGAGAGAAGAAAAAAAAAAATACGTTTTCCTCCTTTCCATTTGACAATGTTAATTGCATGTCTGCAGTTTGAATTCAGTTTTAATAATGCTATTTTGCTTCAAAACCTTTTAAAATATTTAAGGATTCACCCCTCCATTGTTTGGTTCCAATTCCCCCAATAAATATGGATAGCCCATTTATGAAACCCTGGCCTGGAGAAAGCCTACATGGATACAGGGAGAAAACCTATACAATTTATGTGGCATATGAATACCGTGGTTTGGTCCTCCATTCAACCATTTGCCCCTTTCCCATCCCTTTTCCCATTTTTTTAACTAATTACCTAAGTTGTGGAGGTACCCCCTCTACAATAGACGAATTGGTTTCTTTTTTGCCCCCAAAAAATTAACAGTAGTCTGAGATCCATCTTTTAAAATTGTTTTCTAAAAAAACCTATAAAACCAATTCTGATATTGTCCTGATCAAACCAAATATTACAGTAATAAGAGTTCATCAGTATGCATAAAGATACTAGGACTATGTATGATAGACTTTGTAGCTCCATACATATGTAGAACCTTCAGGGCATGATCATAACAAAAGATAATCATAATGAAGCTGGCATGTTGATATCCTGTTTTGTAAAAAAAAAAAAAAAAAAGAAAACTACAGTCTGCAATTATATTGCCTCATTATGGCTCCAGTGAGTTAAGTATGGCGGTGGGCTGCCATAGGTGGTTATTTCTATGCCTGCCTGGGTGTTTTTTCATGCCCAGTTGTGAATGTTATTAGAACACTTCCAAATAATGCAATTTCCTTTCTTTTAGAATTTAAGTCCTTTTGTTATTCTGCATCGCTCCCAACATGGTGGCATTGGCCTAGTTAACTGATTCTGTCTGTCTCTAGAGATTAGTGCATATGTAGGTGCAGCACAGGGAGGTGCCTGCATTGCCGCTTCGGTGCAATCCTATTGGCTCAGCTTACCAGTACAGTTCTGTTTCACGGCACAACATTCTGCTGCATTGTAATGGAGTTCCTATGTACTCGTAACAGCATCTCATTGTCAGATGGAGGGCAGACAGAGAATTAGTGAAGCCGAGCTGCAGAGAAAAAAAAATATAAACTTTACACAAGAGAGAGAGACTGTGGCATCATCATTCATTACAGCTTCCTCCACATGAGTTAAACAAGGCGTCTTGCAGAGATTACGGCTGTTTTAATTGTTGTTTGAAAAATCATTGCCTATTTTGTCTCTTTTATAATCACAGTGACACAGCAAACTCATGAGAGAGATAGCGAACGAGAGAGAGAGAGAAGCGACAGAAAACGGTGTTGCCTATGGATTTTACTGATACGTGAAATGGATCTTCCTTAGGCTGTGCATAGAATTACTCTGTATGGGGGGTTAGGTAAGAGACAAGCAATTCATACCTTCCTGCTGGCTTTTTTAAATAATGTTCCACCTTAAATGGAACAGCGCTGTGTTAAAGTGGAAGAATCACTTTGTTCTCGCTACGTACACGTGTACCAGACACCCTAGTGATTCCCATTAAATGCTGCAACACCGAGGGAAGATTTACTAGGCTCGAGCATGAAGTTTGAAGAATTTCTCGAGCTTGCGATCGCTTGTATGCCAGAGACTTTACGGTATTATACTTGCTTGTCAGTTCCTTGTGTGCTCATTTTCATTCCAGTAGTGTTCGTGTGTTCTCAGTTCTGCAATGCACAAAAAAAAAAGCAAAGACAGGTGAGAACGGCTCAATTCACATGTCAGCACAGCGTGGTACTGGGCACACAAATTGCTAGACAATGCCTCGTCCAAAATTCAGTATACTTTGGTGGGTTATAAGAGAATGGACTTTAAAGGCACCACAAACAATTAACTGCTTAAAATTACAATATTTTCATATTCGTATCAAAACTAACCTAACCCTGACTTGTACTTTTCAACAACATTGTGCCTTACTTGTTTGGAGAGTTCCTTGGTCTTCATGGCAGTGTTTGGTTAGTGGTGCCTCTTGCTTAGGTGTTGTAACCTCTGGGGCCTTTCAGAAAGGTGTGTATATCTAATGACAGATCACTTAGATTGCGCACAGGTGGACATCATTTCACTAATTATGTGACTTCTGAAGGTAATTGGTTGCACCAGAGCTTTTTATGGGCTTCATAACAAAGGGGGTGAATACATACGCACATGCCAATTATTTTTTTATTTATGAAAAATAGTTTTATGTATATATTTTTCTAATTTTACTTCACCCACTTAGACTATTGAGTTCCGATCCATCACATATAATTAAGATTAAAAAAACATTGAACTAAAGGCTGTAATGTAACAAAATAGGTAAAAAGCCAAGGAGGGTGAATACTTTTGCAAGGCACTGATCAACCCTGGTGGGGGATAAACCCCTCCAATATAGCTAACAGGTAATGGAAAGGGACAACCTCTTAAGCCAACTACTACAAGGGGGTAAACACCTTCAGGGGTGACAAGGTCCAGCTTGCAATCCTTGTGCGACAAAGGCGCTTCTTTAAGAGCTTTATCATTAAAAATAATTTTTTTAATGCAATATATAATCATTTTGGTAAGGTGGCTGGAAAGGAGTGGGCTTGGCAGGGGGTTACCCCAGGTCCCAAAAAGTTGGATATGGGGATGCACATGCAGTTGTTTTAATATAATAATATTTCAAGGAGGTGTGTATGTATAGCAGGATCAATCCACAACTAGACAGTGTCCTTGGGGCTAATATCGAAGGTATCAAGACACTTGGCCAAGTGTACATACGTACGAGGACTTCCACAAGAGTAAGACACATTTTAATCACAACGCTCAATAATATTGGATAAATAGGGGTATTATTTCAGCCCAATGTCCATAGGGGTGTAGGTAGCCATTCAGATGACTAGAAAGATTCTCACCACTGGTAGAAGGTATTGAGGACCCCACCTAACAAGACAGGTCAGATTTAGACAAACTGTAGTGGCTACCCTTAGCAACCAACATGTTTACTAACTTCCATTGGAAGGTGAAGCCCAGCTGGTCACTGTTCCATATTTGCTCCAGTATTCTTTGCTCCATTATTGTTGCCCCTGTTCCTCCCCAGCCTGTATTGTTTTAGGTCCACCCCTTTCATTTATTGGATTGTCTTAATTATAAAAGGGTTAGCATCACATGTAGGATTTACCTAGGGTGGTCTGCATACAAACTGTAGCCTGCCTAGGAACGCCCACTCGTTGAGATTTGCATCGTCTATGGGCATACTCATTGTACCCAAGTCGATACATCTACCCACCTTGGTACAACCAGCATGTCAAATTTTTACATGTGATTATTGCCAGTGATTATAGCCGCTAGCAATAACCACTGTGTTCTTCAAGCGGCTCCCCATACCCCCCCCCCCCCCCAACAGGAAAAACACAATAGCTCCACAGGAGGTTGACTGTGATGATAGGGGACATTGACTGTGTTGATAGGAGATTCAAGTGATTTTCTTTGTTGCAAGAAAGAAAATCTCATCTTTTGTGGCCTGCCTTAGAGAGGCCACATCTGATGAGGCAGCGTTAGCTGGGCAAGTGGTCTGCAGCCAGGTGAAAGGCCCACCAACTGTCAGAACCAGCATGTGGGGAGCTGGTCAAAAGCCTAATAGCACACAGCTTCTTTAGAAGACCTAGCTATTGTGTCCAGAGGCATGGACAGTACTGTCCATGCCTCTGCTGTAAAGAGGAATACAAGAAACTTACACCAAGTCAAATTTAGGTACTTAAACCAGCGGCACCTAATACATTTAATACAATACAAATATATTGAATACATATACAGTATGTGGACATCTTTACCCCGGATGCCTGCGTACTTAGATGTGCCTGTTTTAATCATCAACCATGTGAGTTGCTAAATGTTGTACCTTCATTAAATGTAACCATATTGCTACACTTAGAGGCGTCTCTCTTCTCTTTTATACCCAGTTGTGACATGACGCTACTTGTATATCAAGACTTCACTTGTATATCAAGTAAAAATTTATTTAAAAATGTTGCTTGTCTTGCAAAATGTTCCCAAACCAAGTTACTCTCAAACCAAGGTTTCACTGTATATACAGTGCCTTGAAAAAGTATTCAAAACCCCTTGAAATTCTCCACATTTTGTCATGTTCAAACCAAAAACATAAATGTATTTTATTGAGAATGTATGTGCTAGACCAACTCAAAGTGGCATATAATTGTGAAGTGGAAGGAAAAAGATAAATAATAAATGGTTTTCAATTTTTTTACAAATAAATATCTGAAAAGTGTGACACGCATTTGTATTCAGCCCCCTTTACTCTGATACCCCTAACTAAAATCTAGTGGAACCAATTGCCTTCGGGAGTCACCTAATTAGTAAATAGTCCATCTGTGTGTAATTTAATCTCAGTAAAAATACAGATGTCCTGTGAAGACCTCAGAGGTTTGTTAGAGAACCTTAGTGAACAAACAGCATCATGAAGGCCAAGGAACACACCAGACAGGTCAGGGATAACGTTCTGGAGAGGTTTAAAGCAGGGTTATAAAAAAATATCCCAAGCTCATGGAGCACTGTTCAATCCATTATCCGAAAATGGAAAGAGTATGGCATAACTGCAAACCTACCAAGACATGGCCGTCCACCTAAACTGACAGGCTGGGCAAGGAGAGCATTAATCAGAGGAGCAGCCAACAGACCCATGGTAACTCTGGAGGAGCTGCAGAGATTCACAGCTCAGGTAGGAGAATCTGTCCACAGGAAAACTATTAGTCGTGCACTCCACAAATCTGGTCTTTATGGAAGAGTGGTAAGAAGAAAGCCGTTGTTGAAAGAAAGCCATAAGAAGTCCCGTTTGCAGTTTGTGAGAAGCCATGTGGGGGACACAACAAACATGTGGAAGAAGGTGCTCTGGTCAGATGAGACCTAAATTTTACTTTTTGACCTAAAAGCAAAAAGCTACGTGTGGCAGAAAACTAATACTGCACATCACCCTGAACACACCATCCCCACTGTGAAACATGGTGGTGGCAGCATCATGTTGTGGGGATTCTTTTCTTCAGCAGGGACAGGGACGCTGGTCAGAGTTGATGGGAAGATGGATGGAGGCAAATACAGGACAATCTTAGAAGAAAACCTGTTAGAGTCTGCAAAAGACTTGAGACTGGGGCGGAATTTCACCTTCCAGCAGGACAACGACCCTAAACATACAGCCAGAGCTACAATGGAATGGTTTAGATCAAAGCATATTCATGTGTTATGCCGCGTACAGCCGATCGGAATTTCCGACAACAAATGTTCGATGTGAGCTTGTTGTTGTAAATTCCGACTGTGTGTAGGCTCCATCGGACATTTGCTGTCGAAATTTCCTAAAACAACTGTTTGAGAGCTGGTTCTCAAATTTTCCGACAAGAACACTTGTTGTCGGAAATTCCGAGCGTGTGTACACAATTCTGATGCACAAATGTCCACGCATGCTCGGAATCAAGCAGAGGAGCCGCACTGGCTATTGAACTTCATTTTTCTCGGCTCGTCATACGTGTTGTACGTCCCCGCGTTCTTGAGGTTCGGAATTTCCAATAACATTTGTGTGACCGTGTGTATGCAAGACAAGTTTGAGTCAACATCCGTCGGAAAAAAATCCACGGTTTTGTCGTCAGAATGTCCGATCGTTTGTACGCGGCATTAGAATGGCCCAGTCAAAGTCCAGAACTAAATCCAATTGAGAATCTATGCCAAGACTTGAAAATTGCTGTTCACAGACGCTCTCTATCCAATCTGACAGAGCTTCAGCTATTTTGCAAAGAAGAATGGGCAAAAAGTTCACTCTCTAGATGTGCAAAGCTGGTAGAGACATCCCCAAAAAGACTGGCAGCCGTAATTGCAGAGAAAGGCGGTTCTACAAAGTATTGACTCAGGGGGGCTGAATACAAATGTACCCCACACTTTTCACATATTTATTTGTAAAAAAAATTGAAAACCATTTATCATTTTCCTTCTACTTTATTGTGCCACTTTGTGTTGGTCTATCACATAAAATCCCAATAAAAAACATTTACGTTTTTGGTTGTAACACGGCAAAATGTGGAAAATTTCAAGGGGTATGAATACTTTTTCAAGACACTGTAGATATACTGTTTTATATATATATATATATATATATATATATATATATATATATATATATATATATATATATATATATATATATATACATACCTTTGCGGTTTCGTTTTAACAAAGAGAAAGCCGCTTTTACAATTGAATTCATAATACACAGGCTCTGAAGATTGAAGATAGATATTATTCCTTCATTCCCCCTTTTACGACAGCCAAACAAGTCATTCACTGGATGTTGCCTTGGGAGCTAAAACAATATTCACAAATCAGCTGATATATGGAATGGCGAGATTTCTGATTATCACGCTGGGATCATCGGCAGAGCTGGGCCTGCCTGCCCCCTTGCATTTCCTCATGATGATCTTGGTTTTTATTGTTATTATCCTGTAAAAGATTGTCTGCTGTATAGCCACCGAAAATAGCACAACCGAGCTGCATCATTTGTGAATTTCATGTGCCAAGTTTATTTTTGTCTCCCCTCTTGACATGAACTTTTTGAATGCGGTACTTTGGAGTGGACGGTGTGGGGGACATGCTGTACAGGAGACGTGACATTAAAAGGGAAAGTCCACCAAAAAAAGACAAATTGTTCTCTAATGTTGTGTAAATTTTAATTTATCTGAGTTGACTGCACATTTTACCGCAGATATTACTGCCCTAGCTTACTGGGTCTAGACATCGGGCTGCCATATGCAGGTCATATAATACAGATGTACTGTAAGTTGATCTTCCTTTACGTAGCTATAATTAATAAGGGATATTATGAAATCATTTTAATGCAGTGAATTGATCCATTTAGCGTAGTGGGGCCGGGAATAACTTTTTTACGCACCATGTGGTAATTAGCTGCAGTTTATGAAAGGTTTTATCTTGCCTCCTGCTGGACCAAGATTGCCAGAGCTGCGAAAGGTTAAACCTTATGAATACGATGTTTTTTAGCCTAATTGATTGTGAAACGTCCTATTCTGCCCTTCCAGAACTTGACATTTTTTGATAGGAAAGAGGTGAAGGAGTAGATGTAGTTCTAAAACTAGGAACTCAGGACATGCATGTAACTTTAAGTACCTGGGTGTCTGTACAAAGCTTGAAGTTTATAGACAGCCCTTCCTGTTATTTGGTGTTGACTAAAATACAGAAGGATTATGACCTCTGTCAGGTTTTCACAGCTATCTGCTTCTCTGGGTTGGGCTCTAGGTCCAGTTTGAACCCATGTTTAGCTAAACCCAAAAGGCAGCTGTCAGTATTTGTTTCCCCATCCACAGCTTATTGGCCTGGCTCTGACAACTGCCTTCTGACCAGGGGTGTTGTTCCTAGGTGGCAAAAAAAAAACCAGGGGCTTCAGCCCAAAGTCTGAGCCCAGCACAGGGGGGGGTAGGACCTACCTGACGCACGCTGACCTACACTGTCCTACCTGACATACACTGACCTACACTGACCTACCTGACACACACTGACCTACCTGACAATGACAAACACTGACCTACCTGACCCACGCTGACATACACTGACCTACCTGACCTACACTGACCTACCTGACCCACACTGACATACACTGACCTACACTGACCTACCTGATCGACACTGACATACACTGACCTACCTGACCTACCTGACATACACTGACCTACCTGGCATACACTGACATACACTGACCCACACTGACATACACTGACCTACCTGACCCACACTGACATACACTGACCTACCTGGCCTACACTTATCTACCTGACCCACACTGACATACACTGACCTACCTGACCCACACTGGCATACACTGACCTACCTGACATACACTGACCTACCTGACCTACACTGGAATACACTGACTTATACGACATGCACTGACCTACCTGACCAACACTGACATACACTGACCTACCTGACCCACACTGACATACACTGACCTACCTGGCCTACACTTATCTACCTGACCCACACTGACATACACTGACCTACCTGACCCACACTGGCATACACTGACCTACCTGACATACACTGACCTACCTGACCTACACTGGAATACACTGACTTATACGACATGCACTGACCTACCTGACCAACACTGACATACACTGACCTACCTGACCCACACTGAAATACACTGACCTACCTGACATACACTGACCTACCTGACCCACACTAACATACACTGACCTACCTGACATACACTGACCTACCTGACCTACACTGGCATACACTGACCTACACGACATGCACTGACCTACCTGACCAGACTTCAGGTGTCCTCCTGCAGCTCAGCGGCGCACCCATCACTCAGTAGAGTAGACACCAGGCAGCCAGAGCCATAATGAGGAGAGGAGAGCCGCCCGCCCACCCGAGCGCCGAGTGGAGTCGGGAACTTCCGACAGTGGTGCGGCAGCTACATTGTAATTCCCACTTTCTGGAGCCTGCAGCGCCTATGATGAACGTCACAAACAGGCTCCAGAAGGCGGGACCTGCTATTACACTCAGCCGCACTCGGCCGCGCTCGGGATCAGATCGGTCGGCGGTGGCGCTTGGGGCTAATAATAGAACCGTGCCGACCCGAGACCCGGGGCTTTTTGGGGACCCACTCGGGGCTTCACCCACTGTCAGCCCCCGACCCCCCCCTGCCGCCAATGCCGCTGCTTCTGACTGAAGATTTTCCCTCTCACCCTGTCTGGGGGACCAGGAAAGTAGTTAGCAAAACTGCAGATAGCAGTAACAACTCTATAGGATTTCCACTCCTACTCCACTGCTTCCCCAACTAAACAAAAGAAAAAAAAAAAAAAAACATCAGCTGGACATATACTTTAATCCTATTTAAGAAGAACTTAACTCTTATCTTAAAAATGACACATACAAAGGTACCTTTAGAGATGTTTAGTAGAAGTATAGATGCAAGGAGACTATTCCCTTCAAAGGTCTCCAAAGCAGAAAACAAGGGGAAGATGGACTAATCTACCCTGGACAGATTACACATCAAGTAAAGGGTATGCATTTTATTGATACAAAGATTGATTTAATCCAGATAATACAGACAAGAAAAAAATATATAATACCAAATCCAAACATAAGAGAAATGGTACTTTGGAAGGCTTTTTATTCTTTACACACCTTATTTTCTTTTCCTTCCCTTTCTTCTTACAGTGCCTGGAACTCTGGGTCTGCATCTTGGAACATGTGACAGTGCACTTCATTTAAAGGAGGAGGCAAAGGTGATGTAGCTATCCCAAGATGCATCTGTGAGGCTAGGACTACATCACCAGTGTCTCATTAACCAGGATATGAAAACACAGTAACTGTAAGTAGAAGCAAAAAATAAACTATAAACTATTCAATAAACTAACAAATGTAAGGTGATTTTATAATCGCATTCAGAGCTGCATACTTATTTTTGATAAAAGGGGAAAAGTTTGGCTTTAACACCTTCCCGCACTCAATCTATAGTAAAAAAAAGGTAAACAAAATAAAAGCCTTATATGTCCTTAGGAAACTATACTAAATTTATTTTGGCATGCACGTTAGTCATTGAGTTATAGCTAAGTTAGTTAAAACATGCTAATGCTGTTACATTTGACCGGCGCATTAAGGCTTTAGTGACCCCTAGGCATGGAGGGATTGAGGAACATTGAAATCCGGGTTCATTTTTATGCAATATTAATTTTAAATGGCCCGCGCAATGGCACACTCCCCCATGTTTTTAGCCGGAGTTGAAATTTGCATCATAGAGTACTCTGGGTTTCGGGATGACTGTAAACCTTTTTTTTTTTTTTTTTTGTATTAAAATGACAAACATGCCTATACTTGCCTGCTCTGTGCAATGGTTTTGTCCTCAATCTGCCCAATGAGGAGAGAGACAGGTGCTGGAGCCGCTCTGCTTATGCACATCACTGGATCGGATCAGGCTCAGGTAAGAAAAAGGGGGGGTCTGGAGGGGCGCTGGAGCACAGACGGTTTTTCAACCTCATGCATAGGAGGCATTAAGGTGAAAAACCTTAAGGCTTTACAACCACTTTAAGACACTCAAGGTGAAGCTACAAGTAGGCATCTGGAAAAGCCTGTTTTTGCATCAAGGTTGGAAATCTTTAGAATCAGTGCAGGTTTGCTTTTCTGAATGGTGTTAGGTAACTGAACTGAAGTTCTATTCATGGTTTTCCCTTAGCAAATACCCTAACTGGGGACTTATTGCTGTATTTGTTCTTCCTGGGCACCTTTATTTCCTGATGTCATATGGGCCTACGTCTCAAGCTTCTCTACTTCCAATCTCCAAACTGGGACCCGACGGGCTGCCAAGCTGGGAGGGATATCTATCACTTTGATTTAAAAATAAGTATAGGTTTTCCATAAATACATTTTGTAGTCATTCAGCTGTTTAGGCAGCTCCTGGCTCGGGGAGACCAGACAAAAACAGGCCATGATGTGTCGCCCATGGCTAGCAGCTGCCTGGCAGCAGAATGCTGTGTCATTATGGAAGCCTGTACTTGGATTCGGAAACTGAGCCTCACACATAAGGAGTCATACGGCGCTTACATATAAGTATTGGAAACGTATTATCGCATCACACTGTGAGTAAGCAACAAATGAGAACAATGATTCCTGGTAAACCTGAAAATGGAACAGATAGCTGGTAGAGGTGTCAGGCTGGAGCTGTGTCTGAACAACTGTTCTATCAAGAAGTGTAACAGATCTGGCTTTTTCCTTGTAATGAAGTACAATTTAAAGTAATAAAAACCATGTTATGTTACGTTTGAAAAAACTTAAAGCCCAGTTCCAGTAAAAGAAACCTTCTTTTCAGTTGTGGTTAGGGTGAAGAAAGCCCTGACTTCTTCCTAGTTCTCTGCAAATGAACAAATGCGAGGTTAAACATAATGTCCATCAATCACCTCGTCTTTCATAATGTCACTCTATGTATATATATATATATATATATATATATATATATATATATATAGTTACATAGTAGGTGAGGTTGAAAAAAGACACAAGTCTATCAAGTCCAACCTATGTGTGTGATTATATGTCAGTATTACATTGTAAATTCCCTGTATGTTGCGGTTGTTCAGGTGCTTATCTAATAGTTTCTTGAAACTTTCAATGCCCCCGGCTGAGACCACCGCCTGTGGAAGGGAATTCCACATCCTTGCCACTCTTATGCCCCGTACACACGGTCGGATTTTCCAATGGAAAATGTCCGATCGGAGCGTGTTGTCTGAAATTCCGACCGTGTGTGGGCTCCATCGGACATTTTCCATCGGATTTTCCGACACACAAAGTTGGAGAGCAGGAGATAAAATTTTCCGACAACAAAATCCGTTGTCGGAAATTCCGATCGTGTGTACACAAATCCGACGGACAAAGTGCCACGCATGCTCAGAATAAATAAAGAGATGAAAGCCATTGGCCACTGCCCCGTTTATAGTCACGACGTACGTGTTTTACGTCACCGCGTTTAGAACGATCGGATTTTCTGACAACTTTGTGTGACCGTGTGTATGCAAGACAAGTTTGAGCCAACATCCGTCGGAAAAAATCCTAGGATTTTGTTGTCGGAATGTCCGAACAAAGTCCGACCGTGTGTACGGGGCATTACAGTAAAGAACCCTCTACGTAGTTTAAGGTTAAACCTCTTTTCTTCTAATTTTAATGAGTGGCCACGAGTCTTAAACTCCCTTCTGTGAAAAAGTTTTATCTCTATTGTGGGGTCACCAGTATAGTATTTGTATATTGAAATCATATTCCCTCTCAAGCGTCTCTTCTCCAGAGAGAATAAGTTCAGTGCTCACAACCTTTCCTCATAACTAATATCCTCCAGACCCTTTATTAGCTTTGTTGCCCTTCCTTGTACTCCATTTCCAGTACATCCTTCCTGAGGACTGGTTCCCAGAACTGGATATATTTACAGTGGGGACGGAAAGTATTCAGACCCCCTTAACTTTTTCACTCTTTGTTATATTGCAGCCATTTGCTAAAATCATTTAAGTTCATTTTTTCCTCATTGATGTACACACAGCGCCCCATATTGACAGAAAAACACAGAATTGTTGACATTTTTGCAGATTTATTAAAGAAGAAAAACTGAAATATCACATGGTCCTAAGTATTCAGACCCTTTGCTGTGACACTCATATATTTAACTCTGCTGTCCATTTCTTCTGATCATCCTTGAGATGGTTCTACACCTTCATTTGAGTCCAGCTGTGTTTGATTATACTGACTGGACTTAGGAAATTAGGGAATTAGGAAAGCCACACACCTGTCTATATAAGACCTTACAGCTCACAGTGCATGTCAGAGCAAATGAGAATCATGAGGTCAAAGGAACTGCCTGAAGAGCTCAGAGACAGAATTGTGGCAAGGCACAGATCTGGCTAAGGTTACAAAAAATTTTCTGCTGCACTTAAGGTTCCTAAGAGCATAGTGGCCTCTATAATCCTTGAATGGAAGATGTTTGGGACGACCAGATCCCTTCCTAGAGCTGGCCGTCCGGCCAAACTGAGCTATCGGGGGAGAAGAGCCTTGGTGAGAGAGGTAAAGAAGAACCCAAAGATCACTGTGGCTGAGCTCCAGAGATGCAGTCAGGAGATGGGAGAAAGTTGTAGAAAGTCAACCATCACTGCAGCCCTCCACCAGTCGGGGCTTTATGGCAGAGTGGCCTGACAGGAGCCTCTCCTCAGTGCAAGACACATGAAAGCCCGCATGGAGTTTGCTAAAAAAACACCCGAAGGACACCAAGATGGTGAGAAATAAGATTCTCTGGTCTGATGAGACCAAGATAGAACTTTTTGGCCTTAATTCTAAGCGGTATGTGTGGAGAAAACCAGGCACTGCTCATCACCTGTCCAATACAGTCCCAACAGTGAAGCATGGTGGTGGCAGTATCATGCTGTGAGGGTGTTTTTCAGCTGCAGGGACAGGACAACTGGTTGCAATTGAGGGAAAGATGAATGCGGCCAAGTACAGGGATATTCTGGATGAAAACCTTCTCCAGAGTGCTCAGGACCTCAGACTGGGCCGAAGGTTTACCTTCCAACAAGACAATGACCCTAAGCAGACAGCTAAAATAACGAAGGAGTGGCTTCACAACACATTCGTCACTGTTCTTGAATGGCTCAGCCAGAGCCCTGACTTAAACCCAATTGAGCATCTCTGGAGAGACCTAAAAATGGCTGTCCACCAACGTTTACCATCCAACCTGACAACCCTATGGACCAAGGGCTTAAAAGGTAAGTTGATCCCATGGGTTTAGTCTATCTCCTAAAGCTTCTAAGACATAATAAAAAAGCTTGTTGAAGCTCGTAGATATATTTGACATTATTTGACATTAGGACTCACTAAGGGCAGAGAAACAAGTTGCTACAGGGAAATCTTGCTATTTCCCATAACCCTCAATTCAACTTATAACACCCCCCACCATGAAAAAAAAATCCTCAAATATCAGTTTTGGATGGGGCTAGGCTTTTGTTGTTGATGACCTAGAATGCTGGCCCAGCTGTAGGAGCTCTGTGTGTTGCCAGGGCTATGATATAGCTGCTTCCGACTCCATCTAAAGGTAGAAAAATTGCTCCGCTGCTACACAGGCTTTTCTTTCTTATTTCATAAATGCAAATTAAAAAATGCTTATCAGCTCCATAAAGACTTGGCATGTTTAAATAACTATTATCCTTTCAATATATTCCAGTGATGTAGGGAATCATTATTCTAACAGATAGAATAGGCATTAAATCCACAGGGGAGTCATTAAAAGATGGCTATTTCTCTCTGTTTGACCGAAACCGCCAATGTAATGTATTTATTCAGGATTTAGCAAATGGAATTCAATTAGACCTGAAATGGTGTTAAATTGAGTAATTCCTATTGTATTTGTCTGATAGACAAGAGTGGCAGGTCCTGCAAAAAAAATTAAAAAGAGGGCTGCTAAACACAGTCTCTTCGAATCCTCAGCTCCTTCCATATTGTGAAATCAAAGCTGTGCAAATTCCCAAAAGACCTTTAATTAATAACCAATAAGTCATTTTCGGAATTGGAGTTGAAAGCAATTTCGACACGATGTCACATTTTTACTTTTGTGCAGGACCATGTTTTCAGGATTGTGTTTCCTGCTCTGTTTTAGGAGTGCTCCCTCTAGTGATTGTTTTAGTGTCAGACAATGCAGTCAACATTCTGGCTGAATGGCTGACATGATATATTAAAGGGGGGATGCAGTTTTCCGGGTAGTCATGTAAAAAAGAGCAGTATACTGTAACTGATCTTCTCAGTGAGTGCTAACAAATTAAAATAAACATTAAACATGTATAGCCAGGCACATGGAAAAGAATGAAGAGTGAGAGCAGCTGCTGCCCTGTGGTGCTGAGCTGAATAACAGTTTTATCAGCCAGAGGGAGATACTGAGCAGAAACAAATCAATAGACTGAGTCAGGCAGCACTGCACTGTGGGAACTGTAGTCCGGAGGAGAGAGAATCTATTGTAATCAAGAGCTTTTGAACTGCATTTCCCAGAGGGAGGTTGCTAGGAGGAGAGGAGAGAGCTGCATTTTCTCATGCTGAACAGGGCACAGCTTCCTCTTGCAGCGACGAAGACTGGAGAGTGCACATGAGCTGCTGCTGTGGGGATTTACTATTAGACATGTGCAGAAAGAAAAAGCGTGTGTTGTTTTGTTTCGATTCGTTATTTACATAAATTTGTTTAGTTACATTCTTTTAATTTGTTTTCAAAATTAGTTTTGTTTATTTAAATTTGAATCGATTACAATTTTCCGAATTCGGGCGAATTGATTTCAACTCGCCCGAATTCGGAAGATTGAAATCTGTTCGAATTCCATTCAAATTGTCTTCGAATTTGAATCAAATTCCATTAGAATTCCTATCGAAATCAAATTTATTCTATTCGAAATTTGAATTTTGGAAGATGGATATATTCTTTCTATTCTATTCTATTGTTTTTTCTATTATATTCTTTTATTTTCTATTCTATTCTTTTTTTTTCTATTCAAAGTCAAATTTATTCTATTCAAAATTTTAATTTCTGAAAACGGTTATACTGTTATATTCTTTTTTATTCTGTTCCATTATTTTTTATTGTTCTATTCTATTATTTTCTATTATTTTATTTTCCATTTTATTCTTTTCTATTTTATTTGAATTTCAAATTTATTCTATTCGAAATTCAAATGTCAGAAGAAGGTTATTTTCTTTCTATTCTATTCTTTTTTATGTTCTGTTCTATTCGTTTCTATTCTAGTCAATTCTATTATTTTATTTTCTATTCTATTCTATTCTAAACTATTCTTTTCTATTCTATTTGAATTCAAATTTATTCTATTAAAATTTGGGGAACTGGCTATATTCTTTCTATTCTATTTTTTTTAATTCTATTCTATTCTTATATTTTCTATTGTATTCTTTTCTAAATCAAATTTATTCTATTTGATATTCAAATTTCAGAAGATGGTTATATTATTTCTATTTTATTCTATTTTATTCTATTCCTTTATTTTCTATTCTCTTTTATTCCGTTCTTTTATTTTCTATACTATTTTGTTCTGTTTTACTCTTTTATTTTCTATTCTGTCCCTTTTTTTTCTATTCAGATTTTTTTTCTATTCAATTTTTTTTATTCTTTTATTTTCTATTCTGTTCTGTTTTACTCTATTATATGCTATTCTATTTTTTTCTATTCTATTAATTTATTTTCTATTTTATTCTTTTCAGAAATTCGAATCTAATTAGATTCGAAACTATTCAAATTCAAATTTCGTCTGAAATTTTGTATCATTATTTTGGATTCGTTTAAATTTGTTACTATTGTCATTTGGAAATTTGGGTACTTCAGAATTTCCGAATAATGAAAAATTAGTTTGAATTTCAATTCAGAACGAAATGAACTGCACATGTCTATTTACTATCTGCTGGTAGAAAGACTGATCCCTTTAGGAACTGACCATACATCCATCTACGACCACGACAATGGTACACGACAATGGTACACCAACGGTTCTAGCAATTCTAGACTAGTTAAAGTATTATTATTCATATTTCAGGTAATGCTTACTGTATATGCACTGTTTATTGCTGACTTTGCTGATACATGAGTTAATCCTAGTCTAGTGGTACAGAACTCTATAGGCATAGTGATTATACTATAAATATATCGACAGATCCGCGCTTACAGACTAAATTACACCTGCGGCCCCCCTAAATGGGAAGGGGACACCTAAGTGATCCCCCAAAAAATGAAAATCAAAGTATAGGGAATGGCGCTGTGTTAGAACTAGAAGTGTGGCTGAAAATTAAACAAATGTTTAAGTGCATAAAATAATTACTATTTAAAATTAGAAAAAATATTTTGGTATGATCCAGGGATTTCTACAAAAAGTCTGTCCTTTATTTTATTTTGATTTTCATAGTGATTATACTGTCTATATTTGTCGAGGGAAAGTGCCTGAAGCTGCTCCAAACATACTGTATAGCACTAAAAAGTCCAGGACTATCTCGGTACCCAAGGATTGAACCAGTTAAAAGGACAAATTAAACAATTTATTAGAAAATTGACAGGGTTAAAAACAGTTGGTACAAAGATACATACACTGTGCACATAATATCAATTAATGAAAACAAGTAATGGACACGTAGGTCCTAATACAAGAAAACTTAGATGTGTATACTGACGGGGTTCTCTACATGTTTCGTGGTATCCACCACTTTTTCAGGAGGGATCAGTCAGTCAAAAACAGACAGCCCTGGAGGCGCCACACAGTACCAAAAAAGGCACCCGATAAGGGGTAGTCCACCCCGGGGCGGACATGGGAGACACTTGTCAATCACGCGTGTTCTATGTATATGTATAGGGGGCAATGTGTAGGCAGAGTAGGGTGGTACATCCCAGAAATGGGAAGGCAGTGGCAATTAAATATAATGTGCATGGCCAGCCACTCTGCCAAGTTTGCCCTCGGCTGCAGCCGTCGGCAAACTTGGCAGAGTGGCTGGCCGTGCATATTATTTTTAATTGCGACTCATTTGGAGCCCTTCCAGTTCCATTGTTGCCACACTGCCACAGCCTGCCTTCCCATTTCTGGGATGTACTACCTTACTCCACCTACACATTGCCCCTGGTACATATACATAGAACACGCGTGATTGACAAGTGTCTCCCGTGTCCGCCCCGGGGGGACTACTCCTTATCGGTGCCTGTTTTAGTACTGAGTGGTGCCTCCAGGGCCATCTTTGATGTTTTTTTTGACTGACCCCTCCTGAAGAAGCGGTAGATACCGCAAAACATGTAGAGGACTCCGTCAGGATACACATCTAAGTTTTCTTGTATTAGGACCTATGTGTCCATTACTTGTTTTCATTACCATGCACGGTATTGTGTGCACAGTGTATGTATCTTTGTACAAACTGTTTTTAACCCTGTCTATTTTCTAATAAATTGTTTAATTTGTTCTTTTAACTGGTTCAATCCTTGGGTACCGAGATAGTCCTGGACTTTTTAGTGCTATAGAGTATGTTTGGAGCAGCTCCAGGCACTTTCCCTCTTTCCAATATCCATATTTAAGGATGATGGTACCCACCCCTATCCCCTTATCACCTTGAATGAGACTTCATTTACTGTCTAGCAGACTGTATCTGAACCTACCTGTGTGTTGATTTACTGTACAATCAAACCAACATTTATTCTACCCCATACCAATACATTGAGTTAATTTACCACTAAACGGTCTTGTGTCTATTTCCTGGTGCTAATCCACAGCCAAGTTAAAGGTATCTACATTCATGCTCTTAACTTTCTTTCAACCAGGTATGTCAGAGGGGCTGAGGGTGTTCTTGGAGTCAAGGCACTGTCAGGGCTGGGCTCAGCCCTTTCTTCTCTGAGCTGGCCGCTCAGCTTTCGGCTAATTGCCAGCTCCTATCTCTCCACAGTTACTCAGTTGTTGATGATATCCTGCTCGTCAGTCCTGCCTACTTAAGCCGTCCAGTTCAGAGTAGCTCGGTCTACTGTCAAAAACCATGAAATTAGGCTGAGATAGAAGTACAGTTAAATCACACTTGTTTAATAATAAAAGTAAAAAGAACAAACGTAGTCAAAACATAGCCAAAGTTCTGTAACGGGAACGGAAAGTCAGCCAAGCCAGAAGTCAGGGATCAATGTTGTGGAACAGCAAGCAGGATCTGGAGCTAGAAGGGATGTCAGCAAAGCAAGTCTTGAACAGGATCACAGGCGATAGTTTCTGTGATGTTGACCAAGGCGAAGGCAGAGCTTCTCTGGACTGGGCGGCTTAAGTAGGCAGGACTGACGAGCAGGATATCATCAATTGATGAGTAACTGTGGAGAGATAGGAGCTGGCAATTAGCCGACAGCTGAGTGGCCAGCTCAGTGAAGGAAGGACTGAGCCCACCCCTGACAGATACAGAACAGAGAACCCAAATTACCAATGGCTCCTGCGAGGGTAGCGCTGTGGTTTGTACTTAAATAGATGTATGTTCATGGAGGCAGCCACACTTTCATTATGATATACAGACTGTAGTTCCTGCTTTGTGATGTGTTGCACAACATCTTAACAGCTGACTCTCTTACCATATAGCAAATCTACCATGCAATGTGGGTCTGACTGACAGCAATAGACTAGCTTAAGGCTTGTTTCACACCACAATATGGAGCAACTCATAGCAGGGGTCCAGTGCATCACTGTTCACCCTTTCAGGTCCAATTTCAGTCCAAATTTTTGGCTGAATTCGGACCTGAAACGGACCAGAAGACGTCCAACGTCCAATTCACCATAGTGTCAACCCAGCCTCAGTCTCTAATGACATGAAACATTCACTAAGCTCCTGGAAACCAGAACACATGTGATATAAGCTGCATAGACTTTAGGTAACGTGAGGCAGCTTGGAGCAGAGGTAATGTTTTAATCAATATAGTGTAGTTTGGTACACTGGCAAGTGCCCAGGTAATTCAGGTGAAGCATGACCTTTAATGATAGGACATGCCACTTAAATATCATATTGTTTTCAGTGAAGTGCAACCTACAGAGCTCTGACCATAGACTTGTACTCAGATAGAAGAAACAGTAAAACACAACCACTGTGCTGCGTTGTCCCTGCTACTAATATTTTCGTATACAGCCGGAGCCCTGGGAAATACACCGTAGGGTATGGGGGAGCATGTGTCAAATTCTAGGAAAATAAGTAATGGCCATGACCCTTCTAAGCCCCAGCCCAGAAACAGCCAAACCTCACCATTTTCTTAATGAATCCATACCTCCTACACTGTTGCAGGATCTTAAAAGTTCTGCAACATTTGGGACATTCGACAGTTGATGTCAATCATTATTTTTGTTTAACAGGTTTCAAGTGGAAGCCAAAGAACCGTAAAAAATACATCATTCAGAAACCACTGGTGTAGTCATCAAATTTACATCCTTCACATACAGTATCAAAATAAAATAGTTAAAAAATGTATTGTAAAGGTATTTTCTACTCATCTTCCAAAGTAAAGTCCCATCGTCCTCATTCCTATTTTAAAAGTTGATGCCTAAAGGATTGATGCAAAGGCGTAAGTAAGTAATGTGTTTTTAAGTAAAAACGTGTTCTGCAAAACACTAAGCAGGCATGAAACAGTAAGGTATTATGCTGGTAATCAGGCTAAGGAGAAAGGAGGGGTGGGGGGTAAGGGAGGGGGGTGGGGGGTGTGGGAAGATAAGCTGAAGGACTCTTTCTCAGTGGACACTCTGAGCCATGGTGACACTGAAAGTAGTCAGAGTAGTAGCAGAAGAATTGCCATTTAATTCTGCTGCCACCATTACAACCCATGTGTGCTGGTTTCCATCTTAGGGCCAAGGTTGAGGGCTTTTTCACAATAGGTTCCACTTCAGTAACACATACACTCCAACATGCTTTATTATGAATTGCCGAAGCCTATTCATTTTGAATAGGTCTTCTAAATCAATTCTGTTCTCTCTTTTTTTTCCGTACCACACATTGTGCATTCTGGTCAAAATTAATGGCACATTTTGCCTTTACTTTCACTCATTCTGCCTAAAAGATATATTTATTTTACCTGTGAAATCACCTCCACAAAAAAAAGTACATTGCTAATTGTTCTACTTCCATTTGGGTCTGAGAGGTGCGTGAAAAAAAGCAAGCATGTGGAAACTGTAACATTTCTAAAATTAACAGTAAGGTGATAAGTAACAGAAAATATTCTGAAAAAACCCCTAGTGTTTTTGTGTTTCTCCACCATGCAGATGCCAATGAGATTCTGAGAATAAAAGCACGTGTTAACTTCTTCAGGAGAGAATGAAATCCTTGTTTTATATCCAGACGCTATATTGTGATTTGCTACTTGGGTTATAAAATTCTTTAGTAAAATTATTTCTGCCTGAAAAGCACAACATGTTCTCTAAAACTGGCCAAGTCACCTGCACTATGGTCTCTAAAGCTGGCAAAAAATACCTGCACCATGGTATCAAAAAATAGGCCAAAAACTCATGTGCCTATAGTTTCCATAACTGGCCAAAAACACTTGCACCATGGTCTCTAAAATTGGCCATAAACTCCTGTGCCATGGTCACTTAAATTGGCCAAAACATCTGTACCATGGTCTCTAAAAGTGGCCCAAAACACCTGCACCATGGTCTCTAAAATCGGCCAAAAACACCTGCACTATAGTCTCCAAAATTGTCCAAAAACACTTGCACCATGGTCTCTAAAAGAGGCCAAAAGCACCTGCACCATGGTCTCAAGAATTGGCCAAAAACAGCTGCACCATGGTCTCTAAAAGTGGCCAAAAACACCTACGCCATGGTCTCAAGAATTGGCCAAAAATACCTACATCATGGTCTCTAAAACTGGCCAACAACAGCTGCACCATGGTCTCAAAAATTGGCCCAAAACACCTACACCATGGTCACTAAAATTGGCCAAAAACACCTGGAGCTGTTAACTGATTTTCTGTTTAGCCTACCCTGAAAAAACATAGTTGTCAAATGCTATGAAGAAAGCAATTTTAAATGCTAAACCAATATTTTCTGGAAACCTCAGACAATGCACTGTATGTTAGTGTATTCATCCTCCAAATCATATTATTATTTGAAAAAACCTGTTTTTGTTTATAGTTTGTATATACAGTAAGTGTACTGATCAATTCAATTTATTTTAGCAGTTATTAAACTCAGGGCTCACCCTCCCACCCTTCTCCCAATAGGCTCTCCATTGCATGTTTTGCTTTTTCCCTTCTTCAGGCTTGTCAAGTGACATGCTGAGTCATTTTCTTCGGATCTTTGTGGTGGTGGTCCTAGATTATGCAGAAATGAACTCTGAAATAATGGCATTGACGCCATTTTCTGTATCTGTGAGTGACACCCTGCACTCACAGTATCTTTTCAGTCTTCAACCTGGAAGACTGAGAACATCTTGGACAAAAAGCACTGTAGGGGTCAGCTCCTGATTGAGGGTGAGTATTGCAGTTAGAGCTGTCTTGTTTAACACCTACTGGTGGTCTATTTTGCTTTTTTTTGCTTCTTCTCTTTTTAACACATGGAATTGGGCTTTAAGTCACTACAAACCTTTGTGTTGAATACTATAAGCAAGGCAAAGCAGGCACATTAAAAAGTCAAAGTCACACCACAAATACATTTTAGGTAAACGTTATAATAACTCTGAACTTGTGTAGATGGGCAAATGCTGCACAGATTCAGACACATTCCAATTTCATTTAACAACTGTTTGAGACACTTCTGAGTTTCATCTGGGTCCCTTCAGCTTTTGACCTGTATGTGTCCTTCTTCTGACCTGATTTTACCTTCTTATGACTTGTGTGCCCTTCTTATGACCTGCATGTGTTCTTCCCCAAGTTGCGTTTGCATTCCCTCCGATTTGTATGTGCAGAAAAGCACTTGCACTGTAATGAACAAAAGCCCATGTAAACGGACCCTAAATGAGAACCTACTGAATATACCTTACTGCTTTCTTTTTTTGATATTCTCAAACTGCACCAAAACCTTTGTTTTTGGCTGAACCAAGCACATCTTCAACCTTTGCAAACCACTTCCTGAACAACTTAATTTAAGGGTGTTCAAAAAAGAAGTCATCGCAATAAATTGCTGCCTCCACTCTAACTTTTTACCTGTAAAGAAGTGAAGGATGTTAACAACATGCATCAGCTTTAACCTCCTTTTTCCGACACCCAAATCTGCAATATGTTATCATAATATATTGGGTAATGAGAAGCATTAATGGGAGCAGGATGGTTAAGAATGAGAAAGAGGGGGGATAGCAAGACAAGAGACTGAACAAATCTTGCTGAAAACAGCTGTGCTGGGAAGCTGGATTAGCATTTGCAATGTGCCCCGTGGCTCCAAGCGAACGGTCTGCCCTGGATGAGAGCAGCATCAAAACCATTAAAGGAGCTCTTTCAGACACATGGCATATGTTATTGTATATTCCTGACTTCACAATAATGGATGTCTCTCGTCAGCCAGCTTCTCCCAGAACGTTGAACTTTAATGGTTGTTTTACACTCACAGAGCCAAACTACCAACTCTGCAGCCCCCAGTTAGCATAATTCCTTCATAAAACAGAGTTCTCTCACTACCGCTCTGCTGAGCAGGGAGCAGATTGTGGAAGATATAGGTCTGTTCTAGCTGCATCATCAGAGACCCGTTTTAAGCATGGCCGAGAGATCTACTCATTGAGCCTGAGATGATTAAACAAAATCTGAAATGGGAGAGCCACACGGGATGCCATTGCTGACCTTGTTCTGAGAATGCTAACTTCCTGGCTGTCATTCTGATCTTCTGGCTTTAGTGCCCAACTAAAGTCACAGAAAAAGAGATGCAGTCTGTTAGCATGTGGGGAATTGCAAGCTTATATATACTCCACATATGAAATAATAATGTCCTTTACACTTGCCAGTGACACCTGTCTCAGCACCAACTACAGAGTCATGTTGAGGGAAATAGCATTGAGTGTCAATTTCCCTCCACCAGTTCTTCTCACCCTTTACACCAGGGATATGCAATTAGCGGACCTCCAGCTGTTGCAAAACTACAAGTCCCATCATGCCTCTGCCTCTTGGTGTCATGCTTGTGGCTGTTAGAGTCTTGCTATGCCTCATGGGACTTGTAGTTCTGCAACAGCTGGAGGTCCGCTAATTGCATATCCCTGCTTTACATTTTGTTATGTTCAGCCCAAAGGCAAAGAGGGGAGCCACTCCACATACTCCACATGACATCACTCGCCATGGTTCCAGGCCAGGTCCCTAAGAGGATTGCGCTTTGCAGCAGGGCCCTAAGATAGGGGCCTAACTATTCAGTAGGGTGCATCACATCCCAGGCCAACCTATCTACGGAATCTCTGTCACCGGTCACAACTGCTTCCCTTCCCGAAATTGATGCTCTTCCTTCCAGTTTCTACTTTTTACTCTTCATCACCCAGGGGGTTAAGTTGAAAGTTGATCTTCGTTCCCTTCACAAATACATTGTAGAAGCACACTCTTTCTCTTCATCAAGAAAATTGGACTAGACATTGCTATTTAACCAGAACTTCTTTTACTGAAGTAAATCTCTGGCTCATACAATTCCTTAGTTATTGGTCACAGAATAGTGCAACATTCCAAAGAATAATGGCATTATCCCATCACAATTTTTGTGCTGTGGCTTTGGTGCACATACTCTTTTGTTGTGCTTGGTCCCTAGCAAGTAAATAGCAAAGATTTAGTTCATTATCTGCCTCAGGGTTCCACTACAAGGTAACCCCACTCTTGATGCAGCGGCTATATCTCCATGTGTATGGTCTCACTTTTGACTCCCAAGAGCCCCAAGGCCCACCATCTTCTGCATACAGGATATCCCTTCTTAATGGGATGTGACACATCCAGGGAAAGGTACACCACAGCATAATATTAAACTCTGAGTTACCAAACACTAATCCAGTAAGTGCAACCATTAACCTTTAAGCACCTGACTACAATTCAGATAAAATATTATTTCAACAACCTCGATTTTCAGAGTCTTACATCACCTCTTTTGCTACAGAAGTGGTATAGGGTGTCTGAGTAAGACTGCAGTTCAATAGGTGCCAGAGTTAGAACCAGTGCTCGTAGTAACCAGCACTCAGTAACAGACCTGGTCTGACACACACCCCCTCCTCTTTTCAATACAAGTTTGTGCTGAGGGGTGTGGCTGTTACTCTGCTCTGCCAGTGCAGAGCACAGAAGAGGAGGCATTAAAGGTGTTTTAGGCATTTCAAAGCAAAAAAAATCATAAATTGTGAGAGTACACGACTGCAAAGAGATAAAAAAGGGAGACTTCAATTAGTCTTTAGTACTTTCTAAGTTACTGAACTGCAACTCATGTTCAGTAATTATGACAGCCCATCCTTTCCCTCAATAAATATTTTTGGATTATGTGCCTCTTTTGTAAAGAAATCCTGATATTCATTGGCCAGCCTGCTAAGGGTTACAATTGTCTTTAAGGGGCACACCTAAAGACATGGCCTGGACGTAATACATTATGACCAGTTTGGCAGTCTACAAACTCACCTCTGCTGCATGCTTCAGACAGACAGTCATTGCTTTCTAAGGCCCAATCATTTTCAATATGGCACATCCACTGGTTCCTAATTTAAAGTGATTGTAAAGGCTTGTTTTTTTTTTTTTTTTTCAAATAACAAACATATCATACTTACCTCCACTGTGCAGCTTGTTTTGCACAGGGTGGCCCCGAACTCCCTAGGAGAAACGCTCTCCTGAGGGGGTTACCTTGCTGGTGCGCTCCTGAGTCCAGCATTCGGCATCCATAGACACAAATGCCAGACTCGGCCCTGCACCCAGGCGTTCCCACAGTGTTTTTTCACCTTAATGGATAGGATGCATTAAGGTGGAAAAACACAAGGATTTACAACCCCTTTAAGGAAGGAGCTCCATGAAAAAAAAGACTTAAAATAGCACAATTTCTGTTCTTTGAATAGCATAAACATAGCTGTAAAAAGTAAATATATGTATATTTCCTATATAAAACATATTTTCACAATTATATATTTGAACTTGTCTTTTAAACCCTGCCCTGATCCATTCAACCCCTGCCTTCCATTCAAATTTTTTGAAGACCGCTCCCATCTCTAGTGATACCCATGATACCCTTTGAGTTTCTGAGAATCTGGATGGTTGGGAGGTGCTCTGCTTTTTCTTCCCACTATGGGGCCAAAGCAGGGCTTTTTCTCAGCGGGAATGCAGGGTAATGCGGTTCCAGCACCCCCAGCATGGAATATATGTAATGACAAGGGGTACTGGGGTGTGCTGTAGGGTCTATTGATGCTGGTAGAAATGTATGTTTGTGTGGGGGTCATCTGTGGCTGGGGAGGTCTGTTGTTGCTGGGGGTATACATCATTGCTGGTGTTACTTATTGTTGCTGGGGGTGTCCATTATTGCTGGGGGATCTATTGTGGCTGGGGTGGGGTATATTGTCGCTGAGGGGTATTTATTATTGCTAGGGTGGGGTATATTGTTGCTGTCGGGGATCCATTGTTGCTAAGGGCACCTATTATTGCTGGGGTGGGATATATTGTTGCTGGGGAATCTATTGTTGCTGGTAGAGTATATTGTTGCTCAGGGGATCTATTGTTACTGAGAGGGATCTATTATTGCTGGAGTTGGGTCCAGTAGTGGCAGGTGCTGCATCGGTCAGGGGGGGGGTGGCAGACGGACCTGAAACCCCCCATCACTGTCGGGGATCCATTGTTGCTAAGGGCACCTATTATTGCTGGGGTGGGATATATTGTTGCTGGGGGATCTATTGTTGCTGGCAGAGTTTATTGTTGGTGAGGGGATCTATTATTACTGAGAGGGATCTATTATTGCTGGGGTGGGGTCCAGTGGTGGCTGGTGCTGCATCATTCGGGGGGCAGCAGATGGACCTGACAACCCCCACACCACCACCCCCGTCGCCAGCTCACTCACCCCCTGCTGACAGGTGGTTCTTTCCCCCCTCAGTCTCGTCCTGTCCTGAGATGCATCTCCTCCATGTCCCGGAATGGGCATTCTCGGCCGTATGTCTCCTCCTCATAGGCCAAAAGGAGGGCTCCTCCTTTTGGCCAATCAGGAAACGGGTCTCACTTCCTGATTGGCCGGGAAGAGACTCAGTGTGATAATAGCAAATATTCATACGCTATTGTCACACAACTGGGTGGGCTCTGCGCCCTGAGCCCACCCTTTTTTAAAGCCTATTAGAGCCTCTGGCTCTAATCACATGCTTCAAAAAAACACCCCCCCACACTGAAATCCATGGTCTGGCACCCTGTTTTAAGGGCCCGGAAGCATGGATGGGGGGATGGGCCCCTAATGGACGGGCTGCCACTGGTGGGGGTCTAATATTGCTGGGGTGGGGTCTAATGTTGCTTGGGGGTGTCTAATGTTGCTGAGGGATCTATTGTTGCTGGGTGCAGAGGATCTATTTTACTGCTTTTCTTGTTATCATTAACAAAGTGTGAGGGCTGGGCTCAGCCCTTCCTTCTCAGAGCTGGCTGCTCAGCTGTCGGCTAATTGCCAGCTCCTATCTCTCCACAGTTACTCAGCTGTTGATGATATCCTGCTCGTCAGTCCTGCCTACTTGAGCCGTCCAGTCCAGAGGAGCTCTGCCTTCGCCTTGGTCAACATCACAGAAACTATCTCCTGCGATCCTGTTCAAGACTTGCTTTGCTGACATCCCTTCTGGCTCCGGATCCTGCTTGCTGTTCCACTACATTGATCCCTGACTTCTGGCTTGGCTGACTATCCATTCCGGTTACTGACCTTTGGCTATGTTTTGACTAAGTTTGTTCTTTTTACTTTTATTATTAAGCAAGTGTGATTTAACTGTACTTCTGTCTCGGCCTGGTTTCATGGTTTCTGACACAAAGTCCATACAAATTATTTACCACCACAAAATAATACTCACTGGGAGGTGGGTGGGGTGGAACCAAGGGACAGTGCTCAGAGGTGGGTGGGGGGCGGAGACAAGCAGTGACTCAGAAAGGGGGAGTTCCTGCACCTATTCTCTGTAAAACAAGTCCTGAGCCCAAGCATGGGGATAAACCAAGTTAGGGTCCCTAGAGGCATTCACTCTGCAGCTATTCTTGCCCACCACACTGCCATGGAGCTCTCAGGTGCTGATTTGGGCATAGAGACTACTCTTCCAGGAAGCCAATGCAAAGCAAAGATAGAACTCAGTGCCCTAAGTATGGGGCAAGGGCAACAAAGGCAGCTCTTAGCTGAGCCTCACAAGTTGGCTAAAGTTGTTTAATCACATTGACCACCGATGTAAATGCAACCATCAATAGAGCTGTTACTAAGGCTGCAATCTATCCCAATGACCACCAGTGTAATATGTCAGGTGCCAAAATCTCATTAGATTTGGAGTTATGCTCTTGATAAGCTATCTTTTTGTCTGCGGTCTCGCTCCAGACTCTCATACTTTCATATTAGGAAAAGCATCCTGTGGTAAATACCACATCCAAATCCTTTCTTCTAAGGTGACACTCCCTATCAGCATAAGCAGCGACGCAGCCTTTAATCTAAAACTGAGTAAATTATAAACAGAAACCACAAACAAACTGTGTTTCAATGAAATATGTTTGTCTGCGACATGTTCCCTAAACTTATATTTTCTTTCTCTTAATGCTGTGACATTTAGAATTTTTTTTTCTAGCTGTTTCATGCCTCAGGCTGTTACCTTCCCGGGAAACAAGATTGCCATTCCGCACTGCATCCATGATAAGTAATAAATATAGATATAATTAGTGTATTACCCCAAGAAGAGGACAATTATTTATTAATATTTGATGATTGCTTGGATTCAGGAGTAGACAATGTAAAAGAACGTCACAGAGAAACTTCAGAACTCGGTAAAAGTTGACATTTAGGAAATGAAAACCATATAAACAGCAAAGCGAATGGGAAAAGTGACAGCACTGGATTCTGAATTAGTTAAACTGACACACAAAAAAAGAAAGCAAAGAAGCAGTAAAGTAAAGTAAACTGTGCCTATTTGTAGAGTTGAGCTATTATGCCTGAGTTCCATTCATTGGTTTTTCCAATCCAGCATGAAGTCTGCAAAATTTGAACTAAGCATTAAACCCCAGTAAAGTCTATGGGTGTGAATCTTAAAACTAAATTCTGGCCATTTTTAAGGCTAATAGGCAAGGTACTGCCAAAAAAAAAGGAAAATGGGAATTGGATACTGCCATTGGGGACAAAAAAAAACCCCTTATGCCCTGTACACACGGTCTGACTTTTTGACGGAAAATGTGCGATTGGAGCTTGTTGTCGGAAATTCCGACCGTGTGTGGGCTCCATCGGACTTTTTCCATCGGAATTTCCGACACACAAAGTTTGAGAGCTGGCTCTAAAATTTTCCAACAACAAAATCCGTTCGCGTCAATTCCAATCGTGTGTAGACAATTCCGACACACAAAGTTCCACACATGCTCAGAATCAAGCAGAAGAGCTGCACTGGCTATTGAACTTCATTTTTCTAGGTTCGTCGTACGTGTTGTACATGACCGCGTTCTTGACGTTCGAAATTTCCAACCAACTTTGTGTGACCGTGTGTATGCAAGACAAGTTTGAGCCAACATCCGTCGGAAAAAATCCGATGGATTTTGTTGTCTGAATGTGCGATCGTGTGTACAGGGCATTACAGTGGAGGAAGGGTATTTTCATGCGCATTTGAGAACAACATTGAAAATAAACAAATCCTTCCCTTTTAAAAAAAAATAAATGCACATATTCTTGCAGGAAAAAAAAAAATGTGCATTTATTATTTTTTTATTTGGAGCCTGTAAAGAAGGGATCTCAAACTGGAGGCCCTCCAAGTGTTGCGAAACTACAAGTCCCACGAGGCATTGCAAGGCTGACAGTTACAAGCATGACTCCCACAGGCAGAGACAAGATGGGACTTGTAGTTTTTCAACAGCTGGAGCCACCAGTTTGAGACTCCTGCTGTAAAGCATTGCACCCGCGATCAGCAGATTGCAGGTGCAATGCGGGGCTCTTGCAGACTATCAGTGTAAGCTGTATGAGGTACAAGCAGGCAGTTACACTCTGAACATGTAACATGTTATAAAAGGTGAACTTATCCCTAAATCAAATTCTTGGTGAATGCTTTAAAGCTTGTTCGCTTCTCTGCCTTTTGGCTAAGATCAAGTGTAGTATCTGTTCTTATCAGTTTCCAGAGGAGGCGATGTTGCACCTTCCGAGTGTAGGGAGGGCACATGCAAATCCAATGGTGTAATTGGACCTGGAAAGACGGTTCGGCAGTGTCAGTGTCTGGACGCCCATCGAGACGTGAGCAGGGCCTAAGTCCAAGCTGTCCAGAAGGGTCCTCCTGGTGAGGATGGGTGCTGCATCCGGGTCTGATCCAGAGGGTCGGGTCCCTGGCCTTCTGGCCTAGATTGGGGTAGCTCTAGCCACGGACAGTTTTTCGGAACAGGACACTGGCTCCTTTCTAGCTGGGGGGAGGAGCGGTTAGTAATTCCAAATGTAATTAGGAAGGAGAGATGGGACCAACGGTGAGGCCTGATGGTAAAGGGTTCTCACCAAGCTCCCAGATCTTCATGCCTTCCTGCCTGGGGTGGGGGCTGCTGTGGTCTGGGCTGTTGGCCAGGGTTGGGTTTGAAAGCCTTTGGAGTATGTGCCCCTGGAGTGGCAGTCCAGGGGTGCCAAAAAATTAATGTGAGTGAGGGTCACTTTGATTTGAGGCACCACGGTCACTGCACCATATGACACACTTTTTTAACACCTGCCTCTTGGGCCAGGCCTTTTGGCTGGGGTCAGAGGAATTTTTTATTCCGGCCGGAGGGCCTGGTCATTGTTTCACACAATGGCCACCTTTCCACTTATTCCTTCCCCACTTTATTTTATTTATTGCCTGTGTTTGTCACCTTTTTGTATTTTTATGTTTGTACACGGTTTGTTGCACTGTGTGACGAGTAGGGTTGCAGGTCCTCGGGCCTGCCCTGAAAGTCTTGGGAAGGGGTGGACATGGCCTTTTGACTTGGTTCACCCTCTCTCATGGGGTCTCCCTTTGGGGGGAGTCCCACCTAGTACTTGGGTGGGTCTGTTTTGGCAGGCCCTCCAGAGAACGGGGTCCATCTGTTTTTGGCCAGATGGACCAAGTGTAAATACCCTTGTCCCTGTCTGGAGCCTAACGCCCCGGGGTTCAGGGCAAGGTCCTCTGATTTCAGAGGACTTGTGTACCCGTTACACTTTTTTTGTGTTTCACTCTTTATGTGTGTACACAATTTTTTGGCACCGGGTGAAGTTTCTGGGTGTGTTTGCACGCCATGGGCTTTCAATAAAAGGGAATGCTTTAAAGCTGCACATGGAGGGCATGGATTGACAGACCATAGGATTGGGCAGTGTTCCTGTCTAGTCCACCGGTTATCTCTCTATGTTGATCCTGTTTGAAGCTTTGCTCTACTATCAGCTTTAATTATCTTGGCCAACTCCTTGATCCCCTCTGCATCAACTGGTTAGGGTAGTGTGACAGTCTGGGCAAGACCATAAAAAATAAAGACAACCAACCCGCAGCTGAATATACCTCTCAAGATGGCACCATTCCCCAGCATCCTGCCAAAGAGAAATACACGGGGAGGCCATGCACAAACTTTACTCGCACATCAGCTAAGGAATCAACTGGAAAAAAAGCCCAGGGACAGGCGAATTGCATTCCACCTGAACAGGCTCTAGCTATAGGAAAGGCAGACAATGACATACAGTCCTGTACCTCTTCTATCACTGATTTAACAACATAAGTGAAATGCATAAAGGAAGAGATTTCCCTGAGCCACAATAACTTAATTAAAGATGACCTTGAACCCCTCAAGCATGATATCCACCAATGCACCTATCTTTATTATTGGTATACTAGAATGCACAGAAGGTAAGAACGCAGTAGACTTTATTGAGTCCTGGCTCATTACCACTTTTGTCAAGGACAGCCTCACGCTCCCGTTTGCGATGGTGAGAGCAGATCGAGCCCATGTGCACCCACATCTGCTGGGATACCCCCCCCCCCCCCAAGACTGTACCTCGTTATACTGCTCAATAATAAGGACAGAGAGATTATATTTAAAAAAAAAATAGACTGCTGGGAAACATTGAAATCAATGGCTCTAAACTTTAATTGTTTCCTAATGTTTCAGCCAAACTACAGCATTATCAAAGAGCCACATTTCTAAATGTAAAAAAAAAAAAAAATCTCAAATGTCTAAATATACCATACACAATGATATACTCACCCTTTTTTAAATCGCTAAAAGCTCTTGTGAGTTGGCAAGACTGCACTGAGCAAAACCTGAAGGATAGTTCTAGTACTTACCGTAACTCTCTGCCTGTCCTGTTTATGGGATAGAAGACTATAATACTCCAATAAGGTGGCAATAATCAGCCTAGGCTTTGTATAACATTCACTTCATTTACACTTGGTAGTTATGGAACATTGCAGGCAGTCAAGCTACATTCTGCTTTCCACATAGTTATCCTGCATGGGCTTTCATTGCATTGGGCTTTCATTGTTGTTGTTCTTGCGTGCAATTGTTGGGATTTGGTAATTCCCAAATGTTTGACGCCCACTTGGGCTACAGCCTCTTTTTTTGAACAATTGTTGACACTTTTCATTCCATTCTGGCATTCTGGTATCTTGGGAAGACCATAGGACTTCAGGAATGGCGGGAAATAGCAGAGAACTTAACACATGAATTTATCAATATATCTTTAACCACTTGCCGACCAGCCGTCGTCATTATACGGCGGCAGGTCGACACGATCCCGCGAACTGTCGTAGCTATACGTCGGTCCTTTTAAGCGGGTTATCAGGCACGCGTGCCCGCTGCACAGCAGGGGTGCCGATGCTCGTGACCGGCGGTCGTGATGACTGCACGAGTGATCGCGGGCACAAGAGGAAGAACAGGGACGTGTATGTGTGTAAACACTCAAATGCCAGTTCTGTGAGGAGAGGAGAGAGAGATCGTGAGTTCCTACGAGCTGGGAACCAGGATCTCTCATTTCCTAGTCAGCCCAATCCCCCACAGTTAGAACACACACATAGGGAACACAGGTAACCCCTTGATCGCCCCTAGTGTTAACCCCTTCCATGCCAGTGACATTTATACAGTAATCAGTGCATTTGTATAGCGCTGATCACTGTATAATTGTCAATCGACCCAAAACTGTGTCAAAAATGTGATGTGTCCGCCATAATGTTGCAGTCCCGATAGAAATTGCAGATCACCGCCATTACTAGTAAAAAAAAAATAATAATAATAAAAATGCCATAAATCTATCCCCTATTTTGTAGACGCTATAACTTTTGCGCAAACCAATCAATATAAGCTTTTTGCAATTTTCATTACCAAAAATTTGTAGAATACATATCGGCTTAAACTGAGGAAAAAAATTGCTTTTTTTAAAAAAACAATTGGGACTATTTATTACAGCAAAAAGTACAAAATATTGTGTTTTGTTCAAAATTGTCGTTTTTTTGTTGTTGTTTATAGCGCAAAAAATAAAAACTGCAGGGATGATCAAATACCACCAAAAGAAAGCTCTATTTGTGGGGAAAAAAAGGACATCAATTTTGTTTGGGTACAACATCACACAACCGCACAATTGTTAGTTAAAGCGACGTAGTGCCGTATCGCAAAAAATGGCCTGGTCATTCAGCAGCCAATTCTTCCGGGGCTGAAGTGGTTAATAGAATCCATCTACGTTATTAAGATGGTACATAGTTCTGGTCAAAATAGCAAAAGCGCATCCTCAGACCTTGCCTCAATGTTTCTGAGGCTGTGACCAGATGGGCACCATGCTTGATACTTGGTGGCAATGCCCTAAAAAAAGCAAGTTTTGTATTTGGGTTTTCAACTTGATTTATTCTATGTAGAGTAAATCTTCCCAAAGTAGCAGAAATTGCTTTATCTCTCAAATTTAACAAAGAAATTCCCAAATACATAAAATGCCTAGTGTAATCCTATTGGCTGCCCATATAGCAATAGCGAAAAACTGGAAAAGGGTGACAGTGCTGACCAGGACATTTTAAAGATAGGCAACTCTTATCCTCATATTGATTAGTGGTTCCAAATTAATAATAACTATTGCAGTAGGGAACAGACACAAAAGATACACTCAGCATTTTTCCAAATAAATGTTCTGCTTTATTATGACACAATTGAAGGTTTTTATACACATGATTACGTAGGTATCACATTAATATTACAATTGTGCGTTTATGGTAAGGGGCGTAACATAGGCAGACTAGTTCTAATCAGGACTCGAAAGAATGTAAACATGTACTGAAAACATTATTAGTGCCGTGAGGGCAGTGTGCAATACATATAAAATAGATAAAATAGAATACAATTATATACAAAACTTGCAAATTTCCATTACAGTCTCCTCTCTTTTGATCAATATTTTGATCACTAACCATACCTGCTATCACCTTTAACCTGGAACCTCCACACGCTTAGGTGGAGGTAGTCCTGGCCAAAGAGACAAAAACTCCATTGTGGGGAAAATAATAGCTGAGCAGCTTTTTCATTACAAAATGACTTTTCATTCTGAAAAACAAATGATTGATAAGACATATTTACAAAGTACTGGCTGTACACTCCTGTGGCCAGAATGGCCTTCTAGCTGAATTGTTGCCATGCTGACTTATCAGCATATGTAAACACAGACAATTCTACCTAAAATGGAAGACATACAAAAGACAAATGTGACTTCAACATGGGTAAACTACTTTTCAAATATATTATATATATGTATATATATATCCCTCCCTTACAATTAAAGTAATTGATTCAAAAAGTACCCTAGACTGATCGCAAGAGGGAAACAAATCAAACACAGAGATTTCTTTAATTTAGTCATTTTTGCAGTGTCTGGTGTGCATCCAGGTGACTTTTCCTTCAAGTTTTGCACAACTTGTACATGAAATAGTTGCTGTACTGAGTCTCCAAACATTTGCTTATATATAAATGTCTCTTAACAATCCACAGGTCACCTGGCTTTAGTTTTAGATCCTTTCAAAATTTAGGATCTGGAATTGGGGAGAAAGCACATAAATGAGTTTGTCAAAAAACTTAAAAGATCAGCAACGTTCTCTGTGAGATCCGAACAGAGGACTTCAGCTGCTGAGACAAAATATAAACAAGTGAGTAACACTCCCAAACCAAATCCCATAGGGAGAGAGAGTCCAACATCCTCTTAGAAGCTTGATAAAATATAAGAAAACATTCAGGCAAAAGTTTTCTGGTTTCTTACTCTACTTTTTCCTACTGTGAGTGTAAAAATAAAACCTCAAAACTTTTTTTTTTTTTTTTTTGCCACTTCAGCAGACAGATTTGAGAGACTTGAATCAACTTTGCAGTTCATCTTTTCCGTCCCTACTCATTGTCACATCATAGTAGCTAATATGAAAAATAGAAAAGTATATTTAATTTATTATCACTTATAAAACTAACAAATTAACCTCTCAATTCCAACAATATTTAACCCCCCCATCCTACCACCCTCCTATACCGCTCCCCCCCCCCCCCCTCACCTCTGCGTGCTCCCCCAATCATTTGTTTAAAGCCTCACCAGGTCACTTCCTCGCCATAAGTCTAAACTCTCAGTTCCTGAGCCTAACTCCAGGGTTTTTTTTAAATACTTTCCAACACTCCCATTTATCTATGGTTCTATTATTTACCCTGTCTAAGCTATTCCCCAAGCATTCCATGTTGCATGTTTCTTCTACCATAGCTATCCACTCCCAAATTGATGGACATTCCGCCTTTTGCCACTTCATAGGGATAGTTCTCTTTGCGGCATTTATTAGGTGCGGAACCAAAGACCGTTTATACTGTTTTGTGTCACCCTCACCACCATGGAACAACACAACCCACGGATCTTCCACTACTTCTTTCTTAGTGATTTCCTTAATAAGATGAAGAATCTTTTTCCAATATTCTTTAATTTTGGGGCAATCCCACCACAAATGAGCCATTGTTCCTACCTCCTTACAACCTCGTCAACATTGTGACGGATTATTAATCTGATATTTACTCGTTTTGTCTGGAGTTGCATACCATCTCGCCAAACATTTGTAATTCATTTCTGCAGTTCTACTGTCTACTGCCGAGCAATGAGCGAGTTTCAAAATTTTTCTGATAGTGCTCTTGTCCCGCTTTGTCGTCAATTCCCTCTCCCATTTTCTGATGTATGGCGGTATCTCCACTTCTTCTGCCCTCAACAATATTCTGTACATTTTTTAGATAATATTCCTTGAGTCCTCTACAGAGAACAGTCGTTCAAACATAGTCAAATCATCTCCAGATCTAATTGGTTGAGGTAATTTTTTAACAAAATTATTCAACTGGAGGTACTGCCACTTAACCATCCCCCGTGAAAGCTTATTGTGCATAAATTCCTGTATTGGGCTACCTTTTTTAATTATATCTCTTAATTGTGTTGCCCCCTTTTTAAACCAATCTCCCCCTATACTATTTGTTCCTGGTGGGAAATATTCATTATCTTTCAGTGCAATTAAGGGTGAATTGTTTTTAACATTAAGTTGTTTGTATATCCCGTCCCATATTTTAAAGCGGGGGGTCCACCTATCTATCGTTTTATTTTTTTTGAGTTCATTCACAAACTTTTCTTCTCAGCATTACATACTCACATATTGTGTGTAATATGTCCGCCTGTGTCCGATTTCGTCGGAAAGAATAACTTATATTATTCACTGCAGGCGGTTTCCATCTTCATTGTGGGCATTTGAAGCCCACAAGCATTTATTTCCTGGATGTGGTGAATGCTGTGCTCCCAGCATTCACCGCTCGTTCCCGCACATGCTCAGTGGCATCCTGGGAAGCCTGAGACTAGCTCCCAGGAGTCTGGGAGAGGCTAGAAACACGCCTACTCCCACGGGAGGAGTACCAGGAAGTGCAAAGAAGAATAGAAAAATAAAAGGTAATTACGGCAATTTAAATTTTTTTAAAGGGCATGTCAGCATCTAGGCAAGGAAGAGAATACATACAGATATTGTTCAAAATGTGGGTGGAACTCCGCTTTAAAGACATTATGTGTCAGTGCATCAGTGTTTTCATCTATAATTCTGAACTGTGGAGGATTCCATATAACACTTCCCAACTGTGCCTTACTAAGTGTTTTCTCTATGTTAACCCTTTTTTTTTTTTTTTCATTTTTTCTTTAGCCCATTCTACCGCTCTAGACAGCACTACTGCTTTGTAATAATTTTGAATATCAGGAACAGCTAAACCCCCATTCGTTTTCCCCTGTTTCAACATTTGAAAAGAGACTCTCGATTTTTTATTTTTCCAAATTAAGTTCATTAATAACATTTTTAATCTTCTAAGGTGTTGTTGAGGGAGTACTACTGGCAACATCTAACCTCAAAACTTCTAGTAAGGACTCTCCTATAAAAATGATTTCCTTTGTTACTCTCTGTAGATTCTGGCACTCTGTACATACAAACTACTTCTGATAACACTTTTACTGTGGCCTTTGCAGTAGCATTTGGCACTGGACATCCAGAAAACAAGTCCATACAGACAAAATGCATACTCAGAAGATCCTGACTTGGGCATCTGCATATATCTTTTTATAATCTTTGGAAGAGATGTTCAGCTTTTGGTAACACCTTTGGTAACAGGTAAAACAAGAAGTGGTATGTTATAAAAACAACTGTGGAGAACCCTGGCTCTATCCCACGCTCATTTACTAAGGCAGCCATAACTGCTTGTGACTGATGACACGGTCCACGTGTCAAGCTGGAGGGAAAAGAGTGGCTGACAGACATAAAAGATCACCTTTTCCAAAGTCCTGTTTCATAGGAAGTTGCCCCCTGTGGACCACTTGTTCTTCTCCTTCTGCGGTCCTTAAAGTTGAATTGTTAATCCCAGCTATACTGGGCCAGAACTAGGGTGGAATCTGTGAGTTGCACAGACCCATCAAGTGTCCGGGGCTGTAATACAGCATCCTTAGTCACCTGGTCTGCTTCCATGTGTGAGTTTTAAAGTTAGTATGGCTGCCTCATCAAGAACCTGGAAGGCTGAAAACAGCCAATCATATTAACTTGGCATGCTTCCTACGCCATCAATTTAACACATGTGTCTTCCTTTGTCTCCAGCCTCCTCCAATAGAGGCAATAAGGTGGCTGGATTCAAATGTACGCATTTTTCATTGTTAGATTTGTACATAAACAAACAAAACAAATTCATATTTTGAACCTTTCATTAGACAAACATTTAGTCAGCTGTATATTTGCTGCACAGAATGTGGAACCATTAGAAATTAAATATTTGACCAAAATAATGTCTGTAACTTTGTCTAATAGCACCTTTGCATAAAGCTACAGCTCTGATATATCGGGGGGGGAACCCTTCATTACTGGGTCCCGCTTGCATAAATATATTCCAATGGCTTGTTTTCTATCATGCTGTTTGTGTAAGAACTCCAGTTTCATGTTTCAAAAAGATAACTTTTTCCTGGCAATATTATAATAAATGATAACAATACCCTGTGGTCATGCAGAGATGTCCTATAAATCCAAAATATTCTTCTGCTTATACCACTGCACTTACAAGGAAAAGGGGCGCATCATTTTGCAATCCACACATTCTGCTTTGGATTTCAAAAATAAATAAAAACAAAAGGACCAACAATCTGGATGATGGATCAGAAAGCGCTCAGCCACATCAAAAACTATAAAACAACTGGCTGCAGGTGGATTAATCCAAACAGGGTGTGTGGACTTGATGTGATGGGTCTGTTATATTTAAATCTTATTTAATAGTACTCTCACATCATGGACGCGCACATCAAGTTATTATCAGACCTTAAGATTTCATTTTTGTAGAAAAACTTCTTATGTATCCCATCCATCTTGGCTTTGTTAAATATTATGGCAACTGTATTCCAAATAACAACCTTATCTTAATCTTTTTTTTTCTCTCAAAAAGGGCTTATTGTATAAATGTAAAATTACTAAATTGTTATCTTAATCTAAACTAATCCCATTTTTACTAATTTTCCCAATAACCTGGATTTCATTTCCAACCAAAGGTTGTCTAAACCAGTTTCAATATATCTATGTTATTAATAAAATTGTTAAACTCATGTTAGAAATTAATACTCAATAATTTCAATATCACACACTAATATATATCCACAGATAAATTTCCTTAAAGGGAGACATATTACTTAATTTTACTTAATTTCCCTTTTTTAAATGCACTGTTTCCACTATCAAAGGATATTCAATTTGTGTAATACACGGTTAAATGTAACCTTCATTTTACCATGTTTAGAAAACAGATTCAAAAATAATTGTGATCACAGTGTTTATCATTAGATTCGTTAACCCGGCACATTTTGTTATAAATGTTTTGTCTAAAAAAATGAAATTGGCATTGTGTCCTTGCAGCTCATCACTGACCTCTCATCCCAGCTACATTCTTTCATGAGAGCGCAAAGGAGGGGGTCACATCTGCATACATGACACACACAAGAGATAGAACTAAATACACTCATACTCAATACTCACATACATTCCCGAATATCTCTCTAAAATCGCTTACATTTTCCCATTTGTACACAACACATGCATATCATTCTCTCACTTTCTTTTAACTCTTTTTATTTCCCTGCTTAACTTCTGCTTTCTTGACTTTACTAGTTGTAGTGCCTGACCCCAAATTCATCCCACAACTTAACATGAAAATGTCCCTTTCTGTCTAGTGTTGATTGTCACCCTTGATCCATCCTGCTCACATAGATAGCTGTTTCTCTAGCTGTTTACTCTGCATGATTCTTAGTCCCTGTGGACTTTGGTGGTAGCCCAGTTACCCAATGTGGATCCCTGTCCACTTTAACCATTAATCTAGGGGCTCAGTATAGGCGGAACCGCACCTTTGGTTCATATATAGCGCTCCTCCTGCGCTGGGCATTTTTGAGGGTCTCTTACCCTTCATTCTCTTACTTAATTCAATGCCCATAATGACTGGCCAGTCTTCTCTACTTGTGCCTATATCCTCTTGCCTCTAAACTAGTTTATCTAGCAGATGTACTACATATACCTGTGAACAGCACAATATTTCCCTTTCTTATCTATAACACTCCGATGTACAGTAGACAGTGACAACATAACATATAACCACCAATCAATACAGTTCGATTAAGTGGAGTAAAATAGGTATTTAATCATATAAAATAGGTAATTTCCAACTCAACTGGAACATGGTTAATGACAAGCTGACATGCTTGCTACTCAACTCACGGAAGAAATTTGATAAAATGTGGGACCCACGGATCCAATATTTATCAAAAGAGTTGTGAGCCCCGGGAGGAGTTAACCCTTTTTCTTATACTTACTTACTTTTTCTCTTGCTTTTACTTTTTTCTCTTTTCTTTCTCTTTCCTTATTACTTTGAAGGTGTACCCCTGGTTTGTCTAAAAGGGGTAAGCCTATCTATATGTAAGTTTCAAAATCCCATACTAATTACAAGGCCCAATCATCATAAAATAAAAATCAAGAACCCCCCCAACATAAATGAAAACCCCAAAAATAATACCCCCTGAAACCACATCCCAGTTCTTCTAAAGGAAGTTGAACCAGTTTAACCTGAAATAAAAGCCTTATCAACATAATATCGAACCCCAAAATACCAGTCCCCGAAAAAAAAGCCTGTTTTTTTTTTTAAGGGGAAGTCCTGACAGCAAAAAAGGTTGCTTATATACAGGACACAAAATCAATCAACCACAAAATAAAGTAGCCCCCTCCCCCCCAACACAAAAAAAAAAAAACAAACAAAAAAGGCAGCAACAGGGTGATTGCATAAAGAGCTAAATCATTTTGGTTATGGCTTTTTATGGTTATGAATCTTTTTATGGTTTCCTGGCTAAGCCTAATCTTTCCATATGCCGTTTGACAGCTTTGCCTATTGTTTTCCTACAGCAGCTTTCAAAATACTGGCACTCTGACTGCTCTGTGCCCCTCTTTTATAGCACCCAATACCAGCCCTACTAATCCAGATGACTTAAAGCGGTATTAAACCCAAAACCAAAAGTTTATTATATTGCACTTACCAATCATTAGATGTGGTGCGTGCATCAGTTCTCTTTTATTTGGCTTTTTTCCCTCTGTTTTGATCTGCTGATCCAGTGACACACCTCCTGTATTAGTGAGACACAACTTTGGATGAATGAGCATAGGAGGCACAGCAGACAGCAACATTGTCAGCTGGGGGAGGTGACCAGTGGCAGCCCGCACGGGCGCCACCCCCCCATCCCTTTCAGGATGCCGGACACATGGATTCCTATGGGTGGTACTTTTGGAAGCACCTAATTAGAGCCAGAGTCTCTAACAGGCTTCAAAATAGGGTGGGCTCAGGGCGCAGAGAGTGCGCCCTGATCCCACTCAATTGTGTGACGATAGCGAATTAATTTTCGCTATTTTCACACTAACCTTCCTCCCCGCCAATCAGGAGGCAGGGCTTCAGACCTCTTTCCTGATTGGCCAAAGCGCCAGGCCACCCTATTGGATGTCTGGTGCTTCAGAAAAGGAGCGGAGGAGACGCGCTGGAGTGGAGGTCGCCGCTGATCTGGTGCATTGGAGAGGGGCTGCTGCAGTGCTGCGGTAAGTCCCTTTGGCTCTGTCAGAGCTGCGCGGGGGGGGGGGGTTGGGGGAGCTGCGAGTGTGGGAGGTCGGTGGGCACAGTGGCTGCATATACTGGGCACAAGTGGCTGCTTTTGACGGGCACAAGTGGCTGCATTTGATGGGCACAAGTGGCTGCATATGATGGGCACAGTGGCTGCATATGATGGGCACAAGTGGCTGCATATGATGGGCACAAGTGGCTGCTTATGATGGGCACAAGTGGCTGCATTTGATGGGCACAAGTGGCTGCATATGATGGGCACAGTGGCTGCATATGATGGGCACAAGTGGCTGCATGTGATAGGCACAAGTGGCTGCATGTGATGGGCACAAGTGGCTGCATTTGACGGGCACAAGTGGTTGCATTTGATGGGCACAATGGCTGCATTTGATAGGCACAGTGAGGCTGCAATTGATGGGGGGGGGTCAGTATTTTTCAGTTTGCTTGCGCCCCCCAAAAATTTTGAGCACCAGCTGCCACTGGAGGCGACTGTTAAATGTATTAGCGGATTGAGAACCACTAACACAAGCCAAACTCCAGCTCACACTCATTTCCTTTTGGGATAAAGGTTTTGCATGAATAAGTAAAAGCTGATCATTTTAATTACCCCTACCAGTGTAAAGTGGTTTGTCTCATCCATGTATACTGATACATTCTGCTGGAGAGTTTGTGCTGTAAAAAAATAGACTTGCTAGTTGGATTACCAGATGAAAATAGAAGAAAGGAAACAAATACATTAATCTCATCTAAGAACTGGTAAGCTGCAATACATTAAATGTTTGCTTTTGGGTTAAATACCAAAATCAAAGGCTTTTGCAGTGCATTATGGTTACAAAGAATTCAGACGATTTCCAGCTTTAGCTTGCCAGGACCGCAAATCTCAAACAGGCAGGATTTGCCTTGAACCCAAGGTAGGTGCGAACCTGAACCTGAACCTCATCCCTACCTGTTAATACATAATTATTTAAAAAGACAATTAAAAAAAGCAGTGGTATAAGTGAAAACCACTCAAATGTTTGACTTTCATTATTTTATTCATGATATTAATTTTTTATTCTATTTATGACTTTTGTTTGGTTGCTGATGGTTAATGCATTTGCATCATGAAAACTGCATGTCTGTATATGTACATGTAGGATGTTTATATATATATATATATATATATGTACACTATGAACCTGATATACCAAAGGGTTTGAGAATGTTCGCACAATAAACTGCATGAAGATTCACTTCAATTATCCAGTCGTAAAAAGAAAATTCCTGTTTACTCATTTTATCTGCACATGATTGGATAATGGATTGGATAATTTATTGTGTGAACATTCTCAAATCCTTTAGTAAATGAGTCTTTTTATACAGGACCCCCTCCCGCTTTGAGAATATCCATGCACACCCAACCATCATTTAGCAACAGGCACCACAAAGTGATGGCCAGTGAATGCTGGTGTACTGAGTTGCTTGGCTCAATATGCCCTTTCCCTCTTAAAATCAACAGGGGCATCTGGGGAACCCAAGGTAACATCTATTGCCCTACTACAATGGGTATCACACTTCAAATATCTAGGGATCTTAGTTCAGAAGAACTTATCTGCCCTAACTACTTGACAGATAATCTTTTTCTGGTTCTGGGTCAACTGCCTCAGAGATGCGCAGTGTGGAAGTTTTTGCTTTTGACCCCAGTGGGTAGGATCAACCTTATTAAAATTATATTTTTACCTAAATTCCTGTATATATTTAGACAGATTCTGGTTCTGATTCCCAAGTCATTCTTTAGGAAGCAAGACCAGATGATTACTTCCTTTATCTTAGCAGGTAGTGTTCCTCATATATCTAGGGATACTTTTCAGTTGCCCCCCTGTCTGGAGGTCTTGCACTCCCTTGTTTTCTTAAATACTACTGAGCTGCTGTATTAGTATCGGTAAGGTGGTGTTTCTTCCAGATGCCAAATAACCTGGCTGTGGATCTGGAGGCTGCCCTGCTTGGTTCTTACTCTAAATTGAGCAATTTGGTGTTTTCGAGGCCCCACTCTAATTCCAATGTTACTGTGCCTATGAAGACCACCATGAGAGTGTGGCAGGTGGAGGCCCCTCTGAGGGTTTCAGGAAGGTGGCCTTCACATCCTAGACTACTATATTTTTAGAATATCCCAGACCCTGTTATCTGGGCACAGATGGGGTGAAAACGTGGCAAAATGTGGGGGTCGCTTACTATACTTTATTAGCCTTAATGTTATTTACTGGCTGCCCAATAAAAGGTTTTCCTCTTCCTACAGCAGCAAAATCACAGTTTGCCTTCCCTCTACAGTTGAGTTCCCATCAGGCTGAATTGCTTCTGTCAACAGTCCCTATACCACTGTATAGCTTACTCTGACACATCAAAAGTATCCTGCTTATATGACAAGTGGCACAGTGATCTGTTTTAACTAATGTGACTGGGAGATGGGCATACAACAATATCTCCTACTCAGTGGCGGCTGGTGCTCCATTTTTTTGAGGGAGCTGGCAAACAAACCATCCGAACCCCCCCTCCATTCGGTTGGTCGATCGATCAAACCCCCCACTCCCTTTATCGCTTAGTCGATCAGCTTACAAACCCCCCGTCGCTCACCCATCCGCCCACCAACCCCGAACTTACCCCAACCAGGTCATGGGTAACTTTGGCGGCTTCCCCCTGCGTCTCCTCCATGGCAGCTTCCCCCCTGCTTTTGCTCCTGGCCAATACGGTCACTTCTTCTCTTGGCCAATCACGTCCTAAGACCTGCTTTTTGATTGACATTTAAATCCATGTGTCCAGCGCCCTGGGCGCATTGATTAGGGGGGCGGCTCCCGCGCCCCTCTGGGACTGGCCTCCATTGCTCTTACTCATGATATCTGCTAAGGATAAATTGATTCAGTTAAAATTCCTCCACAGGGTGTATTACTCTCCCCACTGGCCGTCCTCCATTTACGCCACGACGGATCCTACATGTCCTAGGTTCCGCACTTCAGTGGGCATGTTCATACATACAGTTTGGTCTTGCCCTCTACTAAAGGTCTTTTTGGATGCAGTGATGTCAGAGGTAGGGGTTATTAGTGGTTTGACGATTGCTAAAGAGATCCACTTATGCTGCTTAAGCTGCCACTTATGCTGGGTATGTGTGACACGACTGCTACCACGGTCTACAAACGTTTGTTTCTGTTTGGATCCATTGATCTGTATACATCTTTGTGAAGGCAAGTTTATACCAAGTACTTTATATGATTTTTTTATTATTTACATACTAACTACCCTGCCACTTTTTATACACTTACTATCCTCAACTATATCTCCCCTATAGGAAGATATCAAGTATACTTTTTCAATTGTTGGGCTGACCATATACTGACTGGAGTGATCTCCAGTCAGTGGGAATTCCTGCAGAACCTGTTGGCTCATCCGGCCCTTATTTCTCATGCTCTGGATTTTGGCTACTTCACATCCAGCCACATATCCTTATCCTATACTGCAATGGCATCTTTTGCACAGGCTGTAGCCACTCTGCCTTCCCCTTGTGTATTGGCGTTGATCAGCTCAGGTATGCAAGATAATATGTGTTTTCTCCATTGTTATGTCCATTGATCAGATGATCATTCAATCTCTGTATAAAGCGATTTTAACTTGATTGCATTTAACTTGATTGCATAGATGACACAAAAGCCTTTGAAGAAGGACAGTTAGTCTGAAACATGTCAGGCGTCATTCTATACAGCCACTTGCACTGATTTTCTGCTGCTCTATTGTTAGCAGTTATCATGTTTGCGACTATTGCACTGATTTTATACCTTATTGTATATTATCATTTTTGTATTAATAAAGAAAACTTTTTATATATTTCTGGTCTGTCCTCAAAATCCTGAGGGGTATGCTGTGCCTTGAGCACTAGGCCTTTCTCTGTTTATTTACAATATCCCAGTGGCGCACTTTAATTATTATTGCCCCCCCCCCCCCCCCCCCATTGTACAAGCTCACCTACCTAGGTCGTAATTGTCCAAAAAAGTTCCACAAAATTTGGAAATGCTGGGTTAAGGCCCGTGACCTCACAATTTCATGGTTTTCCAAATGTCTCTGTCTCGTACTTTCCCACTTACCCCCTTTTCTTTCCCATATTTTTATTCCCTTCCTTATTTTCCCTTATACCCCTATCTCCCACTCCACATTATGTCTCAATTTTTATGCTCCCCTGCTTACTGTGTTATGGAACTTTACTTATTGCTCTTTCTGGGTATTCTTGCGTACTATAAGATTTGTTGGCACTTAATGTGATGGTTCCTAGTGTAGAATAACATGATTATATTTGCTATATTACTGGGGAGAGATGTTGGTTTTCCTGACCTGTAGTTGTGATCACATATGATGCTACAGTTAACCTGTGTGAATTGTATGCTGGGAATTATTGCCCCCTTTGTTTTTCCTTCTTGTGCCAGTATGGTTGTTTTACTGTTACTGTTTTGTATTGTTATACTAGAAAAATGTAATAAACTTCACTGATTCACACCTATGCAGGTTGCAGTTTGCATATTCCAGGGTGCATTTTGTGTTTTTCAATACATGCTTTTCATCCATTGAAGTCTATGGAACCAAAAAACAGAAAAAAGTCCCTGGCCCTTTCCATAAAATGCACAGATGTGAACTACACCTATAGGAAACCATGTTAAATGGACTGTAGTGTGTTTCTGCAAAAATGAAAACAGGCTAAATAATGCATAGGTGTGAACCAGGCCTTAAATAAGAAAAGTCATTTGGCTCCCTTTAAATTTTCATCTAATTCCAGCCACACATAATGAAAGTGATTTCTATTGCTTTCAACCAGCTTTAATTTGCGAAAACAACCAAATGGATCAAGCCAACCTACCGTTTAGATCCTTTCACTATATTGACAGTAACTCTTGGTTGTAAGTTGCTTTCATTTTGGCAATTTTTTTTTCAGATTGCATCCTAGTTAAAAGATTAAGATTAATGCCCCGTACACACGGTCGGATTTTCCGACGGAAAATGTGTGATAGGACCTTGTTGTCGGAAATTCCGACCGTGTGTGGGCTCCATCACACATTTTCCATCGGATTTTCCGACACACAAAGTTTGAGAGCAGGATATAAAATTTTCCGACAATAAAATCCGTTGTCGGAAATTCCGATCGTGTGTACACAAATCCGACGGACAAAGTGCCACGCATGCTCAGAATAAATAAAAAGATGAAAGCTATTGGCCCGACGTACGTGTTTTACGTCACCGTGTTTAGAACGATCGGATTTTCCGACAACTTTGTGTGACCGTGTGTATGCAAGACAAGTTTGAGCCAACATCCGTCGGAAAAAATCCTAGGATTTTGTTGTCGGAATGTCCGAACAAAGTCCGACCGTGTGTACGGGGCATAAGAGAAAAAAATTTCCTTGTGTTTGACGAGCTTTAGGGCCTTGTGGCCAACCATATTGCCTTTATTATAATCTAGTACTGATTCCTGAGATCATGTATTAGGCTGGATTCACACTTATGCAGTTTTAGTGCTTTTTGCATTTTGCAGATTTGCACTACAGTCCATTTAACATTGTTTTCTATGGAACACATTCTGTAGTGCAAATCTGCAAAATGCAAAAAGCACTAAAAATGCATAGGTGTGAATCCAGCCTTAGGCCTTTCTAAGGCCGGATTCACACCTATGCATTTGTAGTGCTTTTTGCATTTTGCAGATTTGCACTACAGAACATGTTCCATAGGAAACCATGTTAAATGGGCTGTAGTGCAAATCTGCAAAATGCAAAAAGCACTAAAACTGCATAGGTGTGAATCAGGCCTAAAGAAATGTACAAAGTGATGTCTTAGGGATCTTTTCATGCTGAGCTTCCAATGTTTGAAAGTCACAATACTAATCTTCTTCAGGTGAGGTAACATGACCAACCAATAACTTATTATTTGGTCACGTGACTTTAACTAAAAGAAACGCTTATACAAGGAGGTTTTATGGGATTTTTAAGGTGCGAGTAAGGTACAGTGATCTCAAAGAGTAATATAAAATATATTTTATTTTAACACAGATAAAAAAAAATTGTTTAAAGACAATTATGGCAAGTACATAGAGCACAATTATAATATGGATACAGCACTTTAGATGTTGTTCCCAACATGTTTCGCCCACATCCTTGGCTTTCTCAGGGGATGCTGTCCATTTGAGGTACAAGCCTTCCTGGTCTCATGAAGTATTTTTATGCTAAAATCAAAAAATAGTTTGGGATATCCGTCACGGAAACCAAGAACTACAGGTGACCATGGAGGGCATTCAAAGACCAGAAAACAAAGTTTTGCAGTAGAACTCAATAAACAGGGACATAGATTTTAAACAGCAGGGTGCTTGTGTCTAAAGTTGACGTCCTGCAGTGGTGTGTATGTTCCTGTGATATATATGTGTACAAACCTTGTGACCTGCCAAAACTAAAACCTCAACAACCTAAAAAATTACTTAATAACTATACTAGGAAATAGCTGTCAGCACTCACCACTTCCTCAAAATGTGACAATGTAAACATATATAACCAATGTGCGGTGCTAAGATGTACATGTGACAGAGTAGCGAATATATACAATATACTAAAACTCTAAAAAATAATAAATAGACGGATAATATGATATTATGTAAAATATCCCCAATTACAGTGCAAGTGCTCAGTAATAATATTAAATAGATACATAAATTGCAAGTGCTCAGTGTGTATATACACAGTCCTCAATATTAATTTGCAAACACATAAAAAAAAGTCTATAAGAATATCAAAGAAATAAGTGAAACAAATGGTGTCTTCATGCAATGTGCACTCTCCCCCTTTAGGTGTGCCCTCACCTTAAGGGCTTTAAAAACAAGCCTGTAGTAAATGGTAACAGCTTAGATGGTCATCATCCATGTAATGGCTGGTTAATGGTAAGCATAGATCCCATATTCACTCCACCTCCTGGTAAGAACGCAGATCAATAAAGCCACAACTTCCTCCTGGTATTTCAAAGACCACCTCATATGCATACAGTGAATAATAGAGGCGTGCAATAGTGTAATTCTGTTTATAAAAAATGTAATGGCAACTTAAACTCATCACATTACACTCACATTCAATATATTTAAAAACCGCATTAAGATGTGCTGGTGTGTAGGGATGATATGGTCACCTGTATTCCAGTCTTTTTTTCACAGTACTCCCTAGTTCCTTGTGCATCAGTCAGCCAGACTCCTCTTACCGGTTTCGTCACACCTCGTGACTTCCTCTGGGAAATATGATTGGCTGATGCAAGTTTCATGTTATTTATTGCGGTGATAGCTGCCATTTTCTCATAGCCCACGATCACAGGCACATTATTAACAGTTCACTACTGCTGGTCTAACTTAAATGTGCATATGCACACCGCTCAATCTCACATTGGGCTCAGATGTACTACTTCTAAATTATACACAGCATCTTTATAACAATATATATCCATATAAAACCAGGCATCATGATCCCATATGAATGCATATATCATACATAGTAAAACGTCACCTAGTGGTAAAAACTAAAATGACATTAAGCATAATGTGCCTGTGATTAGAGTTTTAGTATATTGTATATATTTACTACTCTGTCACATGTTCATCTTAGCGCCGCGCATTGGTTATATATGTATGTCCCTGTGGTTCCAGCACAAGGGCGCTTCTTTCACCATTGGTAAGTATTTTGATTGCACTCTTCCTTATTGAATGTATTGTGGGGAAAATGGGAAGGTCCACTTTACTTAGCATCATTTCATTTTTATTAAGGCATCCGCAAAAATATAATCTACTTCCCAGGTTTCTTTTATCCTTTTTTTGAAAAAATATATGGTTGCTGTATATTATGACAAGTCAGGAATGTATTCATTCAGTCTCATAAAGTTACTTAAAAGGGTCTCTTTTATCTGATAAATTCTGAGAGCAACAGGAGGCTATTTTAGATCCTGCTTTATTGCAGAGAAGTGAGATCTCTTTATTGCACATTGTAGAAGTGATTATCAGATAGGTAATGTGTAAATCTGTCTAGATTTTAACAAAAATATTGTATCAGGTCTGTGTTCTACCATGTATTTAAAACCCTGTAGCAAATTTGTTTTCTGTCTTGAAGCCTCTGTGCATATTATAGCAGTGGTCTAATGTTTGCCCCCAGGATAATGAACAGATAAAATTCCGGTGATATCTGTGTAATGAAGCTATGATGAGTTTCTCTCCTGAACTCTTCCTGGTATTGTCTGTGCGTAGTTTACATCTGCTTCCTCCTGTTAGTGGCTTTGGACAGGGGTGATCCGAGGGAGGGAGGTAACAGTGATGTGTGTACAGGAGAAGCAGGAGGCCTTTTAAATGCACCTGATATGAAATTTAGAAACCATTTGGCTCATTCTGACATAGCATCATTAGTGTTGTAATAAAATTCGCCCTGTGGAGGCAGGAAAGACATAATGGACTGTGATTACATTATTTTTTTCTACTATGTAACAACTAAATGACACGCAGGAAAAAAAAAAGACAGTAAGACGTGGGATAGTTATGGTTATGGACATATTTTTCTTTTACCGCATGGATCCTCATTTTATTTACACTTCAATGATGGTAACTGCAGTATATGGTTATGGACATATTTTTCTTTTACCGCATGGATCCTCATTTTATTTACACTTCAATGAAGGTAACTCCAGTATATTTTTCAGGGCAGGTAGGGTAGGTACTGCTCTTGCTTTATTCAGTCATGAAAACGTGTGTTATAGAAAGATGTTGTTAAGCCCTACACTTTCATATCATTCAGTCTCTGCTTCAGTATCTCTGTAGAAACGTGTAATTTAAAGCCAATCTCTTGGCAGAATTAAAATCCATCCTACTCCATATCACCCACCCAAGTCACAATGACCTCTCTCAGCACTTCTTCTGCAAGTGAAGACTAGTCATCCACCACAGCAGTCTAGTTATCGGACCCTCATTGTGACATCATCAAGCCACCACTGGAGCCATCGGAACCCAAGAGGTCCTCAACAATGGACCTAATGAATCAGGCAGTGATGTGGGAACCTAAAGAAGGATCTTCATACTGCAGAGAAGAAGAAAGAATACTCCAGATCTGGTATGCCATGTGACTGCAGCTTCAGGTGAGTATTTGAAATATAAATATTCATAACGCTCGTTATAAAATCTCATACTATTTCTGGTGGTACCAGTGACACAAACTGGCAGTAGTGAGAAAACACAACCCCACTGGGCTTAAGGAAAGACCAAGTGAAAAACTATACAATCGGTTGAGCTTACTATCACCCAGCCAAAAACTAAATTTAGACAGTAGCCCATGTTTAAGACGGGGCGCTTCATATGAAAAAAATATTCATTGGTTTTATACAGGTTCCTTTAATGCCCTGCACACACGGTCGGACATTGATCAGACATTCCAACAACAAAATCCTAGGATTTTTTCCGACGGATGTTGGCTCAAACTTGTCTTTCATACACACAGTCACACAAAGTTATCGGAAAATCCGATTGTTCTGAACGCGGTGACGTAAAACACGTACGTCGGGACTATAAACTAATTTATTCTGAGCATGCGTGGCACTTTGTGCGTCGGATTTGTGTACACACAATCGGAATTTCCGACAACGGATTTTGTTGTCGGAAAATTTTATATCCTGCTCTCAAACTTTGTGTGTTGGAAAATCCGATGTAAAATGTGTGATGGAGCCTACACACGGTCGGAATTTCCGACAACAAGGTCCTATCACACATTTTCCGACCGTGTGTATGGGGCATAACTGTATATCTCTGAAGACTGGGGTTTTCTTTTCCATGCTAATTAGGTAAGACAGATCATTTTTAGAAGCATAGAAAAATTGGCATATTTAGGCCTCTTTTACATGGGCAGCTGGAGACAGTAAAAACTGGTTGGGGGTACCTCCAGAGGAGGATGATCACATGCTGTGCCTGTAATGCTCTTTGTAATGGCCATGGTAAATTTATTGCAGTGTGCCAAGTTGACAGGCAAGACCATTCAAGTCAATGGGGCCATGCCACAACTGTGAGCCAAATGCTTGGCAAACATTTGCCCCATTGTTAATATAAGCTTGGAAAAAAAACAGGTATTCAGGAGGTGGCAAAATTTCCTCCTGAATGTCTGAAATCGACTGTTGCCATAGGTGTGCGCAGCCTAATGCATTAGGGCGTGCACCCTTAAGCTCAAACATACATGCATGTGTATGTATCTACATATATTTGACCCTGGCACAGTGAAAGAGAAAAGGATAAACACTTCTCTTATGGCAAAGCCGGTAAGAGGGAGATCTTTCCCATGTTCCTGTTGCTACACAGAACGATAACACTAATGCGCACGGGGGGATTAGGGTGTGCCTGAGCACGCCCGGCACACCCTGTGCGCACGCCTATGACTGTTGCATTCTGAAAAGCAACCCACTGTGAGTCACTCCTGGGCTAGTATGCACCTAGCATAAGCATGCATAAATTAGTCAATCACCAGAATTCACTCTGCACTTTTTCTGAATTTATAAACTTCTTTAGTGGTAAGTGAAGAGGGAAGATGCAAATGAGAAGAGCATTTTTTGAAATGCGGAGATGTGGTTTAAAGTGATAATAAAGGTTCATTAAAAAAAAAAAAAGTAATAAACATGTCAAATTTACCTGCTCTGCGTAGTGGTTTTGCACAGAGTAGCCCCGATCCTCTTCTTTTCGGGTCCCCCGCTGGCACCCCTGGCTCCTCCTACTCAGCCAGTGCCCCCAATAGCAAGCAGCTTGTTCTGGGGGCATTGGTGCATGCTCACTCCCGAGCCCCGAGCAAAGAATGCAAGAAGGTAAAAAACCTTGAGCCACAGCAATTCGACTACACCACTTCCTACACTCATTTCCTAATCCGGCGAAGTTTAACCGCGACCTGACGACTTTCGAAAACTATTGCAATGATGAGGGAGTTTTACCTCAAGTACTATCCAAAACCTATGTCTTGAACAACCAGACCTGACATTCATGCGTAACTGGGAAAATGACCTACAACGCACATTTACTAATGCCCAAAAACAAATAATTATCAGATTCTCATTAAAAACCTCTATCTGCACCAAAATGCAGGAACTCAACTACAAGATCCTGACTAGATGGTACTATACTCCTAACAGACTTCACAAGTTTTTCCCGGCCACCTCAGACAAGTGTTGGAGGTGTCAGACAGATAAAGGGACACTCCTCCACATCTTCTGGTCCTGCCCTCTGCATCAACATTTTAGGACGACACTCCGAATGATCACGCAAAAATTCACGGATTACACAATCAGTGATGACCCAGCTTTCATCCTGCTACATGCTACTACAATCCCGACACGAATATACAAAAAGTCGATAGTAAGGCACTTGTTGAATGCAGCCAAAGCTTGCATCGTACTTTTGTGGACGAAAAGTCAGCCACCGACTATAGGGCTGTGGTTACGCAAAGTGGAGGAGATCAGAAGATTGGATGACTTAGTCCTGACGGCACAAAATAGACAAGAACAATATTCCAAACATGGATGCTTTGGAACATATTCATTCTCTCCGATGATGGAATTGCCATGATTGCCACCTAGATCAAAATAAAACTACAAAAGTTGATACAACTGAGCTTACCACCCTGTGCCATCCCCTTCCCTCCTCCCCATCCCCCTCCAAGAATCTGTTCCCCCTCTAAACCCCTTTCTTTCTTTTTTTTCTCTTCTCTCCTTTCTCCATCTTCCTTCCCTTTCTCTTGTTTCTTCTTCTGTTTTTTATGGAACTTGTTGGTCTCCAACTGCCTGATCCCGGGATTAATTGTTTTTTCTTTTTGAGGTATTTAATATCAGAAACTTCATGGTTTAACCAGGCTTAGGTTGTTATAAAGTGATGTTATATACCATTCATGTAATTCGGCTATTTTTAAGTGAATGTTAATTACAGACACGGAGCTCTTAAATACAAACACTGACGGTGATGCTGTTACTAGGGCATGTATTCGCCTGTAAACATCGAGTAATGTAATGGAAATTGTACTTTATTTTGTTCTTTTTATTCTTTGTTCTTTTACTTTAATTCAGGAAATAATAAAATTTATATTTGAAAAAAAAAACCTTGAGCCTTTAAAACCATTTTAAGCTAACCTGATACATTGCTGACCAAGCAAACGTTTACTTTAAAGTACAAAGAATAGATTGTTTATAAGTAATAAGTCCATCATGTAATTAAAGTGTGGCACTATCACTGCGTAATTTAAGTCTGACTCTATCAAAAACATTTTTTTAGTTCTGGGTGGCATGGGCATCTCTGTTGGGTTTTTATTGCTTTTTTGTTCCTGTGGGTAAAGTTTACCCTCACTCTCCGTCTACACAGAAAATGAAACGAATTCACCTCACTGAGTCCTTAACTAGAACACAGACATCAATAAAACAAAAAAGACTGCTGTCAAGTTGTTACTCCATAAGGAGAGTTCAATACTGGTTCTAATATGGGTCTGTGAATTCACTGTTTTTCCTTGTTTCAAGCCTTGAAAAGGAATGGCGTTGTTCCCAAAACACATTGGAATATTTTTTTCATGACTTTTTGTTTAACAGCAGTAAAATTTATCTGGGGCTCTTCCATGCGGTTTCGGTTTGGCGCTCCTTTCTGTATGACATTGCAATAAAAACCAGAAAGAGGTTCTCACCTTCCCAACCCTATCTGAAACCAAAAAAAAAATTTGTCTGGAGTTTTGTTTTAAAGATACACCAACTTAGCCAAAAGGTGTCTCTGGAAATTATTGTAAAATATTGACAACTATAATGGCAACCAGTCAGGTTCTACCAGTCATCTGTTCCATACTGCACTTGGAGGATGAACTCCAGAGAATCTGTTTGTCATGTCACACTGTTGATTCTATTGCTTTCAACAAATAATGGAGCCTACTCACTTTCTTCTAAGGTTTCCCATGGTCAGACCATTTACATATCACTACTCACTGATCCCTCTCCAGCAATGGAGATTCTGTAACATTTCATGTAGTGATGTCCATTGGATAAAGCACTATCATTTATGGTCCCTGTGTTTTCCAATGGCGATATAATGAATGGATATACCCAAATATTTTGCTCCTAAGATCCATTTCCATCAACCTGGTCTCATCCAAACATTTTAACTTTTTTGGCATTTAGCTTTTCAGTCAAATAAATTGAGCCTTCCAAAAGTGCAACGCATCTGAAAACACATGGAAGTACGCTACCTTGCTGAACATGTGTGTGAAGATTGCTAGTTGACCACAGCTTTATGGGCAACACAAACTGAGAAAGTGCTTCCTAAACACACTTTGATAATGAAATCTCATTATTCCTTGTGGTAAAGACCTCTTTAGCATGCCCCACATATTTCACTGTGACTCTCCATCTTCACCAAAGCAGACTGTTATTTACATCATTACAACCTCTCCAATGTGTGGCCTGACCCCTCTAATGGTCTCTGAGGCTTTCTAAAACAAGCAATATCTACGTTAGCATTTACCCGATTGCTGCACGGCGATCGCTTAAAAAGTCGTTTTATTTAAAGTTCACGCAATTATGTTTTAATTCTCCGACGGATGGGAGAGGCACTAAAATTACAGTCATCCACAGCAGGACAGAGGCACGCATCAGTGAAGAAGGCGGCTAATTTATGAGGCAGGCTGAGATTCACATTAACATTCCATGCAGTAATGAGGAGCCACATCAGACAAGCACGGGAGAAGATTTTTTTACGATGAAATAATTTCAAATGCCATAAAAAGTTTGCACAGCTCTTCAGATTTTTCAGTGCAGTTATTTCATTTTGTGGTCTGCTATTAATCAAATGAGGAGTATTATGATTGTATCTTATTCTTTTGTGAATTTTTATGACCAGCAATGGTTAGGTAGTTTATTCCCAGGGTAATGTCATCTGAACGGTCACTGCATATGTAGCTTGGATCATTTAGCCGATATGCATGAATCATAACTGTCACTAGTGGAACTATATCAGATATAGGTAGGGTGGAGCCTACTATGAAGCTTGAAGGAAAAATGTGTAGGCATTGCCTTCTAAGGTTATCATAAGATGTGGATCTTACTTTGCTTTCTGGTCCTTCAAATCATTTGCTGGTAGAGATCCCAGGGAAACCACAGAGAGATCCTGAATCTACACTATATGACCAAAAGTATGTGGACATCCCTCCAAATTGAGTTCAGGCGTTTTTAGTGAAGGGTACTGCCAATGCTACATCATACGAAGACATTTTAGACAAATGTGTGCTTCTAACCTTGCGTTAACAGTTTGGAGAAGGCTCTTTTCTGTTCCAGCATACCTGTGCCCCTGTGTAAAAGCCAGCTCCATAAAGACATAGTTTGATGGGCTTGGTGTGGCAGAACGTGAGTAACTTGCACAGATCCTGGATCCCAACTCTACTGAACACCTTTGGGATGAATTGGAACATGGTCTTGAACTGAAACGTGCAAACCAGACTTTCTTATACAACATCAGTGCCTAACCTTACAGATGCTCAGCTGAATGGACTAAATTCCCATGGACACACTCCTAAATCTTGTAGAAAGCTTTCTTGGCAAAGTGGAAGCTGTTAAGGCTGCAAAGGTGGTGCAAACTTCATATTAACGTTGACAGTTTTGGAATGGGATGTCCAACATGCAAATACAGGTAGGATGGTCAGGTGTTCACAGACTTTTGGCCATATAGTGTATATTTTCTCAGTGTTCCTACTAGAAAAAAAGCAGACATTGTGTTGAGTCAAAAATCAGGAGGGAGATGTTTATCTTAGAGCCCTAATGTATTTGTCCCTCTTTTAGGACTGATGCATAAATCTAAGTACATTTCATATCTACATACTATAAGTGTTCATTATGGATGTGTGCAACTTTATTTGAGAGTAACCTCTGTAAATGATTTTGTAGTGTGAACAAGCTTTTGGGTTTGTCTGTTTTTGAAATGCCCCCCTCCCCCACTGTAAGAGATACCGAATACAGGCATCCAGCAGCAAGGATGTCCAGGTCTGTGTAGCTACACCTAGAAAGCTAAAGCCCGACTATACTGTATATGATTTAAGCAAGTTTATGTCAGAAACCATGAACCAGACCGAGACAGAAGTACAGTAAAATCACACTTGTTTATTATTAAAAATAAAAAGGTAAATAGAGTAAGAGCCCTTGCACACTGGGGCGGTTTGCAGGCGCTATTGCGCTAATAATAGCGCCTGCAAACCGTCCCGAAAGTGCCGCTGCTTTCATTCCAGTGTGCAAGCCCCGAGGGCTTGCACACTGGAGCGATGCGCTGGCAGGACGGTAAAAAAAGTCCTGCTAGCAGCATCTTCGGAGCGGTGAAGGAGCGGTGTGTATACCGCTCCTTTACCGCTCCTGCCCATTAAAATCAATGGGATGGCGCGGCTATACCCCTGGCAAAGCGCCTCTGCAGAGGCGCTTTGCGGTGGTATTTAACCCTTTCTCGGCCGCTAGCGGGGGATAAAACCGCCCCGCTAGCGGCCGCATACCGACGGTAAAACGCCGCTAATAATAGCGGCGTTTTACCGCCGATGCCGCCCCCCGCCCCAGTGTGCAAGGGCTCTAAGCGTAAGTCAAAGGATAGCCAGAGTCCAGTAACCAGATCGGGTAATCAGCCAAGCCAGAGTTCAGTAACCAGATCGGGTAATCAGCCAAGCCAGAGTTCAGTAACCAGATCGGGTAATCAGTCAAGCCAGAAGTTAGGGATCCAAGTAGAGGAACAGTAAGCAGGATAAGGAGCCAGAAGGGATGTCAGCAAAGCCAGTCTTTAAACAGGAACGCAGGAGATGGTTTCTTGTGATGTGACCAAGGCGAAGGCAGGAATGAAGTGAGCTGGAGATCTTTAAGTAGGCGGGACTGACTAGCAGATCCACAACAGCTGGTTAACTGTAGAGAAAGATGAGAGCTGGCAATTAGTCGACAGCGGCCAGCTCAGAAAAGGAAGGGCTGAGCCAGCCCTGACAGTTTATTAACCATGAAATAAAACCTATACAAACACTAGCAAACAAACTATACAAAGCAAACATGAAGATATCAGTGAACCATAACCAAATGAAAAATACCTAACTAGGAAACCATCTAAGTGATAGAAAATCTAACTAGCAACTAACTATAATGCAATATATACAGAAGGCAGGGTAAGATTGAATAGGTGTTGTTAGTAACAGGGCCAGGGTCATACACGGTGGATCAGGCAGGAGGAGCAAGAAATAAGTCAGGACAGGTAGAGGGTACACAGGAGCAGGTTCAAGCAGGCAGAAGAAAGATCAGGAACTGAGTAACAGGTCAGGAGGAGTACAAGGAGGGACTAAATACCCTCCCCAGAGCTAGCATCACTAGTGAACACAGAACTACAACCTACAGGTATAGGAACCACAGTTTAACTAGCAGGAGACCCAATTACTGACACCCACCCTTCTTGAAAATGAGAGAAACATGACAAAAGGTGTGGTAAGGGCAGGTCTTAAGAAAATGTGATGTTAAAGGGTGTCAAAGGGTTCAGTATAAAAAAGTTACTAGGTATCGTCAGGATTGGCTAATTTCCACAACCAAGGGAGCAAAATTTCCAAAGCCATCCCAGGGCTCCACAGTGAGTCTGGAAGCCTGGTTATTGCCAAGGCTGATGACTCCTAGTATGGAAAGTAGGGAATAAGGTTCCCCTGCAGTTTATCCTTGTGCTTGTAGAAGCTTATAATGACTCTCAGTCAGTACAGAAAAATAAAGGAAGAATAAGACATGCAGCATGAATGAACAAACTCCAGTGAGTGGAGGAAATCCTATTGGGTTCAGCAGGGAAACCTTGTTGTTGAAAGTTAAATCAATAGAGTGTTTTATTTATTACATAAATTAAGCAGCACTATGTACTTAAAACTGGCAGATGTACAGTGATTCCTTTTGTTCATGTTTTAAAATTCCAAAATCAAGGAGACTTTGTAAGAAAACTTTTTATTTTGACAGTATAATCTACATTGGGTATCCGGCTTTATAAATGACTTTAAAGATCAATTCAAGGTATGGTATATTCTTACTTAATTACATTGGTCCAGCTTAGACCAATGTAACTATGTATATACCATACCTGGCAGATGCACCTGGAAGCTGGAAATCACTAAAAAGTGACATTACTACTTCAGTGACCCTTACTTGTTTGCGGGCCCCTTTTTGAGCGGCCAGCCTAATGCCCTGAGAATACAGGAGGTCAGCAGCCTGGCATGAACGCTATTCAGAGAATGCTTTGCGTTTCCAAATTACTGCAAAGGGTTCACTGATTGGAAAAGGTGAACAAGGTAGGTGACGTCACCACCCTGCCTCTCCACCTCGTCTATGGTATGGTATATATATGCTGGACCAATTTAACTACGTAAAAATATACTATGCCTGGAACACTTCTTTAAACATTACCTTAGTTATGCAATGACCTAAAAAAGGCTGACCTCAGATTCTCCATAATGCATTTTTTACCACCCTCCTAGATAGGTGCTAGGATTAGGTAAATTTAGTACTGGCTCACTGTAATCAGTGTAGCTGTGTTTGATCGTTCTGGTCTGTTCTGTGTTTCAGTGGCTGCAGGATTGACTGCTTCCGCCGGGTTGGCCAGAAATCTTCTGGAAGTTAGTGGGCAGGAAGTTTCTAAGCAGTAGCTGAATTTTTATGCAGCAAGGCCAGTCCCTGGGGAGAGGTGCCCAGATGGTGGCTGGGAGTCTGTATAAATATTCTGAGACTGAGAGCAGTGATCAAAGCCTAGGGAGGCTGTAAGCCCCCTAGACAATTTGCAATTTTGCCATGTGCCTGAGGGTTATTTGGGCCTCAGTGGAGCTAGCTGGAGGCCTACTTTACTGAGAGTTTTCTGAAGTTAAAGGGGTTGTAAAGGTTCGCGTTTTTTCACCTTAATGCATCCTATGTATTAAGGTGAAAAAAACATCCGCCAATACCGGCCCCCCCAGCCCGCCCCCCATGTCCTCTACTTACCTGAGCCCATTCACCTGCTGCGCTCACCTCCGATGTCCTCTACGCCGCTCAGCCTTGACGTTTATTAGCTAGAGTGGATGGATTGAAAGCAGAGCAGCCTTTGGCTCACGCTGCTGTCAATCACATCTAATGACGCGGCACGCCGGGGGCGAGTGATACAGTGAGAGGCTATAGCCGTCGGCTGTATCACGGGAGCGCACCCGCAAGAACTAACCATCATGGGAGAGAGCTTGCATGAAGGTGGTTAATTCTTGCGGGGAGGAGCTGAGACAGCCGCCGAAGACCAGGTTCGGGGTCACTCTGCGCAAAACGAGCTTCACAGTGGAGGTAATTATAATATGTTTGTTATTATTTTTTTTTTTTAAATTGCCATTACAACCCCTTTAACTGAGGGGCTGTCGTCTGAGAATCTAGTCTGGTACCACAGGGTGGAAGTGTCATAGGGATATTGGAAGAACGCAACCAATTTTCAAAGGACATGAGTGAGTACCGACTGGTGAGAGAGATCCTAGTGATTGTGTCCTGTTGCCACCCCTCTTATGCTAGAATCAGTGCGTTTAAAGGGGACATTGCGTTTTGTGTCCTGAAGTGCTCAATCGATCTAATTCTTAGTTAAAGGACTTTGCTCGGATGTTGAAAGGAAGATTAATCTCCTCAAGTTGGTACCACAAAACTCAGTCCATTATTTACTTGTGCAACAAGGACTTGGCTTACCGTTCTACAAGAGAAGTTCAGTGTCCTCAAATTGTTACTTTGGGTTACTGGAGTATCGTACCTTTACCCACTACCTATCCAAGTTCTCATTAAAGCATCAAAAAGTATACCCTTAGAATGGTTAATGAGTTTGAAGAGTGATCGGAGTGTTCAGACTTCCTGATATGTGATGTGGCTGCATATGGATCTGTGTTTTTGAAAGTATAAAAAGAAAAACGCAAGCCAAGGGGATGCAAACCTTATGTAAACTAGACAGCGGCAATTGCAATTCAGATGCATCATTATAGTAGCTTAAACACGTTACTTACAGGAGTGTTTTTTTTTTTTTTTTTTAGCTCATAATGCAAGGTCTTCTTTAATGTCATTACAGTTGTGTTTCTACTATAACCCCAGAAAATCGGTGAGATCGAGTTTTATCAGCACCTGAGCCCTTATTACCCAACCTTGCAAATCTTATGAATATGCAAATGTGTGCCTGCGATGCAAAACCCATCCCTAGCTCTGCTATCGCTATCTTCATGAAAACAGTGAGACTTTAAAAGGCTGTTACAGGCAAAGGGAGAATGGAAAAAGACAGGGGAAACTGCACAACACAGGAACATAAGGATCTGCTCTATTAACCAGACAAATAAATAAATAAATGAATCGCAAAACCTACTGGGAGGACAGCTGTTGGGTTTTGTGTGCTGAACTGTACTCGGGGCCTGTGTGTATTACTGGATTTGGAAGATGCGCCAGTTGAAATTCTTGTCTGTACAAGACGGGATCAGAGTGGTACAGTCATCAAAGGACCGGTGTATTAAATGCGGCGGCCTCACTATGAACAGCATGATAATCTACTATGCTTAAAGAGAATATAATGTCTTTTTAGATTTTTTTTAGATACATATCATAGTTGGCAGCATTTTCAAATAATTTCCTGGGACACTTTCCTGCTGGGCTGCTGGTATCTAAGCTCATCATTTAAAACTCTTTTTTTTTTTGCAGAGAACTGTAAAGCTATGCTCAGCAGTGACCATACATTTATTAAAGCAACCATGCCACTACTCTAATGTACTAGAACTGACTTGGGGTTTTAAAAGCAAGCATCAATATATACTTGCAAATACCATCTATACTTCTTCTGTTAGCACTGCAAATCTCTAGATGAGGGGTCTCAAACTGGCGGCCCTCCAGCTGTTGCAAAACTACAAGTCCCATAAGGCATTGCAAGGCTGACAGTTACAAGCATGACTCCCACAGGCAGAGGCATGATGGGACTTGTAGTTTCGCAACAGCTGGAGGTCTGCCAGTTTGAGACCCCTGCTCTAGGTTTAGTAATAAATTAGTGACTTTGGGTGGTCTAGCGTTCTTAACTTCTTACTACAGTTGTTAAGCAAGTATATGTATGTATATGTAAGCTTTATCCCTGTCTCCCAATTTTGCTTATGTAGTCACGAGTCTACAAATGGCCACTTCAGCATACACAGTAGACATGTGCACTGCCGAAAAAACAAATTTGTTTTAGTTTTCGTTTCATTCGTTTTTTTTTTTTTTTGTTTGTTTGTTTTTTCGGGTCATTTGTTATGATCGCAATTCGTAACTTTGAAAATTCATGAATTTGAAAATCTGAAAATAACAAAATCCTGAAATTCTAAAGTTACTTACAAAGTTGGAAGCCTGATCCCCAGTCAGACGACTGACAAAAGTGGGGGCATGTTGGACTATTGCGGTACAATAAACATTGGTAATAATATAGAGAATATACCAGTGATATAAAATTGTATAGTAGATTTTATTGATGCAGAAAACAAATCTTTAGTAATACAATACAGCATGATAGAATTAAAAACATAGCACCAGGGGGGCAGGAGGCGGAGCCTAGCAGAGCAGACATGCATTGTTAGAGCTCCACACCGCTGAGGAGAGAAGAGAAGGACAAAGCGGAGCCTGCAGGCTCAAAAGGTATCCATTTGAACCTTTTTGCCCCAGGGAACAAACTGTGAAAGTTTGGGCAGGAAATATGGTACTGGGAGGAAACCGTGGCAGAAATAAAAATCACCTCACAAAGAGCTCACAGGCACTCACTGCAGCTGAAGCAGCTCCAGTCACCTCACAAGATACAGCATCAGGGCGCTCTCACAGACAGAAAATGTCACAGCAAGACTCTCCATTTGAGTCAGATACAGAACAAATCCTCTCACAAACTTCTCCACAAGCCTCCTCAGCATCCCCAGTAATATTATTACAATTTGAAAAGATGCTTCATAAGGCTTTAAAACAAACCTCAGACCAAATAACAAACAGCCTAACCAAAGAAATAAGAGAGCTGGGAAACCGCACCGCAGCCTTAGAAATAAAAATGGATGAAATTGAAATTACAACCCAAGAAAATATAACAGAATTGGAACAATTAAAAAAAGAGAATTTAATACTTCAAACTAAGCTCGAAGATTTCGAAAATAGAGCCAGACGTTCAAACTTGCGCATAAGGGGAATACCTGAAACTGTGACAGACCTGCAATCTACTATTACTGCTCTATTACAAGAACTAAAGCCAGATATCCCTATTGAACGTTTAGAACTGGACAGAGTACACAGAGCCCTCACAGCCAAAAAGAAAGATGGACCCCCACGTGATATAATCACAAAATTTCATTATTACAGAACGAAAGAACAAATACTAATTGCTGCAAGAGAAAAAAAGGAACTTAATTTTCAAGGACACAATTATCAAATTTTTGCTGACCTATCCCAACTTACTATTACTAAAAGACGATCCATGAAACCCCAACTAATGGAACTGCAACGCCACAACATTATGTATCAATGGGGCTTCCCCTTTTCAGTCAGATTTAACTACCAAGGTACAATTTACAGAAGCAGATCAGCAGATGAACTACAACAAACCCTTTTAAAATTAAATCTGACAGAACCCACAAGCAGCAACACTCCCACACGCAGAAGAATGGCATCTTCTTCACCTTCAGGCAGCACCAAGAAAATTTCAGAACAAAATGGGAATCATCATTCTCACAAAAGAGGCCGTTATGCCACATCATCCATGGACCAAGAAGATTCAATGGACTGACATCCTAATTCCTGATATCTCTTCATTTATTATACTAAGAGATGGTTCTCTATAAAAAACCTATATTTATAACTGAATGTAACTGCATTCTGATAGTCACACACTGTGTGGGATCATGTTACATTCCAGTTATATTTCTTATTACTTCTGATTCATATAGCCTTAGAATATATAAGTGAAATAAGGAAATTCTTGTTCAGTTATATATTATCAGGTAATAACAATAGATTTATTACTTTTTAGGACAAATATGTTCAATAATCCAGAAGTAATGGAAGCTTTTTCTTTCTTTTCTTAAAACAAATATATTATTACCTAACTAGTTCCTAGAATTATGTTTTTGTTTATTCTAATCTGAAGCAATACAACCTCAATTTTATGAGTTAACATATCTAAACAGTTGCATATGAATAAAATATGTAATTGTTTACTCTAAAAGGGTTAAAATCCCAAAATAATTCAAACTATCTTCATCAATACCAAAGTTATTAACAGTACCTTTCTAACTGAATTATTTAGCCTAGGGCAAGACTAACCATATACATCCACCCTGGAATAAATAATTTCAACAAAAGCTATATTCTGCACTCCAATTAATGAAACATCATTTTGATGTCTTTTGACATAGCACTTCTCTCCTGTAAGCGGAAGATCCGTGTACCCCCATTAGCCCTCCTCATTCTCCCAACCATATTATGTGGGAGTGTGACGAAGGCACTTATTCCCCTGAGAGAGATATTTATTCTCTTTCACGGGTAAATTGTGATTACTTGCAAAAAATAATTTATACAATGTATCATCTAATCTCATATGTTTTTTGTTTACTCTTTACTCCAGAATTCACTGGTTTCTTTTCTATCTATTCATCTCTTCAGTCCACACAGGTTGATCTGCGCAGTCAGCTCTGCATAACAAAAAGTAAGTCAAAACTATTTGATCTATTGCCATGGCACCACTGAATATACTTTCCCTGAATGTTCAGGGAATAAATGTCCCTCAAAAAAGGACCAAAGCCTTCCGTACTTTCCATAACAAGAAGGCTCACATAGTATGCCTCCAAGAAACACACTTCACCAAAGATTCTACTCCAAAATATATTTCTCCTTTTTATCAGCAAATTTACACGGCTTCTGCCTGTACCAAGCAAAGGGGAACTCTAATTGCATTTCACCGATCCACACCATTCACCTTATCATCAGAAATTAAAGACCCAGAAGGTAGATACCTGATACTCATGGGTTATATAATGGATACAGCAATCACGGTGATTTCCTACTACGCTCCTAACAAACAACCTACACCATTCCTCTCACATATATTACAAGTGATTAATACACACAAAATAGGAACAGTGATAATGTGTGGGGATTCGAACCAGGTCCTCCTCCCATTTCTAGATAAATCACCTTTTACACCATCCAAAATAACCTCTAGATTACCTTTTTCTCAACTTCTTTCCAAATACAATCTGGTAGATTCGTGGAGAGAAAGTAACCCAATGAAAAAGAAATTCACTTATTTTTCGCACCCTCATCAAACCTTCACCAGAATAGATCATATTTTTCTAACAATAGGAATGATACCATAAATTATTGCATCAGATATAATTCCGATTCCGTGGTCTGACCATAATGCAGTATACACTACTATAGCCTCAGCCATACCAAAAGCGCATGACCCAACGTGGTACTTACCGGACATAATGCTCAAACACCCACTACATCAGATGGCCATTGAACAAGCTTTAAAGGAATACATATCAATTAATAATACAACAGACATCTCCCCAATAACACTGTGGGAAGCTCATAAGCCTGTCTTGCGTGGTACAATACAAAGACAAATGGCACTATTTAAACGGGAACGCAAAAATCTAGCAAAAAAACTAGAACTCAATTTTAATGCAGCCTACATATCATTTCAAGATAATCCATCTCAGAGTACAAAATCTCATCTGGAAAAATCTAGATTGGAATACGATCTATTTCTCACTGAGTCAGTTGATAAATCCCTCAAACGCTCCAAACACAATTTCTACATGAATACAAACAAACCAGGTACATATTTGGCTCGGGCATTAAATTCAACTAACAAATCTTTCAAACCAATACGTTTGAAATTATCAAAAAATGTTTACACTTGTAATCCAGTTAAAATAGTCCATAAATTTCACTCACATCTCGCAACTTTATATAAGACAAACAATGAATTTAATCCTACAGAGGCTGAATCCTTCTTCTCAAAAATAACCTTACCTGAGTTATCTCAGAATCAAAAAAGCAGTTTGGATGAGCCTATAACTACAGATGAAGTTGCTAACGCCATAAAAGACCTAAAACTTAACAAAAGACCAGGCCCAGACGGCTACTCGGCTTTATACTATAAAACATTCTCAGAAATACTCTCTCCCATTCTCACTGAAACTTTTAACAAACTTCTAGATGGACATTCTTTTCGGCAAGAAACACTAATGGCAATTGTTTGTATGATCCCAAAACCCCTTTCTGATGATACTTCCTGTGTGAATTATCGGCCTATCTCTCTGTTAAACCTCGATATTAAATTATTAGCAAAAATAATAGCAAAACGCCTCAATAGCATTATAGGAAAATTAATACATAGAGATCAAGTAGGCTTCATGCCAAATAGACAGGCAGGCGATAATATACACAGGGCAGTGTTATTGGCACATATTGCTAAAAAACGGAAAATCCCTTTATGTTTTCTATCTCTCGATATTAAGAGGGCATTTGACACAGTATCCTGGCAATATATGCAATACTCATTACAAAAATGGGGTTTTGGACCCCACTTTTTAACATGGATCAAAGCATTATATAATAAACCCAAAGCCTATATAAAATATGCTGGATACAAATCTGAAGCCTTTAATATCGAAAGAGGTACCCGACAGGGTTGCCCATTATCTCCCTTATTATTTGCCCTTATACTCGAACCCATGGCCCAATACATCAGAACAAACCAAACTATAACTGGCATTGAAGTAGGAGGTATTACACACAAATTATGTATATTTGCAGACGATATATTACTTTTTCTATCATCACCACAGGTCTCTGGTCCTAACTTAATACCAGCTCTTGATGGATTTGCAGCCCTATCCGGCCTTATGATTAATCCTAAGAAATGCCTAATGCTTAATATTTCACTCACAAACATGGAATTGATCCCGGCTAGGGCTGCACTCCCATTCACATGGGCAGAAAAATCAATCCCATATCTTGGAATTCATTTAACAGCATCTCATTCTGACTTATTCTCAACCAATTATCCTCCTGTATTAAGACAGATCACAAATCTAATAAAACAATGGTCGCAACTTCCTTTATCCTGGATAGGGAAGATTAATGCAATCAAAATGACTATTCTACCCAAATTGCTTTATCTATTCAGAGTCCTCCCTATTCCAATTCCTTCCTATTTTTTGAGAATAGTACAAAAAAGAGCAACTTCGTTTATATGGGGCTCTTCTAAACCACGTATACCTATACACACACTACATCTTCCCAAAAATAAAGGAGGCCTGGGATACCCTAATTTTACTAACTACTACAGAGCAGCACATTTGGCCAGTCTGTCCAAATACCATGCAAAACAGGAAATCCCATTATGGGTATTTATAGAGGCTTCAGAAAATGACCCACTATTAATATCAAATTTATTATGGCTTGATCCTAAAGACCGCTTTAAAATTCATAATCCCATAACTAAACACTTCTTATCTCTCTGGGATAAACTAAAAACCAAATATCAGTTACAATCTCCACACAATCCTCTCCTTTCTTTTATCAGAAATCCGGCCTTTTATCCGGCATGGATCTACCCAAATTCTTTTAAAGCTTGGACAACATCAGGCATTCAGACACTAAATGACTTCATAGCATCTAAATCATTCCTTTCATTCCCATCGCTTAGAGAAAAATATGATCTACCAAACTCTGAGATATTTAGATATCTCCAAATCAAAAATTTCTATACACCATTCCTAAAGGGGGATACACCATTATCCCAATTATCCATTTTTGAATCAATCTGTACAAAAGATCCACTTGCTAAAGGTACAATTTCATCACTTTATAATCAATTATATGGAGTAGCAAATCTTAATAGACCCTCTTACGTTCAGAGGTGGGAGGAGGACCTGGGACGAACTTTAGAAGACACGGACTGGTCTAACATATGGCTCACATCTAAGTCATCTTCACCCAACATCTTAGCACTGGAGACAAATTATAAAGTCCTAACTCGCTGGTACCTTGTACCCGCTAGAGTGGCAAAATATTCACCTAATACCTCAGCTCTTTGTTTTCGAGGATGCCCAGAAATAGGCACATATTTACACATATGGTGGACGTGCCCAGTAATCCAAACCTTCTGGAAGGAAGTCTTCGTGATTGCATCTAAAATATTTAAAAAAATAATACAACCAGATCCATATTTAACTTTACTTAATCTAAAACCGGAATGGTTAACACTCTCTCAATTCAAACTTATGATCCAACTAATAACGGCTGCAAAACAAACAGTGGCCAAGGCATGGAAATCTCCTACATTGGTACTAGCAGAAACAATTCACAGAATGAATAATACAATGTCCCATGCTAAGATGGTAGCCATCGATCAAAATCAAATTCCAAAATTTGAAAAACTTTGGCATCCTTGGATAAAACAACAGTTCCTGTCAAACTTCAATGACTCTGTCCTGTTGCCATGGTAACAGATTAAATGACTTACAGAGACACCCATTCTAAGGCTTCAAAGAGAACTAAAAAGAATAATAAACTGACGAGCAGGACAACCTTGTGGACCATACCTCTACCTTTCAACCCTTTTTCTTCTTTTTCTTTCCTTTTCTCCACCTTACGATTAAAGCTCATTATCAGAATTTATTTGACCTATATACACTCTACTTGTAAACAATATGTATAGTAGGTATAAATCATTTAAATACCTACAAAAGTAACTAAGGAAATGATATATATCTTTAATTTGGGTTTACGTAAACCCAATGTTTAATATTTGAAATTTCATTATATTTACCTATAGAAACCCTACTGTAAAACAATGAGCTTACTTTATAGATCCTTGTAAACTTACTTTATGTATCTTTATAACATTGTATACTCAATAAACTTCTTTTGACAAGGAAAACATAGCACCAGGTGGGGTCGTAGTTGTACAATAAGACAATTGATCTCAGAAGTCAATTCCTCGACTAGTTTCGCGGGCATAACCGCTTCGTCAGGAGGGAGTCTGAGGATGGTTTATTTTGGCTAAACCTAACAAAGTGAAAAAAGGTACAATGTGATTTGCCAAAAGACATCTACAGTAAAATTAGTATTGTTGCATCATGATTAAAAACATATAATAAAGGTTACAGGGGGAAAGGACAAATCTGCTTACCCATGTCCCAGTTGACCCCAAGCGCGGGGCTCCACCACCCTGGAGTGATCTCCCACGCCGACCCGGGGGAGCTACAGCGATGACGAGGATAATAGGGATGAAATAATTAGGATGGTTGGGTATACTAAGTTGCCAATCTAAAACGAGTGAACAAGTGACACATTGGATAGTGAGGGAAATAGATTAGTGAAAGTGTGGGGACTGATGTGAGGGTTGCAAATTGCAAACCAAGAGAGATGAAAGGGTGCGAGGGTAGCATAAAAGTTATAATACCAATGTGAAGAGGTGGGAACATTGGTTGGATATAGTGTAGGAAGATAAAGGCTTGAAGGGGAGGGAGAACGAAAGGGGAGGGAGGACTTAAGAAGTAAGGGACCAGGACAAGGGTGACGGAAAAAGGAGGAAAGGCAAGAAAGTGAAAAAACTGGAGGGGGGGAGAAGGGGAAGGGGAACCGGGAAAGGGGGGGGGGTTTGGTGATATGTGAAGTAATTGAGGGCATAGTAATACCTGATGCTGAGGTAAAAACATAGGGAGGTACCCGGGAAGGCACCCAGAAAGGGGCCAATACCATGTGAGGCCGAAGGAGGGCTATTAAGAACTGCAGGCAGCGGGCGGAAGCGGGATGCAGCATATTCGCCCATGCCTGGAGCATCTAAATGGGAGAAAACGTACAGTCAATATAAACCCATGCTGGTGCCCTAAGGTACGGGACAGCAAGATAATAGGGTAAATAGAGTAATCCCTTGTGACTTACTATAAGCTGGCCATATTGCACGATGCCCGGGACCCGGAACCGACCGTTATGCCCGCGAAACTAGTCGAGGAATTGACTTCTGAGATCAATTGTCTTGATGTACAACTACGACCCCACCTGGTGCTATGTTTTTAACTCTATCATGCTGTATTGTATTACTAAAGATTAGTTTTCTGCATCAATAAAATCTACTATACAATTTTTTATCACTGGTATATTCTCTATATTATTACCAATGTTTATTGTACCACAATAGTCCAACATGCCCCCACTTTTTTCGGTCGTCTGACTGGGGATCAGGCTTCCAACTTTGTAAATTATTGATTCCTGGATGATGGTACATGTTTATAGTTTTTACCTTAATATCTTATCATAGAGGCCACCTGTTTACATATACATTTTGGGTGGATAACACACCCGGCACTATGTTGAGTGAGAATCATTGAGTGAGCTGTTTGAGTGGACAGGGCTATTGGTCTGCCCTCCACCTCCCTGGCCCCAATTATCCCACCCTTAATTTTTAATCAACCCCCATCGACCATTTGCTTGTCTCTTTGGGGGGGGCCTCTTTCAATATTCATCATTACTCGTTGCTTACCACTACCTCCTACACATTAACCCTGATGCAACCCTCCATGACAGACGCCCATCAGGCCGAGCAGACGCATTTAACTTGGCTACCCGCCCAATCTCCCACATGGTTGTACCCAACCATGTGATAATTGTCCTCGGCCCTCACTGATATACATTGCATTATGTAGTTAAGTCTTTATGGGTTTATGTCATTCCGGTGAATTGCATCAGTTCTAGGGTATTCATGAATCCCTAATTTACCAATTTAAAGTTTCATTATGTTATTTTTTATCACACTTATATCATCAATATGTTATTTTTCATTAATGTTTGTTTTCATCAACTGTTTATATATTCTGTATACTGGGACTTTCTGCTTCCCCTTCCTTGTCCCCTGACCCGGGCGCTGGTGTGCGGTCCTCCCCTGTGTTTTTCCGCGGCGGCCCGGTGGGGTCCCTGGCGGGGAGGACGGTCTTGGACACGGGACCGCCCCCTCCTCTTGCACTGGCCCTGGCAGGGACTCTGTTCCCGTAGCCTCAGGGCAGGTGCGCATGCGCGGGCGCGCGATCATCTCGCGTGCGCGCTGTGTGGGACCTCTGACCCTGCGACGTCATGCGCTGGCATCCTACGGGCATGTGGTTAGCGTCACTCAGTTGGGAGCTATTAATAGCAGGCTTTACCTGTCTGTTCATTGACGGTCGGTTCCGGGTCCCGGGCATCGTGCAATATGGCCAGCTTATAGTAAGTCACAAGGGATTACTCTATTTACCCTATTATCTTGCTGTCCCGTACCTTAGGGCACCAGCATGGGTTTATATTGACCGTGCGTTTTCTCCCCTTTAGATGCTCCAGGCATGGGCGAATATGCTGTATCCCGCTTCCGCCCGCTGCCTGCAGTTCTTAATAGCCCTCCTTCGGCCTCACATGGTATTGGCCCCTTTCTGGGTGCCTTCCCGGATACCTCCCTATGTTTTTACCTCAGCATCAGGTATTACTATGCCCTCAATTACTTCACATATCACCAAAACCGCCCCCCCTGTTCCCGGTTCCCCTTCCCCTCCCCCCCCTCCAGTTTTTTCACTTTCTTGCCTTTCCTCCTTTTTCCATCACCCTTGTCCTGGTCCCTTACTTCTTAAGTCCTCCCTCCCCTTTCGTTCTCCCTCCCCTTCAAGCCCTTATCTTCCTACACTATATCCAAGCAATGTTCCCACCTCTTCACATTGGACAGTAAGAGTAAGATTTACTTTGAGTTGACCTTTTGTTTCATTAGATCTTTAACGAATTACCAAATCATGTCGAATTCATTCGTATCCGTTATAATTTCTTTTGTATTAATTGCAATTCAAAATTTATGTATGTATATTGATTCGTAATAACAATTTGTAGTTTGGAAAGTTGTTTGTTTATTGAATCTGTTAACACACAATGACAATATCTCTTCTCCTCTGCTCAAATACAATACAAAGCCCCTCTCACTCAGTTCTCACTTTGCCAGTAATCCGGCCTCCAGCACAAAATTAATCAGCTGATTGGACTGTAAGATTTACTTTGAGTTGACCTTTCGTTTCATTAGATCTTTAACGAATAACCAAATCATGTCCAATTCATTCGTATCCGTTATAATTTCTTTTGTATTAGTTGCAATTCGATATTTATGTATGTATAATGATTCGTAATAACAATTTGTAGTTTGGAAAGTTGTTTGTTTATTGAATCTGTTAACACACAATGACAATATCTCTTCTCCTCTGCTTAAATACAATACAAAGCCCCTCTCACTCAGTTCTCACTTTGCCAGTAATCCGGCCTCCAGCACAAAATTAATCAGCTGATTGGACTGTAAGATTTACTTTGAGTTGACCTTTTGTTTCATTAGATCTTTAACGAATTACCGAATCATGTCGAATTCATTCGTATCCGTTATAATTTCTTTTGTATTAGTTGCAATTCGACATTTATGTATGTATATTGATTCGCAATAACGATTTGTAGTTTGGAAAGTTGTTTGTTTATTGAATCTATTAACACACACAATGACAATATCTCTTCTCCTCTGCTCAAATACAATACAACACCCTTCTCACTCAGTTCTCAGGAATGCACTTTGCCAGTAATCCGACCTCCAGCACAAAATTAATCAGCTGATTGGACTGTAAGATTTACTTTGAGTTGACCTTTTTTTTTCATTAGATCTTTAACGAATTACCGAATCATGTCAAATTCATTCGTTATATCCGCTATAATTTCTTTCGTATTCGTTAAAATTCGTAATTTTTTTATTCGGACATTTAAATGCAACCGAATGTCCGAAAGATTCAAAATTCGGCCAAATTTCGATTCGTTACTAAACTAATTGCACAAGCCTACATTGGTTGTCAATGGGAAGAATGCAATCCTTACAGTGGTCAAACTGCAACCCCTACAGATGGTTAGAAGATTATCGGCTTCATGCAACTGGTTCTACCAAGTGACATTGACCCCAGAATCATGCAGGCACTATCAAATAGGTGGTGAATCAGCCACAGATCAAGGAACCCCTAGCAAGCTCTGGAGGAACCCTAGGGTTCAATGGAACCCTGGTTGAGAATGGCTGTCCTAGATGTTTGCTAAAATATATTTAGACGTTACATTTACCTGTTACCTGTAATTTAACTGTGAATAATAAACTGCAAGAAAAAGATGTAGTTTAGTTTGATGACATCTGCATTGTAAAAAAAAAAGTTTGGAAATTCTCTAAAAGGTGTAAAAGTTGAACAAATCCAAAAATATTATGATGTATCAGTTTGTTAAAAATGAGAAAGGCCCTCTTCACCTCCAGTGACTCTGTTATACATCTATACTAGCGGCATATTATACTAATTAAGGGAATGTTGGGGCAAGATGTAAAATTCAGCTGCCCAGCCAGGCTTCTTGTATCTGAACAGGGGGTACAAAGTACAGGAAGATGTAGTCGTCCATGCCAGTAGAAATATGTCTGCTTTGCCGCAAAGGATATGATTAATATTTCATTTTTTTTTCTTCCTTTTTTACTTTCTCAATACTCAGTAAAGTTAAGAAGGCTCTAAGGCTTCCAATAACAGAACACCGTAAATTTATTCCACAGCCTCTGACACAGGAAACTTGGCACAGCTTTTTTTTTTTGATTGCCTATGTTTTGAATTGCAGTGTCTGTTTCAGGAGATAGAATTCGAGTCTCATCACAGACGGTTATGGTGGGCTGCTCCTAGAGGGGGTGCAACTGAGCTAATACCCCTTGCCTGTCTATGGATTTCAAGAGCGAGTCTCAGAAACAAGTCGAATCTGTTGGTGAACTGCTAATGATACCCACATTGCAAATGTGCTGAAGTCAAAATAATGTCAGTTCAGTTCATAATATTCTGAGGTTTATGTAGTTTTTTTGTTACCAGAGTCTAAAAGACTCCCCGTTATTCCTAATGTGATTCAGTGTTGCTTAACTCCAAAGGAGCAGCTAAATACCAGCCAGTCCTGAGATTTGCACAGGCCTGCCATAAAGCACTGGCAACTCGTAGCTTAAACAGGATTTTTCTTTGGCTTTTGGCAGCTGAATGATGTGGCGGTGGAGACAAAGGAAGGTAAGTATAAGGTGTTGGGAAGGGTTACGTTAAAATGAACCCTTTGCTTCGCCTTGCGTAGACAGAACCACAGGTTCACAAGCTGCAGGAGACGATCGTGACGGTAGGTGTTGGCAGCTTATTCTTACAGCGGCCTGACCCTGCTGACTATTTAGAATATTTCTTCCAGCAAGAAAGTTGTTGGACGCCTCTGAAAGCTTGCTGAACCCTATGCTCTTCAGACTTGTGTTTACCAGCCAACATTAAACCACGGCTGTATGTACGAGGTCTTATTATTGCAGAATTACGCAGAAGATCGTTGGTGTTTTTAGTGGTGTGTAAAAAAAACTAAAGATAAAATATCACAAGAAAAATTTGAGTATGTAACGTATTTAGAAATCACATGCAGCTTTTTATTCGATAAATAAGTATATCTAATTGCAGCCAGTATGAAACTGGCCATAAATGGATCCAAATCCATCCAGTTTAGCAGGGACTGGACAAGTTTAGATCCATGTATGGGCAAGCTGATTGTACCCAAACTGATCCATCAATTGACTTAGGTACAACCAGCCTGTCAGATATTTCTACATATGATTACTGCCAGTGGCTATAGCCCAGGGGTCTCAAACTGGCGCCCCTTCATCTGTTTTTGCCAAACTACAAGTCCCATCATGAGAAGAACTCACCCGAGCTCAATCGCTATATAGTATAGTTGGTGCTTAGAGTAGTCGGTGCTCTGGCTAATTAAGCTCACAAAAGATCCATAGAAAGTACAGGACGGCAACTCGACAGCTTCTCCATAAAAAACATTTAAGCGTTACAGCAATAACGTCATCCAAAAAGCTGACGCGTTTCGCCTCTGCCTATAAGAGTCATGCTTGTAACTGTCATCTTTGCAATGCCTCATGGGACTTGTAGTTTCGCAACAGCTGGAGGGCCACCAGGTTGAGACGCCTTCTATAGCCAACAGCTGTAACCATTGCTTTCTGCTGGCCAGGATGGCTATCCACTCCACCCGCTGGCGGAATACAATAGCTCCATGGTAGGCATTTGCCCATCAACACTGAATGTTTTTGATGGAGAAGCAAGAAATTTTCTTACCTTCCACCCATGGTGGAAGGAAAGAAAATCAAGTAATCTATGGACTGTCTAAGTATCTGAATTTTATGTTGTATCAGCTTCTTGTGGTTACTTGTGTGTCTATTATTATTATTATACAGGATTTATATAGCGCCAACAGTTTACACAGCGCTTTACAGTATAAAAGGGAGACAATACAGTTATAATACAATAAAATACAAGAGGATTAAGAGGGCCCTGCTCAGAAGAGCTTACAATCTAATAGGGTGGGGCAGGTGGTACAAAAGGTTGTAACTGTGGGGGAATGAGCTGTTGCAAGTGGTAGGAGATTAGTTGGAGACGTGATAGGCTTTCCTGAAGAGATGATTTTCAGGGATCGCCTGAAGGTAGCAAGAGTAGGGGATAGCCGGACAGGTGGAGGTAGCGAGTTCCAGAGGGTGGGAGAGGCTCTGGAGAAATCCTGGAGACGAGCATGGGAGGAGGAGATGAGAGAGCTTGAAAGCAGGAGGTCTATGGGAATGCTTAACCATTCTTCCAGAAGCGCATTTGTAAGGTCAGACACTGATGTTGGACGAGAAGGCCTGGCTTGTAGTATCCACTCTAATTCATCCCAAAGGTGTTTTATCGGGTTGAGGTCAGGACTCTGTGCAGGCCAGTCAAGTTCCTCTACCCCAAACTCGCTCATCCATGTCTTTATGGACCTTGCTTTGTGCACTGGTCCAAATGATTTTGGTGGAGGGGGGATTATGGTGTGGGGTTGTTTTTCAGGAGTTGGGCTTGGCCCCATAGTTCCAGTGAAGGGAACTCTTAAGGCATCAGCATACAAAGACATTTTGGACAATTTCAAGATCCCAACTTTGTGGGAACAGTTTGGGGATGGCCCCTTCCTGTTCCAACATGACTCCTGACCGCAACCCGATAGAACACCTTTGGGATGAATTAGAGTGGAGACTACAAGCCAGGCCTTCTCGCCAGTAGCTTTGCAGTGAGTCTTTCAACATTTTTTAACATTTTTGCAATAGCGTTTATTAGCGTTTTTTTCAATGGATCAAAAACGTTAAACGCTGGTGAGCCAGGTTTTTGAGCGTTTATCGATGTTTATCAGCATTTATGAGCGCATGACGTTTTTTGTGGTCAGAAAAACAACTCCTGAACATGATTTTATGGCGTTCAGAAAACAGACCATAAACTCCACTGCTGATAAACATCCAAAAACGACCATGTGTGCGTGGACACATAGGATAACATAGAGGGGAGTTTATGAGCTGTTAAAAAAAATGCCCAAACTCCCAAAAACGGCTGTTTATGAGCTTCAGTGTGCATGGAGCCTTAGAGCGGAGACTGCGAGCCAGGCCTTCTCGCCCAACATCAATGCCTGACCTCATAAATGCGCTTCTTGAAGTATGGTCAAACATTTCCATAGACACACTCCTAAACCTTGTGGACAGCCTTCCCAGAAGAGTTGAAGCTGTTATAGCTGCAAAAGGGTGGGTCAACTCAATATTGAACCCTACGGACTAAGACTGGGATGCCACTAAAGTTCATGTGCGTGTAAAGGCAGGCGTCCCAATACTTTTGACAATATAGGCATATGGACAAGAAACATGCTGATAGGAGGAAAGAGCAATCTGCTGAGCTCCTCAGTCAGCTGAGTCTCCTTCACTGTCCAATCACAGGCTGGAGAGGGGAGGTTGACCAAGCTGTACTGTATATTTTATTTGTGGAACACCAAACTAGAGAAGGGAGGTAAACTAATGGAAAAGGAAAGGGCAATAGCTATTCATACTAACAAAGGGGACATTAGGGAAATTATTTAATAGGAAATCTAAGAATGTTTTTTTCAAGGGCAGAAGATAGGACAATCCTACCAAAGAGACACGATAAACAGAGGTCAGTTGGCATGCACAAGGACAAAACAGAGAAGGGTAGATGCCCCTAAAAACAATTTAAATTTCTTCCCAGGTATTTCAGAAAATTCCATCTTCTGATGTAAATGCAGAATGTTAGAAAAAAAAACGAAATCTTCAATCTTTCATTGGTGAAACCTGAATAAACATCACAGAAGAGTGGTTGAAAATGGACTTACCTTTATCCCAACATCTAATTTTATTTGATTTGATTGGATTAAGGACCTACACTTATTTCCAAGGAAGCTGTCACTGACCAAAGAACATGTAAAGGATAAAATTAGGGGTAGTGTTGAAAGTCCAACAGTGGAAGAAATGTCAACTTTGGGACTACTTGAGTCCTTACTGAAATAAAATAGAACAACTGAGAGAGAAGTATTAGGTCCCTTCACAAATCTTAATCACCTCTTCTTTCACAGGTTTTCCAAATATCCAACTATGGATGAAGTTAGTGGAGAATAAACTCCAGAATCTGAGTTTGAATAGTAAATTGATGAGGATCAAACATAACCTTTGAAGTAATGAGAGTCAAGCATTGAGAGATCTTGAATCCAATAAAAAATATTATAATCAAACCTGCAGATAAAGGTGGGAACATCATGATGATTGATAAGGATAACTATCTGAAGACTATAGGGAAGATCACACAGGTATCAACAATAAATGGAGGATAATTTAATTTAATTTGAATGGAAATAGATATTAAAAAACTAGTTTTAATTCCTCCTAATTTTGTTACATAGTAGGTGAGGTTGAAAAAAGACACAAGTCCATCAAGTCCAACCTATGTGTGTGATTATATGTCAGTATTACATTGTATATCCCTGTATGTTGCGGTCGCTCAGGTGCCTATCTAATTGTTTTTTTGAAACTATCGATGCCCCCCGCTGAGACCACCACCTGTGGAAGGGAATTCCACATCCTTGCCGCTCTTACAGTAAAGAACCCTCTACTCAGGTTAAGGTTAAACCTCTTTTCTTCTAATTTTAATGAGTGGCCACGTGTCTTGTTAAACTCCCTTCCGCCAAAACGTTTTATCCCTTTTGTGGGGTCACCAGTACGATATTTGTAAATTGAAATCATATCCCCTCTCAAGTGTCTCTTCTCCAGAGAGAATAAGTTCAGTGCTCACAACCTTTCCTCATAACTAAGATCCTCCAGACCCTTTATTAGCTTTGTTGCCCTTCTTTGTACTCGCTCCATTTCCAGTACATCCTTCCTGAGGACTGGTGCCCAGAACTGGACAGCATACTCCAGGTGCGGCCGGACCAGAGTCTTGTAGAGCGGGAGAATTATTGTTTTATCTCTGGAGTTGATCCCTTTTTAATGCCAATATTCTGTTTGCTTTGTTAGCAGCAGCTTGGCATTGCATGCCATTGCTGAGCCTATCATCTACTAGGACCCCCAGGTCCTTTTCCATCCTAGATTCCCCCAGAGGTTCTCCCCCCAGTGTATAGATTGCATTCATATTTTTGCCACCCAAATAGATTATTTTACATTTTTCTACATCATTTGCCATGTAGTTGCCCACCCCATTCATTTGTTCAGGTCTTTTTGCAAGGTTTCCACATCCTGCGTAGAAGTTATTGCCCTGCTTAGCTTAGTATCGTCAGCAAATACAGAGATTGAACTGTTTACCCCATCATCAAGGTTGTTTATGAGCAAATTAAATAGGATTGGTTCCAGCACAGAACCCTGGAGGACCCCACTACCCACCCCTGACCATTCTGAGTACTCCCCATTTATCACCACCCTCTGAACACGCCCTTGTAGCCAGTTTTCAATCCATTTACTCACTCTATGGTCCATGCCAACGGACCTTATTTTGTACAGTAAACGTTTATGGGGAACTGTGTCAAATGCTTTTGCACAATCCAGATACACCACGTCTACAGGCCTTCCTTTATCTAGATGTCAACTCACCTCCTCATAGAATAGAAAAGTAGGAACCCTGGAATAGGGAACCTATGTACCCCCCGATACAGCGGGACTTTTTAGGCGAACAAAACAATTGAGTTTTATAGTAAAATCCTTATTTATTTTATTAGAAAAAAAGAAGCATAAAAACAGGACAAACTACTACTACTACTACTGGGATATCCCAAAATATGTAAACTGTTCTTGCTTGTCTTTTCAGAACACGCCTTGATACATATATTTTTCTCTTGACAATATGCCTCTGAAGAAGGGACATCGTCCTGAAACATGTCAGGCTTATAGAGAAATATGTATTTATGGACAAAGTATATAATGTTTCAGAATGAAAGGAAATCTACTGTATAGGCACTTTTGTACAGGTCTATGTCTAGTTTGTCCTGTTTTTATGCTTCAAGGATTTTACTATAAAACTCAATTGTTTTGTTCGCCTAAAAAGTCCTGCTGTATCGGGGGGTGCATAGGTTCCCTATTCCAGGGTTCCTACTTTTCTATACTAATTTGGGATGTTGGCAACATACTGAAGGTGATGCAATTTCCCTTCCATGGTTCATATATATATATATATACACCTTCTCATAGAAGGTTAATAGATTGGTTTGGCAAGAACGTTTCTTCATGAATCCACTCTGATTACTGCTAATGATACCGTTCTCATTACTAAAATCTTGTATATAGTAATCTAATAATTGCTGCTTTTTATGTTTCCTATATTGTATAAAAATAAATAATAGACATGTGCAGAATAGAAAAATTAATGGATAGATTCATAATGTTACTAATTTAATCTTATTGATTTGTTTCGTTCAGTTTCTATTAGTTAAATTTCTTTTTGTTTATAAATTTTTAAATGAATTCCAAATTTTCATAACGATTCAAATTCGGATCAGTCAAAAAATAATCGACAGATTAGAATTCTCTGTAAAAAATGGCTGGTTATAAGGAGAGAGCCAGGAAGCCAGCCGCTGCGTCCTTAACAACCGGTGACTCATCAGCTGTCAGCGGGCTTCTCCACTGAGAGCTGAAATGTAAACAAAAGAATGCCTGCAATAGAAAATTCCGAAAAAACAGCATGGGGTTCCCTTTGGGTCTGATATGAATCTTAAGGGGAACACCATGCCAAAATGTAAAAAACGGTGTGAGGTCCCCCCACGATCCATACCAGACCCTTATCCGAGCATGCAGCCTGGCAGGCTAGGAAAGGGGGGGACGAGCGAGTGCCCCCCAACCAGGTGGATGGACGGACGAGTCAGTGTGTATTTACATGTTAAAAGACAATGAGAACCTATATAGTGCTCACTGTTATTTTGTTTAACCAGTTTAATACTGGGCACTTTTACCCCCTTCCTGCCCAGGTATATTTTCAGCACTGTCACACTTTGCTTTGCAATTGCGCGGTCATGCAATGTTGTACCCCTATGACATTTTTATCACTTTTTTTTGAGACAGATAAAGCTTTATTTTGGTGGTACTTAATCACAACTGTTTTTTTTATTTATTTTGCTAAACTAAACGAAAAAATACAGAACATTTTGGGGGAAAAAATGTTTTTCTTAGTTTACAGCAAGGCCCGGTTCACACTGATGCGAGTTCATAACGAATGCGATGCGTCAAAAACACTTTAAATTCGCATGTCATCCCTAAAGTCATTGTTTTCAATGACGGTCGTTCACATACATGCGTTGCGATTCCTCTACAAATGCGATGCGATTAAAAAAAAAGGGTCTTGTGCGAGTTTACTGCGTTGTGAATTTTAGCCTCCATAGACATCAATGTAAATCATTCTTGAATCGCATTGATGGTTCACATATGTGCGAATTCCACCACACTACTCTCCACAAAAACCAGGAAGTACACAGGAAGTTAACACCTTTTTTTTTTTTTTTTTCCATTATGATTCTATTGGCAAGAACATCAATCGCAGCTATGTCCAACTCTTGAAATTCGCATTAAAATCGTGGTAAATTCGCACCTCACACAGGACAAAAAACGGAACAATTTCACACCGCAGCAGTGTGAACCGAGCCTAAATGGACGTGACCTGACACACACTATATAAAATACATGACGGCCTCCATCCCTGATTTGGTAGGTAGAAAGGAAGATGTTGTGGGACTTTAAATAAAGGAACGTCATGTCAGGAGAAAATAACATAGAAATGAAGTTACAGTACATGATTTATTTATTCCAGTCTAGAATACACATCAGATATTTTGTATCAAATAGGTAGTCAGAAGACTTACACTAAATATGCTGCTCATAGCATGCAATACAGATAAAAAATAGACATGGCAAATATACAAGATATAATAAATAGATTGAAAAACATATGTAATAGAGACAAGTAATGCCGTGTACACACAACCGGACTTTTCGACAGCAAAGGTCCGACAGTACGAATCCGCCGGACAATCCGATCGTGTGTGGGCTTCATCGGACTTTTGCTGTCGAAAAATCGAACGGACTTTAGAAATAGAACATGTTTCAATTCTTTCCAACGGACTCGAGTCCGGTCGAAAAATCTGTTCGTCTGTATGCTAGTCCGACGGACAAAAAAACGACGCAAGGGCAGCTATTGGCTACTGGCTATCAACTTCCTTTTTCTAGTCCGGTCGTATGTCATCACCGTCGAATCAGTCAGACTTTGGTGTGATCGTGTGTAGGCAAGTCCGTTGCGTTGGAACTCCGTCGGAACTCCGTCGAAAGTCCGTCAAAAAGTCCTTCGGAGTTCAGTCCGTCGAAAGTCCGCTTGTGTGTACACGGCATAACTGTTGGCATCTAGTGGCACTCAACGCTTTTCCTGACATTACAGCCATTCATCAGGAGTGTTGTGAAGTAATATACTGAGAAGGAAATGAACAGGGGTTAATGATAATGCCCTTAGAATAATGGAGGACTGAGGGATTATATCCCAACAAGGTGGGGATAGATTGGGATACTTACTACACAGCCTCTAGGCCAGGTCCAGTATCTGCCAAGGAAGACGGGGGGTAACGGGCATGATGTCTCCCCCAGGGTTGAGACGGGGGAACCCTCCAGGGATCGGAGAACAGCGCCCAGAGCCAAACACAGTGGTCACAGCATGATCTAATAGACTATGTGTGCACGAAAAGTGCATAGTGTTCCTACAAAAAATGTTTCAAATAGGGATTAATTATATGTGTAAAAGTGTAAGGATAATGTGACAAAATGTCTATGTGTTCCCACAAGGGGACTACATGAGGGGGTGTATGTGAAATAAAACCAAGTAGAGGGAAGAAAAAAACATACCAAAAGAGGGTAACCTGTGTGTGGGATCAGTGTGTGCTTCCTTGTAATTGAGTCAAGCAAATGAACCATCGGCTGTTCCAAGGCTAACTTTTCTTAGTTTCTGTTATAACATTTTTCTTCTTCACTGATGTGTGCTGATTAGGTTGCATTGATGGTCTCTGATGAGGCTGCACTGATAGGTAGCACTGATGAGTACTAATAGGTGGCACTGATGGGCATTGATAGGCAGCACTGATGAGTACTAATAGGTGGCACTGATGGGCATTGATAGGCAGCACTGATGGCACAGTTAGGCATTGATGGACACTGAAAGGCTGCACTAATGAGCACTGATAGGCAGCACTGATGGGCATTAATAGACTGCACTGATGGGCACTGATGAAGAGCCACTGATATGCAGCACTGTAAGACACTGATAGGCACTGATGAGGAGGCACTGACAGGTGGCACTGATGGGCACTGATAGGCAGCACTGGTAGGGCTGCACTGATATTCAGGGCACTGATGACCAGTGCCCTGATTATTAGTGTAAACAATGTGCTGACAGGCTTGTCCTCACACAGGCACAGCATGAGAGGAAAGGACTGCCGATAACGGGCAAGTCTGCTAACATTTGATCAGCTGTGATTGGACACATATGCCCAGGGGGTGCACTGGAGTCAGGGTTCTGGGAGGACGTTCATGGATGTCCAACCAGAACTTAACAACTGCGCTGTAGCCATCTTTTGACTATAGTGCGATCAAGAAGTCATTAAAAAAGCATAAAAACAGAAAGCCGCACGACTTGACAATGGATTGGGTCCTTTGATGGATCAATAAAGGATCCAGTGCATGGCCATCCGTCCTGACGGTTGCAGCGGTGACTTTTTAAAGCTGTATAGGCTCATGTCTGGTCTTAATACACGTGAGTGGCTTTTTATTTTATGCTTTTTTAAATAAAATAACAGTGAGCACTATATAGGCTCTCATTGTCTTTTGACATGTAAATGCACACTGAATCGTCCATCCATCCATCCACCTACCTGAGCTGCTGAGGTTCTCCAAGAGCCAGAGCCCTTGCTGAGTAATGCCCTGTACACACGGTCGGATTTTCCGACGGAAAAAGTGTGATAGGACCTTGTTGTCGGAAATTCCGACCGTGTGTAGGCTCCATCACACATTTTCCATCGGAATTTACGACACACAAAGTTTGAGAGCTTGCTATAAAATTTTCCGACAAAAAAAAATCCGTTGTCGGAAATTCCGATCGTGTGTACACAAATCCGACGCACAAAGTACCACGCATGCTCAGAATAAATTAGGAGACGACAGCTATTGGCTACTGCCCCGTTTATAGTCCCAACGTACGTGTTTTACGTCACCGCGTTCAGAACAATCGGATTTTCTGACAACTTTGTGTGACCGTGTGTATGCAAGACAAGTTTGAGCCAACATCCGTTGGAAAAAATCCATGGGTTTTGTTGTCGGAATGTCCGATCAATGTCCGACCGTGTGTACGGGGCATTAGAAGGAAAGGAGTCTGTTTATTGTTGGAGCACACATTGACCTTTGTTTACTGTTTTTTTGCTTCATTGATTCATTGACATTTTTTCAGTTTCTTTTTTTTTTCAGATTATTTGATGATTTCTGAAAACACATTATTATTATAAACTATTGGTGATAGCGCAGCATTCATTTATTTTTCATACATTCTCAAGTGACTTGCAGCTTTATGTATTCACACGCTTCTGCACAGATAATCACATACACAATTATTATTTTTTTTTATATAATATTAAAGACAACCTCCAAGCTGGCTTTTGATAATTAAAATCCTACCAAAAAAAATTCACTATATTACCAAAAGTATTGGGATGCCTGCCTTTACACGCACGTGAACTTTAATGGCATCCCAGTTTTCGTCCGTAGGGTTCAATATTAAGTTGGCCCGCACTTTGCAGCTATAACTGCTTCAACTCTTCTGGGAAGGCTGTCCACAAGGTTTAGGAGTGTGTCTATGGGAATGTCTGACCATTCCTCCAGAATTCTTCTGAGGTCAGGCACTGATGGACGAGAAGGCCTGGCTCACAGTCTCCACTCTAATTTATCCTAAATGTGTTTTATTGGGTTGAGGTCAGGACTCCGTGCAGGCCAGTCAAGTTCCTCCACCCTAAACTCACTCATCCATGTCTTTATAGACTTTGCTTTGTGCACTGGTGTGCAGTCATGTTGGAACAAGAAGGGGCCATCCTTAAACTGTTCTCACAAAGTTGGGAACATGAAATTGTCCAAAATGTCTTGGTATGCTGACGCCTTAAGAGTTCCCTTCACTTCACATCATAATCCCCCCACCACCAGAGCATAATTAACATCAAATTGAAAGGAAATAAATCAATTTAATTTTATATTTAGGAAAAAAATGAGGGAAAGGGAAATGCTTACAGTTCTGGAAGCATAATAGATATTTGCTTTGCATTCAGAGTCCCAGTAGGCTTCACCACTTCCCGACCAGTGTGCTTATAAATAAGTTCTCATCATGAAGTGGTTATATCAGGATGCAGCTGCAGCCATGATCCTGGTGTAATTTTTTTAGTGCTGGTGATGCTCTTTTTTTTTGTAAAAGTGATACAACAGCTATACAGCTGCTCGATCACTTTTAAAGAGTGCAGAAGGGGGTCTCCCCTCCCACCGCCTCCGACCACCCTTCCTAGACTCTTCCATTCCACAGGAGATCTGGGAAATTATGCAATCTGTCGCATCAGAAGGACGCTGAAGAGTGGGAGGAACTTCCATCCCCCAATCTCTTCTCTGACCAGAAAAAAAACGGAAGCGATGCTGATGAGGATTTAGTCGTTTCCGGTTTCGGCTTTTTGTGTACTTGCCATTACCGGCTACTGAAGCAGCTGATCAAAGTAATCTCCGTTTGATCAGCTGCTTTGGAGGGCAGAGAAGAGATCCGGGATCTAATAGATATCTCAAAAAAGAGGACCTGTCGCGGCCCAACTATCACAAGAAATGTTGTTCATCCCTTGTGATAGCAATTATTGGAAAAATTGGAAAAAAAAAGAAACAGTTTAAAACCATGTAAATAAAATAAATAAATGCATTAAAAAAATGTTTGCAAATGCGAACGCACACAAAGGTCCCACATGCATATGTAAACAGTGATCACACCACACATGTGAGGTATCACCACGAATGTTAGAGTGAGAGCAATATTTCTAGCACCAGGCATCCTGTTAAACTCTAAACTGGTAACTGTAAAGCAGGGGGTAGGCAACCTATAAGGAGTGGAGATCTATCTGAACAACATGGGAGAAGTCAAGGATCAGGAGGCACAGTGTTGTCTCCTCACATCTGATTTAAACCTCTAATTGCCGAAGTGTATATAAGAAAATTACTGCACTAACTCAAATGAAAGCTGCTACATAAACAATGTGACAAAGATGCTAAAGAGTGAATGATAAATAATGTAGCGCTAGGGGGTGAACTCATATATGAATATGTAAGTAAATAGTACAAAAAACAATTATACAGAAATAACACAAAGGGAAATGTGAAAAAGTCCAATGAGTGTGAAGGTCCTGAGAAGGGCCATATGCGTCAACCACCAAAAGATGACTAATCAGAGATGGAATACGCTGGCAATGTCCGGTATAAGCAGCATCAGGGATGATACATCTTCACCCAAAAAGGGGAAGTATATCTACTCTTACCGGAACAGGTGGACTCGAATTTCAGCAACAACAAGTCATAAAGGCATGGATGCCGGGATCGGCAGGTCAACAGAACTCTAAGAAACCCAGGGCCTCCAGACACAACTCGGAAAGCTGTTAGGGACCACCACCAAACTGGACCTCAGATGAAGAGAACACCGGGGCTGGACCTTTAGGCATGGAAGGACCGACTGGACCACAAAGGAACTCTCGTCCGAAAAGTTTATAGTGTAGGTCAAAAAAAGGGGTTTTTATTTCTAAAAAACAGCATACATCAATGAAAATAAAAACTGTGATCACAGAATAAAAATGCGGGGCAATGTGAGAAGCAAAAAGCCAAGCTCGACGCGTTTCGTCCCAAAGGACTTCAACTGGGGCATTGCCGTACTACCAAGTCGCAATTTGCGTGCATTTCATAGCAATCATGGGTTTAAATCAGATGGGGAGGAGGCAACATATTGCCTCCTCCCCATCTGTCAGACACACACAGATCGCTTTTCAGAGGAGCAGCAGTGCCTGCTGCACTTGTGATGAGCCCTTAGTTGCATTTGGCAGCAGCACCCTTAAGGCTTGTTTGCATATGAAATTGGGGGGTGGTAAAACCCCGTGGGTGAGTCGATCGAGTAAATGGAACCAATCTGCAAGCACCCCGCAACTCCATGCTTCTATGAGGGGTTAAATCAGATGGTGAGAAAGCAACACAACACTGCCTGCTTTAACCCCTTGTTTGCTGTACTGCACTAAGTTGCAGGGCAGCCTCATTCACTTGAATGAGTCATGCTTGGCGGGTGCTACACCCACCAACCATGACAGGGTGTATAACTCCTGCTGCAGCTGCTACATGTGTACACCCCTGGCCACTACAGCTAAATGGAGTGTGGTTGGGGCAGAGGTGGTAAAAACACATCTTAACTATGGGGTTTCACCCCCCCACCTGCAAATGTAAGTGAACCCTTACTGTTCTGAGCCCTCTATAATGCTGCTTTCACACTAATTTGCTGCGGTTTACCTGCAACGTGAGCGCAGCTCAGTGCATTTGCGGCCTTCCTGGGTTACCTGCGTTTTGCACCTGCGGTATGGGTAAACCGCAGAACATCAGTGTAAAAGCAAAAAAAATAAAATGTGGGTATTATGTAGTGTGTTTGTGTACACTAAAATTCATATATAAAGGTTATTTTTTCCTGAAAATTTGCATTTGATAAATGGCTGCACAAATATCGGCTGACATAAAAAAATTGCAGCAGCCACCATTTTATTCTTCAGGGTCTTTGCTTTCAAAAAATATATAATGTTTAGTGGTTGTAAGTAAAATGCTGATTTTTATATGTACAGTATGTGTGAAATGTCAGAATTGGCCATGTAGGCAAACAGTTAATAAAGGCTTTACGTATCTCCATTATGTGTAAATAATGGAAAATAAAGAAAAAGATTTATGCAGATTTTATGCAATGACAAATATACATTTGGAAAAAGGAGAGACAACAGAGGGACTAATACATATCTGATATATAATTAATACAACTGAAAAATAGATATAGGGGAAGAAATGGTACAAAAATAGTCAAAAATACACTGTCTACAATCAGGGCCACACAGCTGCTGCTTCCCCATAGAGTAACATGGGAACATCAAAAAATATCAGTAGAAAGGGGTGGACCTGTGTGATGATGTCACCTGATGCCAACCTACACAATGATATTAATGTGCATGATGACGACATGATGACATCATCAGACTCTATCAATGGCCAGGGAAATCAGAGTCTCTAAAAGACTGGCCTTAGTGCAAGCCTTGCAACAACAAGCTTTGTGTGTTGTTCTCTTTGGCACCAGAGTGCAAAATCAACACATATAAACCCCCTGATGAAGCAGCGAATAGAGGCAAAACATGCTGGGTTATAAAGGAAAAAGGAGAAAATGTTTTATTTAGGAGGAGATACAGAGGAGAGAGGAGTAATTAGAGAATGAAGTAGAAACAATGATGACAGTAGAATTGAACCTATGGGAACTTCTTAGTGAAAGGATGAGGGATGCATAAAAGAGATAGTAAAAGTCAAGGAAATTATTTGATAAAAGGATGAGAAATGAATAAAGAAAGACAGTAAATTTTTAGTAGGCTCTAGAAAGAACTGGAGAGAGACAGCTCATTTCATGTAGGTAAGAGGAGAAATTAGAAAATAGAATCCGTATTTGGTATCCCTCACTAAATACATATGATGATGTAAATTAGGTGAAATAAATAAAAACACATGCAATAGACAATAACTAATCATTTTTAATTGAAATAACAAATAAAGGTTAGGCTTCACATAACACAGATTATGCAAATTAGTAATGCGTGTCAAAATTCACTACAGTGGATATTAAAGCAGAACTAGAAAAGAGAGGGAAAGTGGGACTTTAGATGAGATGGATGACTTTGTGGGGGCAAGTTTGAAAAAATGCAAATTTTATTAATAAAGAACGTTAATTGCAATAAGATATGGCAATGGTTAAAGGCCACATGTACAATATATATGCTGATTCATATTGAATCCACCCACACAAGACATACAGGTGTGGAATGGGTAAAAAATTACATAGATATAGTAATTCAAAACAATTCATTGTTATATTGCATAGGATAAGTTCATATAAGTACATATCACATAAAGAACAGCATTAGCAGCAAGAATGTGAATATATAAAAAATAGGACCATAATAAATAAATATATGAATGTCAAAATTGGTAATCTGCTGCAGACCACGGTCGATATGTCCATTACAGACATAGGTCAGCATCACATATGCCTGACGCGTTTCATGTAGAGACACTCTTCAGGGGCGGATGCTCAAGCATGTCTACAGAGCGTAAAAAAATATGAATAATAATATTAGTCTGTTTCTGATAGATAATATAGAGGGATAATATAGAGGAAAGGTGAATTAGCCCATCCTAAGTACTCACACAGAGTCCAATGCGGTGGAGTGCTGTGGCCATGCAATCAAGGTCCCCAGAACAGTCTTCCCTGGAAGCTGAGGTACTCATAGCCGTGTGCAACAGCACGCCTAGCGGAACCTCCCGATGGTCCAAGACACAAAGGCTGGTGCATGGGTGAAAGATCAAGGTGACCCAGGATGGTAACCTGGAACAAACAATGAATGAAAAAATATGTAAAAAACATTGTATTGTGAAATATGTGGACAATGTGATCGTAGACTGACGTGACAAAGGAGGAATGTAAAAATAGTGAGTGGTGAGAAAAAGGAAGAAAAGCAAAAGGTGAAAAAACAAACAAAATGCAAAAAAACAGAAATGGCATGAAGGAGTGTATGTGGACCTAGTGAATAACTCACTTGTGAGGACAAGGCTTGAACCTGGAGTGAAGTGCTGAACTGCAATGGAATGTCTGGAACGTGTGACAGTGAAAATTGTGTCAGGGAAGGCCGTTTATAGGAGCCCCACACGTGCACGCCGGCTTGTACCAGCGTCACGCTAGCGTGGCGTAGGCTGGGAGAGGCTCCAGCAGAGGCGGTAAGCACCGCCCTCTGCAGAAGCCTATATTCCCCGCCAAAGCAGCTGAGGTGAAAATCACGTGCGATGCGTGCTGGCGTCAAGCATGACGTCACACGCAGAGCAGGATGCGTGGCGCCAATGCTCTGTAGGCACCCACCCACTACCCCATACAACTCCGAGCCCCTTAATGGACGGGGAGGTGAGGGGGAGGAGGGGGCACGTAGAAAGCGTTGCAGCTCCCGGGTAAGGACCAGAAAGGGAACCCCGAGTAGCTAGGGCCGCAGAATACCAACACTGGAGTAGCGCAATGGTGCTGCGTGATAGCAAGGATACCACATTACTGTACCCCAAATGTGCAAGAACCCGGGTAAGGTGACATTGCCATCCAGGATCTGCAAGCCTCTCACTTGGGCGGCAGGGGAGCACTGTCTACCCAGTCATCACATCTCCATCCCTAAACGATTTCAAATATGGAGGGGAAAAAAAAGCAGAACTAAACTTGCCTCCCCGAACCGGTGCCAAAATATTTGTCAGGTCCTCTTCCAGGTACGGGATCTTCAGTCACCTTGATTGGCTAGGCTGCAATGATGTAACTCCTGCATAGGCACACTGGATTTTATTACTTCTGGCACCAAGGTATACAGAGAATGTATGTAGAGTAGGAATGAGCCCGATGTTCGAGTTGAACGTAAGTTTGACTCGAACATTGGGTATTCGCCCGTTCGCCGAATTTAGAACATTATGGAGCGTTAGCAGGAAATTCGAGCGCCCGCGAAATGCCCCATAATGAACTGTGAGAACGCCAATGCACTGCGAGAACGCAGTGCATTGACGGCAGCTGATTGGCCAAAGCATGCACCTGACCTGCATGCTTTGGCCAATAACAGCACATTCTGCTGTGAAAGCCATGATTGGCCAAAGGCAGGGTGCCTTTGGCCAATCATGGCTCAGGGGGCTGAGTCCATGCCCCACATTATGTAAGACTGCTTACATAGCGGATGTACTTAGTGTAATGAATGAGAGCAGCAAAATGACATTTCTAAAGAAAAAAATGTAATTTAAAACTGCTCGCGGCTGTAATGTATTGTCGGATCCCGGCAATACAGATAAAAACCATTGAAAAAAACGGCCTGAGTTCCCCCCCCAGTTCATTACCAGGACCTTCAGGTCTGGTATGGATATTAAGGGGAACCCTGTGCCAAAATGTTAAAAAAAATGGTGTGGTGGTCCCCCCCAAAATCCATACCATACCAGGCCCTTCAGGTCTGGTATGGATTTTAAGAGAAACCCGCACCAAAATTTAAAAGAAAATGGCGTGGGGGTCCCCTCCAAAATCCATACTCAAACCTTATCCAAGCACGCAACCTGGAAGGCCGCAGGAAAAGGAGGGAACAAGAGCGCCCCCCCCCCGAACCGTACCAGGCCACATGCCCTCAACATGGGGAGGGTACTTTGGGGTCCCCCCCAAAACACCTTGTCCCCATGTTGATGGGGACAAGGGCCTCTTCCCCACAACCCTTGCCCTGTGATTGTGGGGGTCTGCGGGCAGGGGGCTTATCGGAATCTGGAAGCCCCCTTTAATAAAGGGGCCCCCAGATCCCAGCCCCCCATGTGAATGAATATCAAGTACATTGTACCCCTACTCATTCACAAAAAAGTGTCAAAAAAGTAAAAAATTACAGGAGACAGTTTTGAACAATTCCTTTATTAAAAAATAAAGTGCATGATATTTAAAGGAATATTTCATTTTTATTGTTTAACTTTAAGCATTATTAAAATCACTGCTCCTGAAAAAATGGCTGTTTTAAAACTTTTTTTTGCACGCTGAACACGCTGAGGGAACACATTTAACCCCTTGATCGCCCCTAGTGTTACCCCCTTCCCTGCCAGTGTAATTTTTACATTGATGGGTGCATTTTTATAGCACTGATCAATGTAATAATGTCACTGGTCCCAAAAAAGTGTAATTTGGGGTCAGATTTGTCCGCCGCAATGTCGCAGTCCCGCTAAAAATCGCAGATCTCTGCCATTACCAGTAAGAACAATAAAAAATAAATAAAAGGCCCTAAATCTATCCCGTAGTTTGTAGACCTGATAACTTTTGTGCAAACAAATCAATATACGCCTATTGTGATTGTTTTTACCAAAAATATGTAGAAGAATATATATCGGCCTAAACTAATAAATAAATTTGTTTTTTTATATATTTTTTTTTTGGATATGTAATATAGCAGAATGTAAAAAAAAAAAATGTTTTCAAAAATATTGTTTTTTTTAAAAAAATTGTCAGTATTTTTTTGTTTATAGCGCAAAAAAAAAAAAAAAAGCCGCAGAGGTGATCAAATACCACCAAAAGAAAGCTCTATTTGTGGGAAAAAAAGGATGTCAATTTTGTTTGGGTACAGCGTCGCACGATCGCGCAATTGTCAGTTAAAGTGACGCAGTGCTGTATCACAAAAAAATGGCCTGGTCATTAAGGGGGCAAATCCTTCCAAAGCTGAAGTGGTTAATTAGTTATGCTATCACCATACGAAAAATAGGCCGAAATTGGGACATTTAGACAGTTTTTTTCGTTTTTCGGCCAGTTCATGGGCACAAAATCGATAATCATTGGGACGTTTTTGAGCCGAAAAAACGAAGGACAAGTTTGGAAATTTTCTGCCGAACGAACAATAAATTGAAAGGTTAAAGTGGATTTCCACACAAAAATGGAACTTCCGCTTTTCGGAACCCTCCCCCCCTCCGGTGTCACATTTGGCACCTTTCAGGGGGGAGGGGGGTGCAGATACCTGTCTAAGACAGGTATTTGCACCCACTTCCGGCATAGACTCCCACGGGAGTCTATGCCTCTTCCCGTCCCTTCGCGCTGTCTCCTGGGAAACACACAGCTCTCAGGAGAGAGCGGGGACCAGTTACGATGCGCAGCGCGACTCGCGCATGTGCAGTAGGGAACCGGGAAGTGAAGCCGCAACGCTTAACTTCCTGATTCCCTCACCTAGGATGGCGGCGGCAGCTGCCGAGAATCAAGCGGTTTATCGGCGTCGGCTGCAGACATCGCTGGACCCTGGGACAGGTAAGTGGCCATGTATTAAAAGTCAGCAGCTGCAGTATTTGTAGCTGCTGGCTTTTAATATTTTTTTTTTTAGGTTGATGTAGGTGGACTCCCTCTTTAATGTGTTTCCCGTCTGAACTGTCTGCACTAGGTATATGTAAAAAAGCAAACAAAAAATGCATTCATTTATGTCCACTGAACGATTTATCGGGCATTACATGATGGCTCTATCGTTTGTGCTCATGGCCGAATGTTCGTTTTTCGAAAATGGGTTTGGCCGATTTTTCGTATATTGTATGGCCAGCATTGGTGCTGTAATTTAATAATTAGCCTGTTTGCGCACATTTTTTTTTTTTCATTTTCATTTTCTTCAGTGCCACTTTACCTGTACTGCATAACTGCACTGGGAAAAGTTGAATCAGCAGCCTGGCTGTGTTGTCTGGCAGGGCTGTGTAAATTCCCGGACTCTACAGACAAAAATACAAATCATTTTGCAGGTAAAACCTCTCCCATATGTGCGTTTTTTTCCTGTGGATTCAGGTGTTTGCCTGGTAGCAAGCTTTAAAATAACTGCACTGCTAAGAATTTTCAGTAAGATGGTAATGTGTTTTTGTTGAAAAATGCAAATGTTTTTCATGATTTCCCCTGCCTCCTACAATTTATAGTGTTTTAATGGCCTCCTGAAAAAAAAAAATGTAAATTCAGGTTCCATATTAAGTGAAAAATTGCTGTGCTGTGCGTTTCACCCGTGACTCGGTTATCTTGAATCTCAGGCGCTCGGTAGCGGGTTGAGCGAACCCCCTCGGTGTCCACTACACGGAATGACTGTAATATGCAGCTCACAGCAAACATAACAAAGACACAAGAGAGGAGCCTGATTGTATTAGCATTAAATCAAATGCGATTAGAAACACTAAGCAGATTAAATAGGATTTTATGCAATTAATCTCCTGAGATTAATCACCCAAGGGGGAAAAAAAAAAAAAAAATTTCTGAACGCTTTGCTAGAACATCCGAAATGTTCTTGCAAATAGCAGTTAGAGTGAGGTCAGGTGATCATAATTCGAGCCAAAACTTTTTTTTTTTTTTAGCTTTGGATAGCGTGGAAAGGATTGGAACCGTTTTTACCTGCTACTAGAGCTCCGTTACAGAGATTTCCCCTCACTTCCTGTTCTGGTGACAATCTTACAACCAGACAGGAAGTAAGGGAAAATCTGTAACAGGGGCACAGACTGAAAGAACGATCTGACAGGGCCTGCGCCTTTAACCACTTAACCACTTCAGCCCCAGAAGATTTGGCTGCTGAATGACCGGGCCATTTTTTGCGATTCAGCACTGCGTTTGACTATTCGAGGTTCAGTGTTCCAACGGGATGTAAGTTTGTGGACCTGACCATCTTTTTGCTCTCTCTCTCTCTCTCTCTCTCTCTCTCTCTATATATATATATATCTTTGTACATATAATACTCTCCATATCATGGGCCTCACCATTTTTTGATTTTGAATATTTTTATTATTTACAGATATTTTATATTTGCTCCTGATGAGTCGGTATACCGACGAAACGCGTCGAGCTTTTGAGGATACCACCCCTCATATTCCCATCAAGATTTTGATGAATTTTACTGTATACTACAAGTCATACTCATGAATTATGTATTAGTGTCCCCCTGTTATGGCAATCATGTTTTATACTCTGTTTATATGTATGCTATGTACTTCCCAAGATGTCTGCATATGCATTGAGCAACTATTTGTTATTTATGTTACACTACCTTATACTCATGTACATTATAAATTTTATCTTTACTCTCAAATTTGTGCCTGAACTTGCCTCATTTAAAGTCCCACACTCGTTTTTTTATTTCTGCGTCGCTTTAACGGACAATTACGCAGTCGTGCGACGTTGCACCCAAACAAAATTGACGTCCTTTTTTTCCCTACAAATAGAGCTTTCTTTTGGTGGTATTTGATCACCTCTGCGGTTTTTATTTTTTGCGACAATTTTGAAAAGAAAACAAAATATTTTGTACTTTTATGCTGTAATAAATATCCCCTTTTTTTTTAAAAAAAAAAGCTAATTTTTTTCTCAGTTTAGGCCGATATGTATTCTTCTACATATTTTTGGTAATAAAAATCGCAATAAGCGTTTATTGATTGGTTTGCGCAAAAGTTATAGCGTCTACAAAATAGGGGATAGATTTATAGCATTTTTATTAATATTATTTTTTTTACTAATAATGGCGGCGATCTGCGATTTTTATCGGGACTGTGACATTATGGCCGACACATCGGACACTTTTGACACATTTTTGGGACCATTGGCATTTATACAGCAATCAGTGCTATAAAAATGCACCGATTACTGTAAAAATGTCACTGGCAGGGAAGGGATTAACACTAGGGGGCAATCAAGGGGTTAAGTGTGTTCCCTAGTGTGTGTTTCTAACTGAAGGGGGAGGGGACTGACTATAGGAGATGACAGTTCATAGCTATTAGGAACTCATGATCTGTCATTTCTAACAGAACAGGGATTTGTGTGTTTACACACACACGTCCCTGTTCTGCCTCACGTGCCCGCGATCGCTCGTGGCCGGCGGTCATCGCGACCGTCGGCCACGAGCATCAGCACCCCCTCAGTGCAGCGCACGTGCCTGCTATCCCGATCCCGCAAGCCGACGTACAATGACAGCAATTTGCTGTCAGGGAAGGGATTAACACTAGCAGGGAAGGAATTAAAACTAGGGGGCGATCAAGGGGTTAAGTGTGTTCCCTAGTGTGTGTTTCTAACTGAAGGGGGAGGGGACTGACTATAGGAGATGACAGCTCCTAGCTATTAGGAACTCACGATCTGTCATTTCTCACAGAACAGGGATTTGTGTGTTTACACACACATGTCCCCGTTCTGCCTCACGTGGCCACGATCGCTCGTGGCCGGCGGTCATTGCGACCATTGGCCACGAGCATCAGCACCCCCTCAGTGCAGCGCACGTGCCTGCTATCCCGATCCCGCAAGCCGACGTACAATGACAGCGATTTGCAGGATTGTGCTGACCTGCCGCAGTATAATGGCGGCGGCTGGTCGGCAAGAGGTTAAGGACCGCCTACCGCATATACACAGCGGCAGCACGGCCCTATTGCGCGAAACGACGTACCTGGCTGTCTGCATGGCACGGTAGGGACCGTGACACACAGGGTGAAGCGATGTAACATAACGCCGTTTCGCCCAGCTGTGCGAAGAGGAGGATCGGGGCCACTCTGTGCATAACCAACTGCACAGCGGAGGTAAGTATGACATTTTTGTTTTTAAAAGTAACTGAACCTTTACAATCACTTTAACGTAAAAATCTTACTAACTTATGTGGTCGCTTCACATGCATGCAATACAATGTACTCAAACTGTACCTACCAAATTTTTGAGATGGGAACGAGGGACACCTATTAGCAAAAATTTGTAGGCATAGGACACACCCCCTGCCACGCCACCTTAAAGGAGGAAAAAAAATTAGTTAACCACTTCCGCTCCGGAAGATTCACCCCCCTTCATGGCCAGGCCATTTTTTGCGATACAGCACTGTGTTACTTTAACTGACAATTGCGTTGTCCAGCGACACTTATTTGATCACCTCTGCCTTTTTAATTTTTTTTGCGCTATAAACAAGGAATAACTGACAATTTTGATCTATCTATCTATCTATCTCATTCTCCCCCTCCCACCCAATATCTATCTATCTATCTATCTATCTATCTATCTATCTATCTATCTATCTATCTATCTATCTATCTATCTATCTATCTATCTATCTATCTATCTATCTATCTCATATTTTTGTTAAAAAAAAAATCCTAATAAGCATATTGATTGGTTTGCACAAAAGTTATAACGTCTACAAATTTAGATCCATGTCCCTGCTTTGCATCCATGCTTTCCCTACTGACAGAATGGCAATCTTCCTTGTTTATAAAGGCAGACTGCTGTCCTGCCTATGTAACAAATGATCGGCAGGTGTCGGTGGACATTGCGTCCGGGGAACCCGCTGATAGGCTCCCGCTGTGCACAGCAGGAGCAAGCCTCCGGCGGCACGCATTCGCGTCCATTTCCTGCGGGATCATGTGTGTGTATATACGTAATCCTGCGCACAGGGTAGCAGTATTAAAACTGCTATAGGGCGGCCGTGAAGTGGTTAAGCCCACAAGTGTTTTTTTTTTTTTTTAAACTACTATTCCTTTATACCAGCTTTTGACATTTACAAATGCAGCAATTTAGAAATTGGATGAAAGGTTTAACACTTGGAAACACTTTTTGAAAGATAAATACTATATAGATCAGACCAAAATGAAGGACAAATGAGGGGGAAAGAGGGACAGAGGGACATTGCTCCAAATCAGGGACAGTCCCTCCAAATCAGGGGCAGTTGGGAGTGTAGTGTATTTTTAAAGGGAAACGACAAGTGTCCTTTCACAGGAAATGTGGGAAAAAATTGACACAGGATTTGTATTAACCACTCGCCGACCGCCCACCGTCGTTATACGTTGCCTGTTTTAAGTGGAATATCGTTGTTATGGTATCCTCTTCTTCAGTGAGCAGTCAGCTTTCAGATAAAAGTGGTCTCTGCGGCGGATTCGACGCAAGATCGCTTTTATCGGTGGTGGGAGAGGGGCCTCCCGCCGTGCTCCGGTGCCCTCCGCCGCTTACCGGAGCCGCCAGCAATGGCGGAGACGATCAGATCCTTCTCCCTGTGGAGTATGGAGCTGAGTGAGGGGAAGATGGGCCCCCATCCAGCTTTATACCATTGCTGGGCAGAAGTGAGCCCATAGCTCTTAAAGGGACTTTGAAATTAAAAAAAAAAAAAAAAAAAAGACATTTTTTTTGTTTTGCGTGTTAAAATGAGGTCTTTTTGACCCCAGATCTCATATTTAAGAGGTCCTGTCATGCGTTTTTTTCTAATACAAGAGATGTTTACATTCCTTGTAATAGGAATAAAAGTGACACCATTTTTTTTTTTTTAAAGAACAGTGTAAAAATAAAGAATAAAAAGTAAAAAATAAATAAGAAAAAAAAAAAGATTTTTTAATGATCACCGTCCCGCCGAGCTCGCGTGCAGAAGCGAACGTATACGTGAGTAGCACCTGAATATGTAAACGGTGTTCAAACCACACATGTGAGGTATCACCGCAATCGTTAGAGTGAGAGCAATAATTCTAGCACTAGACCTCCTCTGTAACGAAAAACATGCAACCTGTAGAACTTTTTAAATATCGCCTATGGAGATTTTTAAGGGTAAAAGTTTGTCGCCATTCCACGAGCGGGCGCACTTTTGAAGCATGACATGTTGGGTATCAATTTACTTGGCATAACATTATCTTTCACAATATAAAAAAAATTGGGCTAACTTTACTGTTATTTTAATTTTTTAATTCAAAAAAGTGTATTTTTTCCCAAAAAAGTGCGATTGTAAGACCGCTGCGCAAATAGGGTGTGACATAAAGTATTACAACGACCTCCATTTTATTCTCTAGGGTATTAGAAAAAATATATAATGCTGAGATCATCAGCATTCCAAGTTTACAAAGAATGCAATAAGAAATGTAAGGGCGCAATCCAGTATCGGTGCCGCCCCCTCTCTCCAGCAACCCCCTCTGTGTAGTATGGATAGATTCATGCATTGAAACCGCTTGCACCCAAGGGTCCTTAAGGAACTCGGTCAAGTAATTGCCAGGCCATTGTTCCTAATTTTTACGAACAGTCTACTGACTGGAATGATACCAGCTGATTGGAGAAAAGCCAATGTAGCATCAATCTTTAACTACTTCAGCCCCGGAAGATTTGGCTGCTCAATGACCAGGCCATTTTTTTTGCGATACGGCACTGCACCGCTTTAACTGACAATTGCACGGTCGTCAAGCGACAATTTTGAAAAAACACAATAGTTTGTACTTTTTGATATAATAAATATCCCCATTTTTTTTTTAAAAGTACATTTGTTTTCTCAGTTTAGGCCGATATGTATTCTTCTACATATTTTTGGTAATAAAAATCGCAATAATTGTATATTGATCGATTTACGCAAAAGTTATAGCATCTACAAAATAGGGGATTTTGACACATTTTTGGGACAAATGACAATTATACAGCGATCAGTGCTATAAAAATGCACTGATTACTGTATAAATGTCACAAGGGGTTAACATTAGGGGCGATCAAGGGGTTAACTGTGTTCCCTATGTGTGTGTTCTAACTGTAGGGGGGGGACTGACTATAGGTGATGACATATGGTGTTCCTAGCTATTAGGAACCTAGCTATTAGGAACTCATGATCTGCATCTCCTCTCTTCACAGAACAGGGATTTGTGTGTTTACACACACGTCCCTGTTCTACCTCTCATGCCCGCGATCGCACGTGGCTGGCGGTCATCGCAATCGCCAGTCATGTCCATCGGCACCCCGCAGTGCAGCGGGCGCTCATGCCTGCTATCCGCTTAAAGGAGCCAATGTACAGCTACGACGGTTCGCGGGATCGTTCCAACCTTCCGCAGTATAATGACGGCGGCTGGTCAGCAAGTGGTTAAAAATGGGCCAAGATACATTCCTGGGAATTACAGACCAGTTAGCCTAACATCAATAGTATACAAGCTCTTGGAGGGGATGATAAGGGACTATATACAAGATTTTAGCAATGACAATTGTATTATTAGCAGTAATCAGCATGGATTCATGAAGAATCATTCTTGCCAAACGAATCTATTAACCTTCTATGAGGAGGTGAGTTGCCATCTAGATAAAGGAAGGTCCGTAGACGTGGTGTATCTGGATTTTGCAAAAGCATTTGATACAGTTCCCCATAAACATTTACTGTACAAAATAAGGTCAGTTGGCATGGACCATAGGGTGAGTACATGGATTGAAAACTGGCTACAAGGGCGAGTTCAGAAGGTGGTGATAAATGGGGAGTACTCGGAATGGTCAGGGGTGGGTAGTGGGGTCCCCCAGGGTTCTGTGCTGGGACCAATCCTATTTAATTTGTTCATAAACGATCTGGAGGATGGGGTAAACAGTTCAATCTCTGTATTTGCTGACGATACTAAGCTAAGTAGGGCAATAACTTCTCCGCAGGATGTGGAAACCTTGCAAAAGATCTGAAAAAATTAATGGGGTGGGCAACTACATGGCAAATGAGGTTCAATGTAGAAAAATGTAAAATAATGCATTTGGGTGGCAAAAATATGAATGCAATCTACTCACTAGGGGATGAACCCCATGTAATGCCAAGCTGCTGCAAGCAAAGCAAAAAGAATATTGGCATGCATTAAAAAGGGGATCAACTCCAGAGATAAAGCGATAATTCTCCCGCTCTACAAGACTCTGGTCCAGCCGCACTTGGAGTATGCTGTCCAGTTCTGGGCACCAGTCCTCAGGAAGGATGTACTGGAAATGGAGCGAGTACAGAGAAGGGCAACAAAGCTAATAAAGGGTCTGGAGGATATTAGTTATGAGGAAAGATTACAAGCACTGAACTTATTCTCTCTGGAGAAGAGACACTTGAGAGGGGATATGATTTCAATGTACAAATACCATACTGATGACCCCACACTAGGGATAAAACTTTTCCGCGTAAGGGAATTTAATAAGACACACGGCCATTCACTAAAATTAGAAGAAAAGTGGTTTAACCTTAAACTGTTTAGAGGGTTCTTTACTGTACGAGCGGTTAGGATGTGGAATTCCCTTCCACAGGCGGTGGTTTTAGTGAGGAGCATTGATAATTTAAAAAAAGATTAGATAAGCACCTGAATGACCACAACATACAGGGATATACAATGTAATACTGAAATAAAAGGTAGGTTGGACTTGATGGTCTTTTTTCAGCCTTGCTTACTATGTAACTATGTAACTGAACTACATATAGTGCACTGCAACCCTTTCCTTGCCGGCTAGGGTGATTCACGGCAGGCCGCAACACCATGGTATGAGGCCCACCAGGGTTTCTGTGTTTTCCAGGTGGAAAATTCCAGACATTTCCCCTCCGTGGACAACCCAGACTGGCTTAACCTGTGACTAGATGCTAAAGATTGCGTGCCTACAAGCTCCATCGATAGTAATCTAGAAGAAAACGGCTTAAATGTTTGTGTCTTGTAGCAAAAAATATATTCTGGGTCAGTAAACTCTGATACACTGGGAAGCATGAGCTTCCATGGCTAGCATGGTCAGCTTGAAATAGGAAAGTAGGGGGATTGGAAGGATCACCAAGTATTTCATGTAAAGGAAGCAATACAAAGAGAACAGGATACTTTTTTTTTTTTTTTACTTTTTTTTTTAGCCCTGATTCACACTGATCGCATGCGAATTGAAATAACATTGCTTTTTATGGCGGCCAGTCACACATATATGCAGAGCAAGTCTGATGTGATGTTGACAAGGGTCCTGTACAATTTTTACCTCCATTGACACCAGATATCACTGCTGTATCCAAATCACATAAAAAATTCTTTGGAATCGCATCAACTCGCACTGATAAAATCACACTGCAAAACGGAGTCAACTTGCACTGCATCAGTGTGAACCTAGCCTTATTAGTGATCACACAATCTCTGTGCTCAGAGAGGTGGGGAAGGAGAAATAGCAGCACACTGAGCTTCCCAGTGATTGGCTGTAGGGGTGGGGGCATGTCAGCAAGTCTAATCATTAGAGGAGAGCAGGCTGAGTTCCTAGCACAGCCATAAAACTGACCATGCTGTGCTCCCGTGCCTAGTATAGTCAGTTTTTATTAGGAAAATCAGGGGAACTTGTAAGATCACCTGGGATTTCACACAAAGAAGTAATACAAAAAGAACAGGATACTTTCTCCATGGTACATGCTACATAGTACAGCAGGCACATATTAGGAATATTGTTCTGACTCAACTACAAGCCATAAACTTTATCTCCAGCTTCATATAGGGCTTATAGGACCTGGTGACCTTTTTTATCCCTTGCTTCAATTCAGACTGCTTAACTCGAATAAATAAATTCACTGTTGAGGAGACAGACGATGAAGCCTTTTGAATGTTTCGTTTAATAAAGGATATTCATAGGTAGAAAAACGTTGATGTTGGCCACATGGAAAGATGATTACAGCATGGTGGAATACTGAGCAATGAATCAGAGAGAAAGAAGGGGAGTGTCTATACAGAACTACGGTGGGAGAGAGAGTTCAGCTTAGACAAGAGAACACAGCTTAACTGTTTCCCAACCAGCCGCTGCAGGTATACTGCGGCAGGTTGGCTCCCTTGGACAAGCCGTCGTAGCTGTACGTCCAACTGATGTGCTGTCTGAGCTTCCAACTCTGCTGTTTGACGTGCTGACTGATTTTCCAACTCTGCTTTGTGACATGCTGTCTGAGCTTCCATCTCTGCTCTTTGATCTGCTCTCTTTTCTGTGTATGCGACCTGCACCCCGCTAGCCTCTGCTTCAGCGCAGGCAATAATAAGTCACCCACTGAGTGTTTGAGTATCTTGAACTGTGGTATTTAGAGGACTTCTTAGAACATTTGGTGGAAACGGATCTGTGAGATGCAGTGTCCTGTAGCAGCTCTATCTTTGCTTCTGATAAAACTGTCTCTTTCTAGATTAAGAACATGCAAGCTCTTTAATTCCTACAGTGAATCTTCTGTGTTCATACTTTGTAAGACATTCATGAACTTATTGCTGGTAAACTGATAAAGTGTCAGGGAAGAAACCGGAGAAGAACTGGCAGATATGCCAATATCCATTATGGCCGCACAAATCCGCGCATGCGCATTAGCAATCGGCGCATAATATCGAACGCACGTTGGCAACGGCACTCAAAACATGCTAATTACCAGTATTTTCCTGGCCTATATAAGGACTCCAATTGCTCTCATAAATCGTTGGATTATCGTCAGCTCTATATCCTATGTTCCTGTGTTTCTTGCTGCTGTTTGATTACCTATTACCGACCCAACTTACCCTGACCTGCTCTGGCTTCGCTCCTAGCTCTGAACCCGGCTTGTTTCACGGACCTGCTCTTGCCTGTTCCAGATTGACTTCCTGTGTTTGACCTTGGCTTGATCACAATTACTCCTCCTGCCTCTGCTTCTGACTGCCTTCCTGTGTTTGACCCCCGAACTGGCTTCTGACGACATCTCTGCTTTTCCACCTGTTAAAATCCGGCAGTACCTCCAAGAAATCATTGGCTGTGACCACCTTCTCTGCTCCTGGGTGTCCGCTTCTGGAACCATCAGATAGCTTCACCGGCAGACAACCCGTGCATCTCTGGGCATAGCACCCTCTGTATAAAAACTCCAGGGGTACTCTGCACTCAGCCACAAGGGGCGCCCTCTCCTCAACTCAACCTCCAGAATGGTACGTGACATAAAGCTCATATGAGGCAGAAAGTTGTTCAATGGTGCTCTCTAGTGGCAGTAGCTCACATTCAACAGACAGTGTATTAGATCAATTAGAACAATCTCTTCCCATAATAATTTCAAGCTAGTTGTCAATTCAGTTCTTAAAGCTTCATAATTCTCCATTACTTTCCAAGTTGGTTTGACCGAACGTTTGGGTACCTCAGCAGGCTTAGAGTCTTGTGCTTCTGTGTGTGAGAGGGAGCCTTTGTTACTCATGCTGACACAGGCCGATAATGACTGAGTGATAAGCCAGCAGTTTTTCTACTTGTTCTGACTCAACTACAAGGCCATAAACTTTATCTCCAGCTTCATATAGGGCCTATAGTCCCTGGTGACCATTTTTATCTCTTGCATCAATTCAGACAGCTTAACTCGTTGAATAAACTCACTGTTGAGGAGACAGACGATGAAGCCTTTAGAATGTTCCGTTTTAATTAAGGATATTTTCAACGGTAGAAAAACGTTGATGTTAGCCACATGGAAAGATGATTACAGCATGGTGGAATGCTGAGCAATGAATCAGAGAGATAGAAGGGGAGGAGATATACAGAACTATGGTGGAAGAGAGAGTTCAGCTTGGACAAGAGAACACAGCTTAAAGATACAGAGCAATAATAAGCCAAATAGTGCAACACAGATAAAATGATAACAATTCACATAGTGTAACACAACAAATATGAAATGCTGAAGTACGTTACTCTTTAATCACTACTGTGCAGTTTGAAGTATCGTTAGAAGTCCCCTTTATTCACACTGGATTGTGCGGCAGAGTTTTCATGCCCAGCTGATATTTATCCTTCTTGTCACTGACGGCCTGGAATGTACTAAATAAAACTGACATTTTTCTTTATTCTTCTATAAATAAGATGCAGAGTTTAATTATTTTTATTGCATTTTATTGTTCTTCCGCAATCTGAAACGTTGGATTCAATTGATGTTTTGAAGACAGTAATGTGCAGACAGATGAATATCTTTTACAGGGAAATCCCCCATTTACAAACATGCCATAGTTCTCATACAGAGATGAATCCACACATAGAGCTTTATTGAACTGCTGATTGGATTTATTAGGACAAATGTCACATTTTACTGCCTCTGCCGTTGTTCCAGGATTTAATGAGATTGCACCATTGATTGGACGCTTATAATGATCAGTACCATTTTTGTCAGAGTGATAAAACAATGGGAGAAGCCTCGGATGGAAGCAGCCACGCTCTTATCCCATACTAGCTCTGGGGCAGTGATTATATTTGTAGGAAATGTGAACAGGTTCTGTTTTCTGGTTCCAGGTATGCTTTAGGGTGTAAACAACAGAGAATGGGCAGCTCCCATCTGAGCCTTCTCACACAGGCCTTGTTGTGTCATGACAAACCCCTATAGGTAATAGCCTCAGATTCCTTCACAGCACATTTGTTAGAATAATATGACGATAAATCATTCTAGAAAAATGCTCCCGAAAAGGATTTAATGCTGACTGACCTGGAACAAGCATGCAGCAAATTACATCAGAATGTCTAATTGTACACTGGTTTAAGGTCAGTAACATATACCCAGAGAAATGACTGGCCTCAGGTGATACACCAAGATGAAACACATCCTCCAACATAAGTTGTATCTGTTTATCTGCAGTGTTCTCCTCTCTATATCCATTCAAAGTCCAGAATTTATAAATCTTGTCTAAGCGTTCAGAAAACAGGGGGTGGAGAGCTGAAGTTACACTCTGCAGAAGTCAGTGAGGAAAGCTCTGAGAGCTGATTGGAGGGAAGGGACAATCCCCCCCTTCACACAGCATACATGAACACTGCTGAGGCTGTCAATCGCAGGATGTGTACTGGAGATCCCTCCCCTGTCCTCTTTTTTTTTTTTCTTTTTCTCTTATGCCGCGTACACACGATCGGAAATTCCGCCAGCAAAACTCAGATGAGAACTTTTTGTCAGAAAATGCGACCGTGTGTATGCTCCATCGGTCTTTTGCTGGCAGAATTCCAGCCAGCAAAAGATTGAGGGCATGTTCTCTATTTTTCGGTCGGGAAAAGTTCCTATCCTAAAATGCGATAGTCTGTACAAATTCCAACGCGCAAAATTCCTACACATGCTCGGAAACAATTCGACGCATGTTCGGAAGCATTGAACTTCATTTTCTCGCACAATCCATCTCCCACAATCCATACCAGACCCTTATCGAAGCATGCCGCCCAGCAGGTCAGGAATCGAGTGAGCGCCCCCCCCCTCCTGAACTATACCAGGCCACATGCCCTCAACACGGGGGGGTGCTTTGGGGCGGGGGGCTCTGTAAAAAAACTGTGTGGGTGTTTTTATTTCTTTTTTGACACTTTTTGGTGACTGAGTAGGGGTAAAATTCACATGGGGGTGGGGTGGGACCTGGGCCCCCCTTGTTAAAGGAGCTTCCAGATTCCAATAAGTCCCCTGCCCGCAGACCCCCACAAGCACCACCCAGGGTTGTAGGGAAGAGACACTTGTCCCCATCAACATGGGAACAAGGTGCTTTTAGGTGGGGGGGCATGTGTCCTGGTATGGTTCTTAGGGGTCCTAGGAGCACTTTTAGTGGTTGAGGGCCACTATGTAAAGTAGGGTGGCACTATGGGAGTTGGGAGGCACTGTGGGAGGTGCTGGGATCTGTAGCTAGCTGGAGGTCCAAGAGGAGGGAGGCTGCAGCCCAGCAGAGGGCCATGGCCTGGTGGTTGACAATCACTGGACTAGACATATAGGGCTCCTTCTTGCCATATACAGTGGGGATGGAAAGTATTCAGACCCCCTTAAATTTTTCACTCTTTGTTATATTGCAGCCATTTGCTAAAATCATTTAAGTTATTTTTTTTTCCTCATTAATGTACACACAGCATCCCACCATATTGACAAAAAAACACAGAATTGTTGACATTTTTGCTGATTTATTAAAAAAGAAAAACTGAAATATCACATGGTCCTAAGTATTTAGACCCTTTGCTCAGTATTTAGTAGAAGCACCCTTTTGATCTAATACAGCCATGAGTCTTTTTGGGAAAGATGCAACAAGTTTTTCACACCTGGATTTGGGGATCCTCTGCCATTCCTCCTTGCAGATCCTCTACAGTTCTGTCAGGTTGGATGGTAAACTCTGGTGGACAGCCATTTTTAGGTCTCTCCAGAGATGCTCAATTGGGTTTAAGTCAGGGCTCTGGCTGGGCCATTCAAGAACAGTCACGGAGTTGTTGTGAAGCCACTCCTTCGTTATTTTAGCTGTGTGCTTAGGGTCTTGTTGGAAGGTAAACCTTCGGCCCAGTCTGAGGTCCTGAGCACTCTGGAGAAGGTTTTCGTCCAGGATATCCCTGTACTTGGCTGCATTCATCTTTCCCTCGATTGCAACCAGTCGTCCTGTCCCTGCAGCTGAAAAACGCCCCCACAGCATGATGCTGCCACCACTATGCTTCACCGTTGGGACTGTATTGGACAGGTGATGAGCAGTGCCTGGCTTTCTCCACACATACCGCTTAGAATTAAGGCCAAAAAGTTCTATCTTGGTCTCATCAGACCAGAGAATCTTATTTCTCACCATCTTGGAGTCCTTCAGGTGTTTGTTAGCAAACTCCATGCGGGCTTTCATGCGTCTTGCACTGAGGAGAGGCTTCCATCAGGCCACTCTACCAGGCATGTACTGGCCATCGGGACTACAGGGAGTTTCCCGGTGGGCCGATGGCTCAGTGGGCCAGTCAGATGCAGTCCTGGAGCCGCTCCTCTCTGACAGTGAGTGATCGCGATTTCACTCCTGTCAGGAGGAGCAGCTTCCGTCACTTGCTGGAGAGAGCAATAGGCTTTCTGCTCCCTCCAGCCTGCAGGGGGAGATAGACAGCCGGCATACTTTCCTTCCTCTCTCCCCTTATCACTTGTTATCACATGACTGGAGAGAGGAATGAGAAGCTGCCTTCAAAACTGTGAGTACATGTGGGAGAGGGAGGACACTCTGATGTGAATGGGGCTGCTGGTGGGGACTCTGATGTAAAGGGGGCTTCTGATGGGGACACACTGATGTGAAGGGGGCTGCTGGTGGGGCTGCTGATTGGGACTCTCTGATGTGAAGGGGGCTGCTGATGGGGACTCTCTGATGTGAAGGGGGCTTCTGATGGGGACACACTGATGTGAAGGGGGCTGCTGGTGGGGACACACTGATGTGAAGGGAACTGCTGGTGGGGACACACTGATGTGAAGGGGGCTGCTGGTGGGGACACACTGATGTGAAGGGGGCTGCTGGTGGGGACACACTGATGTGAAGGGGGCTGCTGATGGGGACTCTCTGATGGTGACACACTGATAGGAAGGGGGCTGTTGATGGGGACTCTGATGTGAAGGGGGCTGCTGGTGGGGACTCTCTGATGGGGACACACTGATGTGAAGGGGGCTGCTGGTGGGGACACACTGATGTGAAGTGGGCTGCTGGTGGGGACACACTGATGTGAAGGGGCTGCTGATGGGGACTCTGATGTGAAGGGGCTGCTGATGGGGACTCTCTGATGTGAAGGGGGGCTGCTGGTGGGGACTCTCTGATGGGGACTGCTGGTGGGGACACTGATGTGAAGGGGGCTGCTGGTGGGGACTCTCTGATAGGGACACACTGATGTAAAGGGGGCTGCTGATGGGGACTCTCTGATGGGGACACACTTATGTGAAGGGGGCTGCTGATGGTGAATCTCTGATGGGGACACACTGATGTGAAAGGGGCTGCTGATGAGAACTCTGATGGGGACTCTGATGTGAAGGGGGCTGCTGATGGGGACTCTGATGTGAAGGGGGCTGCTGATGGGGAATCTGATGTGAAGGGGGCTGCTGATGGGGACTCTGATGTGAAGGGGCCTGCTGATGGGGACTCTCTGATGGGGACTCTCTGATGTGAAGGGGGTTGCTGATTGGGACTCTGTGAAAGGAGCTGCTGATTGGGACTCTCTGATGTAAGGGGGACGCTGTTGGGAACACACTGATGTAAGGGGGTAAGGGGGACGCTGTTGGGGTCACTCAAAATTAAAGTGGGCCGGTCATGATGAAGTCCAGGGCCAAATTTTTGTCCCAGTCCAGCCCTGCACTCTACCATAAAGCCCCGACTGGTGGAGGGCTCCAGTTATGGTTGACTTTCTACAAACTTTTCTCCCATCTCCCGACTGCATCTCTGGAGCTCAGCCACAGTGATCTTTGGGTTCTTCTTTACCTCTCTCACCAAGGTTCTTCTCCCCCAATAGCTCAGTTTGGCCAGACGGCCAGCTCTAGGAAGGGTTCTGGTCTTCCCAAACATCTTCCATTTAAGGATTATGGAGGCCACTGTGCTCTTAGGAACCTTAAGTGCAGCAGAAATGTTTTTGTAACCTTGGCCAGATCTGTGATTTGCCACAATTCTGTCTCTGAGCTCTTCAGGCAGTTCCTTTGACCTCATGATTCTCATTTGCTCTGACATGCACTGTGAGCTGTAAGGTCTTATATAGACAGGTGTGTGTCTTTCCTAATCAAGTCCAATCAGTATAATCAAATACAGCTGGACTCAAATGAAGGTGTAGAACCATCTCAAGGATGATCAGAAGAAATGGACAGCACCTGAGTTTTTTTTTATATCAAATCTTTTTTTTTATTTTTATAATGCTTATTTCATACAAAATGATAAAAAGAAAAAAAGAAAGCAAGATAATGTTTATACAAATAGACATAGTAAGGATCTTATCATTTAATTTCATATTATACACATATTTACAAAGAAAAACATAAGCTAATACAAAGACAATCAAAAACTCATATGAAGTTAACCACATATACCTCAAAATAATTTATTTTGCTTTGTTCAACTCTCATCATCTTAATATTTTATAGATGACAGCAGCACCTGAGTTAAATATATGAGTGTCACAGCAAAGGGTCTGGATACTTAGGACCATGTGATATTTCAGTTTTTCTTTTTTAATAAACCTGCAAAAATGTCAACAATTCTGTGTTTTTCTGTCAATATGGGGTGCTGTGAACTTAAATGATTTTAGCAAATGGCTGCAATATAACAAAGAGTGAAAAATGTAAGGGGGTCTGAATACTTTCCGTCCCCGCTGTACTTTGGGCAGCACTGGGCAGGTGCCCAACACAGTCCCAACGCATAGACAAGACAATAGGTCCTATTGTTTCAGTTAACACCAACATTCTGAAGCAGCGTGCACTGTAAAAAGTAGGACAGGATGGATTTTTATGCGGCAGAGCGTTTTGCGTCACATTACACCGCATGGCAACACGCTGCGTTACATAAAGATGAATGATATGTCATTTTTTGACATTTCAATAAAGGTAAAAAAGCCAAACAGTGAGATGTGTTCTAACAACGCATTACACTGCATCTTCACAGCGCACATTAGCAAGAGTGCATTATATAGAGCATAATGCGCCCCCACAGGTGTGAATGGGCCCTTATATACAGCCAGCAACTGCCGCTCCAAGGACACAACCAGGAATGAGATACCGACAAAGCGGTGGCAGCCTCAGCTCAACATCTTAATAATGGATGTAATAAACACTTAACCAGCATATTATCTGTCAATTAGTCGGGAAAACTGCGTCCTGTCAGAGACTTGGTTGGTCTCACAAGCGCTTGTGTTTGTGTCCAAGCGAGCATGAATAAAGACATCAGAGTGGTTTAATAAGCGGTGCAGAGATGATGTGCCGCACACACAACTCATTTGTACGGGTTTCAGGTAGATCATACAAGGAGATGAAATGCTAACTGTTTAGATCTTGCCTTTTCAGCTTCTTATTTTTAATCAGCATCCCGACTTTTATTTGTGTACACATGTACTTCACATAGGCCTGTTTTTTTATTTTGATCTGGAGAGAGCTGGGAAGGGTTGGAGTCTCTGTCAGGCTTTAATTGCCTGGGAGAGTCAAGGCACTAGAACCCTGAGATTTCTCCATAAGTTATTTTTCTTGTACAAATGATTTTATTGAACAGAAATATCAACATATCAGTACAGGTAAATAATGGAAGACACATTATGTGAACATACTGAAACAGCTTATAGCATCACAAACATAATAGTGAATGGCATTAGGATCCGTATCAAATCTCCAACCTGCAATTGGCTGCTTGTGGTAACAACAATAAACATATCTAAAGCGAGATGCTGGATTGCTCCACTGTTATAAGACTAAATGCTTAATTTTATATAGTAAATGTGGTGAGAACCGTAAAAAGAGATAATTATATTTGAAATATAACAAATTGTAATAAAAAAAAGGGAAAAAATATATAAAATAAATAAAAATATTTTCATATTGGCTCACAATATGTGTCGATGGCCCACAGAACATATCTTGTGGGCTATAGAAACTGAATAAGGGAAAAAGAAAAAAGGAGAGAATAAGAAGAGGGAGAACCAGAGAAAGAATAAAATAGAAAGCTAGGACATAAAGAAAAATGTAGGTAGTTGGAAAAAGAGAAAGAAGGAAAAGGGGGAAATCCACGGGGTGGGGAGGATGGAGCTATGTTAGAGAGAGAGTAGATTGGAATCAAACCGAGATGGATGGGAGTACACTACCCACGGCTGCCAAACTCGGAGGAATTTATCATGTGTATCGGATATCACGGCCGTCAGTTTCTCATTAACCATAATATCATTTACCCGGTTTTTAACAGCTTCAAAACTGAGAGCCGGAGTCTTCCAGGCCCTTACTATGGTTAATTTAGTTGCAGTAAAGATATGGGATGCCAAGTGGCGTTCTGGCCTTAATAACTCAGCTATCGGTTTCCCCAATAGAGCTTCAAAAGGATCCCTCTTTATATTGGTATTGAAGAGGTTACGAAGCAATGCATAAACTCTGACCCATAGCCTACAGACCCTGGGGCACTGCCACCAAATGTGTGCCATTGTATCATCATGAGAACACCCACGAAAGCACAGCGGGGAATATGTTGGGATAAAACTCGCCAATCTGGCTGGAGTGTAATACCATCTATAAAGTACTTTATAGGCACTTTCCAAAAAGAGTACATTTTTGGAGCATTTGGAGAGTGAGATGGTCATGATCTGCTAGTCCTCCGGGTCCAATCTCCTCCCCAACTCTGCCTCCCATTGAAGGTGATAGGGTCTCAGGGGTGGTCTCTTGGAGCCTATTATAGCCGTATATAAATCAAACCCGGGGACTGGGGCCGCGATCTGCAAATGCTTTCAAACTGAGTTAACGTATAGGGGGTTGGTTGATATCTTAGAGATTGAAGGAAGTGTCGAATTTGTATGTAACTGTAGTGTTCCCTAAGGGGAATGTCATGGGAAGAACGTAAAGCTGCGAAAGGTATGATTTTAGTAGGAGTGAACATGGAATGGAAGTGAAGCCATTTTCAGTCCACCACGAAAATTGTAACGGATTATCGCAACCAGGTGGGAATAATGGACATTGAAGGAGGCGCAGCAAGCTCCATAGGTTATTTTTATACTGTTGTTGTTGCATGCATTAGTGCAAAAATGGTATGAATGTAAAGAATGTGAATGCCGGGCTGGATCAGCACACTGAAGGGCTTCCACAGTCACCTTGCTTTTGTAAAAGGAATGAAGAAATTTAGAAATAAAGCACCACATTGTAATAATCAAGTCCGAATACAAGTGTTTATTCCAATGACAGATTGTTTGCAAAGCTAATGTGTTTCGGGGGGGGGGGGGGGGGGGCACCTGCCCCACTTCATCAGGGCTTAGGAGCATAAAATAATGATGAAGTGTAGTCCTTCTCAGCCTAGCTATCCTAGAGGAACCCTAAAACTGACATTACATTCTTGGAGGAAATACCTAAAATGAATTTTACATTAACCTGATGAGTAACGTGTTGGAAGTTTTAAATAAATGACTAAAGAATGTGGGGTACTTGGAATAATTGATACTCAGAGCAAATAATTTTTTATTAATCCTCTATACAACAAAATAATTTCAGTAACCTTTTTGAAATGAAATTAAAACTGTACAATAGAAAAAAAAATGCAGACAGTGAAACTCTTGTTATTGTTATACCCTAATATATTTTAGACCCTTTTACATTTATGGTCAGTGTATAAGTGACCCCTCACTCTTGTGATCATTGTATAAGTAACCCCTTACATTAGTGGTCAGTGTATAAGTGACCAATGGTGGTCAATACATACATTGCCTTGAAAAAGTATTCATACCCCTTGAAATTTTCCACATTTTGCCATGTTACAACCAAAAATGTAAATGCATTTTAGTGAGATTTTATGTGATAGACCAACACAAAGTGGCACATAATTGTGAAGTGGGAGGAAAAATTATAAATGTTTTTCAAATTTCTTTTACAAATAAATATATGAAAAGTGTGGGGTGCATTTGTATTCAGCCCTCCTGAGTCAATACTTTGTAGAACCACCTTTCACTGAAATTACTTTTTGGGGACCAGCTTTGCACATCTAGAGTGACATTTTTTCCCATTCTTCTTTGCAAAATAGCTAAAGCTCTGTCAGATTGGATGGAGAGCGCCTGTGAACAGCAATTTTCAAGTTTTGCCACAGATTCTCAATTGGATTTGGGTCTGGACTTTGATTGGGCCATTCTAACACATGAATATGCTTTGATCTAAACCATTTCCATTGTAGCTCTGGCTGTATGTTTAGGGTTGTTGTCCCACTGGAAGGTGAACTTCCGTCCCAGTCTAAAGTCTTTTGCAGACTCTAACAGGTTTTCTTCTAAGATTTCCCTGTATTTGGCTCCATCCATCTTCCCATCAACTCTGACCAGCTTCCCTGTCCCTGCTGAAGAAAAGCATCCTCACAACATGATGATGCCACCACCATGTCTCACGGTGGGGATGGTGTGTTCAGGGTGATGTGCAGTGTTAGTTTTCCGCCACACATGGCGTTTTGCTTTTAGGCCAAAAAGTTAAATTTTGGTCTCATCTGACCAGAGCACCTTCTTCCACATGTTGGCTGTGTCCCCCACATGGCTTCTCACAAACTGCAAATGGGACTTCTTATGGTTTTTTTTTTTCAAAAATGTCTTTCTACCTGCCACTCTACCATAAAGGGCAGATTTGTGGAGTGCACGACTAATAGTTGTCCTGTGGACAGATTCTTCCACCTGAGCTGTGGATCTCTGCAGCTCCTCCAGAGTTACCATGGGCCTCTTTTTTTTTATTCATATATATATATATATATATATATATATATATATATATATATATATATATATACACATTTAGAATTTATTTGCATTTTATAGTTGCACCCCTACTTTTGTCCCTGTCCCCCCATGTGCTCCCCCTAAATATGAAAGCTGGAGACGCCACTGGGTGGACGGCCATGTCTTGGTAGGTTTGCAGTTGTGCCATACTCATTTCCAGAGGTAACGCCAGACTAACCTCATGCTCTACCATACACCCCAGCAAATGTGTGTGGTCTTCCCGCACCGCCATTTTTCCTTGGTCTGTATGGATAAGTATGCTTTTCACTGACTCACGAGCCACCATAGTTGACTTCCAGGTCAGTTAATCTGCAACTTTCACGCACAATTAGGACACAACTGACTAAACTAGCACTGCAATGTACAGACACTCTCCAGGTTGGAACTAAAACGGCAGTATTCATATTCATCTCAGTGATTTCTTTGGGGAAGTACGGACTGGATTGAATGAAGACGGTTCCAGACACTATTACAGGAGTGGTGAGAGCCTCAGGGCTGTGTCGTGTGTTTACCGTCCCTCTCCCTATCCGTTCGCCTCTACCCATGAAAAGATCATTGAGAATACCTATATGCACTGTCAGCTGTGTCAATGTGCCTGAATTATAATTGCAGCATTATATTCCATGAATAACTGTGTTCAAACGATCCTTAAATTTCATGTTTGATCAGCTCGCTTTTCTATCCGGGACGCTGGTCTATACATGACTGTATTAGACTAGCCTATCACTGCCTTGCTCTATATGACATCATAATCAATTAACTTACCAGGAATTCAATCAGTCAATGGATATTGGTCCCAATATTAGTCCTCAACAGACATCTAGCTATTAGCATACTGGTAAATCCAGGTTGGATGCCATCCATGATATGTACATGAAATTCTTGACTTTAATTTCAATACTCAATGCAGCATCATCCATTACCAATGTGACTGGGAGTGCATGTGTATGATTGCATAGGGTTTTTAGTTCTGGTGCCTTATTGTGACAACGTTGTCCAATTTGTGTATGTGTGTGTGTTTTTTTTTACTGTTGGGTATATTGGGAAACCAATTCCACACTGATGTCAATTTGTGTTACATTTAGTGGTTTTTAACATACTATTGATAAGCATACTAGACTTCAACAAATGGTACACCATGGTTGATTCTCCTCATTGCTTTCTTGGGACATTTCTCTGTCCCAAACCCTATCCCAAATTTCCTCAAATGTATAAATGACCCCTGTGATCATTGTATAAGTGACCACCTAATTAGCGATCATTGTATAAGTGACCTCTTACATTGGTGTTCAGTGTATAAGTGATCCCCAGTGGTCAGTGAGTAAGTGACCCCAGCTTGGGATGTGGTGCTAAAATCAAACTGGTGGGTTCCTGCTCAAAAATATTTTTGCCCTTATGCTAGTAGTCAATGTATAAATGACCTCTCACTCATATGGTCGTTGTATAATTGACCGCTTAAAGTGGTTGTATACCCCTGATTTTAACTTTTACCTATAGGTAAGCCTAGAATAAAGCTTACTTATAGGTAGTGGAAATATCTCCTAAACATGCACCGTTTAGGAGATATTTACCTTGCAGTGTGCCAATGATGTCATTGGCGCATGCGCTGTGAAGAAACGGACCTCCGTGCCCTTTCTTCCCGAGCGTGTGCCGCGACTGGTGGCTCCGGAGCGCATGCGCGGAAGAGACGTCACGCGGCTCTGGCCAGTCACACAGCCGGAGTCTGCGGCCCCCCGGAAGGAAGAGGGGTGAAGATGGATGCTTCCTGCAGTGGGGACAGTGCGAGCTTCGTTTGCAGATAAGTGCCACATAATGGGCTGGTATGCGATGCATACTAGCCAATTATGCTTTTACTATGCAGGGTTTGCAGGAAACAAAAGAGGAAGTAAAACCCATCAGGGTTTACTTCCTCTTTAATTGGTGATCATTGTATAAGTGACCTCTTACGTTGGTGGTCAGTGTAAAATCGCCCACTAGTTTTGGTGGTAGTGGTAGTGGTAGTGTAGGTGGGAAATCAATTTGCCATTACACATTGCTGAAAGAACCTCGAGCAATCTCAAGTAGAGCTCTGGGTGTGAAAGGCTGATGTATGTGATCTCAAAAACCAATATTTATAGTTGGATGTGATTTAGAGTGGTATAATTCTGCAGTGTATCTGTCAGCAGCTGGCTTTTAGCAAGGCTTATATTGCTGGCTTTACCATAGTTGCCAACATTGTAAAAAAAAAATGTGGGACACTTTTGTGGCTGTAGGTGGAGCCGTACAATAATTAGTGGGCGGGGCATTCGTTTGTAGGTGTTCTTTGGAAAAATATATAGAAGTGCGGCACGCGAAGCGCGTCGCGGCAAATAATGGGCGTGGTTTTACGTGACATAGTGGATGTGGCTTAAATGGGCGTGGCTCAAGAGGGTGTGGTTAGAGTCTGAGATGAATGAGGGCTGGAGAGGGAGAGAGGGGGAGAGGGGGAGAGGGATTAGAGGGGGAGAGGGGGAGAGGGGGAAAGGGATTAGAGGGAGAGAGGGGGAGAGGGAAATGACGGGACAGCAGCCCCAGATCCTACACAATAAAAATATGTGTATTCTAGAAAGTTTAACAATCAGCAGATAAAGATACTCCAAACACCTGGTGTTAGCACTTCAATCATCACGGCACCATGGTTGTTATGGTGTCAGGATGATTGAAATGCATTATTTCTATTATTACATTGTAATATAAAATGAAATCATTCAACTCACCATAATGCAGAATCAGTGGGATCCCTGAGCGTGTCACTAGCCACGTCGCCTGCCGCCAGCCGTCCGTCCTTGGGTCAGATGTCCCAGCAGAGTCCGTCCTTGCATCAGGTGCCCCCAGCGGAGCCCCCCTTACATCAGATGTCCCCAGCGGAGCCCCCCCTCACACCAGGAGTCCCCAGCGGAGCCCCCCTCACACCAGGAGTCCCCAGCGGAGCCCCCCTCACACTAGGAGTCCCCAGCGGAGTCCCCCTCACACTAGGAGTCCCCAGCGAAGCCCCCCTCATACCAGGAGTCCCCGGCGAAGCCCCCCTCACACCAGGAGTCCCCGGCGGAGCCGCCCTCACACCAGGTGTCCCCGGCGGAGCCCCCCCCTCACATCAGGTGTCCCCGGCGGAGCTCCCCCTCACATCAGAAGTCCCCGGCGGAGCCCCCCCTCACATCAGGTGTCCCCGACGGAGCTCCCCCTCACAACAGGTGTCCCCGGCAGAGCCCCCCCTCACATCAGGTGTCCCCAGTGGAGCTCCCCCTCACATCAGGTGTCCCCGGCAGAGCCCCCCTCACATTAGGTGTCCCCAGTGGAGCCCTCCTCACATTAGGTGTCCCCAGTGGAGCTCCCCCTCACATCCGGTGTCCCCAGTGGAGCCCCCCTTACATTAGGTGTCCCCGGCGGAACCCCCCTCACATCAGGTGTCCCCAGTGGAGCCCCCCTCACATCAGGTGTCCCCGGCGGACCCCCCCTCACATCAGGTGTCCCCAGTGGAGCCCCCCTTGCATCAGGTGTCCCCAGTGGAGCCCCCCTCTCATCAGGTGTCCCCAGCGGAGCTCCCCCTCACATCAGGTGTCCCCGGCAGAGCCCCCCTCACATCAGGTGTCCCCGGTGGAGCCCCCCTCACATCAGGTGTCCCCGGTGGAGCCCCCCCTCACATCAGGTGTCCCCAGCGGAGCTCCCACTCACATCAGGTGTCCCCGGCAAAGCCCCCCCTCACATCAGGTGTCCCCGGCAGAGCCCCCCCTCACATCAGGTGTCCCCAGTGGAGCCCCCCCTCACATCAGGTGTCCCCAGTGGAGCCCCCCCTCACATTAGGTGTTCCCAGTGGAGCCCCCCTCACATTAGGTGTCCCCAGTGGAGCCCCCCTCACATTAGGTGTCCCCAGTGGAGCTTCCCCTCACATCAGGTGTCCCCAGTGGAGCCCCCCTTACATTAGGTGTCCCCGGCGGACCCCCCCCTCACATCAGGTGTCCCCAGTGGAGCCCCCCCTCACATCAGGTGTCCCCGGCGGACCCCCCCCTCACATCAGGTGTCCCCAGTGGAGCCCCCCTTGCATCAGGTGTCCCCAGTGGAGCCCCCCACACATCAGGAGTCCCACAGCGGTGCGCCCCCCCCACCTCAGAGGTGTCCTAGTAGTGTCCGCATGGCTAGAACCCCCGCCCCTTTCCATATCAGACTGGCAGCGGGGGGGGTAGGCGGGGTGAGGTGGAGCGGGGGAGAGGGTGGGCGGCGACGCAGGAGCTCCGTCTAGCCCCCCCAGCCGTCTTCCTGAACTTCATAAAAATGGCGGCCGGCGGAGACAATGTCTCCGCCGGCCGCGGACCTCTAGCGGCGGTGGCGGCGAAAATCGTGAAGAACCGGATTTCTCTGTTCATTTACCGGGACACCACAAATTCGGGAATGGCGTCTAAGTCCCGGGAATGTCCTGGGAAATCCGGGACAGTTGGCAACTATGCTTTACCCTTTCCCACTCAAATAAAAACAAAACACAAAGATTTGGGTTAGCGTTAGGCTTTAATTTTAGCCTACATGCACAGACTTTAGCACTCCAGAACACAGCTTGGTGCACATGGACTGTGGTGGCTGTGTATACACCAGACACACGGTGATTCGCACCACTTGCCGCCTGTACTATAGTCAATGTACAACTACAGTGCGGCTCTCCGGTTCCGTGAGGATGTTCTCCTACATGTGCACCTCCCGCGATAGTACTGGGGTGTGCTTTGGGCATGCTCTGTGAGCTGTCACGACCCATGCTATCACAAGGAATGTTGTTCATCCATTTTTATAGCAATAGAGTTGATCCAAAAAAAAAAAAAAAAATAAATGTACAGTGTAAAAGAAAATGAACGAGATAAATAATAAAAATTAATTTAACCACTTGCCAACTAGCCGCCACAGTTTTACTGCGGCAGAATTGCACGGCTGAGCGAAACGATGTTATGTTACGTCGCTTCACCCTGTAGCCACTAGGGGCGGCGCGTGTGCCCGCTCCTCGCCCCCGGGCCGATGCAAGTGCCCAGCGGGCACGATGACCACCAGGCTCCCGCGATCGCTCGTGACACAGCGAGAACCGGGATCTGTGTGTGCAAACACACAGATCCCGGTTCTCTGAGGGGAGAAGAGACAGATCGTCTGTTCATACAAAGTGTGAACAGCGATCTGTCATCTCCTCTAGACAGTCCTCTCCCTCCTTCAGTTAGAACACAGAGAGGGAACACATTTAACCCCTTGATCGCCCCCTAGTGTAAACCCCTTCCCTGCCAGTGACATTTTGAGTAATCCGTGCATTTTTTAGCACTGATTACTGTATTAATGCCAATGGTCCCAAAAATGTGTCAAAAGTGTCCGATGTGTGCGCCATAATGTCACAGTCCCGATAAAAATCGCAGATCGCCGCCATTACTAGTGCAAAAAAATAAAAATAAAAATGCTATAAATCTATCCCCTATTTTGTAGACGCTATAACTTTGGCGCAAACTAATCAATATACACTTATTGCGTTTTTTTTTTTTATTACCAAAAGTATGTAGAAGAATACTGGCCTAAACTGAGAAAAAATTTAGCTTTTTTTTTTTTTAAAAAATGGGGATATTTATTATATCAAAAAGTAAAAAATATTGTGTTTTTTTCAAATCGATGCACTTTTTTTTTTGTAGTGCAAAAAATAAAAACAGAGATGATCAAATACCACCAAAAGAAAGCTCTATTTGTGGGAAAAAAAGGACGTCAATTTTGTTTGGTTGCAGCGCTGCACGACCGCGCAGTTGTCAGTTAAAGCTACGCAGTGCCGAATCGCAAAAAAATGGCCCGGTCATTGAGCAGCCAAATCTTCCGGGGCTGAAGTGGTTAAAGCTCCCCCCCCCCCCCCCCCCCCATGCTCACGCAAAAAACTGCCACACGCATATGTAAACGGCAATCACACCACACATGTGAGTTATCACGGCGAATGTCAGAGCAAGTGTAATAATTCTAGCATGTGACCTCATGTGTAACTCTAAAGTGGTAACCTGTAAAGGTTTTTATAAAGATTCCTATGGAGATTTTTAGGTACTGTAGTTTGATGCTATTCCACGGGTGTAAGCAATAATAAAGCGTGACGTGTTAGGTATCTATTTACTCAGCATAACATCATATTTTATGTTTTACCAAAAAAAAATTGTGTAATATATTGTGTTTATGTTCACTAAAACTCATTAAAGTTTATTCATATCTGAAAATTTGCGTTTGATAAACAGCTGAGCAGTTGTGCAGCATATAAAATTGCAACAACAACCATTTTATTCTCCAGGGTCTCTGCCTCAAAAATATGTAATGTTTGGGGTTCAGCTTTGGTTCCTGATTCTAATCCATGTCTGCTAACCTTGTTCCTGACCCGACTATGTCTGACACCTCTCTAGGATTACCCCTGCCTGCCATATGTGCTTCTTGCTTATGTTACTGACCCCGGCTTGGATTTATGACTATGTCTCCACCTCCTGATTTGGTACCCCACTGCCAGCACATTACCAACTTCTGCCTGTTCTAGACTTTGAAACTGATTCTGATTCTGCACCTGTCTGCCTGGCTCCCGCTGAACAAGGCTTGTGATCAGTCTCCACACCATCACTGGAAGGACCCCTGTGTGTCTCCATCTACAGCGCACTCCTACAGCTTCCAGGCACCTGCGCCCTTCCACTGCCCTAGCAGTCCCTGTCTCCATTACCGGGGGTGCTTGGATGGGAATTGTGCAAGAGGCCACCCTCATCATCTGGGGTTCCACAGTCATGTACGTGACACCCAGACTGGAACTAGTTGATGAACTTTTTGTGTCTGGGGTTCAGCTTTACTAAAAATCCCCATATAAGGGCCATATTCGTCTATGTTAAAGGTCACACAACAGTGCTTCAGCCCGGTGATTGGCCACTGCATCATGGGAGGAAGTGGAGAAGGTCACATGCTCCTCCACACACAGAAGAACCAGGTATATCCATAACTCCTAGATGTCCCGGCTTCCGCATGACATTCCAGAGATTTAAATTATCCCCCACCCTGCGGGTCCAGGCTGGAGTTGCAAAGTCCCGTGACGGAACAAGTTCCAGCGTTTAGCTCCTTTGACTCACCTCACAGGGGCGCACTAGTGCCAGGCACCTTTGGGGGAGGATTTGTGCTAGAAGGGGAGGTTTGGGGAAGGGAGTTTGTGCTAGAGGGAGAAGAGCATTTGTACCAGAAGGAACATTTTGGGGAGGGGGGAATTTGTGCTAGAAGTGGGGAGATAATTTTTGCTGAGAGGACAACTTGGGGGGAAGGGTGTCATAAACCATGAAATCAGGCCGAGACAGAAGTACAGTTAAATCACACTAGTTTAATAATAAAAGTAAAAAGAACAAATGTAGTCAAAACATAGCCAGAGTTCAGTAACCGGAATTGATAGTCAGCCAAGCCAGAAGTCAGGGATCAATGTAGTGGAACAGCAAGCAGGATCTGGAGCCAGAGAGGATGTCAGCAAAGCAAGTCTTGAACAGGATCGCAGGAGATAGTTTCTGTGATGTTGACCAAGGCGAAGGCAGAGAACCTCTAGACTGGACAGCTTAAGTAGGCAGGACTGACGAGCAGGATATCATCAACAGCTGAGTAACTATGGAGAGATAGGAGCTGGCAATTAGCTGACTGCCGAGCGGCCAGCTCACAGAGGTAAGGGCTGAGCCCAGCCCTCACAAAGGGGGGGGGGGTTGGGCCGGAATGGAAGATTGGGGGAAAGAAAGATTTGTGCTGGAGGGTTTGGATTGGCGGGGGCGGGGGATGGAGGGATTAGTGCTGGAAGGGAGGATTTGGGAGTGGAAGAGGATTTGTGCTGGAAGGAGTGGGAGGTTTTGTGCTGGGAGGGGGATGTCACAGTCAGCCTTGGAGGCCAGGAGCTATATCACGGGTAAGGTTCACACAGAAACCAGCAGGATAAATGCACAAGCAGGTCCCATTGGCGGGTGACACAGGCTCACCTTATGCACCAGTCGGTCTTCATCACAGCTCCTGATGGTGGAGATGGGTTTCACTGCGTGCTAATGCCAAGTCCTCCGGATCACACCCCCTAGGAGGTGAGCAAGCCGGGGACTGGTAGCAGTTGTAGGAGATAGGGATCAAGAGGAAGCATATTCAAGGAACAAGCCAAAGGTTGGTAACTAGTGGTAATGAAGATAAGGATGGCAGCAGGAGTTTAACCACTTCAATACCGGGCACTTTCGCCCCTTCCTGCCCAGGACAATTTTCAGCGCCGTCACACTTTGAATGACAATTGCGCAGTCATCCTACACTGTACCCAAACTAAATTTTTATCATTTTCTTCCCACAAATAGAGCTTTCTTTTGGTCGTATTTGATCACCTCTGGGGTTTTTATTTTTTGCTAAACAAACTAAAAAAGACAGACATTTTTTCTTTGTTTTCTCCTTCACTGATGGGCACTGCTGAGGCAGCAATGTCGGGCACTGCTGAGGCGGCAATGTCGGGCACTGATGAGGCGGCACTGATGGGCACTGATGAGACGGCAATGATGGGCACTGATGAGGCGGCACTGATGGGCACTGATGAGGAGGCACTGATAAGGTGGCACTGATGGGCACTGATGAGGCACTGATATGCAGCACTGATGGGCACTGATAGGCAGCACTAATATGCAGCACTAATGAGGTGGCACTGATGGGCACTGACCGGTGGCACTGATGGGCACTGACCAGCGGCACTGGGCACTGACCAGCGACACTGATGGGCACTGATAGGTGGCACTGATGGACACTAATAGATGGCACTGATGGGCAGCACTGATGATGAAGTACTGACCGGTGTTACTGTTGGGCACTGGCACTGTGGTGGACACTGATTGGCACTGTGGTGGGCACTGATTGGCACTTTGGCACTGACAGAAGTTATTGATGGGGCACTGGCTGGCAGCTGATGGGCACTGATTGGCAGCTGATGGGCACATCTGATGGGGGCTGTGCTGATAATCAAAGTGTTGATTATCAGCACAGACCCCCCTCTGACAGGGAGAGCCACTGATCGCGTGGTAAGAAGCCTCTGTCAGAGGCTCCTTACCACGATCGGAGATGCGGTATGTCGGACTGACATACAGCACCTCTGATCGCCGCACTCGCGCCGGCATGTTACCCTGCTGAACGTCATATGACGCCGAGTCATGGTTAACAGAAGTGGTTAAAAAGCAAGCTTTTGGCTGGAGAAGAGCACAATAATCTGGCAAACAGCAAGTGCAAAGGCATAGCTTAGTATAACCAAAGGCAAAACTTTTTTTTAGCTTTGGATAAAGTGAGGAGGGATTAGAACCACTGTCAGTTTGTATTGCTGTCTGTTCTCTCGTTAGGGAGATTCACCCTCTCTATTTGCCTCATTTACCATTATCATTAGAAGTGAAAGTAAAAGAAAATCCCAAATTTTGGGTTGTCCCCAGAACAGTAATAGAGGGGAAATCTTCCAATGGGGACACTAGTTTTGGTGACCGGGGGGGGTCCCCAAGGGATTCCCTTAATTTGCAGGGATTTCTTCTCACTTCCTGTTTGGCTATGGGACAGGAATTGAAGGGAAATTTCCGCAAATGAACAAAGAGGGCGGGAAAAAACAATCTGACAGTTAAAACCCTTTCCTGCTCTATCCAAAATGAAATTTGTTTTTGGAGGAAGAGGATTTGTGCTGGGGGGTAAAGGTTTGTCCTGGGAGGGGTGAGTGTGCAGATTATTGCTGGATTTGTTTTGTGCTGGTGAGGTTTGAGGTGGGTGGGGGCAAAGGTTTGTGCTGGGAGGGGTGAGTGTGCAAATAAGTTTTGGATTTTTTGTGCTGAGGTTTATATGTGTCTGTGTGACTCTTGCTTGTGGCACAATAATCAAAGCATACTTTATAGGTCCAAGGAAACCTGGGTTTTGTTAAACCATGCTCCTTAAGCCCCTCCCACCCCTACCAGCATGACCACTCCTCTCCCACTGTTACCAGTCTGGCCACACTCACATTTAACCACACCCACCTTAGTTATTTCTTATTCTCAAGTTGTAAAGTTGGAAGGAAAGGTGTCAGTAGAGCAGAGATTGGTGTCAGTAGGGCAGAGATTGGTCTCAGTAGGGCAGAGGACGGAGTCAGTAGGGCAGAGATTGGCGTCAGTAGAGCAGAGATTGGTGTCAGTAGGGCAGAGGACGGTGTCAGTAGGGCAGAGGAAGGTGTCAGTAGGGCAGAGATTGGTGTCAGTAGAGCAGAGGACGGTGCTAATAGGGCAGAGATTGGTGTCAGGGCAGAGGAAGGTGTCAGTAGGGCAGAGATTGGTGTCAGTAGGGCAGAGGACCGAGTCAGTAGGGCAGATATTGGTGTCAGTAGTGCAGAGGATGGTCTCAGTAGGGCAGAGATTGGTGTCAGTAGTGCAGAGGATGGTGTCAGTAGGGCAGAGATTGGTGTCAGTAGGGCAGAGATTGGTGTCAGTAGGGCAGAGGACGGAGTCAGTAGGGCAGAGATTGGCATCAGTAGAGCAGAGGACGGTGTCAGTAGGGCAGAGGAAGGTGTCAGTAGGGCAGAGGAAGGTGTCAGTAGGGCAGAGATTGGTGTCAGTAGAGCAGAGGACGATGTTAGTAGGGCAGAGATTGGTGTCAGGGCAGAGGAAAGTGTCAGTAGGGCAGAGATTGGTGTCAGTAGGGCAGAGGACCGAGTCAGTAGGGCAGATATTGGTGTCAGTAGTGCAGAGGATGGTCTCAGTAGGGCAGAGATTGGTGTCAGTAGGGTAGAGGACGGTGTCAGTAGGGCAGAGATTGGTGTCAGTAGGGCAGAGGACGGTGTCAGTAGGGCAGAGATTGGTGTCAGTAGGGCAGAGGTTGGTGTCAGTAGGGCAGAGGTTGGTGTCGGTAGGGCAGAGGTTGGTGTCAGCAGGGCAGAGGACGGTGTCAGTAGGGCAGAGATTGGTGTCAGTAGGGCAGAGATTGGTGTCAGTAGTGCCGAGGACGGTGTCAGTAGGGCAGAGATTGGTGTCAGTAGGGCAGGGGTTGGTGTCAGTAGGGCAGAGGTTGGTGTCAGTAGGGCAGAGATTGGTGTCAGTAGGGCAGAGATTGGTGTCAGTAGGGCAGAGGATGGTGTCAGTAGGGCAGAGATTGGTGTCAGTAGGGCAGAGGACGGAGTCAGTAGGGCAGAGATTGGTGTCAGTAGGGCAGAGGACGGTGTCAGTAGGGCAGAGATTGGTGTCAGTAGGGCAGAGATTGGTGTCAGTAGGGCAGAGGTTGGTGTCAGTAGGGCAGAGATTGGTGTCAGTAGGGCAGAGGACGGTGTCAGTAGGGCAGAGATTGGTGTCAGTAGGGCAGAGGACGGTGTCAGTAGGGCAGAGATTGGTGTCAGTAGGGCAGAGATTGGTGTCAGTAGGGCAGAGATTGGTGTCAGTAGGGCAGAGGACGGTGTCAGTAGGGCAGAGATTGGTGTCAGTAGGGCAGAGGACGGTGTCAGTAGGGCAGAGATTGGTGTCAGTAGGGCAGAGATTGGTGTCAGTAGGGCAGAGGATGGTGTCAGTAGGGCAGAGGAAGGTGTCAGTAGGGCAGAGGACGGTGTCAGTAGGGCAGAGATTGGTGTCAGCAGGGCAGAGGACGGTGTCAGTAGGGCAGAGGACGGTGTCAGTAGGGCAGAGATTGGTGTCAGCAGGGCAGAGGACGGAGTCAGTAGGGCAGAGGACGGTGTCAGTAGGGCAGAGATTGGTGTCAGTAGGGCAGAGGACGGTGTCAGTAGGGCAGAGGACGGTGTCAGTAGGGCAGAGATTGGTGTCAGTAGGGCAGAGGACGGTGTCAGTAGGGCAGAGATTGGTGTCAGTAGGGCAGGGGACGGTGTCAGTAGGGCAGAGGACGGAGTCAGTAGGGCAGAGGACGGTGTCAGTAGGGCAGAGATTGGTGTCAGTAGGGCAGAGGACGGTGTCAGTAGGGCAGAGGATGGTGTCAGTAGGGCAGAGATTGGTGTCAGTAGGGCAGGGGACGGTGTCAGTAGGGCAGAGATTGGTGTCAGTAGGGCAGGGGACGGTGTCAGTAGGGCAGAGGACGGTGTCAGTAGGGCAGAGATTGGTGTCAGTAGGGCAGAGGACGGTGTCAGTAGGGCAGAGATTGGTGTCAGTAGGGCAGAGGATGGTGTCAGTAGGGCAGAGATTGGTGTCAGTAGGGCAGGGGACAGTGTGAGTAGTCTTTAATAATTTAATCAAATAATTTAATTTAAATAAGTGTGTATTTTGTTTTTTATTATTTTAACAATTTTGTTTATTAATTTATTTTTTACAGTTTTTTTTTAGGAGCCCCGGTTGGGGTCTTTGGTGAAATATCAGGGCACTGTGTGGCACACAGAGGGTGATTAGGGTGTGCCCATACACAGCTGGCCTGTTTGCAGTCACAGACATGAAATAAAAGGATGATCATGTATCCATTCTTCATAGAGCTGTGTGCATGCTGTGCCTGTCTCCTGTCCTCCTCCATGCACCTTACTTACCCCTCCATTATATAACTGCCCCCCCCCCCTCCCCCCCGTGTTCTCTGTCCAGCCTCATCACACATCGCTTCTCCTCCGCGAGCTCCCCGATCTGTCAGGCTGCAGCGCTCACAACCACCAGCGAGGGCGCTGCGGAGACACACACGCCGATGATCATTCATCCCTTTTTTATTTATTTATTTTTTTTCTTTGCCGAGGTGGGCGTGGTTATCCCGCCGCTCAGTGGGCTCGGCTCGGCTCGTCAGTCTCGGCTGAACCCTGTGGGGGCGTGTCGAAGGTGCCAGTCAGCGCGTGGAGTGGGGTGGGGGGCGGGGCCTCGCTGCGCTCAGCTGGTGCAGCCCGTTCACCTGCAGCTCAGAGCGTGGGAGAGCCGGGGCGGTAAGCGGCAGCGCCCGGGGGCAGCGGAGCCTCACACCGGGACGTTATTGGAAGGGAAAGGTCTTGGGTGGGGTGGGGGGGAGCAGAGAACGCACTACTGCTGCTCCATTTACAACACAACCTCTGGAATTTTTGGACGTTTATTTTTTTTCTGTGTGGCTGCCGAGGATCAAGATGTCCCGTCTGGGTGCAAAGATGCCAAAGGGGTCGGGGAGCGCTCTGCTGCTGCTGTTGGCCCTGCCCGGGGCACTGGGGGTAAGTGGGCACCTTCCCTCCCCTTATATTCTGCCCCCCACCCTGGTACCCTTCCCCCCCTATAGTCTGCACCCCAATCTGGTTCCCCCTGCCCCCTCTATAGTCTGCACCCCACCCTGGTTCCCCCTGCCCCCTCTATAGTCTGCACCCCACCCTGGTACCCCTGCCCCCCTATAGTCTGCACCCCACCCTGGTACCCCTGCCCCCCCTATAGTCTGCACCCCACCCTGGTACCCCTGCCCCCCCTATAGTCTGCACCCCACCCTGGTACCCCTGCCCCCCCCTATAGTCTGCACCCTACCCTGGTACCCCTGCCTCCCCCTATAGTCTGCACCCTACCCTGGTACCCCTGCCTCCCTTATAGTCTGCACCCCATCCTGGTTCCCCCTGCCCCCCCTATAGTCTGCACCCCACCCTGGTACCCCTGCCCCCCCTATAATCTGCACCCCACCCTGGTACCCTTGCCCCCCTATAGTCTGCACCCCACCCTGGTACCCCTGCCCCCCTTATAGTCTGCACCCCGCCCTGGTACCCTTCCCCACCTATAGTCTGCACCCCACCCTGGTACCCCTGCCCCCCTTATAGTCTGCACCCCACCCTGGTACCCCTGCCCCCTCTATAGTCTGCACCCCACCCTGGTACCCCTGCCCCCCTTATAGTCTGCACCCCACCCTGGTACCCCTGCCCCTTATAGTCTGCACCCCACCCTGGTACCCCTGCCCCCCTTATCGTCTGCACCCCACCCTGGTACCCCTGCTCCCCCTTATAATCTGCACCCCACCCTGGTACCCCTGCCCCCCTTATAGTCTGCACCCCCACCCTGGTACCCCTGCCTGTCTCTGCAATGGGCTCATCACCCTGCATGGTGTGCTGGGTTGGGGTGGGAAGGGGCACCTAGGAATAATAATAATAATACAAAAATAATGCAAAAATAAAATAAAAATCTGTTGCATTAAAGGAAGGGGTTCATTGTCAGATCAGATGTGCCATGGCATGCCTGGCACATGCATGTAAAGGGTTAATAGCAAGGAAAATCTCAATTGAGGGCATAGAGGCAAGCAGGGTTGGAAGGAGTTAAGTTGGCACAGTGGGCACTGTGATGTGGTGCCCCCCCCCCCCCTCCCGGTCCAGCCCGGTGGATGGCATATCTCTGTCACTGGAGGTAGAAGTTCAGTGCAGGGCACATGGAAAAGGAGGGGGGGGGCACACACCAATCATATCTGCAGAACTGGGCAAGCAGTCCCATGTGAAAGGACCTGTGGATGATGGGCACGTTACAGCCCCGGTGCCAGGGCGCCCACTGATAACAATCACCAGACACCGACGTTTTGGCACATGCCGAGCCTCGGTGTGTGTGTGTGTGTGTGTGTGGGTAGCAGTGATAGACTCAGCACAGCTCCCAGCCAGAGAGAGAGAGAGAGGAAGGTACAAAGTCATCTGCAAAGCCTGCTTTCTGCTTAAACGCTCCACAGCCCCATTATATATTCACTGCTAAATAAGACCGTTCACAGGAAAAGCCCCCCCAACCAACCCCCACCCGTTCACCATTCATTCTGCACGGGGCTTTGTAAGTAGAGTAGAAGTCAGTGCACTGCGGTGACCATCCAGGGGAAGTCTCCTAGCTGGACGCTCCAGCATTACAGGTCCAGGAATTAAAAAGCCGCTCTCTCGCTAGCAGTGTGCAGGAGTTAATGGCTCGGCCAGCTGCTCGGAAGCTCCCCCCGTCTAGGACAATGAGAGCGAATGGCAGCGGCGGAATGTAGTAAAGATCTTCTGCCTTTTTCAATAGACTGAATGCAGAGAAGCTCCGGCTTGGAATCCTCCTGCGGATTCCTCAGCTGCTGCTGCTGCATGGGGTGGCGAATGATAAAGATACAAACGGCACAAAACATTTTCCGTGCTTTGCAAAAGTGTCACTGAGGCGGCAGGGACTCCCTCTACGGCACACGCGCCGTGCCAAGAATGGAACACTTTGCTACGCCGGGCTCTTAAAATTGTGTTCTGTCAGGGAGAAAAAAAAAAAAAATAAGGAAGCGTTATTGACTGATAACTGGACGTTGTGTATTGGTCACAAGGTAGAGCGATCTTTATTGGAATTTTTAAATTCCCAAATTACGTTTTGTGAAAATGCTTTCTCCGGTTCAGTGATTTGAGCCGGCCGAGCCCCTGATAGAGCCGTCTGCAGACTTTTTTTTTTTTTTTCCCCTCTCCTTGCCCATCCAAGATCTGCTTTATCTAGAAGAATATTTTAGAGCTGCATCCATCAAAGCTCAGTAGGTGTGCTCCTCTCCAGGACTTCACAGGTAGGGTGGCTTTTACAATGATGCTGATTAGCCCACCTGTGCTTTTACCTGGAAGTGGGCACACTCAGCACTTTGAGCCATCCCTTAAAACCACAACTGAAATCACCTATATAGGATGATATTTGGAATGAATAAAGAATGCAATCATCTTACATTACTTACAGAGAGTGTTTTTATTTTTAATAAATTAGCGCAGGTTAATGTAGCCTATATGACCCATCAAAGCAGCCATTCTCAGCCAGGGGTCTGTGAAAAACTTATGGCTCCTCTTTGGGTGGCCGGGGGTTCATTAATTGACCTCCAATGTGATGGCTCCTATTTGGGTGGCCGGGGGTTCATTAATTGACCTCCAATGTGATGGTTCCTCTTTGGGTGGCCAGGGGTTCATTAATTGACCTCCAATGTGATGGTTCCTCTTTGGGTGGCCAGGGGATTCATTAATTGACCTCCAATGTGATGGTTCTTCTTTGGGTGGCCAGGGGGTTCATTGATTGACCTCCAATGTGATGGTTCCTCTTTGGGTGGCCAGAGGTTCATTGATTGACCTCCAATGTAATGGTTCCTCTTTGGGTGGCCAGGGGTTCATTGATTGGCTTCCAATCTGATACCGGTAGTTCCTCTTTGGGTGGCCAAAGGTTCATCGATTGGCCTCCAATCTGATGGTTCCTCTTTGGGTGGCCAGGGGTTCATTAATTGACCTCCATTCTGATGGTTCCTCTTTGGATGGCCAAGGGTTCATTGAGCTGTGGCTGATTGACCCCCCAGTCTGATGGTTCCTGTATAGTACCAGGTGTACTGCCACTTGGCAGAGCCACCAGCACGACACCAATGGTCTTTTTTAGCTGTCAGTAAGGGTGGCAATATAACCACTACTGTAAAGACTACATTGTTCCCACCATCAATGCAAGGAGCATTTCCCCTGACTGATTTATTTTTGCAGAAGTCCCCTGAGACCTAAAAATGATTTAAGATTTGGAAAAGCCGTATAACTTGACTACATAATGAAATAAATGGTTCCCTTTCAAAGTACACATGTGTATTGGACAAGAGCTGCCTGATTTCGTCTCATTTCTAGGACGGTTTCCTCGCTTTTAATGATCACAAAAAAAAAAAAAACCCACCAAATCGGAGTTAAAAATTGCATCCGTCGCATCATAAATATTCATCTGATTGCCTTATGTGAATTAAGCTATGAGTGGGTCCTCATTTACCGTCTGTGTTCCATTTGCAGTAAACGGTCTGTTGCCCCTGTTAGGCGTAAGAAAGTCGGGTGGCTTCACAGTGACAGTTTTATAATTGAAAGTCTTTTTGCTTCCTTCAGACAAACATTACGATGTATATGTATAAATAATATAAATATATGCAGACATTTTAATGTATTAATATCGTACATTATAATAACGGCAGCATATGCATCAAAAACCAAAGCAGATGTCTACTTTCCAAATACATTCAACCATTATTTAGCATTTGTCTTGCTTCCCGTATTAATCACAAGACACTTGGTTATATGTTGGTGCTTTCCTAGTCAATGCAATACATTAGTTCTGAGGTTTTCAGCTGAATAATATATTATTGTTGTTTTTCAGCCTCTGTGGTGTCATCAGCTGTATACACCCCAGAGATGCTTGTTAAAGTAGTTTTGTCTGAAGGAAAGGGTCAATCTTTCTTGAGGAGGTCTTTGGTGCAAGTGTAGAAGGTATTTGTGGGGAAGTGCCTAATGTGATAGCTAGGGCTACATCAACTTCTGTGCTGTCACTGCTTAACAAGCTTTGTGCAGCAAGAACATTGTGCATCTTTGACCCTTTGACAGATCTGCTTCAAAACCTGACTGCTAAAATCGCAAAGGAGAAGTTTCAGGCTCATCTGGGTACACGCTCTTACCGAATCCGCGCTCCTCAAAATCGTACATTATTTTTAGATTTCGAAAAATAGCAGTTTCCTCGCAGCCAGCGGGCAGAATCATTTAGGCTGAAGGAATCACGTAGTCAATACAGTTTGATATTTTAATGCCTTGCTGCCTTTTATAATTTCCACTAGTACTTATGTCAGGTCCTGAGGCCCAGGAATTGGCAAGCAGATACCTCACTAGCTGGGGAGAAAGCCATGCCTTGTCAAACAGAGGGACCTATAGTTCTCCTCTAAGGTGCTAGGTTGTCTCTGGTTGATGAAGAACGCTGGAACTTGTAGTTCTTCAACAACTGAAGTATTTTGTTCCTCAATAAGTTGGTTTCTCAACCCGGTCATAAGCCTTCCAGACTCCCCCAGCTGGACCAGGGTTCTCAACTAGCGTTCCATAAAACCCTAGGGTTCCTCCACAGGTTGCCAGGGGTTCCTTGATTAATGAACAATTTCTGCTTCTCAGATAGGTTCCCATCTTTGATCTTTTTAGCTATCTGTAAGAGGGAAATTCTTCCCAAGGACCACAATTGTAAGGAACGTTCTTCCCACTGACCATCACACTAATGTATCATGAGTTGTAGATATAGTCATTTTTGTCTGGGGTTCCCTCAGATAGGAAAGTTTTTTTTTTTTAAGGGTTCCTCTGTGTTGAGAAAGGCGAAGCGAAAAAAAAAATCCTATTTTTTGTCAAAAGAATTTGTCCTTTCAGTTTGTCACTCGTGTTTTGGAATAAGGGAAAACATAGACCGTTGTTGAATCAGGTCCGTTTGAATTATTTGACAGTTGTTTCAATTGAATTTTATAGCCGTTGACAAAGTATCTAGTCCTGGTAATGCTATGATGTGCTGCAAACAGTTGGCATTATATGGAACAGTAATGTAGAATTGCAAGAAGGCTTTTTAAGCAAGTAATATACAGCATTCAGTTGCAGCCTTTTTGCTTTTCCGCACTTAGCGGCAGCGGCGTGATGTACTTTTCATGAGACGATGGAGATGTTTAATAAATTAAGTACACTTATCTCTGCTTGCTCTTCATTATAGGGTTGTGCTGTATGACATTACCTTTTTGTCAAAGCACTTTTATTGTTAGTTTTAACCCCTCTCTCTTGTTCAGCATACCATTTCCAGCACTGGACAGCTCCGCTTAATGATATTGGCGGGTGCATATTTCTGTGTGTTTCTCTCGCTCTCATTCCCTTCCTCCCTTTTTTTTTCTTTGCCTGCCTGTCTCTGTCTGCCTTTCTACTTGAATATGTCCCTGCATAAAAAGAAACACCAGACATTTTCCAGGAGCCAGCCAGCGCTTAACATCTTTTTAGCTTTTCATGAGATGTCATTCATAGCACGTATGTGAACGTTCCCCGTCTCTGTAAAAGTGCCTGCTGTCTTCTAGAATAGATTGCCCGGCTCCGGAGATGTGCATTATTATTATGTTAAAAACTGGACATATACCAGGTAGCCCCCGTGGCTGAAAAAGTAAAGCTGGCGCCTTACATTGATGAGCCTTTTCCTATTGTCAATAGGAGCCAGGGTTCCCAAGTTCCTTAGGGGTGTCTGCTAGCTTCTATATAGAACTTCTCTGAGTGTTTTTGTCTTTGGCTGTGTATGAGTTCCAAAGGACTATAACCAAGAACAGCAAGGTTTTATCTGCAGGTCAATTATGGATCAGAAATAACTTCCCCAAATTGGAGATCTTTCCTTATAGCCAGGTCAACTTTTCGTTTCTATAAAATTCTTACATTTGATGGTTATATGTATTCCGTACTGGCTAAAAAGGTGTGAATCACGAGAGAGAGAGAGAGAGATAGATTTTATCCTTAGTCCATCTCGGTTGGTAAAAACAACCAAGGACTAGTGATAATGTTCAGCAACCAACAAGTCCGTTTGCTTTTTACTGTGATTTGATTGGTTGTGATGAGGCACTACACTTTGGTTGTGATGAGGCACTGCACTTTGGTTGTGATGAGACACTACACTTTGGTTGTGATGAGACACTACACTTTGGTTGTGATGAGGCACTACACTTTGGTTGTGATGAGACACTACACTTTGGTTGTGATGAGGCACTACACTTTGGTTGTGATGAGGCACTGCACTTTGGTTGTGATGAGACACTACACTTTGGTTGTGATGAGACACTGCACTTTGGTTGTGATGAGACACTGCACTTTGGTTGTGATGAGACACTGCACTTTGGTTGTGATGAGGCACTACACTTTGGTTGTGATGAGACACTACACTTTGGTTGTGATGAGACACTACACTTTGGTTGTGATGAGACACTACACTTTGGTTGTGATGAGGCACTGCACTTTGGTTGTGATGAGGCACTGCACTTTGGTTGTGATGAGACACTACACTTTGGTTGTGATGAGGCACTGCACTTTGGTTGTGATGAGACACTACACTTTGGTTGTGATGAGACACTGCATTTTGCCATATCATATACGCCATTTAGTTTAAAACCAGATACTGGATGATCCCCAGTGTTATGCATATGTACACAGAATTGATTCTGGATAATCCACATAATATAGTTAATTAAATTGCATCCCTATATATATTTAAAGAACTTGTCTTCATAGGTCAGTGTGACAGTATATACTGCAGAAAGAGCAGGTGTGGACAAGGAGATTTTGGACTTTTGTTCATTTCCTTCAGAGGGCCTGCTACAATCCTGATGTGCATTGAAAGTTTTATCACTTTTCTTCAGTAAACAGAATCATCAAAGTGAAGTATTTCAAAGTCTCTGAAGAACTCTGTTCTTGACCCATGGCCAATTACCTCATGCAATGCTCAAATTGATTTAACTACTTCAGGACCGCCACGTTTTTTTCTCCTCATAAAACCAGATTTTGTTTTCCCTTTTGAAGATGTCAGTTTTGCACGAAAGAACTTTTCACCTTTTGTAGTCTCCCAACATAAAATCGTTCTTGTTCTTGGAAGTGAGGGGACTTTAATTTGGTAGTAGATTTGAATGCTTTTTTTTTTTATTTTATGAATTTTAACCACTTGACCACTGGGCACTTAAACCCCCTTCCTATCCAGACCAATTTTCAGCTTTCGGTGCGCTCACACTTTGAATGACAATTACTCAGTCATGCAACACTGTACCCATATGAAACGTTTGTCCTTTTTTTCACACAAATAGAGCTTTCTTTTGGTGGTATTTAATCACCGCTGGGTTTTTTAGTATTGGCGAGTATTGGCAGAGTATTGGCGAGTATTGGCAGAGTATTGGCGAGTATTGGCGAGTATTGGCAAGTATTGGCAGAGTATTGGCGAGTATTGGTAGAGTATTGGCGAGTATTGGCAAGTATTGGCAGAGTATTGGCGAGTATTGGTAGAGTATTGGCGAGTATTGGCGAGTATTGGCGAGTATTGGCGAGTATTGGCAGAGTTTTGCAGTGTTGCAGAGTATTGGCAGAGTGTTGCAGAGTATTGGCAGAGTGTTGCAGAGTATTGCAGAGTGTTGCAGAGTGTTGCAGAGTGTTGCAGAGTGTTGCAGAGTATTGCAGAGTGTTGCAGAGTGTTGCAGAGTATTGTAGTGTTGCAGAGTATTGCCATTATTTACATTGAGCAGCGCTGTGGGCACTAAACATCCAGCCCACAGCGCTGCTGCCATTTCTTCCCCTCTCCCCCTCTCCCCTCGCACTGTACCGATCGGTACAGAGAGGGGAGGGAGGAACCGGCGTCATGACGTGACGCCGGTTTGTTTTCAAGTGATCGCTCCGTCATTTGACGGAACGATCACGTGGTAAACGGGCGCGATCAGCGGCTATTTACCATCGTCCGTGAGGACCCGGCGGTCACAGATGTTCCCGGGTGCGCGCCCCAGGGGGCGCGCGGGAGCAACATTCTGGAATGACGTCCCACGGACGTCCACCCAGAACTAGCCGACCACGCTGTTGCCGTCTTTCGGCAATGGCCCGGTCGGCAAGTGGTTAACTAGGGGGAAAAAAAGGAAAAACTTGAAAAAAAAAGGATTGCTATCTCTAATAAATTAGCGAAAATCCAGATACTGGCCTTAAAATATAACCATCATAGTCGTACGCATACAAGGATGCCACATCAGTCAATGTTTAGACGACAAGTGTAATAGCAAAGCTATAACTCAAAGTTTAAATTTAGAAAAACGTTGTTTCCTTTCAATGTTACGTTACGAAGCACACCACATAAAAAAAAACATGTACGTACTGGTGTGGATTTACTAAAGGCAAATTCACTGTGCACTTTGCAAGTACAGTTGCGCTCATTTTTCCCAGAGCTTAGTAAATGTGATAAGGCTCTGCCGATTTCCATCATCCAAATGTGTGCAACCCAAATTTTTTTTTTTACTTGCCCCAGATTGGGTATTCTTTACAAGTTCAAGCTTTACCACATTACATTTACTAAGGAAAACTAAAGCAACTGCACTTGCAAAGTGCACAGCCTGTTTGCCTTTAGTAAATCCTCCCCAGAGTTGTATTGTAGCACACATATAAGAATGAGTTGGGTTTACGTAGAAGGGGCTTGGTTTAACGGGGTTGGCTTTACAGTTTAGCCATTTCAGAAATATTGAATGGCATTGCATAGGCTTGCAAGAGCATTTGGTGTTCATGCTATCAACACGGATATCATCCAGAGCATCCATTGTGTTTTTTGAGACCTGGGGGTTTTATGGGTATTGGAGGGAGATTGACCTTTTACGCTTTATGTATGTGTTTATTTACTTTTGAATTTTTTTTTTATCAATTATTTCTTCATGACGTGACCTGATCCAATTCTCTATGAATGCATGCAGACAGTTCTTCTTATAGGAATCTGTTGTTGTATGGAGTGACTAGGTACAGGTGGATCATCTTTGCCTTGCTCCAAGATGGCAATTGGTGCCTTCAAGAATTCCTGATGACATCAGGTTGGCCATCGCTGTGATTTCCAATGTAAGCACAACAAGGAAGCATTGTGCTATAGAGCTCTGTATCTAGAGCCAGAGCCCAGAAGCTGATGTATTTAGCTTCCAAGTCGAGCACATTATCCTGGTTGTCTGACAGCCACTGATTCCAGCACCCCAGCTTGCCACACCAGCCCCCAGCCAGCTCTAGAGATGGCAGCAGATTCCGCTGTTTTTTTTTTTTTTTTTTTTTTGTATGAATGGATTCATTTTGTTGGGTATGGTCACCCTAATTCACAGAATTCACTGACAGGTCAGTTTAGTCAAATAGCATGAATTTCTAGTTTTTACAATGGACGGTGTCTTGAAAAAGTATTCATACCCCTTGAAATTTTCTACATTTTGTCATGTTACAACCAAAAACGTAAATGGATTTTATTGGGATTTTATGTGATAGACCAACACAAAGTGGCACATAATCGTGAAGTGGAAGGAAAACGATAAATGGTTTTCAACATTTTTTACAAATAAATATGTGAAAAGTGTGGGGTACATTTGTATTCAGCCCCCCTGAGTCAGTACTTTGTAGAACCTCCTTTCACTACCATTACAGCTGTAAATCTTTTTGGGGATGTCTCTACCAGCTTTTCACATCTAGGGAGTGACATTTTTGCCCATTCTTCCTTGCAAAATAGCTCAAGCTCTGTGAGATTGGATGGAGAACGTCTGTGAACAGCAATTTTCAAGTCTTGCCACAAATTCTCAGTTGGATTCAGTTCTGGACTTTGACTGGGCCATTGTAACGCCTGAATATGCTTTGATCTAAACCATTCCATTGTAGGTCTGGCTGTATGTTTAGGGTCGTTGTCCTGCTGGAAGGTGAACCTCCGCCTCAGCCTCAAGTCTTTTGCAGACTCTAATAGGTTTTCTTCCAAGATTGCCCTGTATTTAGGTCCATCCATCTTCCCACCAACTCTGACCAGCTTAGGTGGATGGCCATGTCTTGGTAGGTTTGCAGTTGTGCCATACTCTTTCCATTTTTAGATAATAGATTTTGCAGCGCTCCCTGAAATGTTCAGAGCTTGAGAAATTTTTTTACAGTGCCTTGCAAAAGTATTCACCCCCCTTGGCTTTTTACCTATTTTTTTACATTACAGCCTTTAGTTCAATGTTTTTTTTTTTCATATGAATTATATGTGATGGATCAGAACACAATAGTCTAAGTTGGTGAACTAAAATTAGAAAAATATATACAAAAACGATTTTTCAGAAATAAAAAACTGATAATTGGCATGTGCGTATGTATTCACCCCCTTTGTTATGAATCCCATAAAAAGCTCTGGTGCAACCAATTACCTTCAGATGTCACATAATTAGTGAAATGATGTCCACCTGTGTGCAATCTAAGTGTCACATGATCTGTCATTACATATACAAACCTTTTTGAAAGGCCCCAGAGGCTGCAACACCTAAGCAAGATGCACCACTAACCAAACACTGCCATGAAGACCAAGGAACTCTCCAAACAAGTAAGGGACAATGTTGTTGAGAAGTACAAGTCATGGTTAGGTTATAAAAAAATCCAAATCTTTGATGATCTCTAGGAGCACCATCAAATCTATCATAACCAAATGGAAAGAACATGGCACAACAGAAAACCTGCCAAGAGACGGCCGCACATCAAAACTCACGGACCGGGCAAGGAGGGCATTAATCAGAGAGGCAGCACAGAGACCTAAGGTAACCCTGGAGGAGCTGCAGAGTTCCACAGCAGAGACTGGAGTATCTGTACATAGGACCACAATAAGCTGCACGCTCCATAGAGTTGGGCTTTATGGCAGAGTGGCCAGAAGAAAGCCATTACTTTCAACAAAAAACAAAATGGCATGTTTTGAGTTTGTGAAAAGGCATGTGGGAGTCTCCCAAAATGTATGAAGGATGGTGCTCTGGTCTGATGAGACTAAAATTGATCTTTTTGGCCATCAAAGAAAACACTATGTCTGGCACAAACCCAACACATCACATCACCCAAAGAAACACCACCCCCACAGTGAAACATGGTGGTGGCAGCATCATGCTGTGGGGTTGTTTTTCAGCAGTCAGGACTGGGAAACTGGTCAGGGTTGAGGGAAAGATGGATGGTGCTAAATACAGGGATATTCTTGAGCAAAACCTGTACCACTCTGTGTGTGATTTGAGGCTAGGACGGAGGTTCACCTCCCAGCAGGACAATGACCCCAAACACACTGCTAAAGCAACACTTGAGTGGTTTAAGGGGAAACATGTAAATGTGTTGGAATGGCCTAGTCAAAGCCCAGACCTCAATCCAATAAAAAATCTGTGGTCAGACTTAAAGATTGCTGTTCACAAGTGCAAACCATTCAACTTGAAGGAGCTGGAGCAGTTTTGCAGGGAGCAATGAGCAAAAATCCCAGTGGTAAGATGTGGCAAGCTCATAGAGACTTAGCCAAAGCGACTTGGAGCTGTGATAGCCGCAAAAGGTGGCTCTACATAGTATGGACTTTAGGGGGGTGAATAGTTATGCACATTGACTTTTTTCTGTTATTTTGTCCTATTTGTTGTTTGCTTCACAATAAAAAAAAAAAAATCTTCAAAGTTGTGGGCATGTTCTGTAAATTAAATGATGCAAATCCTCAAACAATCCATGTTAATTCCAGGTTGTGAGGCAACAAAACATGAAAAATGCCAAGGGGGTGAATACTCTTGCAAGGCACTGTATAACCTAATCCTGCTTTAAACTTCTGCACAACTCTGTCCCTGACCTGTCTGGTGTGTTCCTTGGCCTTCATGATGCTGTTTGTTCACTAAGGTTCTCTAATAAACCTCCGAGGGCTTCACAGAACAGCTGTATTTCTACTGAGATTAAATTACACACAGATGGACTGTGTGTATTTACTATTACTTACTATTTACTAATTAGGTGACTTCTGAAGGCAATTGATTCCACTAGATTTTAGTTAGGGGTTTCAGATTAAAGGGGGCTGAATACAAACGCTACACTTTTCACATATTTATTTGTAAAAAAAATTGAAAAGCATTTATCATTTTCCTTCCACTTCACAATTATGTGCCACTTTGTGTTGGTCTATCACATAAAATCCCAATAAAATACATTTACGTTTTCGGTTGCAGCATAACAAAATGTGGAAAACTCCAAGGGGTATGAATACTTTTTCAAGGCACTGTATTTGTTTCCCTTTTTATATATTTACAACGCAATGGGCTTGAAAGGAATAGAGGTTGTTTTCTTTAAAAATATTTTTTTTTACTTTGCAAAGTCAAATATATTAAACTAGGTGGACCTTTTGTTCACTTTGAATACCTAATAATGTGTAAAGGAAATTAAACAAAAGTCTGCATGTTAGCTAACATTCAATCGGTTGATTAAAATAAAAACAGCATCATCTTATTTATTAAGTTCAGTAAACTTTCACCTTGCTAAGTGAGAAGTCCCTATTCCTTTTGTGAATCCACTCCATTATGTAGCCGTCTACAGAGTAGAAGGAACAGAGGCACTTAGAGTTTGATGTTTCTAACATACTCTACAAACATATTTTTTACACCCAAAGGTCAGTTAAAGCGACTCTGTCACTGGTATATAAAAAAAAAAAAAAATTCTAAAAAAGTTACCAACCTAAGCCTGCTGTTGGCTTACGTCACTGACCTGCTGTAAGGATCCCCACAATAATGTCAGGATCCACCCAGGTGCCTGACCGGCAGCTGGCTCATTCTCTCATGTGGCTGAGAGCCTGAGCTAGCTGCTCCTGCCCCCTCCCCAGCTAGCCCTCCTGTAAGTGCTGGAGAGGCAGAGCAGAGAGTGGCAACTGGCACACCAACTAGTCACCACTCTCTGCTCAGAGTGGACTGAGAACTGAGTGTTCAACAGTCATATGATCACTCAGTTCTTGGGCTTAGATTCGGCGGGGGACAGCAGCAGCATCAGATCGATGTGCAGCAAGGAGGTGAGTATAGATGCCTTTTTTTTAACCATGACCACACTTCTCCTTTATGGTCTGTGCACACCACAATTTCTGCATTCCAGATGCGTTTCTGCATTGCACATTCCAGCGTTCCAGTGTGTTTTTTCTCCTCCTTTTTTGCTCATCTCAAGAACAATGACATGTGCTTTCCATTGCATTTTTGATACGTTTCGCTGCATTCCAGATACGTCCCATGCAGAAAAATTACAGCATGTTCTCTTCTTGTTGACTGCACTGGAATGCATGGCACTGGTATGAACTAGGACCGTTGGAATACATGGAAAACACCATGCATTTGTTTTTTATGTAGAATAAAAACACACTGGGCGGTATCTGGTGTGAACCGGCCTTTAATACTTGGTTCTCCAGGGAATGGCGAGTTCAAACATTGCTTTGTTGAGGAGTGATAGCCTCCAGGAGAATCCTTAGCACCTACCCTTCCACGAGTATCCAATACCTGCGTCTCCTGCCATATGCCGTGGTTCCTATATGACTACAGGACATATTACTGATGTAGAGATGGGTGGGAAGAACCACAGCATCAAGCGGGTGATCAGACATCTGCCATACCCTGCTAGTGTGTCAGATGTGAAGATGCTGCTGTAGGCTTCAACAGAACAAAGTGAGGACTGGCTCCTCGTCAGATAAGTAAGTATAAAGCAGCCTTTCTCAACATTTTTACCCAAGAGGAACCCTTGAAATAAATGTCAGGTCTCTGGGAACCCCTGAAAAAAGCAATTCATCAGAGGTCAAAGGGAAAAACATCCCTTACATCGGTGGTCATAATGTCACCTTTAACTGTCATGACGCTGGCTCTGCCAAGTGGCGTAGACCCCAGAACCTAAAAGGTAGGGTTAGTCAACCACAGCTCAAGGAACCTCCACCAACCTCCAGAGGAGCCCTGGGTTTCTGTGGGACAGCACTTTAACCACTGCCGCACGCCGATATATGTTTTAACTTTGAAGAGGAGTATCGTTGTTATGGCAGCAGCTAGCTGCCATAACCCCGGTATCCTCTTCTTCGTCCGGCGGTCCAGTTTCCGATAATAGTGGTCTCTGCTGCGGATTCGCCGCAAGATCAATTTTACTGGCTCCGGTGCCCTCCGCCGCTTACCGGGGCCATCGGTAGCAGCGGAGGTGATCGGATACTTCCTGGTGTTAGGTATGGAGACGAGTGAGGGGAAGAAGGCTCCACCCTTCTCCATACCAGGGCGGAAGGGACATCAAAATGTCCCTTCCGCCCATAGCTCTTAAAGGGTCTTTTTTTTTTTTTTTTTAATGACAACATTTTTTATTTTATTTATTTATTTATTTATTGCAATTTAGTGTAAATATGAGATCTGAGGTCTTTTTGACTCCTGATCTCATATTTAAGAGGACCTGTCATGCTTTTTTTCTATTACAAGGGATGTTTACATTCCTTGTAATAGGAATAAAAGTGACACAATTTTTCTTAAAAGAACAATGTAAAAATAAAAGGTAAAATAAATAAGAAAAAAAATGCTTTTTTTTTTTTTAAACACGCCCCGTCCCGCCGAGCTCGCATGCAGAAACTAACGCATATGTGAGTAGCGCCGCATATGAAAACGGTGCTCAAACCACACATGTGAGGTATCGCCCCAATCGGTAGAGAGCAATAATTCTAGCCCTAGACCTCCTCTGTAACTCAAAACACGCAACCTGTACAATATTTCAAACGTCGCCTATTGGGGATTTTTAAGGGTAAAAGTTTGTCGCCATTCCAAATTTGAAGCGTAACATGTTGGGCAATTTACTCGGCGTAACATTATCTTTCACAATATAAAAAAAAAAAATTAGGCCAACTTTAGTGTTGTCTTATTTTTTAATTCAAAAAAGTGCTCTTGTAAGACCAGGAAAGTATTGCAACGACCGCCATTTTATTCTCTAGGGTGTTAGAAAAAAAAATGTATAATGTTTGGGAGTTCTAAGTAATTTTCTATAAAAAAAAAAAACTGTTTTTAACTTGTAAACAACAAATCTCAAAAAGAGGCTCGGTCCTTAAAAAAAAGGCTTTCACCTTTCTCGCTTTTTTTTTTTTTTTTTTTGAATTTAGACAGTCACTTTAAAAAGGTAGTTGTTCTTTGGTCTTGGGAGGAAAAGACACAACAAAAAAATTCACACAGAAAACAATTACAGATCGCATTGATTTTGAGAACTGAACTGAAATGTCGCCAGCTATGCATGATGACGGCTCTTACAACCTGGCCTCTGCATTGCCTGCTGTACACCCATCACTGCTCCTTTTTTCTTTCTTCTTGAAAAAGCCCAAAAGTTCTCTAAACTTATTTTTGCAAGGTAATTGTTGTCATGGTAACCGTTACCATTGCTTCCCACTCTTTGGCATCCGGACAGCTGCAGTATGGAAAATGCTTTTTGTTATTAAATGCATGGTAATGGAAATGCCGTACGCCTGCCCTTCTGACCATCTTAGAATTGCAGTGTTTTGTAATAGCACATAAGGACATTGCCTTTGAAACGCAATATTTTTTTCCCCCCTAAATAAGAGAGCGGAGGCTATTACAGCTAATCAGGGTCATTATACTCTTCACTGTCTACAGCTACATTTTCGGTCCCCAAAGGCAGATTGAGAGCTGCTACCAAGGAGATGGACTCAGAACAAAAACGTAAGGTGTTCATGAATTTCATCTAAAATTTGGTGAAATCATATCTCAGAGGATAAGAACCATGGATTTGCCTTCAAATAAGCTTCCTCTTTATATATAGTCTGTTTTTTGAACAGTGGCTCCACCAACAGCTCCTGTAATTGTACATTTCCATCTGAATATTATAGTATTACCGGCAGTACACTCTGATCACACTGATTATATGTGAAGAGCATTTGCAGACTTTTCTCGGGGAGAGGGGCAGATTTTGCATTTAGCATTTTGTAGCTTTTAATTGTGAGCTTTGCTAAATGATTCAGCATGGCAGTAAGCTGCTCAATCTTTGCCATAGGCTTGCCTTTAAAGCTGTTTAAATTATAACTAAAGGCAAAACTATTTTTTTTTTTTAATTGGATAGAGTGGTGAGTGGTCTCTATTGCGATCTGTGTCCTCATTATGGAGATTTGGTCTCTCTGATTGTAACCGGAAATTAAAGTGAGGGTGAATCCACAATTATAAGTTATGGCTACCAGACCAGGAATAGAGGACAGATCTTCCGATAGGGAGTCATGTTTCTGTGGCAACTCTCACTTTGGAGGGACTCATGTTCCTGTGACAACTGTCTCTCACTTTGGAGGGACTCATGTTCCTATGACAACTGTCTCTCACTTTGGACAACTGTCTCTCACTTTGGATGGACTCATGTTCCTGTGACAACTGTCTCACTTTGGATCAATTCATGTTCCATTGACAACTGTCTCTCACTTTGGAGGGACCCATGTTCCTGTGACAACTGTCTCTCACTTTGGAGCAATTCATGTTCCATTGACAACTGTCTCTCACTTTGGAGGGGCTCATGTTCCTGTGACAACTGTCTCTCACTTTGGACAACTGTCTCTCACTTTGGAGGGGCTCATGTTCCTGTGACAACTGTCTCTCACTTTGGAGGGACTCATGTTCCTGTGACAACTGTCTCTCACTTTGGATGGACTCATGTTCCTGTGACAACTGTCTCACTTTGGAGCAATTGATGTTCCATTGACAACTGTCTCTCACTTTGGAGGGACCCATGTTCCTGTGACAACTGTCTCTCACTTTGGACAACTGTCTCTCACTTTGGATGGACTCATGTTCCTGTGACAACTGTCTCACTTTGGATCAATTCATGTTCCATTGACAACTGTCTCTCACTTTGGAGGGACCCATGTTCCTGTGACAACTGTCTCTCACTTTGGAGCAATTCATGTTCCATTGACAACTGTCTCTCACTTTGGAGGGACTCATGTTCCTGTGACAACTGTCTCTCACTTTGGAGGGACTCATGTTCCTGTGACAACTGTCTCTCACTTTGGAGGGACTCATGTTCCTGTGACAACTGTCTCTCACTTTGGATGGACTCATGTTCCTGTGACAACTGTCTCACTTTGGAGCAATCGATGTTCCATTGACAACTGTCTCTCACTTTGGAGGGACCCATGTTCCTGTGACAACTGTCTCACTTTGGAGCAATTGATGTTCCATTGACAACTGTCTCTCACTTTGGAGGGACCCATGTTCCTGTGACAACTGTCTCACTTTGGAGCAATTCATGTTCCATTGACAACTGTCTCTCACTTTGGAGGGACTCATGTTCCTGTGACAACTGTCTCTCACTTTGGACAACTGTCTCTCAATTTGGAGGGACTCATGTTCCTGTGACAACTGTCTCTCACTTTGGAGGGACTCATGTTCCTGTGACAACTGTCTCTCACTTTGGACAACTGTCTCTCACTTTGGAGGGACTCATGTTCCTGTGACAACTGTCTCTCACTTTGGATGGACTCATGTTCCTGTGACAACTGTCTCACTTTGGATCAATTCATGTTCCATTGACAACTGTCTCTCACTTTGGAGGGACCCATGTTCCTGTGACAACTGTCTCTCACTTTGGAGCAATTCATGTTCCATTGACAACTGTCTCTCACTTTGGAGGGGCTCATGTTCCTGTGACAACTGTCTCTCACTTTGGACAACTGTCTCTCACTTTGGAGGGGCTCATGTTCCTGTGACAACTGTCTCTCACTTTGGAGGGACTCATGTTCCTGTGACAACTGTCTCTCACTTTGGATGGACTCATGTTCCTGTGACAACTGTCTCACTTTGGAGCAATTGATGTTCCATTGACAACTGTCTCTCACTTTGGAGGGACCCATGTTCCTGTGACAACTGTCTCTCACTTTGGACAACTGTCTCTCACTTTGGATGGACTCATGTTCCTGTGACAACTGTCTCACTTTGGATCAATTCATGTTCCATTGACAACTGTCTCTCACTTTGGAGGGACCCATGTTCCTGTGACAACTGTCTCTCACTTTGGAGCAATTCATGTTCCATTGACAACTGTCTCTCACTTTGGAGGGACTCATGTTCCTGTGACAACTGTCTCTCACTTTGGAGGGACTCATGTTCCTGTGACAACTGTCTCTCACTTTGGAGGGACTCATGTTCCTGTGACAACTGTCTCTCACTTTGGATGGACTCATGTTCCTGTGACAACTGTCTCACTTTGGAGCAATCGATGTTCCATTGACAACTGTCTCTCACTTTGGAGGGACCCATGTTCCTGTGACAACTGTCTCACTTTGGAGCAATTGATGTTCCATTGACAACTGTCTCTCACTTTGGAGGGACCCATGTTCCTGTGACAACTGTCTCACTTTGGAGCAATTCATGTTCCATTGACAACTGTCTCTCACTTTGGAGGGACTCATGTTCCTGTGACAACTGTCTCTCACTTTGGACAACTGTCTCTCAATTTGGAGGGACTCATGTTCCTGTGACAACTGTCTCTCACTTTGGAGGGACTCATGTTCCTGTGACAACTGTCTCTCACTTTGGACAACTGTCTCTCACTTTGGAGGGACTCATGTTCCTGTGACAACTGTCTCTCACTTTGGATGGACTCATGTTCCTGTGACAACTGTCTCACTTTGGAGCAATTCATGTTCCATTGACAACTGTCTCTCACTTTGGAGGGACCCATGTTCCTGTGACAACTGTCTCACTTTGGAGCAATTCATGTTCCATTGACAACTGTCTCTCACTTTGGAGGGACCCATGTTCCTTTGACAATTATCTCTCACTTTGGAGCAATTTATGTTCCATTGACAACTGTCTTCCACTTTGGAGGGACTCATGTTCCTGTGACAACTGTCTCTCACTTTGGACAACCGTCTCTCACTTTGGAGGGACTCATGTTCCTGTGACAACTGTCTCTCAGTTTGGAGGGACTCATGTTCCTGTGACAACTGTCTCACTTTGGAGCAATTCATGTTCCATTGACAACTGTCTCTCACTTTGGAGGGACCCATGTTCCTGTGACAACTGTCTCACTTTGGAGCAATTCATATTCCATTGACAACTGTCTCTCACTTTGGAGCAATTCATGTTCCATTGACAACTGTCTCTCACTTTGGAGGGACTCATGTTCCTGTGACAACTGTCTCTCACTTTGGACAACTGTCTCTCAATTTGGAGGGACTCATGTTCCTGTGACAACTGTCTCTCACTTTGGAGGGACTCATGTTCCTGTGACAACTGTCTCTCACTTTGGATGGACTCATGTTCCTGTGACAACTGTCTCACTTTGGGGCAATTCATGTTCCATTGACAACTGTCTCTCACTTTGGAGGGACTCATGTTCCTGTGACAACTGTCTCTCATTTTGGACAACTGTTTCTCACTTTGGAGGGACTCATGTTCCTGTGACAACTGTCTCTCACTTTGGAGGGACTCATGTTCCTGTGACAACTGTCTCTCACTTTGGACAACTGTCTCTCACTTTGGATGGACTCATGTTCCTGTGACAACTGTCTCACTTTGGAGCAATTCATGTTCCATTGACAACTGTCTCTCACTTTGAATGGACTCATGTTCCTGTGACAACTGTCTCACTTTGGAGCAATTCATGTTCCATTGACAACTGTCTCTCACTTTGATGAGACCCATGTTCCTGTGACAACTGTCTCTCACTTTGGAGGTATCCGTGTTCATGTGACAACTGTCTCTCACTTTGAAGGGACTCATGTTCCTGTGACAAGTATCTCACTTTGGAGGGACTCATGTTCCTGTGACAACTGTCTCTCACTTTGGACAACTGTCTCTCACTTTGGAGGGACTCATGTTCCTGTGACAACTGTCTCTCACTTTGGACAACTGTCTCTTACATTTGAGGGACTCATGTTCCTGTGACAACTGTCTCTCACATTTGAGGGACTCATGTTCCTGTGACAACTGTCTCTCATTTTGGAGGGACTCATGTTCCTGTGACAACTGTCTCATTTTGGAAGGACTCATGTTCCTGTGACAACTGTCTCTCATTTTGGAAGGACTCATGTTCCTATGACAAAATGAGTGATCCATGCGAAACATATGTGTTGCAGAGGCACTTGGTCATCTTGTCAGGAAATCTGTCCTACGGGGACACACAGCAAAAAAAAGCAAGGCGTAGAAGGTAATTAAAACCATTGTCAAGTTTCTATGGCTGTGCGTGGCAACTTCCCGCCCCAGTGACCAGACAGTAAAGACGAGATCTTTCTAATAAACACCTGGACAGCAATAAAAGCCTGGCATTAGTTCTAACCCTTCCCCACTCTCTACTACCACTCTTTTTTGTGGGTTTAATTATTAGACAACTGTGGGGATGTCATTGAGCAAAATCTTTGCAGCTAAGCCTAAGCTTCACCTGGAATTTGGTCCAACGTTTATGAGGTTCTTCCTGTATTTGGTTTTTCTCATCAATATTTCTTTAAGGATATTGTCTGCAATTTCCAATGTATAGATTGGTGCCCCCTCTATTACCGACCAATCATAATAAAAGCACAAATTCTCAACAGAAGGATGTAGTAGTTATCTTGGAACATGAAGTTAGTGTAAAATCATTTACTATAAAGTAAAATCTGTTTTCTTTTCACAGCAAATAAACTGACAGCTGGAAGTAAAAGCCGCCGCCAATGCTGCTCTCGTTTCCAGCGCCCAGGGAGCTCAGATATGTGGATACTGATTGTAGCTTCTGAAGTCCAAAGTGGGCCTGCCACCTTCCACATCTCCATTGGTCCCACTGACTGAGGGGTTGATTTACTAAAACTGGAGAGTGCAAAATCTGGTCCAGCTCTGCAAAGAAACCAGTCAGCTTCCAGGTTTTTTCTTTGGTCAAAGCTTAATTGAAGAAGCTGAAGTTAGAGGCTCATTGGCTACCATGCACCACTGCACCAGATTTTGCAATCTCCAGTTTTAGTGAATCAACTCCTAATAATGCTTGAGGGGGTGCAAGTGTTACCTCTGGGTGATGGCAATTTTTATTGCTTTCAGTTTACTTGATTTAAAGTGAAACTGCACTTTCATTGTATTATTATTTACTAAACCCCCCGCCAGCAACCCCCATCAGTTTCTTGTACCTGTCCATAACCCAGCGAGATCTTGGCTGTGAGGTGTCATTGGCGTTGCAAAGCTGCTTGTCACCATCTTCTGAGAAGCGCATGTGCCTGGTGATGGGGTTAGTACGCTGTGGCTTTATAAATGAAAAATATAGACAGTGTGTGGGTAAAAAAAAGTTTCAGCACTATGGAGAGCTCCAGTTATAACCTGCCTGGCAATCTTGCTATTTGACAGTTTACTGTAAATGTGACATTTGAATTCCCAATTCCAGATTATTAGCAACTTCTAACTAACCACTGGTATGAACAAGAACAAAAGACTATCCAAATGCCCATTTTAACTGAAGCCACAGGCACATGATGATCCTTCTCTTTTCTTCTGTTTATTTCCTGGGGTCCCTGTTCAGGCACCACATCACTGTCAGCTTGATGTGGACACCTCCTATTGGTGGACTTCCAGGGGCTGCATTCTCTCTCATAGGCTTCAGGGGCAGAGGAACTCAGAGTTCTTCTTCAGGTGTCCACATCACTGTCGGCTTGATGTGGACACCTCCTATTGGTGGAAGTACACTTCCAGTGGCTGGGTTCTCATAGGCTTCAGGGGCAGAGGAACTCAAGAGTCCTTCTTCAGGTGTCCACATCACTGTCAGCTTGATGTGGACACCTCCTATTGGTGGAAGTATAATTCCAGTGGCTGGGTTCTCTCTCATAGGCTTCAGGGGCAGAGGAACTCCGAGTTCTTCTTCAGCTTTCCACATCACTGTCAGCTTGACGTGGACACCTCCTATTGGTGAAAGTACACTTCCAGTGGCTGGGTTCTCTCTCATAGGCTTCAGGGGCAAAGGAACTCAGGGGCCCTTTTTCAGGTGTCCACATCACTGTCTGTTCGATGAGCACACCTCCTATTGGTGGAGGCAAACTTCCAGTGGCTGGGTTCTCTCTCATAGGCTTCAGGGGCAGAGGAACTCATGTGGGGGGTATGAAGACCAGTGCCCAGGAAAATAACAAGTAGAGCAAAATGCTTGGTCCCCACAGTAGCACATTCACTTTGCTAATAGGGGAAACTGATTTTGATTCATTACACTGCAGGACTGCAGAAGAGGTGTTTGGAATCAGAATTGAGTAAGGTAGTAGATGCATAATTTTCATTTTTTCATGGAGTTGGGCTTTACCAGCTGTCCACATTTGCCTGTTGCACAATCACCCACCGACACATTTGCCAGAAGCCCTTATAAATAGAGCACTTAGTGGTGGAATTACACAACTCCACACATGGGATTTATTTGAAAAGTTTTCATATACCACGACGAGTATGCCATTTAAAGTAGAACTTTAGTCAGAACAATAAGTCCTGCTAGATCACTTCATGCTGGCCCCTTTTGCAGGTATAGCTATGTAAAACATTACAAATAAGTGCCTATGCTGTTTAAAATCCAGTAATTCACTGTCTCAGCCTGCTCTGCATATATTCAGTTAATCAGTAAATTTTTTAAGCGCTGGCGAATTTATAAAGGCCAATCAGGTAACAGCCTAAAGATTTACTGCTGCTCAGGGGCTCTGAGCTTCAGCAAAATGGCAGCCTCCAGCAAGAAGTAACAGGAGCAATGCTGGAGACAATTTATAGCACACACTAATTTTGGTAGCATAATTATTAATGTGGAATGTATGTTCCTTGCTAAAGAACATTATTTTTTATTACATTGTTATGGGTAAAGTTCCACTTTAAGAAGTAACTATAAACCTTTGAAAAAAATGATTACCACTTATGACCTCCAACCACTGTCTAAGTCTGCAGATATTTACATTTTAACTCTAGTGCGGGATCTCCTCTCTTCTTTCTCAGTCCATAATAGCTGGGCACTTCTAAACCAACACCAAAAACACATTTTCCCCTTTGTAGATTGTGTCAGACTAAAGGTGAGCACCCAGTATTTAGCACCTTATCCCAAATAGTCAAATATTCAAAGAAGGGGGAGAAGTTGGGAGGGGATTATCACGGTGCTTGCAAATAATAATGGAAACAATAAATATAAAAAGTTAAAGTTTAATAGAAACAAAATTAAAAACCAAACAAAGCCGACTGTTGAGTAATATTTAACATTTCATTGTGATGGTGGTCACATGGCGAAAGTTCATGTTGAACAGTGATCTCGTGTTCGTATATTAACCCGACATATTTTGCCTAATGGCTTCATCGGGGGATATACGAATCAACCCATGGCTATGTGAGACTGTAAATAAATATAGAAAATATAACATAAACAAAATATATCAAAAATAAACATACATCAATGCATATAACAAACAAAACTGCATCATTTGCCAATGTCCACCCCAAAAAAGGGAGCTTACTGCCTCCAAATTGGCAACCGCCAGGAAAGGGACCACAAAAAAAGGGGAAGGCACTATGCGGCCACAAAGGACACATATTGAACAGGCTAAAAACAGGAAATGGAAAAAAGGGGACATAAAGCCCACATGTTTTCAATATTAGTCATTTTAAAAAAAAAATCGCACCAAAATCCCAAGAAGGAGCATAACGATTGAGTCTATGATAGAGATTTTTCAAAATACTTAAAAGAGAATGAACTCAGAGACATTTTCCCCTTCTTTTTGAAGCAAGAGTTGAGCTGTCCATCACAGAGGTAGTTGGCCATAGACTTATCCCTTTCAATGGCTTTTATATACCAGCTGTTTTCTACATGCAAAGGAAGCATGATATAAATGGATGTAAAGATTAAGGAGGAACTTCAACCAGGTGTTTGAAAATTCAAATTCAGCATCTACAGATACTGTAGCAGCTGATTTTTAAGGAATAGAACCCTACCAGCCCATGGAGCCCAGGGTTGTCTTCCCCACAACTGATTCTCCTGAGGGCTGTGCAGGGTCGGTGCTACCACTAGGCAAACTAGGCAGCCGCCTATGGCGCATTACCACCTAGCGCACAGCCACGGACTCTGTCCCGGTGATGCCCCAGGCATGGGTGAGCTCGGCTCACCTCTCCTGGTCGCTATGAGCCCCGTTCAGTGCCCACTGTCCCGGGAACCCATCCACTGCAGGTGCCACCAATCCCCTGATGTGTCCCGCTGAGCTCCCCGCTGTGACATCTCCTCCTCACAGTAATACCTAACAGCGCCACCCCCGGGACTCCTTTTGCTCCAGCCTGTCCCTCTCTGGTGAGGCCTGTGTCTGTGTTAGTACAATGGAGGGGGCGGGGCAGGGCTCGGGGAGCATTGGGAGAGGTGGTGCTGTCGGGACTCCAATACTGCCCACCCGGTGCAGAGGAGAGCCCTGATGAGAATGGGGATGAAGAGGTAAGGAGGAGGAAGGATCATCCGATGTACATCGAGCTGTGTGTGTGGGGGATGAGGAGGGGGGGTGGAGTGTGAATAGTGCAGGAAGAAGGAATCGGGTAGGCCAGTGTAGTGGTCAGGTAGGTCAGTGTAGGGGTTAGGTAGGTCAGTGTAGTGGTCAGGTAGGTCAGTGTAGGTGTTAGGTAGGTCAGTGTAGTGGTCACGTAAGTCAGTGTAGCGGTCAGGTAAGTCAGTGTAGTGGTCAGGTAGGTCAGTTTAATGGTCAGGTAGGTCAGTGTAGTGGTCAGGTAGGACAATGTAGGGGTTAAGGTCAGTGTAATGGTCATGGTATAGGAAGGATCATCCGATGTACATCGAGCTGTGTGTGTGGAGGATGAGGAGGGGGGTGGAGTGTGAATAGTGCAGGAAGAAGGAATCGGGTAGGCCAGTGTAGTGGTCAGGTAGGTCAGTGTAGGGGTTAGGTAGGTCAGTGTAGTGGTCAGGTAGGTCAGTGTAGGTGTTAGGTAGGTCAGTGTAGTGGTCACGTAAGTCAGTGTAGTGGTCAGGTAAGTCAGTGTAGTGGTCAGGTAGGTCAGTTTAATGGTCAGGTAGGTCAGTGTAGTGGTCAGGTAGGACAATGTAGGGGTTAAGGTCAGTGTAATGGTCATGGTATAGGTCAGGTAGGGCAGTGTAGTGGTCAAGTAGGTCAGTATATGTGCAAGGTAGGTCAGTTTAATGGTCAGGTAGGTCAGTGTAGTGCTCATGTAGGTCAGTGTAGTGGTCAAGTAGGTCAGTATATGTGTCAGGTAGGTCAGTTTAATGGTCAGGTAGGTCAGTTTAATGGTCAGTGTAGGGGTCAGGTAGGTCAGTGTAGTGGTCAGGTAGGTCAGTGTGGTGGTTATGTAGGTCAGTGTAGGGGTCAGGTAGGTCAGTGTAATGGTCAAGGTAATAGTCAGGTAGGTCAGTGTAATGGTCAGGTAGGTTAGTGTAGGGGGCAGGCAGGTTAGCGTAGGGGGCAGGTAGGTCAGTGTAATGGTCAGGTAGGTCAGTTTAGGTAGGTCAGTGTAGGGGGCAGGTATGTCACGTGTGTTGCATGGGCAGGACAAAGGGGGTGGAGTCAGGGGTGGAGCCAAGGGGGCGGCAAAATGAGGTTTCGCCTAGGGTGCCAAAAATCCTCGCACCAGCCCTGGGGCTGTGGATCTCTGGTGCTGCCAGCTGGGATCTGGATGCTGGTTGCAACATTCTGATAATTCACAGCTGTATTCCCAGTGCACATGCACAAGATCGAGCAGGGAGACTGGTCTTGCAGCCTATTTAGTTGTGTGAAGTACGCCCAGGAGGCTGTGGGTGGGAGGTCCAAGACAACGTCATCCTTGCCTAGGCAAAGTTTAAGGAAGTGGGAGTTGCTACCTATGCAAAAAAAAACGGTAACCCTTCCTGAAAAAAAAGAAGCAGCTGTGAGATGGAAGAAAATAAAAACAACTTTGATTTTTGGGTGAAGGTTTCGTTTCATTTGATTACATCAGCAGCTTTTTACTTTAAAACGATATGCTGCTTTTTTTTTAGGTTGAATGTTCTTTTTTTTAGGTGTGTGTGTGTGTGTATATATATATATATATATATATATATATATATATATATATATGAGCATGAGCTTATTATAAATTGTAAATTATTTAATTAATGTATGTATGTATTTAAACTTGCAGATGTACATATGGGGATTCTGTGTTTATTTACTACATTTGCATATTGTGCTTATGCTTATCTTTGCAGCACATTAACCACTTTGTGCCCACCTACAGTAGTTTTACTGTGAGCGGAGTGGCAGCTACAGGCTCAGCAATGTATCGCTATGTCCCTGAGCATATGCGCACTGGCATGCAATACCGTGAGCACTGTGTCCCAAGGACAAAGTAGATACTGGCGCTCAGTACCCAGCCACTGTGAGCGGGCGTGGTATCATGCGATCGCTATGACCAATCATATCAATCACATGATTGCAACACAAACAAAACAATCATGAATGGCTTCCATTCATGACTGTTTTGCTTACTATTGTGATGATGTAATTGACCCACATCTATCACATGGAACCTGGGCCAAACACAGCACCCTGTACCATGTGATTAGCTGTAGCCAATCACAGATCACAATAGTAAGCAAGCTGTCATGAATGAAAGCCATTCATTGTGTGTTCCTGTTTTTTCTCTTTGCAAGCCAGTCTGCCTAGAGTGGGAATAATCTGGGCTTTACATACTGTGCCTTACCCTGTAACTGTTTTAATCTCAGCATGTGCTCAGCAAGAGTGCTTATTGCATTGTCTAACACACACATGTCAGGTTTTAAAAGAAGACTGTACATATCAGGTGTAAAAACATGGTACAGCAAGCACATTAATGCCCTGTACACACGGTCGGAACTTCCGACAGAAAAAGTCCGAGCTTTTCATCGTATATTCCGACCGTGTGTATGCCCCATCGGACTTTTTACGTGGAAAATTCAGACGGACTTAGATAGAGAACGTGTTCTATATTTTTCCAACGGAACAAATTCGGAAAAACGCTCGTCTGGATGCTGTTCTGACGTACCAAAAATGACGTATGCTCTGAAGCAAGTACAAGACGTCGTACGTGTTGTCCCGTCAAACGTGTTGTCCCTCGTTGTACGTCACCGCGTTCTTGACGGAATTTGGTGTGACCGTGTGTAGGCAAGATAGCTTGAGCGGAATTCTGTTGGAAAAACCTTCAGAGTTTATTCCAACGGCAAAACCAGTCATGTGTACAGGGCATAAGGCTCCATGCACACTGGGCTTAAAGCGGAGGTCCGCCAACCGATGCAGAAATTAAAAGCCAGCAGCTGCACATACTGCAGCTGCTGACTTTTAATAATCGGACACTTACCTGTCCTTGAGTCCATCGATGTCGGCACCGCAGCTGATGTTTCATCAGCTGTCGGGTGCATGCCTCCTCCATTGCGCCGGGAACCCTACTGCGCATGTGCGAGGCTCCGCTCCTCTCGCCTACTGGCCCGGCAGCAGGGAAAGAAGAGGAGGAGGAGGGAGCCCGGATGGTGACGTCAATACCCGCGGCCCGAACTCCCGGAAGTGGGAACAGGATACCTGTGAAAGACAGGTACCCTGCCCCCCCCCCGCAAGGTGCCAAATGTGGCACCTGAGGGGGGGGAGTACAAGGAGCGGAAGTTCCACTTTTGGGTGGAACTCCGCTTTAAAAAACCATCTGTTCTCTTGGGAGTAAAATACGCTAATATAGAGCATTTTTTGTACAAAGTCTAGATGGGTTTAGAAGAGTTTTACGTTCTTTCTGCCAAGATCCAATCAGAAACGTGAACCAGAAGGTTTTTTTTTCCTGCTTCTAAACATTGAGCTCAAAATATGCCTGTAAACATCCTAATGTACATGGACACATAGGATAACATTGAGTTGCTTCTACAGGCAGAACACAAAACTCCCGTGGAAGCAACGTTTTTTTAAGCCAGTGTGCATGGAGCCTCAAAGGTGAAGGCCACCTCAAATGTAACGTTCCTTCAAAGGTTAGGATAATAACTCACAATGTGTAGTCACGAAAAATGCTCTGTAGATTCTTTCTTGGTTGAGTGTTGAGTGTTGTGTTGCTTTCTCTACAGGCATACATTGGGAATGGTACTGCACAATGTACACCGGGCTTCTCAGAACAAGGCTACACCGCTCACGTATCACCGAACATCAAAGAGGGACAGAGACTACTAAAAGGTAAGTGCACTTTTCTCTAGACTCGCCGATTTCCGATTTCAGGACAATTTATGAAATGAATTTGTAGCATGGATGATTCATATCTTCTTTTCCCTGGCAGAATGTGCTTCTTAGGGGAGCAGTTTGAAGATTGCTCTATACAAATCTTCCACAATGCATCTCCCGTGATTCCAGCATCTTGTGTCTCCGCTGGTATTTAATATCTTTCCACCAGACGGTTTAATGTAGGAGGGGTGGGGGGGAGCGGCGGCGGTATACACCGCTGACTGGTTCCCTTCGTGTCGTGAAATGGATCTTATAGATGCTCAGAGAAATCTTTACTGTATGAATTTTTAGGAGTATTGATCTTTATTTCTCAGATAACGCCTAATATGTATTGCTGAAGATTATTTTTGTAACAGTCTAATGACATTTTGTTTTCTTTGACTTCCCATGTATGCTGCGAACTTGTAGGAGCCGAAACTCCCACAAACTCTTTTACACGTTTCAGTTTCTTTGTAGCGGAGGTCGCGGGAACAGACACAGGGGTCCACGTTGTGCTTTATTTCCTGTCGTTTCCATTCAGTGTGTTTGCTATGTGCTCATTGCCAGCATACTGACTGTTCTGTGAAGTCTGCAGTTCAGAAATAAATAGAGCAGACAAGCACGGTAGCTCAATGCGTTGGTATTGTGGTCAGTCCAGAAGACCTGTTTTTGCCCTTGTGTCATATCATTCGGTCAGGCATAGCTCCATCGCGCTAACAATGTAATCGTTGGCTAATCGTCAATACAAAGCTATTGAGCCTCTCTGTTGTCTCCTCCATTCATGGCTATTCTGCTGAAGCCTTTTCCTGGAGATGTGGCAGCAGCAGGTGTGAGACTCCAGTAGGGCTGCAACTAATGATTATTTTCATAATCGATTATTTGCGCGATTATTGTTTCGATTAATCGGTTAATAACCTTAAAAAAAAGAAAAGTGTGGTGTCTAATTTAGTTAATATGTAAAGTTTAAAAAAAAGGCAATTTATTCTTAAATATATCTATGCAGTGGTAAATATAAATAACCAACTATATGGTTAGAGAGCAAAATATCTAATCCACTCTGAGAATAACAGACAGAAGAATATACTGTATATACTATTAGAGGAGAGATATACTGTATATACTATTAGAGGAGATATACTGTATATACTATTAGAGGAGAGATATACTGTATATACTATTAGAGGATTTATACTGCATATACTATTGAAAGAGGGATACTTTTAGAAGAGATATACTGTATATACTATTAGAGGAGAGATATACTGTATATACTATTGGAGGAGATATACTGTATATACTATTAGAGGAGAGATATACTGTATATACTATTAGAGGAGATATACTGTATATACTATTGGAGGAGATATACTGTATATACTATTAGAGGAGAGATATACTGTATATACTATTAGAGGAGATATACTGTATGTACTATTAGAGGATTTATACTGTATATACTATTGAAAGAGGGATACTATTAGAGGAGATATACTGTATATACTATTAGAGGAGAGATATACTGTATATACTATTAGAGGATTTATACTGCATATACTATTGAAAGAGGGATACTTTTAGAAGAGATATACTATTAGAGGAGATATATACTGTATATACTATTAGAGGAGATATACTGTATATACTATTAGAGGATTTATACTGTATATACCTTTAGAAGAGATATACTGTATATACTATTAGAGGAGAGATATACTGTATATACTATTAGAAGAGAGATATACTATATATACTATTAGAGGAGAGATATACTATTAGAGGAGAGATATACTGTATATACTATTAGAGGATATATACTGTATATACTATTAGAGGAGAGATAAACTGTATATACTATTAGAGGAGAGATATACTGTATATACTATTGGAGGAGATATACTGTATATACTATTGGAGGAGATATACTGTATATACTATTAGAAGAGATATACTGTATATACTATTAGAGGAGAGATATACTGTATATACTATTGGAGGAGATATACTGTATATACTATTGGAGGAGATATACTGTATATACTATTAGAAGAGATATACTGTATATACTATTAGAGGAGAGATATACTGTATATACTATTGGAGGAGATATACTGTATATACTATTGGAGGAGATATACTGTATATACTATTAGAAGAGATATACTGTATATACTATTAGAAGAGATATACTGTATATACTATTAGAGGAGATATACTGTATATACTATAATAAGAAGGGTAGATATACTGTAAATACTATTGAAGAATGAATCTGGTAAATATCATCAGACTCAGAGATCAAATATTTTTATTTAAAAAACAATGTCTTCCTTAAAAAAAAATGTAATTTTAAGAACATTCGTTCGATTTTCTAATCGTTGGGGTCAAATCGACGTTCATTTTCATCCACAGTGACGGGAACATGTTTGCAGCACTGTATGTGTCCAGAGGTGCGGGGGGCTGGTGTTTGCAGTACTGTATGTGTCCAGAGGTGCGGGGGCGCTGGTGTTTGCAGTACTGTATGTGTCCAGAGGTGCAGGGCGCTGGTGTTTGCAGTACTGTACGTGTCCAGAGGTGCGGGGGCGCTGGTGTTTGCAGCACTCTATGTGTCCAGAGGTGCGGGGGCGCTGGTGTTTGCAGCACTGTATGTGTCCAGAGGTGCGGGGGCGCTGGTGTTTGCAGCACTGTATGTGTCCAGAGGTGCAGGGGCGCTAGTGATGCTCGGAGACTCTCGGGAACTGTTGACACTGTTGGGTGCTCCGACTCACGTTATGACCACCCCACCCAGCTGGGAGTGTCTCAGAGCGTCTCCGAGTTCTCCAGGGAGCGCTTGAAGCCACCAGTGCCCTCAGACCTCTGGCCACATATGGTAATATATACACCAGCTTCTTGGGTCCTGCTCGCAAATCAACTCAGGATTTTTTTTTTAAATATACCTCATCTTGCGAAACACTTGTATACCATGTTACTTGCAAACCAAGGTATCACTGTACTTACATGTGTCTTGCGGATAGACTTCTGTAATCCATTCTGCAGCAGAGCTCAGACTGGGAAGAAAAGGAGCAGCACAGTGAGTCAGTGAGGGTCTACTGCATTGCACAGTGCTGTTCACCTAACACTGGAAGCTTCCCGTTTGGAGAAAAAGGAAAGCTACAACTTCATTCGTTTGCTGCTGATACCTCATTGTGCCTAGCTGCAGTGCATTGGAGAGAGATGTCCAGGACCTGGCTATGTTGGCTGCCTGGGGTGCCTGGATCACTTTTATGTATTTCAACTGTGTATTAAGCAGTTTGCTTGGAGTAATCCTTTTAAGTGCAAATGTCCCTATGTATAGTTTTCTTTAAATACTTACCGTCAGCCTCCATCCAACAATGTTTACTGTGCAGACACAAATTCCAAGTGACCACTTTCAGTGGCGGTGCGTCCATAAGGGCTGCGTTTGATGGGCACAGTGGCAGCAATTGATGGGCACAGTGGCTGCATTTGGCAGAGTGGTGGCAATTGATGTGCAAAGTGGCTGTGCTTGATGGTACAGTGGCGGCAATTGATGGGCACAGTGGCTGCGTTTGATGGGCACAGTGGCTGCGTTTGATGGGCACAGTGGCTGCGTTTGATGGGCACGGTGGCTGCGTTTGATGGGCACGGTGGCAGCGTTTGATGGGCACAGTGGCAGCGTTTGATGGGCACAGTGGCTGCGTTTGATGGGCACAGTGGCAGTGTTTGATGGGCACAGTGGCTGCGTTTGATGGGCACAGTGGCTGTGTTTGATGGGCACAGTGGCAGCGTTTGATGGGCACAGTGGCTGCGTTTGATGGGCACAGTGGCAGCGTTTGATGGGCACAGTGGCAGCGTTTGATGGGCACAGTGGCTGCATTTGATGGCACAGTGGCTGCATTTGATGGCACAGTGGCTGCGTTTGATGGGCACAGTGGCAGCGTTTGATGGGCACGGTGGCTGCGTTTGATGGGCACGGTGGCTGCGTTTGATGGGCACAGTGGCAGCGTTTGATGGGCACAGTGGCTGCGTTTGATGGGCACAGTGGCTGCGTTTGATGGGCACAGTGGCAGCGTTTGATGGGCACAGTGGCTGCATTTGATGGCACAGTGGCTGCATTTGATGGCACAGTGGCTGCGTTTGATGGCACAGTGGCTGCGTTTGATGGGCACAGTGGCAGCGTTTGATGGGCACAGTGGCTGCGTTTGATGGGCACAGTGGCAGCGTTTGATGGGCACAGTGGCTGCGTTTGATGGGCACAGTGGCAGCGTTTGATGGGCACAGTGGCTGCATTTGATGGCACAGTGGCTACGTTTGATGGCACAGTGGCTGCGTTTGATGAGCACATTGAGGCTGCAATTGATGGGGATTTTTTTTCTGAATTTTTCAGTTTGTTTGCGCCCCCCCCCCAAATTTTTGCACACCAGCCGCCACTGACTACAGCTCTCCAGTCGGAATGAATGGAGCAGATATTCTAGGGAAAAAGGATGTGTGGTTGCACACAGGGGTGCACAGTGAAGATCACTGGATTGGGGATACAAGTATTTCCTCTGCAGTAGTTCTCTGACATTTGTTAGTATCCTTTAGGACCAAGATAAATTGTTTTTTTTTTCTTTTATCCTGCAAACTGACCATATAAATAGAGAAATACGTACAATATAAATTAATTGCATGCATGCCTTCTACTTTATACAGTGCTTTAAAATCTGGCCAGCTGTGCCCATCATAAATTGCTCTTATGCATGGCTTTAAAAAAAAAAAAAAGATAAAGAATTGTACAATTAGGTGTACTGTACAAAGATCAGCTCTGAGATTAATAGGCCAGTTTTTGAATGTTTCTTAAATATAATTTGTCTTTTGAGACAAGAAGAACATCTGTTTTAGCAAATGGACCAAATCCCAGAGGACCACAACGCTGAGTTTGGTATTTTTATTTTTCTTATTACAGGATTGCACACAAATGGGCTCATCTAAAAAATAACTGTAGAAAATGGAAAGCAGTGGAGTTGTCTGTGATGATCAATCCGTTTTTTTTTTTTTGCAATCTAAAGCAGAATATTGACCGCATCAATTTGGTTGTTATGAGTAACACGCCCTGTGTCCTGCCTATTTTTTAGAAGCTCCAATGCTTAAAGACATTGGATGACCCTTAAGCGAAAAGAAGAAAGCACACTTGCACACTTGCATAGTGCACTACCATAATAACCTTTCACTGATAAAAAAAAGAAATAAATTCCAATGTACTTACAAAAGTACAGGGTAAAGTGCATGTAACATAATCCCATCCAAACTTCGCCACTTTAGCGTGTCCACCCAGATGAGCGTAGTTTACGCGTTTCGGGGCTGTGCCCTCTTCGTGATGAAGGGGGCACAGGCTTTTGAAACGTGCAAGCCACATCTAAGTTGTTAATCACTTAAGGACCAAGCCTCTTTCTGAGATTTGTTGTTTACAAGTTAAAAACTGTTTTTTTTTTTTTTGCTGGTGATACTGATTGAGTTATTGCAAACTAATTTTCAAAGGCTTTTTTTTTCTAATGATATCAAGAATAATAATATTATTTTTTTTTTTTTTTTTTTTATTTGGGCAAGTTACCACAACACCATTATCTGTAGTTTTTAAGATCAAAGATACAACTATGTTGGTGTCCCTTGTTAATTTTACATTGTATTTTTTTAAATGTAACTGCCTACTCCCAAACTGTCATTTGAAGTAAAACACATAGCCAAGTATTATTCTCCACAATTTTTTTTATTGTGCATTAAAAAAAGAAAACAAATAAAAATAGACATGCTATCTGCCAATAGAACTTAAATTGGAGTTCCACCCCAAAAAAAAAAAAAAAAAAAAAATTATTGTGCTTAAAAAAATTAAAAAAAACATTTGGAGAAATGTTTTTTTTTTTTTACTCACCTCCAAATGCCTGTTGCTAGGGGGTCCCTCATAGTCTGCCTCCTTCTGCGCCTGGGCTCCTGACGTCACTTCTCTCGGTGCAGGAAGGGAGATCAGCCCTTCCCCCTCCCTCTTGTCAATCATCTGGGACACATTACAGGTCCCAGATGATTGAGCAGCCAATCACGGTGCGCGGCGCCGCTCGCGCATGTGCACTGGGTGCCTGGGTGTGAAGCCACAGCCGGGAGCCCACAGTTACAATGCTGGCGCCGACGAGCGGTGCTTCGATGCCCTGCATCGCTGGACCCTGGACAGGTAAGTGTCCGATTGTTAAAAGTCAGCAGCTGCAGTATTTGTAACTGCTGACTTTTAATTTTTTTTTTATAATGGGAACTCCTCTTTAACCAAAAAGTGCATTCTATGCATCCAAAAATATAGAAAATATACAAAATCAAATCATTATTCAACCAAAAAAATGAATGTCAAAGCAATAACTCCAAGGCCAAAAATAAATAACACGTTATCTCCTCCAATTCTGCAGCTTGGCTGGTTGACGAACGGCCGTTCAGAAACAAACTGAAAAGTGCGAAATGAAAAGTGCGAATCAACACTCACCAAACTTCTCCTAACACAAAATTAGCAGAAGGAGCCCAAAGGGTGGCGCTAAAGAGCTGAAAAACAATGTAGTACGTCACTACGTTCGTAATTGTTGGTCAACAATTGTGTGGCCGTGTGTATGCAAGACAAGTTTGGGCCAACGCCCTTCGGAAAAAAGTCCACAGCCAACGCCCTTCGGACAAAAGTCCACAGTTTTGTTGGCCAGCAATCCGATCGTATGTATGAGGCTTAAGCCTGTAAGTGTTCAAGCTTGTATTTCTTGATATGTTTGTGCAGCTTAAATGTTTTAATTGGTCTTTTTCTGTATAATTTATGTTTGGTCTTTAACCCTTCTCTTTGAAGCATGCACATCTTGATGAGATGATTGCCCTTTTGCTGTGTGTCACCCCTGCAGTGACCATTACTGTCTCCTGCCACCCAAGGGAGCCATGTAACAGACAGTTACTGGCACACTACATAATGAACTAATGGATATTTCACTGGAGAGGGTATATCTACCCTCTTGAGGACCACAGAGGACTGGCTGGAGCATACTCCTGAAAGTAGTAGCTATTAATTGACTTATTTAATTTACAGAGAAAATCCAGACATTAGATAAGCCTATTTGCCGTTTGTAACATAAATATATTTGAAAGCATAGTTATCTGCTTTAACCCTTATATTATTTGTAATTACGCCATCAAAGGGAAAATTGTAATGAACAATGCCACAGCAGTGAGGATTACCAAACGATAAATGCACACTTTAATGGCGTCTATATTTGATTGTGTTGGTAATAAAAAGAAATATCCTTACGTGGAAGTTATTGTACAAAAGTCCACAGTTTAGAGCAGTGTAGGTTGGCTAAATGGCTCTAGACTGATCCCAAAATGTCCATAGATCTTCACACAATTCTATTCTAAAAGAACAGTATGTACAGTGCTTGGAGTACACTTCAAACCCTCTATTGATTTTTACTTTGAAAACAGACTTTAGTAGGGTCCTTTTTTCTTACCTTAGTCAATTTCCACCCAATGGTGACACAGAGAAGCCTAGTACCCTGATGTGCACCTCCTTCTGGCTGGATGCTGAGTTTGCCTTTAAATAGTGATAGTGCAGGGTATAGTGATGTCAGTTTCTCTGTGTATTTATTGAATTAAATTCAATTCACGCAGCACTTTACATATAAATTATACTTTCACATTAGTCCCTGCCCTCAAGGAGCTTACAATCTGAGGTCCCTAACTCACATTCATACATACACATACTAGGGCCAGTTTAGACAGGTGCCAGTTAACCAACCAGCATGGCTTTTGGAGTATGGGAGGAAACCGGAGTACCCATAGGAAACCCACGAAGGCACAGGGAGAACATGCAAAATCCAGGCGGGTAGTGCGTGGTTGTGAATTTATTAATTCTGTCAATCACCAAGGCTATGCTACCCTTCTGTAGGCCTAAAGAGAATAGTGGAATGGTCTGCCTTTGCTATACTCACAAGATCAGGCTCAAAGTTCTAATAAAGAACATACTACCCTGGCATGACTGTATGTTTTGTAGCTTTGTGTAGATATTTTACCAAAGATGAAACACATGGAGGCAAATGGAGAAAGGGCTTCCCTTTGCGGCTAAGCTCCAGACTCCCATGAGACAGGAGGAGTCAGGCTCAAAGAAGCACAGGTCGCCTGCTGGAGTTGCTTGCGGAGATGCTCTGACTGGAGTGGTGTCAGATGAGGTGTCCAGCTACCCAGATGAGACACCAGGATAGTGTCTGCAGACAGGTGGCTCCTGTGGGAAGTAGCAGGATTCAGACAAAGCAGGAGTCAGGAGAGAAGCCAGTTCAAAGCCTGGGTCAGGTACCGGGTGGGGACAAGAGCAAACATGGTCAGGAGGGTAGCCAAGGTTAGAGTAGGATAAGATAGAGAAGTCTGTTTAACAAGCCGGGGTCAGATCAGGAGGCAGACAGAAGACAGGTCCAGGGGAAAGCCGTGTCGGTAACAAGTATTCACAGATGCAAGGTAACATGGGAACAAATGCACCGAAGGTCAACGAGCAATCACAGAGGAACTGGCTCCCATATGAAAGCCGTATGGCGCCAGTTCCAGCTACCCATGTGTTGCAGTGCATTTGTGTGTGCTGCCATGCATTCATTTGGGCATGTAAGATATTAGCAGGAATGCCAGGTCTTCATGAGTGTCTATTGCGGATAGAGTCCTGACAGAGCAGGACACCAAAGGACCAAGAATGATTGCATTGGACCCAAAGCTCTGTGCAGACTTTCTGGAAAGGTGGTGCGCTCGATAAAGGCAGGAGGGATAGGAACTGCCCGGTCTACACATTGAATACTGTTTTTATAGCTGCATGGAAAAAAAGAGTTTATGAAGAGAGATGTTGAGGGTCAATTTAATGCTGCATTGTTTTCTTGTTCAAGTATTGTATTGGATATAAGATATGCCATCACATACAGTTAAATGTATAGAAAATGGTAAACCAAACATTTCCAAACGAGGAGAAGCATAATAGAATTTACAAATTACAGTGCATAACATCATGAAAATCCCCTGTGGGACTTGTAGGCAGAGTAGGATTGGTTGGCGCCCATAGGGCGATGACATCAACAGCATTTAAAGTGCAATGGAAAAGAAAGAAGATAAAGTGACAACTCATGTTTGGCCCGCCCCAGTGATAGCTTTGGGGTTTAGAAAGGACCAAACAGGAGTATGCAGTGCATATCAAAAAATAGAAGAGTAGAGAAAGAAACGAAGGTGGGGGGAAAGAAAGGAGGGAAAGGGAAAAGAGAGAGGAATGGTCCCGGGGGGGGGGTTACAGTAGTGACGGTCCTGGAGAGGCAAACTTAGTGATGTTGTAAAATCACTTAGGGCTCCAAGAGAGAGGCTTTAAAATCAGGTTGTCTCACCTTTTCCTGGAGTGTTTCCTCGATCTTAGCACTAGGGATTGGTGAACTTTTTGTTCAGACGATTGGCATTGTTCTCGGCAAATTTGAAAGCCGCGGAACCCCATTAAAGTCTATGGGACACTAACATGAAAAACCAAAAGTGCTAATTTTAAAGGCTTATATGCAAGTTATTGTCATAAAAAGCCTGGCACAGTGCACCCTGACATCAGAGCATGGCACAATAGTGCTTCCTTACATCAGAGCATGGCACAGTAGTGCCTCCTTACATCAGAGAATGGCACAGTGCCCCTTACATCAGGGCATGGCACAGTGCCCCCGACATCAGATCATGACACAGTGCCCCTTACATCAAAGCATGGCACAGTGCCCCTTACATCAGAGCATGGCACAGTGACCCCTTACATCAGAGCATAGCAGCGCCCCCTGACATCACATCAGAACATGGCACAGTGCCCCCTGACATAACATCAGAGCATGGCACAGTGCCCCCTGGCATCAGAGCATGGCACGGTGCCCCCTGACATCAGAGCATGGCACAGTGCCCCCTGACATCACATCAGAGTATGGCACAGTGCCCCCTGATATCAGAGCATGGCACAGTGCCCCCTGACAGAGCATGGCACAGTGCCCCTTACATCACAGTTAAGTCATCCCTAAGACCCCTTTCAGCAGCAGCTTCTTTGCAGCGGTGGAGAAGCGGTGAATACACCGCTCCTCAACCGCCCCTCCCCATTGAAAACAATGGGGCAGCGCTGCTATACGGCCAGCAAAGCGCCGCTGCGAGGGATTAAAACTGCCCGCTAGCAGCCAAATAGCGCTGCTAAAACGACGGTAAATCGGATGGTGCAGATTGCTCCCTCTGTCCTGCTAAAGTGTCCATATACACTCAAATGGATGCTCAGGATGCTCACAGAGCCCGTCCTCCTACTCCAGTCGCGTGGTGACGCCACTACGTGCCTTCCTTCAGACGCGTTTCGTCATCAGCAGACGTTGTCAATGGGGAAAAGAATGCCGGCCGGCATTATTTTACGCAATACTAATCTCTTTTAAATGTAAGTGCAATACTTTGTTTTAATAAATTGGAATCTAGACTATATTACACTATGGCTAGTTTTCTCTTTTCCTGAGCATCCATTTGAGTGTATACGGACACTTTAGCGGGACAGAGGGAGCGATCTGCACCATCCGATTTACCGTCCCTGTTGTGGTCATCTGCAAGCTAAAGGGCCTAGGCCAGGCTATAGCCATCTACCTTTTAAGCTTGACTTCTGGTAAGCAGAATCTACAGCTACAGTGGTCGGGCACTCTTCTGGTTTGCGGTGGTATCAAGTTTTCAAGTGGTTTAAATCGATTTCCCTGTCTTTATGCCTGTTTCAGTGGACGCATTCATAAAGACTTGTGTGTCGTCTGCCAAATTTCTGAGCAATCATCGGGCGTGAGGTCCATATCTAGGTTCAGGTGTCCAATTCGCTATGTACAGCAGAGGAGAGGATTAAGGGGCAGAACAAAAGAGTTCATACATGGTAAAGCTGCATTGTTTTAATTACAATGACTACACAGAAGTGTCGCATGAAAGCGGCTTAATTTTCTATCTCAGGTTTAAGGCAATCCAAAGATACAAGATTGGGGTAATTTTCAGTTGGATTGGACGTACATATTGTCCCTGTGACAGGGAAGCAGCTTCCATGGGGTAGGGGGGGTAGGTAAAGAAACCTGTTTCGGTCAGTGCTATTCATTGCCAAGATGTGAGGTGGTGGTGCCACTCTTGCCCCCCCTCTCCACACTGGCAATGGAAGTATGCTAGGTCAGTAGAGCCAGTTTATGGAGTACCCTGCAGCACCCTGAAGATTTGCCACATTCAGAGCTCTCATAACGTGCCCGTACATTCCACCAACCTCTAATGCCACAGGCAACCCGTTTTGGGAAATTTGTTATTTCTTTCTTCCAGACAATGCATCAAAAATAAAAAGTAGCCATGGGTGTACAGCCTTTTACTTTGCTCTCTTTGCTCTCCTATTACCGAATACTGTGTGTTGCTTGCAGTCTTAAACTGTAGTCAGTTCCACATCAAAGCAGCGCTGATAAATCCACATCTCCTCGGTGTTCTCACTGAGAATGAGTATTTTTCATGGTGTGGTGCCACCAGTATATCACAGAGAATTATGTGTATCTAGCTGTGTCATATCGCCCTCTTTATAGTGCGTTTGGCATAATGTATGACACACCGTGTGATCCCGTGTCTTGATGAAGCTTCCTTATCCCATGACACAGTCCAGCGGAGACTCTTTCTTCCTTTGTGTTTTGGAGGGGGGGGGGAGAAAAAAAGAATAAATGGCACGTATTGGGGTAATGAGGGGTGACTTCTTTCTCATACAGTGCAGGAGCCAGACTATCGAGGACTATATCCCTGTGAAGAGCATTGAGGAAGACTCCGTTCATTTAAAGAGATGAAAGCCTGCCACGGAGGAAGCCATTGTATGGGCTTAGCTGAAGGTTAGTCAGTTCTCTGTGAAGCTAGGGTAGGGTTGCCACCTCAGCCCTTTAACCAGTTGCTTACTGGGCACCTAAACCCCCCCTCCTGCCCAGACCAATTTTCAGCTTTTAACGCTGTCGCACTTTGAATGACAATTGCGCGGTCATACAACACTGTACCCAAATTAAATTTTTATCATTTTTTTCCCCCACAAATAAAGCTTTCTTTTGGTTGTATTTGATCACATCTGGGTTTGTAACAAAATTAAAAAAGACTGATTTAAAAAAACAAAACCGTTTTATATTTTGTTAATAAATTTTGCAAACAGGTAAATTTAGCAGACAGGTGATTTTTCTCCTTCATTGATGTATGCTGATGAGGCTGCACTGATGGGCACTGATAAGGTGACACTGATGGGCACTGATAAGGTGACACTGATGAGCACTGATAAGGTGGCACTGATGAGCACTAATAGCCGGCAATGATGAGCACTGATAAGGTGGCACTGATGAGCACTAATAGGCGGCACTGGTGGGCACTGATGAGGTGGCACTGATGGGTGGCACTGAAGGTCATTGATATGTGGCACTGATGGGTGGCAGTGATGGGCACTGATGGGTGACACTGATAGGCAGCACTGCTAGATGGCACTGATGAGGCACTGATTGGCACCACTGGTGGGCATTGATTGGTGACACTCGTGGGCATTGATAGGTGGCACTGATTGCTGGCACTTATGTACTGGTGGGCACTCATTTGTGGCACTGGCAGGTGGCACTGGCAGGCGGTACTGGTGGGCACATATGAGGTGGCTTTGCCTCTTCCTCTTCAGGACCGATGTCCCTTCAACAGAAGCCGGTGATCGGCTTTTTTTTTTCTCCTCACGCTGTCAGCGTGAGAAGGGAAAAAAAAACAATTACCGATCTTGTGCTTACATTATGTGATCAGCTGTCATTGGCTGACAGCTGATCACGTGGTAAGGGGTCGGATCGACCCCTTACTCCGATCTGTGATCACCCCAGTCTCATTAGAGCCTGTGGCTCTAAACAGTTGCTTCAGAAACACCCCCCAGCCACTGTAATTCAGGTGCCCAGCCCCCGAAAAGGGGGTGGCAGCGGCAGCAATGGATGCTATGCATGAATCTATCCGTTGGCCATGGAAGGGGTGGCTGGAGAGAGGGGGCGGCGCCCCTGCGCCCTTATGGACGAACCGCCACTGCTAATATTCCTTGGATATGTGCATCCATGTACACCCATGCTGACCAGTAAACAACCACCTTGTGCTCCTCTGTTATTTTGACTTTCTTAAGCTGAGTTCACTTCTCATGGGAATGTGCGTATTTTCTACATAAAATACAGGTTCTTGCTGGCGCAAAATTTCTAAAGACTCAAGGATGTGTGCATTTACCCATGTTTATGCACATACATTACATGTAAAAAACTGCAGATCTGTGTGTCTCGAGATGCAGCTGTTAGGATATCTTGTTGGAATAGGAAGGATTGGGTGGGAGGGATGTTTCTGGGACCTCAGAGGTCCTAGCATAGATAGATCATCATTGGAGCTGTGTTGAAGGGCTAACTTCAGTTTTTGACCAATAACTGTTTTGTTTTAGTACCAGGAGAGTATGCTGTCAGGGTACAGCTTTATACGTCTTGTCTTCAACCGCTATTTTATCCACCACCCAACTATCAAAACTTGGACCATTCTAAAAAAAAAAAAAAGCATGCAAAATCTTAGCCTGTGTTCTTTAGAAAGCAGCCACTTTCTGAGTAGAAAAGCCAGTTCCTTGCCAGCATACTTTGCAAAAGGAACCTCGCTTTGTGGAAGCAGTGGTTTCTCTGCAAAGGTCTGACACGGACCCCTGCTGAGTCATAGCTCTCCAATCAGCAGTGATCAGGAGCTTAACTGATTGCTGCTATTGGTCTGAATCAGCAGAGGGACTTATGCAGAGTGACCACTGCTTCCACACAGAGCATGCTGTCAGGGGTAGGCTTTTCACATCAGTCTGTGGATGTGTGCTAAAGAAAATTAAATTTAAAGTGGTTCTGAAGGCTGAAGGTTTTTTTTTTTCAACTTCATGCATTTCATGCAGGTAAAAAAACCTTCTGTGTGCAGCTCCCCGCACCCCCAGCCTTGCCTTATATTTACCTGAGCCCCACCTCGGTCCAACGATGTGCATGAGAGCAGCTGCTCTCCTGGCTCTCTCCCTCCTCATTGGCTAAGACACAGCAGTGGGAGCCGTTAGCTTCCACTGCTGTCAATCATAGCCAGTGAGGAGGGAGCAAGGGGAGTGGCCTCATTCTGTGTCAATAGACGCACAGAATGGGGCTTGGATAGCGAGCATGCATGCATCCATAGTGCAGTGATAATTACTTTATTGAAGATAAAAATCCATCAAGATACGTTATAAGACATCACGAGACCTCTATGCAGGCATGGCAAGTTTAACGCGTTTCACAAATCAAGGTTCGCTTAGTCATAATCTTGATTCATGAAACGCGTTAATCTTGCCGTGCCTGCATAGAGTTATCATGATGTCTTGATGGATTTTTATCTTCAATAAAGTAATTATCACTGTTACATACCTGGGAGCACGGTCAACCTTTCTCGAACCATTGGCTCTTATTCAGGCTACGGACTGGACCTGCACCACGAGGTTGAAGGGAGCAATCCTTCCTACCTGGAGCGGCACAGCTCTGTCTTTGTATCAGTTACCCCCCCCCCCCCATAGGGCAGCTTGCTATGGGGGCATTTAGCAGGGGGTGGAGCCTAGAGCGCTGCTGGGGGACCTGAGAAAAGGAGGATCAGGGCTGCTCTTTCCAAAACCACTGCACAGAGGAAGGTAAGTATAACTAGTTTGTTATTAAAAAAAAAAAAGTTATTTTAATATTATTTTAAAGGGGTTGTAAACCCTCATGGTTCACCTTAAAGCATTCTATGCCTTAAGGTGAAAAACAAACCTCCTGTGATGCAGCTGCCCCCCCCCCCCCCAGAGCCCCCCTTTTACTTACCTGAACCCGGTCTTTCCAGTGACGGGGACGAGCACACCAGCTCCAGCTGCTGTCTTGGGTCCTGATTGGATAGATTGATAGCAGCACAGCCATTGGCTCCCGCTGCTGGTAATCCAATCCAATGGCATGGGAGCCAGGGGGTGGGGCCGAGTCCTGCTGTCTCTGTCAATGGATGCAGCAGAACGAGTGCCCTGAGGGAGAGCGGCTCTCCAATGGGGCACTCGAGAAGAGGAGGAGCCAGGAGCGCCGCTGAGGAACCCCAGAAGAGGAGGATCAGGCAGCTGCAACTGCAAACCAACTGCACAGAGGAGGTAAGTATGACATGTTTGTTTTTTTTTTTGTTTTTTTTAAATGAACCTTTACATATCCTTAAACTGGAGTTTCTTTCTAAGGAGCTTTGCTATGTAAATTATAATACAGACAGATTGTTCAGGAACCATCGATTATTACACGGTATGCTATAGCTTCAGGTATGTCCTCTCAATTCAAAATAGAAGCCTAGGGTCCGTGACTTCTGCCCCTCTCTGCCAATCCCTACCCCACTGTATAAAATTCAAAATGCTACCCACAGCATACAAGGCCATCCACAACATCGCCCCCAGCTACATCACCAACCTCATCTGCAGATATCACCCCAAATCATCCCCTCCGCCCCTCCCAGGACCACCTTCTCTCTAGCTCCCTGGTTACCTCCTCTCATGCTCGTCTTCAGGACTTCTCCAGAGCCTCTCCCATCCTCTGGAACTCTCTGCCCCGGTATATCCGATCAGCCCCTACCCTGTCCACCTTTAGGAGATCCCTGAAAACTCACTTAACCCTACCCCACACCCACCTAACAACCCCATCAAATCATTCCCCGCATCTATTACCTTTTGTACCACCACCCCCTCCCTTTTAGAATGTAAGCTCTATGGGCAAGGCCCTCCTGTCCCTTCTGTATTGTACTGTAATTGTGCTGTCCCCCCTCTACATTATAAAGCGTTGCGCAAACTGTTGGCGCTATATAAATCGTGTATAATAATAATAATAATCTTTATATGAGTACAATTTGAAGGGAAATTTAATATCGGCATTTCCCTGTGTTTGGCCAGTAAGAAATTAGTTCTTGATTTCCCCCCCAGTGTCAGAGAGCTAGAGATGTATGTAGGTTGGTCAGAAGAATCTTAATTATGGTTCCTTGTGTCAGTGAACTGAGTTGTCCTAATCAGTGCAGAAGAGAAGACCTCCCCGACAAAACTCTCCAAACCTTGTCACAATAAGCGCCTTTCCCAATGACCCTTTTCTTGTCTCAGCGCTGGCTCCGGATCTCCATTCTCCCCCCGCGGCCTCTCCCTGACAAGTACTGCTCTCTCAGCAGAAACATTTCACACTCTAGAAAATCTCAGTTCAAACACCAGACAGCCAGAGACATGAAAGAGAATTGATGAACTGTGTACACTGAGAGTGTAAGCAAAAGCTGGAGGTTCGGCAGCCAGGCGATCGGTGAGCGATTCACCCTGGTGTCAGTGGGGAGCGGGCTTTGGTCCCGCCGTGTGTAATACTTTCATCACATATTCAAAGATTTAACCACTTCTGGGCCGTGGGCATAAGAGGTATGTCCAGACTATCTTCACCTACAACCTTGGACATATCTCATACACCCACAATACCCATTGTCCACTGCCATGCCCAGTAGGGTGGCCACAACTCCCATTGTCCACTGCCATGCCCAGTAGGGTGGCCACTTTTTCTTCAAGTCAAACCCAATGTGCTTTTTATTAAAAATAAATTCTAGGGTTTTTTTTGTTTTTTTAGAGGGTGTATGTGTGTGGAGTTTTTTTGGAAGGCTGCTTATTTTTGATGGTTATTTGTGTGCTTTATATTACATTTTTTTCTGTTTGTCTTGTTTGTTGTGAAAATAGACCCAGTATAGTATAGCTTCTACCCCCCTCAGTATCTATGTATAGCCCATTGACTCCAGTGCATTTCACCAAAATGTCTTTTTTTTTTTTTTCAAAACCTCACTACTTTAAGCAAAATTTCAGGGAAATGAAAACTCTTATGCCGCGTACGCACGATCGGATTTTCCTGACGGGAAATGTTGGATGCGAGCTTGTTGGCGGTAAGTCCGATCGTGTCTACGAGGCTTTAACCACTTCAGCCCCGGACCATTTGGCTGGCCAAAGACCAGAGCACTTTTTGCGATTCGGCACTGCGTCGCTTTAACTGACAATTGCGCGGTCGTGCGGCGTGGCTCCCAAAGAAGATTGACGTTCTTTTTTCCCCGCAAATAGAGCTTTCTTTTGTGGTATTTGATCACCTCTGCGGTTTTTATTTTTTGCGCTATAAACAAAAAAAAAAATAGCAACAATTTTGAGAAAAAACGCATTATTTTTTTACATTTTGCTATAATAAATATCCCCAAAAATATATCAATTTTTTTCCCCTCAGTTTAGGCCAATTTGTATTCTTCTACATGTTTTTGGTAAAAAAAAAACCGCAGTAAGCGTATATTGATTGGTTTGCGCAAAAGTTATATCGTCTACAAAATAGGGGATAGTTTTATGGCATTTTTATTAATATATTTTTTTTTTTTTACTAGTAATGGTGGCGATATTGTGACTGCGACATTATGGCAGACAGATCGGACACTTTTGGTGTGATTTTGGGACCATTCACATTTATACAGCGATCAGTGCAATTAAAAATGCATTGATTACTGTGTAAATGTGACTGGCAGTGAAGGGGTTAAACACTAGGGGGCAGTGAAGGGGTTAAGTGTGTCCTAGGGAGTGATTCTAACTGTGGGGGGGAGGGACTATGTGTGACATGACACTGATCACCGCTCCCGATTACAGGGAGCGGTGATCAGTGTCCTGTCACTAGGCAGATCGGGGAAATGCTTGTTTACATCAGCATCTCCCCATTCTTCCTCTCCGTGAGATGATCGCGGGTATCCCCGTGGACATGGAGTCCACTGGATCCGCGATCACAGTTTGCGCGCCCGCAAACTGCTTCCTAAAGGGCAACGTACAGGTACGTTAATCTGCCTGTACGTGCCCTTCTGCCTACGTATATCGGCAAGCAGTTAAAGTGGTTGTAAACCTCAGACATGGAATATGAACAAAGCAGTTCCCTCTATAGTGTGTACTTGTCTCTATCCAGAGCACTAAGTGGCATTTCTGTCTGCTGCTTTGTTCCTCTGCTATCAGCATGAGTCACTTCTGAAAAATGTTCCTGACACCAAAAGAAAAAAGGTGACAGGGGAGGGAGCTCCGGCAAACATCCTGTTATTGACCGCTTTAGCGCTTTTCCTGTGTGCTGTGTGAAGGGGGTGTGTCCTTTTCCTCCAATCAGCTCTCACTGAGCTTTGCAGAGTATAACTTCAGCTCCCCAACTCTCTGCTTTATGAAAGTTTAGAGCTGTATAAATTTTGCACTTTGCACAGATATGAGGCGAGAGGGTTGCAGATAAACAGGCACAACTTATGTAGGAGGATTTGTTTCATCTCTGTGTATTTTCTTTTGAGTAGTTAATGGGCTTATGTAATGGCTGGTTCAGGGGTAGGCAACCACAACACTCCCGTACTAATGCTGCAGATCCCACCATGCCTGTGCCCCCGGGAGTCCTGCCTGTGGCTGTCAATCTTGCAATGCCTCATGGGACTTGTAGTTCCACAGCAGCATACTAATAAAGTTTTTTATGGACATACAGTATATTTTTTGTTTCTCCCAGGGGATTCTTTGTTTCTCCAAGGGAGCTTTAGATCCTTGCAAGCTGGGTCTTCTTTACCGTAATTGGTGCTGCCATCCCAAGTATGAGAAACATTCTTCAGTCTTGCTTAAGTTCGGTTTATTAAATTATTATATATATATTTTTTTTAACTTGCAAACATTTAATTGAATTTAATTCCCCTCATCCTCATTGGGTTGATTTACTATTTCATTAAATTATCCAATCATCCAAATTCCTGTTCATTTTGAACACCCAGTCCCAGTGTGTAGATCAAATCAGTAAACAGGAAATTGATTTTCACATGATTGGATAATTGAAGTAAATATTTATATGGTTTCTGGAGTAACCATTTTTTATTTCTTTAGTAAATAAGCCTCCAAATATCTGTTTAGAAACCCCTTCCTCTACACCAAGGTTTCCGAGTTCATTGAGTAGAAGAATAATCACAGCATCTATTGCATTATGGTAGCTGATATTACCCATGACCTCCCTATGGCATGCTATGAAGGAGGGGTGTGCACTCACCAGAAGATCATACATTCACATATAGAAATGTATGTGCAGGGAAGACTTGTGCTCAAAGCTAAACTCCAGGCAGATATAAAAGACACAAATAAATGCTGCTTTATATTAATTAATTCATTGATAAATGGATTTTTTAAATTCAAGCAGTTTAACCACTTATCTCCCGGGCACTTTCACCCTCTTCCTGCCCAAGCCATTTTTCAGCTGTCACACTATGAATGACAATGACGCGGTCATACAACACTGTAACCATGTGACATTGTTATCATTTTCTTCACACAAATAGAGCTTTCTTTTGGCGGTATTTAATCACTGCTGGGATTTTTAGTTTTTTACCTAAAAAAAAAAAGACCGAAAATGTTGAAAAAAAAAAAAGTTTTCTTAGTTTCTGTCAGTAAATTTTGTAAGTAAGTCATTTTTCTCCTTCACTGATGTGCGCTGATGAGGTGGCACTGATGGGCACTAATAGGCTGCACTGATGAGGCAGCGCTTATGGGCACTCATTAGGTGGCACTGATGAGGAGGCACTAATATTCTGCACTTATGGGCACTGATAGGTGGCACTGATAAGTGGCACTGGTGGGAAAAGATAGGTGGCACTGGTGGGCACTGATAGGTGGCATGGATAAGCGGCACTAATGGGCACTGATGGGCTTTACTGATGGGCATCACTGATAGGCGGCACTGAGAGCCAGCACTGACTGGCATCACTAATGGGCACTGATTGTTGGCACTGGTGGGCACTAGTGGGCATTGATTGCTGGCATTGGTTGGCACTGGTTGCTGGCACTGGTTAGCATGGGTTGCTGGCACTGGTGGTGCTCTAATTTAATCAGGGCACTGATCATCAGTGCCCTGATTACATCTCTCACTGTCCCCTGCGAGGAAATGCCACTGATCGGCTCTCCTCGCCACACACTTGGTCATTGTGAAGCAAGTAGAGACGATTACCGCCATCTCCACAGCCGATCACATGATTAAAATGCCGCGTCAGCTCTTTATAGAGATCAGGGTCGCGCCGTGTCATAGCAACTCTGCGCGCTACATGCCCCGTCATATGACGTCCACCCAGAACGAGAGCCGCACCATCCAGCCGTAGATTTGACGGTGGGTGGTTAAATATCTGAATGTGACCTGGCATCAGCAATCCAATACAGATCAGAGAGATGAGCACATCAGTCTGCTGCTTCTCCTTTCACTGTCCAGTCGCAGGCTGAGAGGCTGAGCCAGGTGCCGGTCCAGGGTTGTGGGTGAATACCAACCATACGGTTGTGATCCTTCCCGAGCCTGGACCGGCACTGTGAGGTCGGCTGACAGCAGGCTCCAGCCCACTGTCTGCTGAAAACGGGTCACATGAGTGCAGAACAAACTGCATTCCTGTTATCCACAGGAAAAGTACAGCCAAACGAGCTTTGGCTGTGCTTCTCCTTTTTAACTGCTTGTTTTGTCCAGGGGCGCAAGGAGAAGCTATACTTACCCGATCCATCGATCCTCCGGAAAACAGCGCTCCCCCACATCCAGCAGTGGACTGTTCCTGCCGTCCTCCGGTGTTCTATCGAATAGTGCCTGCTGTCGAAAAGTGCCCGTGCATGCGCAGTACAGAAGGGCATTTCTCGATCAGCTGGCGTGACGTCACCATAGCGCATGAGCACCTCATAGACATTTTTTGATGGGAGATACTGTTTGACGGGCACAATTGAAAACTATGCAAGCAGCGGAGGGATTGTGCCTCGCTGTTGCGGGGAGGGTTTACAGTGTGCTCAAGGCTGGGTTTTGTCTGTACTGCAGGACGGGTTTGGTGTGTTGAACGGCGGGTTTTGCCTGTGTCTAAGGGCGGCTTGCAACACACACAAAACCCGCCCCGCAACAGCGAGGCACAATATGACAACTACAGTCTCCCTCCGCTCTTTGCTTTCAATTGTGGCCTTCAAATGGTATATCCCATTGAAAAATGCCTCCTACGATGTGCGCATGCTCCACAGTGACGTCACATCCGCTGATTGGGAAATCAGCTGGAGTGCCCTACCATACTGCTCATGCGCGGGCACTTTTCGGCGGAGGGCACTATTTGATAGAACCACCGGTCTATGACGTCAGAGTCCATTCACAAGACCACTAGCGTGTGTGGGGGCAGGAGCAGCAGGGACCGGTCTTGCGTTCGGAGGATCGGTGGATAAGGTAAGCGTATCTCCACTCTCTCTTCACCCCTAGATAAAAATAAGCAGATAATTGGTGCAGTGTGGGCACAACCTCACTGCATGGGAGAATAAAAGTTTTGCCCGAAGTTCTTCCTTAAGGCCTCATGCACACGAGACGCTGTTAAACTCACGTTCAGAGGCAGTTGGACACTTTTTTCAACTGCCCCTGAACTCATTCAATGTTATCCTATGTGTCCATGTACACAGTCTCGTTTTTTGGAGTTTTTAGGCAGTTGCGTTTAACCTCGTTTTTCCAGAAGCAAAAAAATGGGTTCAGACGCAAAAGTTTTCCACGTTTCAGACGCCAAATGCAGCTAAACGTGGCTAAACGCCGGTACCGCGTTTAGCCGCGTTTGCGTTTATAAGTGTTTTTTACAACCCAAATTTGGGGCCACATATCTCAGGGCCACTTGGAGCTAGGAACCCCAAATGTGGTGTGCTAACACAGTTGGACTAGCACTATTAAATATCCAAATTTGGGGTTTCTAGCACTAAGTGGCCCTGAGATATTGGGCCCCAAAATCGGGTTGTAAAATGTCATTCTCTGCTGCAGAAGTGCTTGACATTTTGCGACCCAACTTTGGGGCCCTGTATCTCGGGGCCACTTAGTGCTAGGAACCCCAAATTTGGTTATGTTATAGTGCTAGGTCTACTGTGTTAGCACTCCACATTTGGGGTTTCTAGCACCAAGTGGCCCCGAGATATGGGGCCCCAAAGTTGGGTTGCAAAATGTTATTTTCTGCTCTGCAGACGTTTCTAGACGCAAACGCGGCTAAACGTGGCTAAACGCGGCATGCAAACGCGGCAAAACGGGCTTTTCTAAATGCCGGTTTCAGCTTTTAAAAACATGTGTTCAGCAGAGTTTGCACTGGCGTCTCGTGTGCATGAGGCCTAACTGTATGGGCAGGTTGTACATGCTAGGGATAATTAGCTGGAGAGCAGCTATAGGGCTACTCATGTGGTTAAACACATGCTAGTCATTTATGTATAATAAATTGGTATTTGCTTAATAGGACAGCAGGACCTGTTGTGTAGCAATTGAGATGGCATTGTTCTATTAAGCTATATATTGTGCTTTCTTACATTTTCCTGAGTCAGCTCTCTGGCATCCTAAAAAACATAGAGCAGTCCTGTAGAAGCCATTTATTACTCGGTAATTAACTCCTGTGTGACGAATGGGCCAACAAAGAGTTGTGGCGTGCCACTCAGCAAGAAATGTTTTTCCAAAAGGAAAGTCGCTAACAAAGCCGTGGTGGTGGTGGAGGGGGGGACCAAAAGTCATCTCCAGACAGCTGCACAGTCTGACACTTACATATTCTGTATATATAATATCTGTATATCTATATATAAATTATTGCAGCTCTTGTATTCTTTAATAAATATTCTTTTTTTTTTAATATTCAAGCAGTGTAAGTGCTTGAGTTTTTTTTTATCATTAGCCTCTTGTAGGCGCCGTACAGCAGAAGAGGAAGAACAGGACAAAGAAACAGCACAAGGAGCTGCACAGGTCATGTTCTTATAAGAGGCATGCTATCAATAGGAGGAAAAGCAGAATGACAGCGAGATGAGATTATCGCTGCGCTGCTTCTCTTTCGCTGTCCAGTTACAGGCTGGGGGCTGATCCATGACAGCCTGAGGTCAGATAAAGGGGGTTAAGGCTAGACTCACTCTAGTGCAGTGCAATATTGAGCTGGTTTTCAATGCGATTTTGTAGTGCCACTTGGTGCGGTTTTTTTTTTATACGTTTTTTCAATACGTGTTTTACTACTGCGACTCATCTTTACTGTCAGCCAACAGGAATGAGACATTGGTTAAGGAGCGAGCACCCACTGGCGTCCTAACAGTGATGAGTCATCCCCGCTGTCAGCGGGTGATTCCCCGCTTACAGCGGAATGTAAATTAAGCCAAAGAGCTGGCATTAGAATAAAAAAAACAGCGTGGATTTTAAGAGGAACCTCACATCAGCAAAAAAAAAAAAAAAATGCATGGGGTCCCTCCCGAAATCCATACCAGACCCTTATCCGATCGTGCAGGCTAGAAAAGGGGCAAGACAAACGGGTGCCCGCCTCTTGAACCATACCAGGCCACATCCCCTCAACAATAGGGGGGTCGGGTGCACTTTGGCATAGCACCTTGTCTCAGTGTTGATGAGGACAAGGGCCTCTTTCCCACAACACTGGCCCGGTGGTTGGGTGGTGGGGGGGTAACTTATAGGAATCTGAAAGCCCCCTTTAACAAGAGGACCCCTAGATCCCCCCCCCCCCATGTACCAAAAAAAATTTCAAAAGTAAATAAAAACACAAGACAGTTTTTATCAAGTCCTATATTAAAAGTAAAAATGATTCTCTGTTGTAAATGCATTGTCAATCATGATAAACGCCGGCTGCCGACCTGCACAGAAAAAAAAAGCCACCTGCCAAACGTGACCGTTCCCGCCGCTTGACACTTGCCAAATGACAGCGCTGTTCTTCCCTTCCCATAAGTAAACAAAGGGGCGAGGCAACTCGGAATGTATTTTTAAAGGGGACGGAGTCACCCGTGACACCACAGGTGGTCCCGTCCCCTATGGCACCATGGGCGTGGTTTCTAGTGATGTCACCTGGCCCTTTTGTTTAGCGGTGCCCCCCCCCTCCCCCCCCGGCAAAGTGCCCCCTTCATGTTGAGGGCATGTGGCCAGTTATGGTTCAGGGGAGGACTGTCACTCGCCCTCGCTACATGCTAGGATAAGGGTCTGGTATTTTTTTTTTACTTGGCATTCCCGTTAAAATCCATACGAGACCGAACGGCCTGGCATTGATTAGGGATTTTTGGGGATTTTTTTTAATGCAGAGTCTTTTGTATACTGTGCTGACGGGTACCAGCTCCCTAACAACCGATGACTTGTACCTTCTGCTCACAGCAGGGATGAGTCACTGGTTGTTAGGACACCTGGTAGGTGCAGATGACCCAAGTCACATCTGAAACCGCATCAGTGTGAACCAGGCCTGACTTTTTTTCATCCTGTAAGACTGAGGACATCTAATATTAAAAAGGAAGTACCGTGGGGGACAGCTCAGGATTGAACGTGAGCATTGCAAGGCTCTTGAGCATACCTTTTTAATTCTCAACAGATCCTCGGCTAGATACCTTAGGGGTACCTGTGGACCTTGTGCACTGACCATGCAGAACTTGGCATGAGCTGCGCCAAAATCTCAAGAGAAAAACACAAAGGACATTTCACAATAAATGAGCAGTGAACTGGTTATTTGTTGCTGTGCCTTAGTTTGCTTCCCTTCAACTCCCAAATCTTTAAAAACATATTGTTTCATTTGCAAATCTAGTTTCTCACCTCACTGTTGAGGTGAGAGACTAGATATCCAGGAAATCCTCAAATAATCATTATCGACTCATGGGCCTACTTACCTCCATGATTACAAGTCCCTGCAAAGCCATGTGGTTTAATGTGACAACGTTCCATTTTCCCACTGGTCCCTTGTTTGGACCCTCAATTGAGGTTGAATCCTTACCTGCTTTGAATACTCAAACCCCGGAGATTTGGTGTCCATATCCGGATCCATGCTTGCTGATTGATCTAACATCTGTTCCTGGAGTGATCCCTCTACAAACTCCGACCATCTCCAAGCTGGTATCACCAATGAGTTTCTGGCTTTCGACCAGTTCAAGCTCGATTGACCCACAATCTGGTCTACCTTGTCTGGTAAGCATTATCTAACCACAACCACTTATCAGATGAATGTTCATCCTGCTTTGTATATGCCACGCAGTCACATTTTCTTCTACCTTGTCTCATCATCCATCACAGAGGATTATATCACAGCTATTTGATTGGACACTTTTTATGAAGTTTATTTGTATTTAGTGCTTGGACTTTATTATGTTTTAGGTATCGCACACCTTATTGTGGTTTTTACCCTCAACAGGTTTTGAACACTATCATCTTGTCTTTTCACCTTGGCTCACCATACCTTTGGTGTTCCTCCTTCTTTTTGGCACATTTAGCACTACACTTTTTTGTATTTTATGTATTTGGACTTTGTTTGTTTTGGTGTCAGCAGCTTTTTATATTTAGTTTATTTTCGCTTAGTGGTTTAGCGCAGCAATTATCATATCCTTACAATCACACTGGTAGGACTGGCGGTACCAGCGAGGATAGCCTAAAACGGCAAGAGTTATCACAGCAGGACCGCAAAGCTGACCTTCATTTTATTTCGAAAGCTGCCACTCTTGTCTACCACCCAAAACAAAGTGTTTATTTTTGAAAGGAGGTCTCTTCCAAATCATCTTTGCTGCATGGAAAAAACAGATTTTCACAGAAGCGATGCTGCTATATTAAAATAGAACTCATTTCTCAGTTACGGGATCGGGATCAAACGCAGCCATCTGGTAAGCAATGTCCGATGAATCCATTGACTGACCAGAGATGGAGGAGCAGAAAGCCTGGCCAGCTTGTAAAATGCGGCACCGACCAGGGACAGGCAAATCGAATATGTTAAAGAATAAACGGTGCTATTTTGATGATCCGCAGGATGGAAATAGTGTCACATTTCAAAGGACTCTTCCTTCCTGCTGGGTCCCCAGGCCATAAACCCCTGCGCTTAGCTGGGGCCTGATTAATTACCTTTTATAACTTGCAATTGTGCCAATCAGTCCATCACAGGAGAGAGGAGATAAAAGCCTTTTTGCGAGCCGTGAAAGGTAACAGGTTATTTTTGGATCTGAGGATCAGTCGTCAAGGTTAGTTTTAAAGGCGTAGCTGTCATCCAAGTTCAAATCACCTGCTGATTGCAGGGATTAACGTCCGAGTCTTTACTGTGCATCCTTGTTTCAAGTCCTCCACCTTCTCAGAATATTTCTTGCGTTTGGAAAAAAAAAAAGACATTTTGCTACCACCGTGTATATGGTTCCTGCTATCCCAGTTGTTGGGTCCAGTTCTGTCTGTCTGCAATTCTGATTCATGAACTTCTTTAAAAGTCAAAAGGGAAAACTATTGTATATAACGATAAAGCTTCACTATTATTGGAAACCTGTATAAGTTTTTGCGTTGCACTTGTGCTGTTAAAGTGAATGTAAAGTCTCGTTTAACCACTTCAATACCGGGCATTTTCACCCCCTTCCTGCCCAGGCCATTTTTCAGCTTTCAGCGCTGTCACGCTTTGAATGACAATTGCGCGGTCATGCAACACTGTACCCAAATGACATTTTGATCATTTTTTTCCCACAAATAGAACTTTCTTTTGATGGTATTTGATCACCACTGCAGTTTTTATTTTTTGCGCTATAAACAAAAAAAGACTGACAATTTTGTATTCTCCTACATATTTTTGTTAAAAAAAACAAACATATATATATATATATATATATATATATATATATATATATATATATATATATATTGATTGGTTTGCGCAAAAGTTATAGCTCCTACAAAATAGGGAATAGATTTATGGCATTTTTTTTTTTTTTTACTAGTAATGGCGGCGATCTGCGATTTTTGTCAGGACTGCGATATTGCGCAGATCGGACAGTTTTGACACTATTTTGGGACCATTCACATTTATACAGCGAACAGTGCTATAAAAATGCACTGATTACCGTATAAATGTCACTGGCAGGGAAGGGGGTGACACTAGGGGGCGATCAAGGGGTTAAATGTGTTACCTAGGGAGTGATTCTAACTGTGGGGGAGGGGACTGACTGGGTGAGGTGACCGATCGGTGTTCCTCTGTACTTGGAACACACGATCGGTCTCCTCTCCCCTGACAGGACGTGGATCTGTGTGTTTACGCACACAGATCCACGTCCCTGCTCTGTGACCGGCAATCGCGGGTGCCTGGCAGACATCGTGGCCACCAGGCACGCGCATCGGCTCCCGAGTGACGCGGCGGGTGGGCGCGCCCCCTAGTGGCCAGGATGAGAGAGCCGTCATTTGACTATACGTGGGATGGGAAGAGGTTAAAAACAAATAATAATAAATAACAAACATGTTATACTTACCTCCTGTACAGTTGGTTTTGCACAGAGCAGCCCAGATCTGCCTCTTCTCTGGTCCCTCTTCGCTGCTCCTGGCCCCTCCTGTCGAGTACCCCCACAGCCAGCATATTTCTATGGGGGCACCCGAGCCGAGTCACAGCTCCTTGTGTCCCCACCCTGGCTCCGCCCCTCTCTCTTCTGATTGGCTAACTGACTTTGACAGCTGCGGGAGCCAATGGCGCAGCTGCCGTGTCTCAATCAGGAGGAGAGTCCCGGATGGCTAAGAGATTCGCGGACATCGCTGGAGAGAGATGGGGCTCAGGTAAGTAATTAGGGGGTGCTGGGGAGGCTGCTGCACACAGAAGGCTTTTTATCTTAATGCATTGAATGCATTAGGATAGAAGACCTCCTGCCTTTACAACTCCTTTAAGTTATATTGCCTTGTTGTTATTTCAAGTGAAGCTAAACTGTACCTGAGCGTCACAAACTGAAAACTCTATTTAATTCATTTTTAATATTCAAAGCAAACTCACCCATCCATCCATTTCTCCAATTTTTTAGAACCACTTTGAAAAACGACCCCTTAGCAGTTTTAGCAACAGCCATCTTGAGTAAGGGCAGATGATTTGGGTAGCATTTACTTCCTGGAATCCATATGCCCCTAACTCAGGCATGCACGGAGGAGGGTGTGCTTAGCTGAAAAAGCCCCCCCTCCATTTGAAAGAAAAAAAAAAATGCCCATGAAGCCTCCTGGGATGTATGACATAATATGACCCAGGCCAGACACCAGGAAGCAGCTGAAGAAATGTAAAAACATTAAGGCTAATATCATAAGGATGAACTAAGATCATGAAGATTAAAAATAGTTAAAAGACAAGTTCAGGATTTAAAAAAACAAAAAACAAAATTAATTATAATCATTTAGGTTGATGGAGCCTCGATCCAGTGCTGCATCTGTCCCCTGCCGGCTCTGCAGTAAGAAGTGAGCTATCAAACACCACTGATCGCTCAGTTCTCCCCCTTCGCACTGAGCGGAGAGCCAAGACTCAATCACCAGCTCTATGCTCTGCCCTCCAGTGCTCACTGGAGCGCTGGGCTGGCTCAGGCTCTCAGCAGATGGCTGAGAGGCTGATCGAGGTGCTGGTCAAGGCATCTGGGTGGATCCCAACAATATGGCCGGGATCTTTCCTAAGCCCAAGAGGCTGACAATTTCCATACCCACTGGAGTTGATTTACTAAAGGCAAATTGTCTGTTCACAATAAATACCCAATCACAGTGTTTTTGCTTGCACATGATTGGATGATGGAAGTTGGCAAAAGCTTCAACCCATTCACTAAACTCTGGGGGAAATTGCCTTGCAAAGTGAAGCCTCCTTTGCAAAGTGAAATCCTATTTGCCATTAGTAAACCAACCACTATCCCAATAAAGGAAAGGAGAATAGAGAATGGGCCACAAGCCCTGGCATCGGCATCCAGTGTTATTGGACAATCGTAGTTGTTCTCGAGGTAGCCAGTTAGAAGAAATCGGCAGGACTTTATGTAGATAGTCCTTTTCCGGGAAACAGAAATGAATATTGGTGAAACGATGGGGAGGTTGAAGATTTTCTACTGTGTGGATTTGTGCTCAGCAGAAAACTTGTGATCGGTGTCTGAGTAGTTCCTTAATATGCTAGAAAAGAAGCTTATGTATTTGCCAGTATACAGATTTGTGAAATTAATTCCAAACAGCTATGTCCCCGAGGATTTGGCTTCTTGCTTGGAAGTCATTTGATTTGTGTTGTATGGAAGAACAATTAATGTGCTTGGACTAAGTATCGCTCTGATGAGAATGAGCTTCATTCAAACTGGCTTCCAGACAGAAAAAAAAAACAAGATACAAAGTGTTCGGTGTTAAATAGTTTTTGGGGAAATCTGATATGAGGTCTTTACACCTGTTTAGGGAATAATTATATGTACCGTATATACTCGAGTATAAGCCGAGTTTTTCAGCACATTTTTTTGTGCTGAAAATGCCCTCCCGGCTTATACTCGAGTCAAGCACTTTTCTGCAGCAGAGAATGACATTTTCCAAACTACATTTGGGGCCCCGTATCTCGGGGCCACTTGGTGCTAGAAACCCCAAATTTGGTGTGCAAACCCAGTGGAAATAGCACTACAACATATCCAGAGCTGGGGTTCCTAGCACCAAGTGGCCCCAAATTCAGTTCAGAAAATGTCCTTCTCTGCTGCAGAAAAGTGCTTGACATTTTCCGAACCGAATTTGGGGCCCCGTATCTCTGGGCCACTTGGTACTAGGATCCCCAGCTTTGGATATGTTGTAGTGCTAGTTCCGCTGGGTTTGCACACCATATCTGGGGTTCCTAGCACAGTCAACTGTGTCCACCTGGAGCAATGTCATTTCGTGATCCTTTGGGTCCAGAGACCCCAAATTTAGGCTGCAGCTAGGGGGCATCTAGGAACCCTTAATTACCGAGTTTGAAGTTCGGGGGACCTATGGCTGCAAATGGGCACAGTGAGGCATGCAAATGGGCACAGTGAGGTTGCAAATGGGCATTGTTGACCCACTTTTCTACTTACAGTAGCTGCACATTTCTCACCCTAGGCTTATACTCGAGTCAATAAGTTTTCCCAGTTTTTTTGTGGTAAAATTAGGTGCCTCAGCTTATATTTGGGTCGGCTTATACTCAAGTATATACGGTATATTAGAAGTTGTCAAATCACTCTCTAAAGCAGGCCTTAGATGGTTCAAATCTCGGTTCAGCAGGCAGTCTGAATATACCCAAGTCAATCCATCAACTGACTGGGGTACCTGCAACATGTCGAATTTCTAGCATGCAATTATTGACAGTGGCTATAGCCAATAGCAATAATCATTGTGTTTCCTGGCAGAGAATGCTCCCCGCGTCCCCCTGCTGGAAGAACACAATAGCTCCGTAGGAGGGATTCCCCCATCAACACCAACTGTGTTGATAGGAGGATCGAGCAATTTTCTTTCCTGCAACCTAATATGGCCTGCCCTAGTAAAATTTAGATAAGAGGTTCCCATATAGTTTGTCTGGCATTTCTATAGCTAAGGAGGATCATTGGCACACCCTTTTTCTATCTACGTCTTCCTGTCCTCTCCTGAGCAATACCAGTGTTACCATTTGCTGTATGAGTTGCTTATGCCCTGGTTGTTTCAGCCATGTAGTAGAGATGACAAGTGCCAATCCCTGATTTGAAGATCTTGTCAGCATCAAAATATGGAAGGTAGGAGAGACTGAGTGCTGTGAAGATTTTGAATGTTGCCCAGTTTACTCATGTGCAGCAGTTTAGTGTAAGGGAAAGTTACCTTGCCATGCTTGGCTACCCAACCAATGTAATGTTTTAAAGTGGAATGTAACGAAACATCCCACACACTGCTTGAGTGCTTTCGTCATATACCGCTTCCTCCAGTCTGAATATAGACTGGGTTTCTCGATCACCCTGTGCCCTTATTAGAAACACGGGGTGACTTAGACGTAGGAGGTGCATGGGGAGCTGAAACAAGGGTTTCCCAACCTCCCCAGGGGATTCTGGATTTCACAGGCCCCCCCGGCCAAAGTGACTCCCGTCACGTGGAACTTCAGCCAAAACTTTGGGTGTACTTTTGGATGGAGTTGAGGGCAGGTTTGAATTGCCAGGTGATGTCCCTGCCCCTTTTGGTTACATTTCACCCAAGGACAAGTGAGAAAAACCTCCTTAAGAAAATAACAATAAAAACAGAGCTTTTAATGCACGTACACACGGGCGGACTTTTCGACCGGACTGGTCCGACAGACTTTCCAGCGGACTTTCGACTGACTTTCTAACGAACGGACTTGCCTACACACGATCACACCAAAGTCCGACAGATTCGTACGTGATGACGTATGACCGGACTAAAATAAGGAAGTTGATAGCCAGTAGCCAATAGCTGGCCTAGCGTCGGTTTTTGTCTGTCGGACTAGCATACAGAAGAGCGGATTTCTGGGTCCGGCGGAGTTACGACGTAAAGATTTGAAGCCTGTTCCAAATCTAAAGTCCGTCAGATTTGCGACTGGAAAAGTCCGCTGAAGGTCCGGTGAAGCCCACACACGATCGGATTGTCCGCCGGATTTGGTCCGTCGGCGTCCGTCAGACCAGTCCGGTCGAAAAGTCCGACCGTGTGTACGCCCCATAAGTCTTACCAGTCTGTAAAGAAAAGTGCTATGCCACAGTGGTAGAGATTTACTTGCACTTCCTGCCCTGGTGACTCAATGGGAAGTAGAGAAACTCTCCCTATGTTGCGTTACGGACAGCAATAAAAGCTCAACAGAGGTTCGAATCGTTCTCCACTCTATTCAAAGTATATAACACAGGGGTCTTCAAACTACGGCCCTCCAGTTGTTCAGGAACTACAATTCCCATCATGCCTAGTCATGTCTGTGAATGTCAGTGTTTTACAAAGCCTCCGTAACAGCTGGAGGGCTGTAGTTTGAGGATCCCTGATATAACATAACCTAATAGGCTTTTCCTACATCACACCTATTTCTAAATTCTATTTTAAGTGGAACTCTTCTTTAACCACTTGCCGACCGCCGCACAACTATATACGTCGGCAGAATGGCACGGGCAGGCAAAAGGACTTACAGGTACGTCCTTGCCTGCCCGCGGGTGGGGGGTCCGATCGGACCCCCCCCCCCCCGGTGCCTGCGGCGGTCGGCAAATCTCCCCCGGCGATCGGTGGTGAGGGGGAGGCCATCCCCTCGCGATCGCTCCCAGCCAATGGGATCATTTCCCTGCCTCTGTATTGTACACAGAGGCAGAGGAAATGATGTCATCTCTCCTCGGCTCGGTATTTTCCGTTCCGGGCCGAGGAGAGAAGACTGCAATGTGAGTGCACCAACACACTACACACACAGTAGAACATGCCAGGCATACAAAACACTCCGATCCTCCCCCCGATCGCCCCCCGATCCCCCCCCCAATCACCCCCCCCCTGTCACAAACTGACACCAAGCAGGTTTTTTTTTTTTTTTCTGATTACTGTATTGGTGTCAGTTAGTGACAGTTACAGTGTTAGGTCAGTGAGTGTTAGGCCCCCTTTAGGTCTAGGATACCCCCCTAACCCCCCCTAATAAAGTTTTAACCCCTTGATCACCCCCCGTCACCAGTGTCGCTAAGCGATCATTTTTCTGATCGCTGTATTAGTGTCGCTGGTGACGCTAGTTAGTGAGGTAAATATTTAGGTTCGCCGTCAGCGTTTTATAGCGACAGGGACCCCCATATACTACCGAATAAATGTTTTAACCCCTTGATTGCCCCCTAGTTAACCCTTTCACCACTGATCACCGTATAACCGTTATGGGTGACGCTGGTTAGTTTGTTTATTTTTTATAGTGTCAGGGCACCCGCCGTTTATTACCGAATAAAGATTTAGCCCCCTGATCGCCCGGCGGTGATATGCGTCGCCCCAGGCAGCGTCAGATTAGCGCCAGTACCGCTAACACCCACGCACGCAGCATACGCCTCCCTTAGTGGTATAGTATCTGAACGGATCAATATCTGATCCGATCAGATCTATACTAGCGTCCCCAGCAGTTTAGGGTTCCCAAAAACGCAGTGTTAGCGGGATCAGCCCAGATACCTGCTAGCACCTGCATTTTGCCCCTCCGCCCGGCTCGGCCCAGCCCACCCAAGTGCAGTATCGATCGATCACTGTCACTTACAAAACACTAAACGCATAACTGCAGCGTTCGCAGAGTCAGGCCTGATCCCTGCGATCGCTAACAGTTTTTTTGGTAGCGTTTTGGTGAAATGGCAAGCACCAGCCCCAGGCAGCGTCAGGTTAGTGCCAGTAGCGCTAACACCCACGCACCGTACACCTCCCTTAGTGGTATAGTATCTGAACGCATCAATATCTGATCCGATCAGATCTATACTAGCGTCCCCAGCAGTTTAGGATTCCCAAAAACGCAGTGTTAGCGGGATCAGCCCAGATACCTGCTAGCACCTGCGTTTTGCCCCTCCGCCCGGCCCAGCCCAGCCCACCCAAGTGCAGTATCGATCGATCACTGTCACTTACAAAACACTAAACGCATAACTGCAGCGTTCGCAGAGTCAGGCCTGATCCCTGCGATCGCTAACAGTTTTTTTTGGTAGCGTTTTGGTGAACTGGCAAGCACCAGCCCCAGGCAGCGTCAGGTTAGTGCCAGTAGCGCTAACACCCACGCACGCACCGTACACCTCCCTTAGTGGTATAGTATCTGAACTGATCAATATCTGATCTGATCCGATCAGATCTATACTGGCGTCCCCAGCAGTTTAGGGTTCCCAAAAACGCAGTGTTAGCGGGATCAGCCCAGATACCTGCTAGCACCTGCGTTTTGCCCCTCCGCCCGGCCCAGCCCAGCCCACCCAAGTGCAGTATCAATCGATCACTGTCACTTACAAAACACTAAACGCATAACTGCAGCGTTCGCAGAGTCAGGCCTGATCCCTGCGATCGTTAACAGTTTTTTTGGTAGCGTTTTGGTGAACTGGCAAGCGCCAGCGGCCTAGTACACCCCGGTCGTAGTCAAACCAGCACTGCAGTTACACTTGGTGACGTGGCGAGTCCCATAAGTGCAGTTCAAGCTGGTGAGGTGGCAAGCACAAATAGTGTCCCGCTGCCACCAAGAAGACAAACACAGGCCCGTCGTGCCCATAATGCCCTTCCTGCTGCATTCGCCAATCCTAATTGGGAACCCACCACTTCTGCAGCGCCCGTACTTCCCCCATTCACATCCCCAACCAAATGCAGTCGGCTGCATGAGAGGCATTTTTATGTCCTCCCGAGTACCCCTACCCAATTAACCCCCCCAAAAAAGATGTTGTGTCTGAAGCAAACGCGGATATAGGCGTGACACCCGCTATTATTGTCTCTCCTGTCCTGACAATCCTGATCTTTGCATTGGTGAATGTTTTGAACTCTACCATTCACTAGCTGAGTATTAGCGTAGGGTACAGCATTGCACAGACTAGGACACACTTTCACAGGGTCTCCCAAGATGCCATCGCATTTTGAGAGACCCGAACCTGGAACCGGTTACAGTTATAAAAGTTACAGTTACAAAAAAAGTGTAAAAAAAAAAAAAAACACAAACAAAAATATAAAATAAAAAATAATAGTTGTCGTTTTATTGTTCTCTCTCTATTCTCTCTCTCTCTATTCTCTCTATTGTTCTGCTCTTTTTTACTGTATTCTATTCTGCAATGTTTTATTGTTATTATGTTTTATCATGTTTGCTTTTCAGGTATGCAATTTTTTATACTTTACCGTTTACTGTGCTTTATTGTTAACCATTTTTTTGTCTTCAGGTACAGCATTCACGACTTTGAGTGGTTATACCAGAATGATGCTTGCAGGTTTAGGTATCATCTTGGTATCATTCTTTTCAGCCAGCGGTCGGCTTTCATGTAAAAGCAATCCTAGCGGCTAATTAGCCTCTAGACTGCTTTTACAAGCAGTGGGAGAGAATGGCCCCCCACGGTCTTCCGTGTTTTTCTCTGGCTCTCCTGTCTCAACAGGGAACCTGAGAATGCAGCCGGTGATTCAGCCAGCTGACCATAGAGCTGATCAGAGACCAGAGTGGCTCCAAACATCTCTATTGCCTAAGAAACCGGAAGCTACGAGCATTTTATGACTTAGATTTCGCCGGATGTAAATAGCACCATTGGGAAATTGGGGAAGCATTTTATCACACCGATCTTGGTGTGGTCAGATGCTTTGAGGGCAGAGGAGAAATCTAGGGTCTAATAGACCCCAATTTTTTCAAAAAAGAGTACCTGTCACTACCTATTGCTATCATAGGGGATATTTACATTCCCTGAGATAACAATAAAAATGATTAAAAAAAAAAAAAATGAAAGGAACAGTTTTAAAATAAGATAAAAAAAGCAAAAAAATAATAAAGAAAAAAAAAAACAAAAAAAAAAAAACCCCTGTCCCCCCTGCTCTCGCGCTAAGGCGAACGCAAGCTATGGTCTGGCGTCAAATGTAAACAGCAATTGCACCATGCATGTGAGGTATCACCGCGACGGTCAGATCAAGGGCAGTAATTTTAGCAGTAGACCTCCTCTGTAAATCTAAAGTGGTAACCTGTAAAGGCTTTTAAAGGCTTTTAAAAATGTATTTATTTTGTTGCCACTGCACGTTTGTGCGCAATTGTAAAGCATGTCATGTTTGGTATCCATGTACTCGGCCTAAGATCATCTTTTTTATTTCATCAAACATTTGGGCAATATAGTTTTATAGTTTTTGGGGTGTAATTTCACATATTCCCATGGCATGTTTGAGCAATATATAATTTAGTGACAACTTTGTGCAAAAAAAAAAAAAAAAAAAAAAAAAAATTTGTCTCTTTCCCGCAACTTGTGTCACAATATAAAATATTCCATGGACTCAACATGCCTCTCAGCAAATAGCTTGGGGTGTCTACTTTCCAAAATGGGGTCATTTGGGGGGGGTTTGAACTGTCCTGGCATTTTATGCACAACATTTAGAAGCTTATGTCACACATCACCCACTCTTCTAACCACTTGAAGACAAAGCCCTTTCTGACACTTTTTGATTACATAAAAAAATTTTTTTGCAAGAAAATTACTTTGAACCCCCAAACATTATATATTTTTTTAAAGCAAATGCCCTACAGATTAAAATGGTGGGTGTTTAATTTTTTTTTTTCACACAGTATTTGCGCAGCGATTTTTCAAACGCATTTTTGGGGGAAAAAACACACTTTTTTACATTTTAATGCACTAAAACACACTATATTGCCGCAAATAGCTTGGGGTGTCTACTTTCCAAAATGGGGTCATTTGGGGGGGGTTTGTGCCACCTGGGCATTCCATGACCTCCGAAACTGTGATAGGCAGTGAAGAGTGAAATCAAAAATGTACACCCTTAGAAATCCTGAAGGCGGTGATTGGTTTTCGGGGTCCCGTACGCGGCTAAGCTCCCAAAAAGTCCCACACATGTGGTATCCCCATACTCAAGAGAAGCAGCAGAATGTATTTTGGGGTGCAATTCCACATATGCCCATGACCTGTGTGAGCAATATATCATTTAGTGACAACTTTGTGCAAAAAAAAAAATAAATAAATAAATAAATTGTCACTTTCCCGCAACTTGTGTCAAAATATAAAATATTCCATGGACTCAACATGCCTCTCAGCAAATAGCTTGGGGTGTCTACTTTCCAAAATGGGGTCATTTGGGGGGGGGGGGTTGTGCCATCTGGGCATTTTATGGCCTTCAAAACTGTGATAGGTAGTGAGGAGTAAAATCAAAAATGTACGCCCTTAGAAATCCTGAAGGCAGTGATTGGTTTTCGGGGCCCCGTATGCAGCTAGGCTCCCAAAAAGTCCCACACATGTGGTATCCCCATACTCAGGAGAAGCAGCTAAATGTATTTTGGGGTGCAATTCCACATATGCCCATGGCCTGTGTGAGCAATATATCATTTAGTGACAACTTTTTGTAATTTTTTTTTTTTTTTGTCATTATTCAATCACTTGGAACAAAAAAAATGAATATTCAATGGGCTCAACATGCCTCTCAGCAATTTCCTTGGGGTGTCTACTTTCCAAAATGGGGTCATTTGTGGGGGTTTTGTACTGCCCTGCCATTTTAGCACCTCAAGAAATGACATAGGCAGTCATAAACTAAAAGCTGTGTAAATTCCAGAAAATGTACCCTAGTTTGTAGGCGCTATAACTTTTGCGCAAACCAATAAATATACACTTATTGACATTTTTTTTACCAAAGACATGTGGCCAAATACATTTTGGCCTAAATGTATGACTAAAATTGAGTTTATTGGATTTTTTTAGAACAAAAAGTAGAAAATATCATTTTTTTCAAAATTTTCGGTCTTTTTCCGTGTATAGCGCAAAAAATAAAAACGGCAGAGGTGATCAAATACCATCAAAAGAAAGCTCTATTTGTGGGAAGAAAAGGACGCAAATTTCGTTTGGTTACAGCATTGCATGACTGCGCAATTAGCAGTTAAAGCGACGCAGTGCCAAATTGTAAAAAGTGCTCTGGTCAGGAAGGGGGTAAATCCTTCCAGGGCTGAAGTGGTTAAGATAGCACAAATATCATTTCCATCAGGCCCGGGCTTCTATTGCATGCAGTCAGTGCATTAATTAATAAGACTATTGGATTACGTGCAGCTGCTTTAGCGGATCATTGGATTATGCACTGGATGTATTTAAGGATTAATTAATGTGATTACTCACTGAAAAAATAATCAGAATAATACAATTACACACTGGATGAATTAGCGGGATGGGGCATTCACTGGATTAATTAGTGGCAGCAAACACTGGATGAAATAATATAGATTAATTATAAAGATTTTGCACTGGTTGAATTAGTGGATTAATTAGCTGCACGATACACAATGCATTAGTTTTATGAATTTATTAATGAAAGGACGCACTGAGCAAATGGATAATTAATGAGTGGGAACTGGACAGAGAGATAATCAAAAGTAAAGCCTGGGAGAATTAATTAAAATATTAATGCTTGTCTGTGCATGGTGAGTGAATGGAGGACATTTTGTATTTGATGAACTGATTTATGAATGCGCGGGGTGCACGAGTGATATAACCAGTCAAAGCACGCTTAAGATTGTATTTATTTGAGAATAAAGTAAAACTTGTTTAAAGGGCCCCTATACATCAATTACATATGTTTTGATAAAGTGGTTTATGTGAAACAGATTTAAGTAATGTTTATTGGGTTATTGTGTAAAAGTTCTATGAAATGATCAGATCCCAACTCCAGCTCTCACTTTTTCTGTGTAAAGGTTCTCCTTGAACCACTGATACCACTTCTGCTTCTAATTCAGCCATACTACTGCCTTTGAATTCTGCCTATGAATATCAGGAATGTGAAATGTTGGGTTTACATATTATTTAAGTTTTAAAAAAGGGGCTTTTTTTTAATTTAGCTTTAGCATTGACGCATGTTTTTTCATCAAGCAGCAATAGACCTGCTATGATGAACAGTTAGAAATTAGCCAGTAGTTTGTTATGGCTATCCCTGTTCTAGCTGATGCAGATGTAGCACCCTGATGTTTAGGCAGGGTCGCTAGTAAATTTACCTGCCAGGTGTAGTTGCCTTGGCCAATTGATAGGAGATCAGTGGATTCCACCCTAATTCTGGAATTGCTGCACTTCTCTCTTCTGTCACTAGATGGCCGGGTATCTGGTGACATTAGATAAGACAAGGGCAGTGCAAGGACAGATTAGGAATAGATGGGGTATCTCAGCCAATGGGCATGGATCTTCTTGGGTCCCTTGGCTTGCTGGGAGAGCCTATTTATTTGGGTGAGGTCAGGTGATCGGGGGTTCTGTGCCACCTGGACGGCTGTCTGGGTGGACGTGTGTTGTGCTGCCCCGGGCTGCTAGGTCAGAGCCTAAGGCCTATCCCGGGGACATCTGGCTGCTGGGCCTATCCAGAAGCAAGATAGCAGCGTAGGGTTGGGACTGCGGCTTGCAGTCCAACCATAAGTGTCGGTTCTGCCGGCCGGAGAACCTGACGTAGTCGGTAGAGGGGAAGCTGTCGCCACTAAGGGTCCATCCACTTTATTACCAGGGACTACAGTGAGTAGCTGAAGCAAGTACCAGAGCAGTGTTCTCACCAACAGGGGACGGTGAAGAATCGAGAAACTTCAGCAGGTGTCAAGCCAGGGACCCAGCCAGCAGAGGTGACGTTTGCTGAGCAGCCTTGTGTGCCAAGCCAGAGATTGAGCAGGCCAGTGGGGTGACGCTTGAGAAGTATCTGTGAGTGCCAAGCTAGGGACCCAGTAGGGAAGCGGGGGTGACACTCGAAAAAGATACTCAGTGAGAAGGTTGAAAGAGCTCAGGAGATCCAGTTGCAGTGGATCAGCAAGTCTATTGAGGAGAGACAGGGAGCTCAGTGGAGTGAAGATCTACAAGAAGTGATTGTAGAGGAAGTACAGAAGTTCATTACAACTTGTGTTAGAAACTGTTATAAGGCTGTTGCCATAGGAGACAGCAGTCCTACATATGCAGACATTGTGTCCTGCTGGGTGCCTTTCCCTGCATGGCAATCTACCTATAGAAGTCTCAGAGTCTGCTTATTACCATTGCAACTACTAAAGGATGTCCTGGCCCTAAACCCTCTCTCCCACAGTTCTGCTCAAGAGAAAATAAATCTCTTTGCATTCAAGAAATGTCTGGCGCCCATGAATCTACCTTGCTTTACACCCACCATGCCTTGTAACCCACTCAGAAGGATATTAAAGAGGAGGACCCATCAAAAAAAAAAAAAATTAAAAGTCAGCAGCTACAAATACTGCAGCTGCTGACTTTTAATTGGACACTTACCTGTCCCTGGGTCCATCGATGCGGGGGATTGAAGCCCCGCTCGTCTTCCCCTCCGTTCAGAGGCGCCGGCATTGCAACTGTGGGCGCCGGGCTGTGGCTTCACAGCCTGGCACCCACTGCCCATGCGCGAGCGGCGCCGAGCGCCGCGATTGGCCGCTCAGTCACCTGGGACCTGTAATGGGTCCCAGATGATTGACAGGAGGGAGGGAGCAAAGCCAAGTCCTTCCTGTGCCGAGGGGGAAGTGATGTCACCAGCCCAGGCACTGGAAGAGGCAGACTACGAGGGACCCCCTAGCAACAGGCATTTAGAGGTAAGTAAAAAAAAAAAAAATTCCAAATTTTTTTTTTAGGCACAGTCATGATTTTTTTTTTTTTTTAGGGTGGAACACCACTTTAAGCTGTCCCTAACTCTGGAGGTTCTCATTAGACCAAAGGGGACCCGGGACCTTGCTATACAAAACGGTTCTGTTGTTGGCCAATTTTTATCAAGCTGACTTAACCAAAGGCTACTCTTGGCCCTTCTAAGTCTGCTGGCCACGGTTCAAAGGCCAGGCGATGCATTAAGGTTTTAAAAAATTCTCCTTGGTGAATCTGCACAAATTGTCCAGAACAGCAGATTTTGAACACACATGGTTTAGCTTGAACCCATGGTATCAGCAAACTGGTTACAGAGCAGGGAATGCCTCAGACACTTATGATTGGCTCAGTACAAGGACAGCTATCTGGCAGTCTCTCGCAAGTAGGTCAGACTAACATCAAAACATGCCTGTGCTCATCCCTACTGTGTTACAAATATGGAGGGCGCGTCTGATTGTAGTTATTATTAAAAACATTTATTTAGGTAGACAATTGACCTTGCTCTGTGTACTGGTCCCAATCATTTGGTGGATGGGGAATATGGTGTGGGGTTGTTTTTCAGGGGTTGGGCTTGGCCCCTTAGTTCCAGTGAAGGGAACTCTTAAGGCGTCAGCATAATAAGACATTTTTTGGACAATTTCATGCTCCCAACTTTGTGGGAACAGTTTGGTGATGCCCCCTTCCTTTTCCAACAGGACTGCGCACCAGTGCACAAAGCAAGGTCCGTAAAGACATGGATGAGTGAGTTTCAGCTGGAGGAACTTAACTAGCCTACACAGAGTCCTGACCTCAACCTGATAGAACACCTTTGGGATAAATTAGAGCGAAGACTGTGAGCCAGGCCTTCTTGTCCAACATCAGTGCCTGACCTTACAAATGCGCTTCTGGAAGAATGGTCAAACATTCCCAAAGACACTCCTAAACCTTGTGGACAACCTTCCCAGAAGAGTTGAAGCTGTTATAGCTGCAAATGGTTAGCCAACTCAATATTGAACCCTACAGACTAAGACTGGGATGCCATTTGAGTTCAATGTAGTGTATATGCAAGGATGTTTACAATCTTTATTTTAGATTCTTGCTTGCTTTTGTACTGTAGATACTGAGACAGGCCATTGCAATCATTACTTTAAACAGACTTTTCAGTAGATATGTTTGCCTGCTATAATGAGACCCTTAGCCCCAAAGCAAGTGAACATGCATTCCTCAGGATGTGCAGTACCATTTTTACTAAAGATGAAAAGCTCAATAGTAAACCTATGTAGTAAACCTAATGCCCTGTACACACAGTCAGACTTTTTGACAACAAAAGTCTGACGGTCTTTCCGACGGACTTTCGACGGAGTTACGACGGACTTTCTAACGACCGGACTTGCCTACATACGACCACAGCAAAGTCTGACGGATTTGTATGTGATGACGTACGACCGGACTAAAATAAGGAAGTTGATAGCCAGTAGCCAATAGCTGCCCTAGCGTCGGTTTTTGTCCGTTGGACTAGCATATAGACGAGCGGATTTTTCGACCGGACTCGAGTCCGTCTGAAAGATTTGAAGCATGTTCCAAATCTAAAGTCCGTCAGATTTTCGACCGAAAAAGTCCACTGGAGCCCACACACGGTCGAATTGTCCGCCAGCCTCAGTCCATTGGACCAGTCCGGTCGAAAAGTCCACTCTTGTGTACACGGCATTAGGCCTGCCATAGACGGAGCAAATTTCTTTCCTGCAACCACGGGTTGCAGGAAAACAAGTCGCTTGGTTCCCCCATCAACACTAACTGTGGAGTCTATTCCGCGGAGCCATTTTATTCTCCTGGCAAGGGGGGGATGCCACCCCTCCAGGTGAACACAGTGGCTATAACAGCCACAAGCAATAATCCTATGTAAAATCTAGCAGGCTGTTTGTACCCAAGTTGATCGATTGATCAAGTTGGGTACATTCAGCCTACCCATATGGTTTGAATCTCAGCCGGTTCAGCAGGATTCAAACTGTCTATGCCCGGCTCAAAGGGATGCCATTTAAGTTCATGTAAAGGCAGGTGTCTCAATACTTTTGGCAATATAGTGTATGTCAGCCTCTAGGGTTGAACCTTCTCACAGCATGGCCTGAGCCATTCCATGATCTTCCATGGCTATTCTCCTTGGCACATAGATTTGTTTGCACCTCTGCACCATAATCGTCACTCCTATGTCATCCCTTCTGTGTACCTACTAACTAGTGATCCCAACATCTCAGTGCTTCAAGGGCTCTTCTCTGCATACCTGCTTTCAGTTCCCAGTAGTTGTTAGCTCAGGTGAGTCAAGGGGGCACAACCTGGAAATTGTCTACTACAAAATCCACCTCTGCCTTCAGGAGCTCTGGTGAAGATGGCAGCTCCTTGGCTTCCGCACCTCGTTCCTTTTAAGGGCTTTCACCTTCACTGTTTGGGTGGCCACACTGGGCTTGTCCTCTGCTGCCAACATGTATCTTGCTTCATCTAGACTCCTTGCAGTTCTCTAGGTCTTCTCCATGGGTGATGCCACTGCCTAGCTTCAGCTGCTATAACTATCTTCTGGTTGGCCAGTCTGCCCCCTAGTGGCAATAAACTTCACACATAAACATTTATGTACGGTCTTCTGCAGTTTCACCTATTCTGCTGTAGAATTTAATTTACAGTTACCTGCACAAGAATGGCGAAGGAGTTTGTTATCTATGCCGCTTTTTAAATGAATACGTTTCAGCAGCGGGAGGCAGATGAATGAATTAATAATAACAGGGCCAGTGCTACCTATATAAATGATGGTAGAACGTGCCAGTTGAGTGCTTTGATTTATGACTGGTCATTTGTACCGGGTGGGTGAATAATCATTTATTCATAACAGTATGTACCCATAAATAAATATATTAATGGGACTGTGTGCACTTGGTGAGTTTTGTTAATTTTGTAATGGAAGCAATGCACCATGGGTGAGAAAATGAATTTATTAATGACGAAATAGACATGGTTTATTAATAGGCTTCTAAGTCGGACTTCGTCCTGGGTGAATGTATTTATTTCAGCTTGGGTGAACTAGATGAATGGACTAATTGATATATGCGTTTAACTAATTATGCAAATGACTGAATCCAATCTATGTTTAATATAAGTTAAAGGAGAGAACCCTCAGTGACATTCATTTTTGTCTAAATTGGATCCAAAGCCAATCAATGTGATTTTAATTTTTACAAGGCCTGTGGACTTAGCCCTCATTCACATTGAATGCGGCTTTGAAATCGTGCGACTTCATGTGAACCCGCACGATTTCAAAGCTGCATTTTAGTCCGACTTTGGTGTGTGTGTGTGTTGGGGGGGGGGGGCGCAACTTGAAAGACATCTGTGCGGATTCATGCACAGATGTCTATTGAAGTCGCCCCCCGAAGTCGCCAAAAGTGGTGCAGGAACCTTTTTCTGTAGGGCCTTCAGGATGGATCACAGCCACTTTCCGTGCTGCCGGTGTTCGAAGTGTAGGTCAAGACAAAACTTTTTTTGTTTTCGATAGAGTGAGGGAATGATTAGAACCTCTGTCAGGTTTTTATTGTCACCTGGGGCTTTCTGAATGGTCCCTTTGTCTTCTGGGACGTGTGTATCTCCCAGAAGGCAGCGGGGGGGGGGGTGAAGTAGGAGGGGCTGGAAATTTCGTAAACAATTGCGGCGCTCTTACCTCTTAGAAGTGGGAGCGGGTACCGGATTTTGACAGGTATCCGCTCCCCTCTCCCCACTGAAAGGTTCCCAATGTGGCAGCAGAAGGGGGAGAGGAAGCAAACAAGCAGAGCTTCCCCTTTTGGGACAGGAAGTGAAAGACAATCTGCAAGAGGGACAAAAACAGCAAAAACAGGGGTTCTAGCCTTCCATTCCTCTGTTAAAAATTTAATTCTGTCTGTGTTGCTATTAGAGATTTTCCATCACATCCTCTCTGAATCAGTTTTCACCGAAATAGTAAAAGGAAATCTCTCTAAAGTGGCAGTAAAAACCTGGCAGGGATTTCACAGCGTACACTTTCATTTTTAATATCAGCATTGTAATATAAATACAGACCAGGTTCTATTTGACAATCCGATGTAAATTTACATGAAGAATCTTTCTTCGTGTTGTGAGTGCTGCCTGTCTTCTGGCCTTCTTTTTCCGCAACTTCCAGCATGCTTTGCGGCTTTTTCTCATCCTTTTGCTTTAAATTTCTAAGGACTACATATCCCATGGTACCTTGTTGCCTGTCAGCAGTGATTCCTGTACTGACTCTGCCTCCTGAAACTCCTCCTCTCTGCACCTCTGTAGTTAGGAAGGCAGGCTCTGTGAAATGTGTGACACAGCAGTGCCTGCTCATAGGGCATAGGGAATCATGTAGATTTATCACAGAATTAAAGGAAGTCGATGTGTAGGAATTTTCACGAAGAAAGTTTGCAAATGTAAAGATCATTTAGATTAAGAGGAGTAGACTAGAAATATTTGTACTACAACATGGAAATAAATATATAATATTACATTTCGACCATGGATACCAGTGGCAGCTGGTACTCAATATTTTTTGGGCGGGAAGCGGCAAACAAACCTGCCCCCCCTCACTCGCACCGCCGTCAACCCCCCTCACCGCAGGAGACGGATGGGAAGGCAGGGAGTTAGAGGCCTTACAGTGAGGAGGAAGATGACACAGATCACAGTAAGGGGGAAAATCACACAGGGGTAGGGCTGCTGCCCCCCCCTAAGGAGGATCCGGAAAGATCAGTGGCCTTACCTTCTGATGACGAGGTGGTGCTGGATCTGGGGTAGGTCTGCTGGAAGCAGCTGTTGCTGGCCCCTCCGTCTGCTGCTCCTCATTCCAGCTTGCTGAGGGAAGAGTCGGGGCCATTGCTTCTCCTCCCAACCGAACAGGAAGCGGGTCCTGAGGCCCGATTGGCCGGGAGTCCTAAGACTCCCATGGCCAACCGGGTCTCATGACCCGCTTCTTGATTGGCGGGGAGGAGAATCAGGAAGACAATAGCGAAAATTAATTCACACAACTGGGTGGGCTCAGGGCGTATTGCTCTGTGCCCTGAGCCCACCCTTTTTTAAAGCCAATTGGAGCCTCGGGCTCTAATTATGTGCTTAACCACTTGCCGACCGATGCACGCCGATATACGTCAGCACAATGGCAGCGGTGGGCAAATGGGCGTACCTGTACGTTCCCCTTAATTGGCGGGGCTAGGAGGTGCTTGTGCCCTCCGCGTACAACGTGGCTGTGCCTGCGGGACCCACGGACTTGATGTCCACCAGTCTCCCAGCGATCGTGTCACGGACCGCAGAATGGGGAGATGCCTATATAAACATTTCCCCGTTCTGCCTAGTGACATGACAGAGATCACTGCTCCCTGTGATCGGGAGCAGTGATCGCTGTCAAGTGAGTGGAAGCCCATCCCCCTCCACAGTTAGAATCACTCCCTAAGACACACTTAACCCCTTGATCGCCCCCTAGTGTTTAACCCTTTCCCTGCCAGTGTCATTTACACAGTAATCAGTGCATTTTTATAGCACTGATTGCTGTATGAATGACAATGGTCCCAAAATAGTGTCAAAAGTGTCCGATGTGTCCGCCATAATGTCGCAGTCATGATAAAAATTGCTGATCGCCACCATTACTAATAAAAAAAAAAAATAATAATAAAAATGCCATAAAACTATCCCCTATTTTGTAGATGCTATAACTTTTGCGCAAACCAATATGCGCTTATTGCTATTTTTTTTACCAAAAATATATAGAAGAATACATATCGGCCTAAACTGAGGAAAAAAATAGTTTTTATAGCAAAAAGTAAAAAATATTGCTTTGTTCCCCAAAATTGTCACTCTATTTTTGTTTATAGCGCAAAAAATAAAAACCGCAGAGGCGATCAAATACCACCAAAAGAAAACTCTATTTGTGGGGAAAAAAAGGACGCCTATTTTGTTTGGGTGCAGCGCCGCACGACCGCGCAATTGTCAGTTAAAGCGACGCAGTGCGGAATCGCAAAAAGTGCTCTGGTCAGGATGGGGGTAAAATCTTCCGGGGCTGAAGCGGTTGAAAAAACCCCCCCCAAAAAAACCCCATTGAAATCCATGTGTCCGATGCCATGCATGTAGATTAGGGGCGGGGTGCATGGATTAGGGGGGCGGCACCCCTTATGGACGGGCCTCCACTGATGGAAATGCTTTAATTCTTTCCTAATATTTCATATGTGCTTTCATTGAGTTTCTGTACACTGGCACTATCATAGATGTATCCATACTTGTAACATCCCAGAGTATCATATATATAAACGTCTTTGTCAGATCCCTGTTTGATTAAAAGATTCTCGGTGTTTAAAAGATTAGCAAAGCAGAAGCAACAAGGGGGTGTGCGTATTTCTTCCTCCGGGGGGGGGATAGTGGCGCATGCATTACCACTGGGAATCAGATAACCATTTTTTGACCTCAGGGAACAGAGATGTAGAAGTGGACGCACATTTAACTGCGCCGGGATCAAACTGCTTTACTGATAACCTTTTATTGATCCGCTGAGTATCCGCATCGCACAGCTCCTGGAGCTCCATCAAATGAGATGGCAATGTTTTCTTAAAACGGACACTACATTATTCGAGGCTTTCAAAGTTTAATATATGAGCGCGGATAGAAGTATTGTGATTTGTAAAGATGGAAATTGGAAGTATGGCTCCCGAGGGTTGGCTTTTTTTTTTTTTATCTTTTTGGGTATTGCTGGAGAAGTGTTCTCTTCTATTATTTCTCTCTCATACGTCTCTCTCTTTTTTTTTTTTTTTCTGAATTTAAATAGGTATAAGGCCGCTGGTGGAACTGTATGGGAATTGTTTAATTTATAGTGCGTCCTGTAAAAGAGACTTGGGAATTCAGCATTTTAATACAGAACGTTTCGTTTTTCAAAAGTCTTTCAAAAGTGTAAAAGCTATTTCAGGATTCTAATTTGGAAAAGCATGGATGGAAAGGCAAATGGAGTGGCTTGGAATCTGGAAGCAGTTAAAATAATGTTTTCTTCGATAAGGTAGAAGTAAATGTGCAAATGTTAAAGGAAACCTGTCATGAACAAAATGCGTAGTAGGACGTTCTCTGACAACCAGGGAAAAAGAAAAAAAAAAAAACGCCATAGTGTGCACCCTTCAATTCTGTCCGGTTCCAGGCATATATATTTCGCTGTGTGCTCCCTTCCTTTCCCCCGTCCTCATTATATGGCCACACTGCAAATGCAAAAATGCCTTCAGATTTTGCACTTTCCAGGGTTTCAGTAAGAGTAGAGTAGGATCATTAGACCATTAGTAGTAGTGCTGGACGTGGACATGGTGCATCCTCTGCAGGTAGCACTGGGGCATGCTTGTCCTTTTCTTCTGCTGCTGGTCGTAATATTGAACAAGAACATGAAGATGAGTTGAAGGAGTGGATAACAAAGCCGTCCTCATCCTCCACATCCTCTGTCACCCAGACTCAGAGTAGTTTGCCTTCCAATGCAGCTGCCAAAGTGGCCTATTCCACCGGCTCCTTGTCCACAGTCTCTGCTTCTGTAGCCCCACCATCATGCACGGAGGAGCCCCCAGAACTATTCGACCACAGTGTCGGTTACATGCTGCTGGAGGATGCACAGCAATTTGAGGGCTCTGATCTTGGTTCCCAGGTTGAGGAAGGGAGTAATGTGAGCCTAGAGAGAGGGGTGTCCAAGAAGGACAAGAAACTGGCAGTCATGTTCCCCCAGCTGCAGCATACTGCCAAGTTTGCTCCAGTGACGAGGAGGGAGGGGATGATGAAGTCACTGACTCTACTTGGGTGCCTGAGAGGAGGAGGAGGCACAACTCCAACGAGGCACTAGGAGGTGCACCGAAATTAGAATTCCGGTGCCTAAACCGAAAATTCAGGATGCACTTGGCCAAAACTGAAACCAAAATTGGCGGTTTAAAAACATATATATATATATATATATTTTTATAAATAATTGTATTATATTCAAATATTAATTATTATCAATAATTTAAATGAAACTGAAATTGTCAGCCATTACTGGCACCTTTTGAAGCGGTGTTGAAAAATCCTGATTAAAAATCCTGCTGCATTTTTGATGTGTATTTGTTCAGATTTTAAAAAAAAACGCACCTCCTCATTGAAATGCATTGAAAACGCAGCAAGGACGCATAAAAACCGTACCCTTGTTACGTTTTTGATGCATTTTTTTTTGAGTCACATGACCTATGAAAAACACATCATAAGCACTGTAAATTCGCGGGCGTTTTCTGCAGCCATTACCAGCACCTTTTTTTTTCTTTGCACAAGGCTGAAAACCCTATTTTCAGCCAATAATTTTTGGCGGCCAAAATTTTGGTGCACCACTAGTTACTAGGCCAACTGGCAGTCATCAACATTGAGAAAAGAGCTCAGCTTCCACAAATTCTCAGATTCAGATTCATAGTACCATAGTTGGTAAGACTGATAAAGACACCAGTTCATCTAGTTCAATGTGTGTGTATGTGTGTGTTTATTTCAATACCATTTCCCATATCTCTGTATATTGCATTCACTAAGATGCCCATCAAAGAGTTATTTGAAATGATTGACACTTCCTGCTAACACCACTGATTGTGGAAGGGAGTTCCACGTCCGTATTGCTCTAATAGTAAAGAACACCCTTACACAGTTTAAGGTTGAACCACAACTCCTCCAATTTCATTGAATGTCTGCGTGTCTTCTTAAGCTCCCTGAATTTGAATTTTTTTTTTTCCCCTATGCTAGAATCACCATTGAGGTATTTGTATATCGCTGTCAAGTGTCTTTTCTACAGTGAGAATATGTTTAATTCTTGTAGTCTTTCCTTTGACAATTTGACAACTAGTCATGTCATTTTGATATATAAGAGGGGTGCAGACAACAGTCTTGTTGGCTCTGAGGAAGAGGCTAGTCCTTGAAAAGCCTATTGGATCTTCACATTCTCCTGCCACATTGTTCGATACACTGTGGATTGGATGATGCTGTACTATGTGATGAGCTTGATACGTGTGTTATTTTGTGAATATAATACTTACCACTTTTTATATTAATAAAGCGATGGTTTTAGGATAATGCACTAGGTCTGTGCGCCCTCTTTCTTTTTGTGGTTCCAGTTGTTCCTGACTCCCGCAGTATTAAGAGGGCAGCAAGATGAGGTTTGCCCATACCAGCCAGGATGGAAGTATGGCCTACTAACATTGTGTGGGCCCAGGGGCGTAGATAAAGTGGGGGGGGGGTCAGGGGTGTCCAAACCCCTTCCCCCAGAGAATCCTGGCAAAATGCCCAGACAGTGTCCTTGCTGTTTAGCCTCAGCATCAGCACAGTAGAAGCAATCAGAGTTTCGGAGTGCAGCAGCCAGCCCCCGCCTTCTATTGTGCCCCATCCCCTCAGTTTAATAAGGTGTCCCCCTGAAAAGCATGAAATTACTGCGAGGTTTCAGATGCTGGCAATTGACAGTGCACAGTTGAGGGAACTCCTGGAGTCCTCCTCGAGGTATCATATGACACAGCCAAAGGGAGACTGGGGATGCAGAAGTTTTCCTACTTCTGTGCCGTGCTGAATCTGAGGTCTGGTAAGTGGGGAGGCAGCCATTTTCTGTTTTAGGGAGGAGGAAGTAAGAATTCAAGTCTGGGGGAGTTTCTTTTGGTGGGGGGTTAAGGAAAGGGGGGTGGTTTTGCTTTTGGAGAAGGGGGGAGTTTCTTGTAGAGAAGTTTACAGGGGGTGGTTAATGGCAGGGATTTGCTTCTGGGAGGGAGTTTGATTGAATGAGGGGAGATTTTCTTCATAATTAGAAATCTTGGCTGGGGGAGAGGGTATTGAGGAAGATATTTTTGCTTTGGTGGGTCGGTTTAGAGACAGGGGGTTTAATTTTGGGGGGGATATTTGAGGGAGATATTTTACAGTGGGAGTCTTTGCTTAGGGAGAGAGGGTTCTTAGCAGGGAGAGGGGGATTTTTTTTCCTTTTAAAAGAGATGTTTTTTTTTTTTTTTTTTTATACTTAGGTGGATGGAGCATCCATCCAATGTTGCATCTGTCCCCAGCTGCTTCTAAGCCTAACAAAAGAGCGATCAAAGACCGATGATTACTCAGTTCTCAGCCTTCAGTGAGCAAAGAGTGGCTGGCTCTGCCCCCCCAACATAAAAGTGTAAATGATTCCTTTAAGTTTGAAAGACCTGAACCCCCCCCCCCCCCCCCCAGGAAAAAAAAAGATCTACGGCCCTGTGTGAGCCCACTCCTAAGCGCAAGAAATTTTTGTGTTTGTGACTGTTTGTAGTCTTTCCTCGTTTTGGAATAGGTCAGTAGGAGCTCTTGTGTGTTTAGGTTGGCCATAGATGGCTTGATAAAAGCTACATTCTTTCTTAGTTAAATGTATTGCTGAGACTGTGTAATTCTGTTAGTATCTCAATTTATTACAAAACTCAAACTCATTTAAAGGGTGAAGATCAAATTTACAGAATCTTCATCAAGTCTGGTGTGAATTATGATATTTTGTCATAAGTCTTATTTGACAAAAATAAATTAATTTCCATTGATACTTTTCATAGAGAGAGCTGGGCTGACTCACAGCTGAGAGTCTGGCCATTGGCCTCCATTTTTTTTTCTCCTACTACTTGACATTTCCTTTTCAGGTGTCGCAGTGAATAAGGTGACAATAGGAGAAGTGGGTTTTCATTTTCTGACCTGATCCCCGTACAAACATACCGTGCCAGCATTCCGAAACTGTAAAAATGTGTCCATATTTCATCTGACCGTAGGTTAAATGACCCTCTTCTCTCCTTGTCTAGTCATCCCTAAAAGGAAATCTGTAATAAATGCAGTTTTGCCACATGGTTGATGTAGGCTATGTGGTAAAAAATAGAAATTCATTTTCATGGCATCACGCAACAAAAATTAGTTAACCTTTCTTGGAAATGCACTCAGTGCCTACGAACGGGCATCAGATACTTGAGGGTGCTTGAGGATATGAACGATCACCAATTTTTTTTTTTTCCCCTCCCTCTGCGAGAAACACTGATAGTGTTTAAGAAACTCATTTACATTCCAGCTAATGAGCTGTAAAGCTGTTTTTCTCCTACAATATACATACAATGTGCTTCAGGGGATGTGTACTTCTCTCGGTTTCATGAGAACAGAGCTCCCGTTTAATAAATTCCTTTTCCACCTGAATAAAGATCTCTTGAATCCTGCTCATAATTATAAAATGGAATCCAAGATGTATGAAGACCCAATAATATAAAGGCCAAAAAAAACCAAAACGCCTAAGGTGCTTCTCTTCTGTATGAGGGAAAGCAGAATGGTTAGGATGTCATATTTATTATATACAGTAATTCCCATGTGGGTCAATTCTCTTAATGCTACAAAAACAATGGGTCAAAGTTGACCTGAACCATTTGAGCTCAATAGCTGTGAGGAAAAGCCCAGTTAGATATATTTCAATGCACTATATGAAAAATGCACCAGTTCTTGCATGCAGCAGTTTGTATTCCCATCATCTAAGGCAGTGGTTCTCAACCTTAGTCCTCAAATAGCCCCCAACAGGCCATGTTTGCAGGTTTTCCCTTATCTTGTACAGGTACTTTAAGTCAGAGTCAATGGTTTGGTATTTTGGACAGCTATTTTATCCAAGAGAAATTCCCAAAACATGCCCTGTTTAGGGGTACTTGAGGACCGAGGTTGAGAACCACTAACCTAAGGCACCAGAACAATTATGTTGCCTTGTGAATGGCTTCAGAGATGAGTGGGCTGAAGTTTACGTAGTAGTAACATAATTTGTGTATACTTTTTTTCTGCAGGAATACCATACCTGTATTGTAAAACCATAAGTGCCATTATGTTGTATGCATTATCTATAATGTACTCCTATATAAGCACTAGGCTGCTTGAAGGAAGAGACATAGATGGAATAATACACCCTGGTAGTGAACAAAATTCTCCTGTAAGGTAAAGAATTAAGGACCATCCACAGAAAACATGGATGTTGCACCAAAATCCCAACTCCAAATGAACACGGACCCGATGGCAGTGGTGAAAGCAATCAAACACTGGATTAGATGTATCCTGAAGCTGGTAATAGTGGTCTAGAGGGGATTCAAATGTCAGGAACAAGATGTGAAAGTAAAATGTCTTTCATATATTCATATATTCAATCGTGGAATCACTCTGTATCCTAGACTCCCTCCCTCGCACTAAAAGTAGATTCACAGTCTATAAAGCACTGGGCTATCAATGAGAATCCCGTAGGGTCCTTGTGGAGTGCATAGTCCGGACTGGGTGAGTTGTTACACAGTCAATATTCCTTTAGGATAAATTATGAACAGGTACTTATCCGATCCTAGGGTACTTCATCGAACTTAATGCTTGGTCATTACAGGTTATGCCATGCTTCAAATCCTCAGGGTGATACTGTTGTGGTCACAACATCAGAGGTGGCCACGAAAAATCGCATGACCGGTTTCACCGGACTCTCCCGGCTGCTTCAGAGGCTGAATCAAAAAGTGGTGTGTTACCCCCCCCCCCAGCCTGTGTCTTAGAACAGGATGGAGGTGAAGCCTCCGTCAATCTACATGTAATATCCCACCCCTATTGTATTTAATTGGTTAGTGGGCATGGAGAAGGAGGGGGAGCGGGTTGTCATATACCACTGTCTATACCAGTGATGGCGAACCTTGGCACCCCAGATGTTTTGGAACTACATTTCCCATGATGCTCAACTACACTGCAGAGTGCATGAGCATCATAGGAAATACAGTTCCAAAACATCTGGGGTGCCAAGATTCGCCATCACTGGTCTATACGCTCACATGTGTGACTCTATAGTCACATGGGCTGCTTAGATGTCACAGGGAGGAAATGCGCAGCATAGAAACTCACTGAAAACTGAGCATGTGCAGAGTTGCCACCACAGCTGCAAAATCCCTGGCTGAATTGAGGACATGGACAGAAGGGGGAGATAGAGCAGCAGGATCAAGCAGGTTTTTTGCAGAATACAGAAAACAAGTGATTGAGTGAATATGAACAGCATGTCATACAGCATTTATTGATAGTTTTTATAATGCGGGTTTAGTGGCATTTTAATGCTAGTATTTTTTTTTTTAACTTTTTTACTTTTATCTATTTATTTTAAAGTGTCATTCGCTGCACTGCTTACTTCATGCCCAGCATTGTCCTCACAGACTTGCTACACCGAGGTCCAGTGCCGTTCGTCTACTGAGTTGAATGATGGCCATTGTCATTAAACTCACTTCCTGTAGGCCCAGGTTGTCATAGTCAGGACACTTGGGGACATCATCATGCAAACTGGCTAACATTTCCCTTAGACCAGGGGTTCAAAACTGGCGGCCCTCCAGCGGTTTTGAAACTACAAGTCCCACGAGGCATCGCAAAGCTGACAGTTACAAGCATGACTCCACCAGGCAGAGGCATGATGGGACCCACAACAGCTGGAGGGCCACCAGTTTGAGACCCCTGGCCTAGACTGACACATGGTTATGTGAAGAAGAGGAAGATCTTATGATGTCATTAGAGTAGCTTGGAAACTTCAGGAAAAAGGGTATTTATAAGGGGATTCAAACCAAAAATGAAGGTAGACTTGTCTTCCAACTGCCTGATCAATGTGGCCTGTGATAAGCGTAGTTAGAAATGGCGAAATGCAGAATCTTCCAGGAAAGTGTGGAGGGTGAATTATGGAAAATAAGGTTACAAGTGAAGTTTTTCCATTAGGTCTTTCATAGTTCATCCAAGTCACTAAGCTACCCTTGAGTGCGCTGCTATTAGGCCGTCCAGACGATTGCCTGCTTTTAGCTGACTGATTGGTTGCCACCATGCTCCAGAGTAAAAACGACATGCTGTTTTTTGCAGACGTCTCGTCGGAAGCGATAGCACATCTCCCTCCGCCGTCGGAGAATTAATGATTTTGCAATTGCAGTCTCTGCAGCGAGGACAAAGCTGTTTTCTCACTGTTCTTTCCAGATGCGGAAATGAAAGGATTACTTCACGGGATTGTAATCCAAATGTCAATGCTACAGCTCATTAGAGGATCCAGAGTCGGCTACAGCATGGAAGACACAGCATTAGGGAAAGTCCTGCTTCCATCTATGGCTTTCTTGTCACACCTTTTACATCGCTTAAAGAGGACCTTCAGTCATTTTTTTCATCTTTCCATCTATTAAATCCTCTGCCCTTGTTGTTGTTTTAACTTTGGATAGTAAAACATTTTTTTTCTGCCAGTAAATACCTTATACAGCTCACTTCCTGTTTCCTGTCTGGTCATTAGCCTAGGCTTATGACATCATGCACAGATCTCTCTCTCACTCTCCGGAAGGGAGGGGGGCCAATGAGAGCTACAGAGCTGGAGGTGTGCCTCTGTTTCGTCACATATGGTGACCCATCACATTTGGCTACCCGCTGGAGTGCGCATGCGCGATGCCGCCAACAGTTTTAGGACAAAAGAGCACACTAAAACCGTCACGGAAGTGACGTTCCGTCGCCGCCATCTTGCTACACCCTGCACTCCTCCATAGTAAGGATACACTGAGAAGGGGGAAAGCGGACATCTTCTTACACCCACCGGAGTCTTGCATTTGACACTTATTTTTAGCAGTAAAGTGAGTTTATCTAGTGAAATACAGTACTTACAATTCCGTCTGACTCGTTAGATGTTGAATTTTAAAAGCAGTGTCAAGCCTGCTTAAGTCATAGGTTTGCTAATCTGACACAAGTTCGCTTCTTTCAAAATTCAACATCTAACCAGTCAGACGTAGTTCTAAGTACTTTATTTCATTATATAAACTCAGTTTACTGTTACAAATAAGTGTAAAATGCAAAACTCCGGTTGGTGTAACAAAATGTCCGCTTTCCCCCTTCTCAGTGTATCCTTACTATTGAGGAGTGCGGGGTGTAGCAAGATGGCGGCGACGGAACGTCACTTCCATTACACATTCTGAGGGGTCACCTAATGTTACGAAAAAACAGTGTTGGAACGCATATGGCGGCATCGCGCATGCACACTCCAGCGGGTAGCCAAATGTAATGGGTCGCCATATGTGACGAAACACCTCTGTGTGTGTCTGCGTAAATCCAGGAAGTGAACAGGCAGCAGCTTCAGCTGCCCACAGTTAAAATGGCTGCAGCCAGACTCAGTGGAGGAAGATTTCTACAGTATATATAAAATGATATGCAAAGGGGTTGGCGGGAAGCTTCAGAATGGCAAAGACTGCAGTTCCTCTTTAAAGTGCTATTAAACCCCAAAAACAAAAATGATAAGCAATGCAGTTTACCAATCCTTAAATGTGGGGACAGCATTATTTCTATTTATTTTTTATTTTTTTTAGCATTTATTCTTTATTAAAGGGGAACAAATAAAGGCTCCGAACATTAAAACATACATATCTTAAATACTTTAAACCTCATTAATAGGTAATACATTCTTATCCAACAAGTTAAAGCTGTCATCATTACAATATTTCATATCCACATCTTAATCTGAATGTCTTCATAGCCTACTTTCAGACTCAAAGTCCCAGAGTAAGACCTCCTTCGGGGTATCTCTGTGTAGTAATATGAATACTTATTTATACTTTATACGAATGCTTCTTTTTGTTTTCTTTTCCTTCTCTAAAAAACCCAAATCCCCCCCCCCCAAAAAAATCAATCGACACATTGGTTGTGGGAGTGGCTTGCTGCTCAGCTGCATGGCGTACATGTGCGTGATCCAGCCTGCCTGTGCTGCCTATGTAAACAAGGCAGAGCTGCATTCTGACAGGGGGGGAAAGTGATGGATTTTGTGTCCCTTTTAAAGGCAGGGAATAAAATCCATCACTTCCCTAAGTAAAAGCAGCACACAGTTTACACAAAAACACTGGCTAGGCCCACAGATAATCGCCCTAGATGTTTAACCTCTTCCCAGCCAGTGTCATTAGTACAGTGGCAGTGCATATTTGTAGCACTGATCACTGTATTAGTGTCACTGGTTCCCCCAAAGTGTCAGTAAGTGTCCGATTGACTGCCGCAATATTGCAGTCCTGCTATTAGCTGATCACCACCATTACTAGTATAAAAAAAATAAAAATTCCAGTATATATTAATAAATGATATAATAATTGTAATTATTATTTATAATAATATATATTAAATATATATTAGTGCCACACACCCCTCCTGTGTCCCCACTCACCAAAAGAAATTGACCCCTAGCTTTTCAGTCTAGGGTCATTCAGGCTAGAGATTGGAGGTACAGCAAATCAGGCTGGGATAAGGATTTGGTCATTGCTGGAGGTGTCTGGGGGCGGAGCAAAGACTGGTACCCACATCTGCCTATGACCATCATGATTGGGGGAGATCTCCTTTGGAGCCTTTTGTGAATTGCCAGCGGTCTAGCTTCCATTTCTTTTGGTGAGTGGGGACACAGGAGGGGGTGTGTGGCACACCTTGAAGTTTGGAGCACTATTGCACCTTAATGATTGGAGCACTCATGCACAATTTATATGGACATTTTTTATAATTTGTTTCACTTATCAATTGGATTCATTTGTGATTTATTGTGAGCGCTGTAATTACATACATACATTTTTTTTCAGATGTATAGCACTTTGTGTACAGCATATATATATATATATATATATATATATATATATATATATATATATATATATATATATATATATATATATATATATATATTGTTTTCAAGGAAGGGGGGTAAATCTTCCGGAGGTCAAATGGTTAACCACATGCCGACCAGCGCACAACGATATACGTTGGCACAATGGCACGGCTGGGCAAATGGACGTACAGGTACGTCCTTTTTAAGATGCGGCATTGTGGGCGCTCGCTCCATGACCGCGGGTCCCGCGGACTCAATGTCTGCCGGGTGCCCGCAATCGTGTCACAGAGCGGAAGAAAGGGAAGATGCCTATGTAAACAAGGCATTTCCCCGTTCTGTATAGTGACATGACAAAGATCTACTGCTCCCTGTCATCGGGAGCAGTGATCGCTGTCATATGAATGGAAGCCCATCCCCCCCACAGTTAGAATCACTCCCTAGGACACACTTAACCCCTTGATCGCCCCCTAGTGTTTAACTCCTTCCCTGCCAGTGTCACTTACAATTTGCATTTTTATAGCACTGATCGCTGTATAAATGACAATGGTCCCAAAATAGTGTCAAAAGTGTCCGATGTGTCCGCCGTAATGTCGCAGTCACGATAAAAATCGCAGATTGCTGCCATTACTAATAAAAAAAATAATAATAAAAATGCCATAAAACTATCCCCTATTTTGCGCAAACCAATCAATATACGCTTATTGCGATTTTTTTGTACCAAAAATATGTAGAAGAATACATATCGCCCTAAACTGAAGAAAAAATTTGTTTTTTTATACATTTTTTGGGGATATTTATTCTAGCAAAAAGTAAAAAATATTGCTTTTTTTTTTTCAAAATTGTCGCTCTTTTTTTTTGTTTATAGCGCAAAAAATAAAAACCGCAGAGGTGATCAAATACCACCAAAAGAAAGCTCTATTTGTGGGGAAAAAGGACGTCAATTTTGTTTCACGTCGCACGACCCGCGCAATTGTCAGTTAAAGCGTTGCAGTGCCGAATCGCAAAAAGTGCTCTGGTCGGGAAGGGGGGTAAAATCTTCTGGGGCTGAAGCCGTTAAAGAAACACTAGATCCAAAATCTGCAAGATTTCAGAATGACAGAAGTGCAGATTAAACAGCCTGCTGTAGCTTTATGTAAATAGAACATGCTTGATACCCGATTATGTTGGTTTAAAAGCAGATAATGATAGTGCTGATGTTTTTTTTTTTTTTTTTCTGTTTGCCCTTATTAATGTGCACCTTATATATATGCGACTCCTAAGAGTAGTGGGGAGGGAAGCACACTGGAAATTTTTCAAGATTCAACCGGTTTTTCACCACTGATCTAGTTTTTAGACATCCGCAAAAATAATTGAAAGGGTATCTGTTCGTAATTCAAAGTTGATCAATAGGCAGCCAAGCTAATCTCAGACTTGCTCTCGGTCCAGAGCAGAAAAGGGTAAGACACCCAATTATAGAACCTTCTAAAAATATGCCTGGGATTTTTTTTTTTTTTTTTTCCTTTATCTCTTGGCTTCAGCACAGATGTGTTGCAGTCAAGAGGTTCTATCCATGGATCATTTAAGTTGTGCGTCTTGCGGAACCTTTTTTTTTTTTTAAAAAAAGGTTAGAGTTGAGGCCCGAGGAGTATCAAACGAGAAGACGGCTTCAGAGGCTGGGAATGATGAGAGGAGACGGTTTGATGTGTTGGAGTGGAGATAAAAGCTGCATACATCAGGAATCGGAAGCTGAGGCTCAGACAAGAGTCAGAGTTGTGCACAGAGGATAGCGGAGTGATAGATGTATACGTGAACACGTAAGTGACATGACTGGTTCTGATATTTTCTTGTAGGTGTGGGTTTTGGTGCAATGCTACTTTTTAAAAATATTATATGGATAATGAAAGCCTTATAGAAATGATGTGGCTATTAGAAGTCAACAGAGGACATTCATGACCAGGGGCGTTGCTAGGTCTACAAAAGATCTGGGGCTAGAGCCCATAGCAGCGTAGTAAAGAAAGTCATACGCTTGGGCGGGCATACACATGTATATACAGTAATATACGTGTGGGTGTATATATATCCCCAGAGAGCCCCCCGCTTACATCAGGGTCCCCAGAGAGCCCCCCCTTACATCACCTTACATCAGGGTCCCCAGAGAGCCTCCTCCTTACATCAGAGTCCTCAGAGAGCCTCCCCCTTCCATCAGGGTACCCAGAGGGCCCCCCCACTTACATCAGGGTTCCCAGAGAGGCCCCTTACATTAGGGTCCCCAGAGAGCCTCCCCCTTAAATCTGGGTCCCTAGAGAGCCTAGGCCTTAAAATCAGGGTCTCCAGAGAGCCTCTCCCTTACATCAGGGTCCCCAGAGAGCCCCCCCACTTACATAAGGGTCCCCAGAGAGCCTCCCCTATGGGACCCCTGCAGAGACTCGGGGCTATTGGCCTCAGATTCGGGGCTATAGCCCCAAAAGCCACCCCCTAGCAACGCCCCTGTTCATGACCATGTCCTTTATGGTCACGAATGTCCTGAATGTCACAGGGGACATTCAGGACATTCATGACCATATAGTGTGGAGGTCCACAGAGGCCAGCCTAACACAAATGCTAACAGGCACAGCTGAAGAACAACTACCGGTAACAAGTAGTATAGTCCATCAGCAAATGACTTATGCTCTTCAGAAAAGCATTGCAACTGTAGTAATAATAGAAAGTCTATGTGTTTTTTGTTTTTTTTGGAATCAATATCAAAAGTTGTGTTCATATTTATGCCAGGCAATTAATAGGGGACATACATTTTACTGAATATAAAAAAAAGTATAGTAAAAGAACTTTTTAATGGGTTACCAGAATATGGTCCCAGATTAAGGGCAGGTAACCCTTTGATTGGTAATGGCAACAAAAAACACTAAGAATTAAATTCTAGATGCACCACGCTTTCACCAGCCTTTTAGTGTTGGCTATACTATTTATAAGGCAGCAAGTTGCGCGATTTTTGCCACGATTTTGTACAGGTCAAAAGGCCACCAATGTAAAAAGCAGGAAAGGCCTGTAACCTGCCAAAAAAGAAGCTCCTGTACTTTTTTGAGCTTCAGGTAGAGCTGGGCGATTTTCTAAAAAGAAAAATCTGCGTTTTAAAAAAAAAAAAAAACTCGATTCACGATTCGAATTAAGTTGTTTTTTTTTTTGGACACTGCGCCGGTCCTGAGGAGCTGCGGGCAGGAGTTTTTAGGCGAGGCCGCGGCCTCCGGCCTCGCGGATTAGGCCAAAGCCGCGGCCTCACCTAAAAACTCCTGCCCGCAGCTCCTCAGGACGGGCGCGGTTTCAGGGCCGGACCTGGAGCGCTGCAGGCAGGAGTTTTTAGGCGAGGCCGCGGCTTTGGCCTAGTCTGCGGGGCCGGACACCGCGGACTAGGCCGAAGCCGCGGCCTTGCCTAAAGACTCCTGCCTGCAGCTCCTCAGGACCAGCGCAGTGTCCAAAAAAAAAAAAAAACTTGATTCGAATCGCGAATCGAGTTTTTTTTTTTTTAAAAACGCAGATTTTTCTTTTTAGAAAATTCTTTTTAGAAAATCACCCAGCTCTACCTGAAGCTCAAAAAAGTACAGGAGCTTCTTTTTTTTTCCGCGGACTAGGCTGAAGCCGCAGCCTCACCTAAAAACTAATGCCCGCAGCTCCTCAGGACCGGTGCGGTGTCAGCGCCGGTCCTGGTGGGAAAAAAAGAAATCTAAAAAATCGATTTTCTGAAATTTTGAATCGATTTGACCTCTCAAATCAATTCAAGATTTAAAACGATTTTTTCCGCAGCCCTAGCTTCAGGCGTTTTGCTTCAGATGACAAAACGCTCGGATGTGAACAGGGGCCATTGAAATGAATGGGATTTGTCTTGTTGGGTGTTTTTTAGAGCTGAGGCTTACAGCAGAAAAACGCCCAAAAACACCTAGTGTGAACGGAGCCTTAAAGTGAAACTGAACACAAAAAGTGAACATTTGCTACGTTAAAAGGAAAAGTTAAAGTGTTACTAAACCCACAACAGTAAAATCAGTCTGTATATACAGAATAGCATGCGTGTTCTACTCACTGTGGAACTTAAGGGGTTAATCCTCTGCATTGTGTAAAAAGGCTGTTTGATCCTGTATGCACAGATCTGCCCCCTCCTGCACTGTCTATCTTGGGAAGGCCAGCTAACGCAGGCAGGGTAGCCAACCTGCGCATGCTAAGTTGTGTCTTTTATGCTGGAGAGAACATTTAATTGTTCTCAGAGCTAGCCAGGTCACATGATGTTGACATCACACATGTGGGTGTGTATACAGGCTGTAGTGGAAACTTCCTCCTACCTGAACTCTCAGCACTGGAGAAACTGTGCGGTTTATCACTGACCCTGGTATACAGATCAGCCAAGAAGGTAGAAGGGGGGGGGGATCCATAAAACTGAGGCTGATAAAAGTTATGGATCAAAATCATTTTCTACAAAGCAAAGTCCATAAACTAGAGAACCAAGTGGCCCGCAGGGAAACGGGAGGGAATTTGCCACTAATGCATCACTTCCTAGTGATCAGGAACAGCGATCTCTCCTCCTCCAGTCAGTACACTCCCACAGTTAGAAACACCTCCCAGGGAACACTTAACCCCTTGACCCCTTGATCGCCCCAACCTTGACTGCCAGTGACATTTATAGTAATCAGTGGCTATTTTTAGCTCTGATCGCTGTATAAATGTCCCTGGTCCCAAAAAAGTGTCAAAAGTGTCTGATCTGTCCACTGCAATGTCGCAGTCCCGATAAAGATCGCAGGTCACCACCATTACAAGTAAAAAAAAAATTCTAATAAAAATGCCATAAATATATACCCTATTTTGTAGACGCTATAACAAACCAATCAATATACACTTACTGCAATTTTTTTTTTACCAAAAATATGTAGAATACATGTAGAAGAACCCTTTCCTCTAATCCCTACACTGGCTCCCAATCTCCCAGCGAATTAAATTCAGAATACTAACCACAACATACAAAGCCATTCACAACTCTGCCCCGAGCTACATCACCGATCTTGTCTCCAAACCAAATCGTCCTCTCCGCTCTTCTCAAGACCGCCTACTCTCAAGCTCTCTCGTCTCCTCCTCCCATGCTCGTCTCCAGGATTTCTCCAGAGCCTCTCCCATCCTCTGGAATTCTCTACCTCCACCTGTCCGACTATCCCCTACTCTTGCTACCTTCAGGCGATCCCTGAAAACTCATCTCTTCAGGAAAGCCTATCACGTCTCCAACTAATCTCCTACCACTTCCATCAGCTCATTCCCCACAGTTACAACCTTTTGCACCACCTGCCCCACCCTATTAGATTGTAAGCTCTTCTGAGCAGGGCCCTCTTAATCCTCTTGTATCTTATTGTATTATAACTGTATTGTCTCCTTTTTACATTGTAAAGTGCTGCTTAAACTGTTGGCGCTATATAAATCCTGTATAATGATAATAATAATAATATTGGTCTAAACTGATGAAGACATTTTTTTTTTGGGGGGGGGGGGGGTTATTTATTATAGCAAAAAGCAAATGTAAAAAATATAGGTTTTTTTTTTTTTTCAAAATTGTCGTCTTTGTTTATAGCGCAAAAAATAAAAACCGCAGAGGTGATCAAATACCACCAAAAGAAAGCTCTATTTGTTGGAAAAAAAGACATCAATTTTGTTTGTGTACAATGTCGCAGGACCGCGCAATTGTCAGTTAAAGCAACGCAGTGCCGAATCGCAAAAAATAGCCTGGTCAGGAAGGGGGTAAATCCTTCTGGTCTGTAAGTGGTTAAACTGCCTGGAGCCCAATTTTTTTTTTTTTTTGATGCGGTTCACTACTGCTTTAAGCCAGCCACACACTAATAGATTGTTAAATGAATCTTCATATAAAAATTGTACGAACATTTGAAGAACTATTCTTAAAATATTTGATGACTTGACGAATGTCATCAGAAAGTACTTTAAAATTGTATTTGCTTTTAACAGTCGATTGTGGAATGAATGGGCTTTCCCTAATAAAAACCATCTTCAGTGTTAGAAATTTGCCACTGCAAAAATGAACAGTTTTTACCCCACTATTACACACAAAACTTCTTATGACAAAAAATTATACTAGTGTTTGGCCAGCTTTGGGCTGTAAGAATTAGGGTAGACAGCTACTGAACTACATGGAGAATCAATTCAGAACAACTCCAAGCCGTATGCTGCGGTGGAAGATGGGACTTGTAGTTCCAAAAATTGGAACAGCACTGCTAAAGCCACATCTGTATGGGGTTAAGTTAACAGAAAAAATGGAGAGCCAAAGGGCTCTAAATCGGACTTTGTAGGCAAGATGGATGAGAATATAGTAAAGTTATATTCCATTAACAGCGAGTCATTACAAACAAATCAAGTATAGAAAGAATTAAAAAACATATTATTAACACACAATATACATACATGTATGGTGTGAACAAAAGGTTGACGCCAAATGGACAGCAGTGAGCCCCTGTGCGTCAACGCGTTTCGCTATTTTGCTTCATCAAGACACACTCAGGGGTTGTTGGAAGGAATAGGTCTCGCTATCTTGTCAGCAAAAGACTGTCCCCACATGGAAATCTCCCAGATGAACGTCAAGAATCACTGTGTGGAAAGGGAGTCATATTTTGCCAATGCTAGCAACCATATATTATGCTACTAGCATAAGAATATAAATATAAACGTCTCTTCATGCGGGATTTATTGCAGAATGTTATTAAATGGTGAAAACCAAGATAATTGGGAGAGGAAGGGGGGTGATGTAGCCAGAGCCTTTCAAACTGTGTTTGGCCCGTAATATCAGGGACTTAAATGTTCACCTACATAGACATATATGTCCCTTTTTAATATGGGTTTAACGGCCCATCCTACAGCTATCAAAGGTAAGTACGGCTGCATGAAGTCCAAAAATCTATTAAGGCAGGCATGGATAGTATAAGGTTCATAGTACCCCCAGGAAAGCATCAACCAACTTATACGTTCATTCATTCACAGATCTGTGTGAATGAATGATGCGGATATGTGGGTGGAGCCCCCCGCACAGATGTGCTGTTTTCAAATTGTTACAATGCCCGCGGGGCTCAAGGGGGTGTGGTAACATGTCACATGCTACACCCTAAATGCAGGTGTAACATGTTACTAAAAGTGAACTTTTCCTTTAACATACAAATCTACTTCAAATCTCCTCTTCAGCCCATCATGCAATATTCTAATTCTTTGAAGATCAATGCCATTAATAAATATGTTTTTTTTTTAGTGGCTTTATTTAGTAGGCAGGGGAAGGTAGAATTCTGAGTGGCCACAATCTATGCCATCTATGGATCAAGCAACTAACCCACCACTTTTTTTTAAATCTTTCTCAAACCCTCAACCTTTCTCAACTTTTTCAACACAGAGGAACCCTTGAAATAGTTCTCCGGTCTCGGGGAACCCCTGCTAAAAATTAGAAATCTACAACTCATGATACAATAGTGTGATGGTCAGTGGGAAGAATGTTCCTTACACTTGTGGTCATTGGGAAGAATTACCCTCTTACAGATAGCTAAAAAAGATTAATGGTGTCGGTAGGAACTTATCCGAGAGGCAGAAATTGCCCAATGCTGAAGGAACCCCCTAGCAACCTCTGGAGGAACCTTAGGGTTCCATGGAACCCTGGTCAAGAATCACTGCTCTAGGTTGTCAAAACCTGTATTTATTGTTAGAAAGTTCCAAGTGAAAATATATATCGTTGTGCTATCAGTAGAAGGTTTTCTGCCTAGACTCCCACAGTCTTTCCTGTTAGAAAAATCATCTCAGTTAATTATTTTATAGGATTACAGAAGCTGTAAGTGGATTTGAACATATTGATCATACAATTCATTAGGCAGGTTGTATAATTAGGAGAGTCAGAGATATTACTATTTTAATGTAATTACTGGAGATGCCTTTTCTATGGTAAGTATTTTCTATCCCCCGGGCTGGTTTTGCATTATATCCAGCTATCCGTTCATTTTTAAGTTGAAAGCTAAACTCATTTGTGAACAAAAGTCTCAGCTATACTGTTTACATTTTCTTTAGATTAAATCCTTCTTCAAACATGGGCTAAACGATTTTAAAGTGACTAGCATTTACTTTCTGCAGTTGAAAATATTCTTTACAACAATCTTTTTTTTTTTTTTTTTTTTTAACGTTGCCTCTAGCGTTGGCTCAGTATGTGGCTTTATAAGTCTGATTTTATGTTGTTATATTCATTTTATTCCATAATGTTTTCATTGATTTTTTTTTTTTTTTTTAAATAGTACATTACAGCTCCAAAACACAAGAGGAAGTGAAACAGTTTTGAAAACCGAAAATCTCCAATTCCTTAAAAAAAAAGAAAAAAAAAAAGAAATCAGCCCTGCAGGGCTCCAGACTACACAGTATACAAACAAAAGGAAAAGTATCCATGACAATGGACGGGCATATAACTAGGTATAACTAGCTTATCTATCTAGCCAGACAGGGTCCAGATTTCCACGTAAAAGCCACATAACACAGTTGTGCCAGTCCGCGCCCCCCTGATGTTGCTTAACAAAGCCCTAGAGAGAAACACTATAGCATAACATTCTGAGGATACAATTGTCATCTGGGACTCACAAAAAAAAAAAGGGGGGGGGGGTTTGACTGAAAAAAGCAAAAAAAGGTAAGGAGAAAAGCACCCCATCTCCATTGGGAGAAAGGTGGACTCGCCACTTGGGCGCCACAGACCATTATAGGCAAGGGGTCTATACGGCTGCAAGTATCGGGCCAAGCTTCCTACTATGGGGTGCACAATCTCCTTACAAAGCAATAGAATTACCCGTTCAAAACCACAATGAGCTCCTTCACCCAGATGCACACAATCCAGAGTTTCAGTGATTCATTTTGTTATCCCTCTACCTGTACCATGATCTGTTTATATGGACTAGTGGTTTAATAATGGATCCAGCACACCCACATTTTAGTGAATGAGACCATTCTGTCTTGGTTAGTATGGATATGTTCTTCCATCTCCTTTGTCCTGTTCACCCTGAGGAATGATTCCCGTAGAGTTATGCCCCGTACACATGGTCGGATTTTCCGACGGGGAATGTTCGATGGGGGCTTGTTGTCGGAAATTCCGACCGTGTGTGCGCTCCATCTGACATTTTCCGTCGGAATTTCCGACAAACAAAGTTTGAGATCTGGATCTCAAATTTTCCGACAACAAAATCCGTTGTCGTAAATTCCGATCTTGTGTACACAATGCCGACGCATAAAGTTCCAGGCATGCTCGAAATCAAGCAGAAGAGCCGCACTGGCTATTGAACTTCATTTTTCTCGGCTCGTCGTACGTGTTGTACGTCACCGCGTTCTTGGCGATTGGAATTTCCGACAAGATTTGTGTGACCGTGTGTATGCAAGACAAGTTTGAGCCAACATCCGTCGGAAAAAAAAAACATGGATTTTGATGTCGGAATGTGCGATCGTGTGTACGCGGCATAAGACTCGGTATGTATCCTACCGATGTGCTGGAACACATAGTCGAAACATATGCACAGTCAGCGATTTACTATAGTGCCCCGTACACACGGTCGGATTTTCCAATGGAAAATGTCCGATCGGAGCGTGTTGTCGGAAATTCTGACCGTGTGTGGGCTCCATCGGACGTTTTCCATCGGATTTTCCGACACACAAAGTTTGAGAGCAGGATATAAAATTCTCCGACAACAAAATCCGTTGTCGGAAATTCCGATCGTGTGTACACAAATCTGACGGACAAAATGCCACGCATGCTCAGAATAAATAAAGAGATAAAAGCTATTGGCCACTGCCCCATTTATAGTCCCGATGTACGTGTTTTACGTCACCGCGTTTAGAACAATCGGATTTTTCGACAACTTTGTGTGACCGTGTTTATGCAAGACAAGTTTGATCCAACATACGTCGGAAAAAATCCTAGGATTTTGTTGTCGGAATGTCCGAACAAAGTCCGACCGTGTGTACAGGGCATTACTCCTTAGTGCCTGCTTGTTATGATGTAGAAGATATTGTGCTGGAGAGAAATCCAGATTATCTGCAGTCTCTCCAGAAGCCTTGTGCACCTCCATTCAGAATGTGGAAAGATGTGGACATGACCACCACATGTGTAGAAAAGTAGTGCCCTCCTCTGAAAGACATCACCAGCTTCTATCCAATAGTGCTGGTGAAATTTTGTGGAGAAGTGTTGGCACCTTATACCACCTAGCTCCGATCTTGTATGCATTTTCTTGGATGCTATCAATGATGATGATGATGGGATGATACAGCAACAGATTTACTCGCTCCCATGCTTCCTTATCTAATTGGCATTCCAGGACTGCTTCTAGTTTAGCATGCTAGGCTCTCTGCAGGAGACCTGAGAGCAAAGATAGCATAGATCTCCGATGCATCGTTGAAAATCCCATTTCTGTTGCACCACCAGGACTGAAAATTTCCTCCAAATAACGCTCTTATCAGCTTCCTATTGTATGATATGATTGACATCTTCCATGCTATTGTGAGAGAAATAGTCTCACCATGTTGTCTTAAATGCTAGTATATTGATTGGGTCACATAGGAGGGAGGCATCATATATTGTTATGTTCTAATGCTCAGATACTTTATGTGAAAGGCAAGGGAAACATACCGAAGGTTATTTTGGCCAAGTGCTCCATGGTGGTATTGGCCATGCTTTCTATCAGGATGGGATTGTTAGTCCCATACCTGACCCCCAATTTGAAGAAGAAAGATACTTTTTTGCCTCTATCATTGCAAGGGGCCTTCCTAGTATTGATGGCCCTATTGATCGCTGTGCAGTACAGTTCTCGTGATTATAGCACATCTAAGTAAACATATCCTCTGGGGGTTTGTCTAACTTTATATGCTTCAGTTTTATATATTTTTTTGTTAGCTTTCAATCAGAATTTTCAATCATATTTGGAAAGTGTTTTCTTTTGATGGTAATATATGTGTTTTAGCTGTGTTTTTTGATTCATTCATAATTCTGATTGATACATGTATTTTCAGAAGCCTGTGTGGTTAGCAATTCACGTATACTACTATAAGAATCATGCATGTATTTTCATCCCAATTTCTAGTTATAGAAATATGTCAAATTTCAATAAACTACAGCCTAGAAAAAAAAGTGCAGTTTATGGGTGCCAAAAAATAATAAAAAAGAAATGTTAAACTTATATTATTCTTAGCAAGTTGATCAATTTGTGAATGGTAAATCAACAGGGGAAGATTTGATGGAATAAGCATTTCAAACGTTAATAAATCGTCCATTTGGTTTCCTAACTGGCATTTATTAACTGCACTGATGTGACCAATGAAAATGTAAAGCTTCAGGTATATCCTTTCTTAAGACACTCAATGCTTGCCTCTATGGGCTCTACATGGCCTCACTAGCCAACTGAGAAGCCTGGTTACTGGGGAGTTTCAATAAAGTCAGAAGCTGGACACATAGCTGTAAAACTCATATCTCTGTCAGAAACCATGAAATTAGGCAAAGACAGAAGTATGCCCCGTACACACGGTCGGATTTTCCGACGGAAAATGTGTGATAGGACCTTGTTGTCGGAAATTCCGACCGTGTGTGGGCTCCATCAGACATTTTCCATCGGATTTTCCGACACACAAAGTTTGAGAGCAGGCTATAAAATTTTCCGACAACAAAATCCGTTGTCGGAAATTCCGATCGTGTGTACACAAATCCGACACACAAAGTGCCACGCATGCTCAGAACAAATAAAGAGATGAAAGCTATTGGCTACTGCCCCGTTTATAGTCCCGACGTACGTGTTTTACGTCACCGCGTTCAGAACGATCGGATTTTCCGACAGCTTTGTGTGACCGTGTGTATGCAAGACAAGTTTGAGCCAACATCCGTCGGAAAAAATCCTAGGATTTTGTTATCCGAATGTCCGATCAATGTCCGACTGTGTGTACGGGGCAGTACAGTTAAATCACACTTGTTTAATAATAAAAGTAAAAGGAACAAACATAGTCATAACATAGCCAAAGTTCAGTAACCGGAACGGATAGTCAGCCAAGCCAGAAGTCTTAAGTAGGCAGGACTGATGAGCAGGATCATCAACAGCTGAGTAACTGTGGAGAGAGATGGGAGCTGGAAATTAGCTGACAGCTGAGCGGCCAGCTCAGAGAAGGAAGGGCTGAGCCCAGCCCTGACAATCTTTAGTCAATGATTTGCTGCTTACCAATTGAATTAATTTTTTTAATATTTACCCAGTTACGCTGGTCATAGATGGGTCAGTTTTTTTTTTTTTTTTTTAATGAACCAGTAGGTTCAACAAAAAAACTAACTCAATTTACCCACATTTAAGGTGGATGAGGGAATCCTCCCACTGCGTGATTGTATTCTGACAGTGGGGAGACTTCCCCGCTGTCAGAATACACAGATCAGTGCTGCAGGCTGTAGCCTGTAGTGCTGATCAAGAGGAAACTTTATATCAGGGCAGTTGAACACAAGTCAGACAGTAGATTGACAGTAGATCAACCCTCAGTGCCCATACATGGATCGAAATTCGGACCCTGCTGAATCAGCCAGATTTCGATCCAGCTTTAGTTTACTCCTTTAAAGAACAACCAAGGTCTAAATGTAAAAACGGGATAGATTTTGGAATAATGTAAAACTGATTTTCTTAGACATAATCATATATCACTCTTCCCTCTTATTTTTTAAAAGGAGAGTAGTCAATTTCTAACTTGGGTAGTTTGTAGTAAATTGTAGATTGGTGACAATCATTCTATCACATTAATGTGGGCAGAACAAATTTAGAAAATCTCTTGGTTCATTATCATAGTCAGGTTTTTATATCTAGTTAAACGTGTTGTCTGGATCAAGCTAAACATGTGAGGCTAGATCAAGCTAAGAAAAAGGAGTAGCTACCTACAGGCTCTATTTTTTTTAATTCTCCTACACTTGTTCTATAGAACCTGCTTTAGGGAAATTTATATGCAAATCCTGCTTAGGTATGTTTTTCAACAAACCTTAATGTACAGCATATTTAATCAGACTTGCTGGTGTTTACTGTGGAAGTTGAGAACTTCTTCTGTCAGGTTGTATTTTTTAGCTACTTTAGGGTATTATAGTAGATCCCTGAGTAGACCTTTCCATGGAGATAATGATGTGTAGGGAATTAGCTAAGCTTCTTGCACCATTATAATGGCACAGGAAACTCTTGGGAGTGGCGTGTGCCACTATGCAGATAGACCTATCAGCAGACAGCTCACATTCCTCTCTTTGCCCATGCAGTGATTACACTACACGTGCAGAGCCTGCATGGCTAACATCCCTCCTCCTTCCTCCTGCTCTGAGCTGAGCAGGGGGGTGGGACAGGCAGATAGATTCAGAGCATGCAGCTTTAGCCCTCTTTTTCTCTGTGCAGTGTTAGTCATAGACTGGGCAGAACAGGGAACCGATCGATCCTAATTAGCAAAGGGGCTTGTGCCCATTTTGTTAAAGAGGAACTGCAATCTGCTCACATAATTTGTAATAAAAACATCTTCGCCATTCTGAAGCTTCCCTCCAACCACTTTGCATATTATTGTATATATACTGTGATTCTGTACTTGCCAAATATGCTTCAGAAATCTCCCTGCGCTGAGTGTGGCTGCAGCCATTTTAACTGTGGGCAGCTGAAGCTGCTGCCTGTTCACTTCCTGGATTTACACAGACACACAGAGGCACACCTCCAGCTCTGCAGCTCTCATTGACCCTCTTATGACTCATCCCCCTTCCTTCCCGAAAAACTCTCACAAGAGTGAGAGAGAGAGCTGTGCATGATTTCATAAGCCTAGGCTTTTTACCAGACAAGAAACAGGAAGTGGGCTGTATAAGGTATTTACTGGCAGAAAAAAAGAAAGTTTTAATATCCAAAGTTAAAACAACAAGGGCGGAAGATTTAATAGATGGAAAGATGAAAAATTACTGAAGGTCCGCTTTAACTAATAGAAGCATCTGCTTTGTTTTTTAGTTTAGAAGAGCAGTAAAAGCATTATGCTTGCACCACTCTTTGTTAATTCCCTCCCCATGGTGTTTTGTTAGCTGGATATTGTTGGAGATTTTTCCAATCTTTAAGTCTGACCACAGATTTTCTATTGGATTGAGGTCTGGGCTTTGACTAGGCCATTCCAACACATTTACATGTTTCCCCTTAAACCACTCAAGTGTTGCTTTAGCAGTGTGTTTGGGGTCATTGTCCCGCTGGAAGGTGGAGTTCCCTTTCTCAGTATAATCTTCAGAACAGATCCACTGAAGTATTGTGAAAGAACAATGTTACACAGGTCACTTGGCAACATTATAATGTACTTTGAAAACAACTTTCAAATCGCATTCAAACTTTGTTATTGCCAGTTATAATTATATATATATATATATATATATATATATATATTTTTTTTTTTTTTATGTATTTTTTTCCTTAAATCCAACCAGCTGGAACAAACTATTTAAGTGCGTGTCACTAGGAAGATCTCAAGCTTCAGCTGTTCTTTAGATATATATTGCTTTCTGTTCTATTATATGTGAAAAATCGTTTAACATATAAAAAAAGGGAAGTTTTTTTTAAGATTATCAGCACAGAAAGGGGGGGGGGGTGACAACGACATTTATCCAACAAATTAGTCAGTTAGATGCAAATCAGGCTACCTCTCCTTTAGGAAAGTCTCTACGACAGGTTTATAGTTTACAAACCCTACCACTGTTGTCCTGGGCAGCCAACTGCAACAGATTTATTACTAAAAATGGGACAGATTTTCACAAGTAAGAAGTGGTCAGGGTCATGTTTCATTCTGTTGTAAAGCTACTTTAGGAGAGCTGAGGGAGGAATGTATGACTCAGGCTGCAACCTTGTAATAAGTCTATCACATAATCAGTCTCACTGCTCCTGTTTGGCATTGCCTTGCTATGCAACAGAATTGATAAATATCCCCCATGGTATTTACGAAGGTGGTGCAGTAAGACATGATTGTTTAGAAAGACGTAGCTGACTTCCTACCCAATAATCTAATAGTTAAAAAATTGCTTGGCAAAAATACCTGCAGTCCTTATCAGTCCCGGTTTTGTCTTTAACATATTTACTGCTGCCATGGTGCTTGTCCAAGTAGATGGTTTCTAGACATGTTCTTCTACTTTAGAGCAGCCTTTTTCAACCAGGGTGCCTTGAGGTTTCTTCAGGGGTGCCTTGGGAAAATGCCTAAAAGTTTCCCCCAAAATTGTATACAAGCTGGTGGGTGGATGAAACCTGCCTTTTAGTTACACAAAACCCCAAGTTTTCATTGTACACCATTACAACCTTCTAGCTGCCAACCTCCTAATGACCAATGACATCATCAGTTGATAAGGAGGATGTCAGTTGCCTGCATATCATCCTTGTTGGACCCTCCTTTGCCTCTCTCCATCAGCTTTGGGGTCTCATTAGCTAAGTGATGGAGAAAAACTGAGGGAGAAGAGATTATACATTGGAACACTAGTCAGTACCAGTATTCAAAAGTGTATTTGCTTTGGAAGAATAAATCACCTTTCACGTTGGGTGTATTAATATTGCTGCATCATGTAAAACTATCAGAATCATTTTTACATTTTAGAATGGGGCGCCTCAAGGCTGTCCATAATTTTGGAGGGTGCCTCGAGATCGTCCATCATTTTAAAGGGTGTCTTGACCTGAAAAAAGGTTGAGAAACACTGCTTTAGAACACTGTTTGTTTATTCACATCCTGGCTATTAGGGTTGTCCTGATACCACTTTTTTAGGACCGAGTACAAGTACAGATACTTTTTTTCAAGTACTCGCTGACATCGATTACTGATACTTTTCTTTTTAATGTCATGTGACAGCGTTTTTTTTTTTTTTTTTACAATGCTTTCTTTTTTTCTTTTTTTCTTTTTTTTAGGGGGGGGGGGGGGGGGTTGGACAGTGTCTGTGTGTTTTTTATTTACATTTGTATTATTTTTTACAATAATATTTTTTTTTATTATTTATTGCAATACTTTGTGTTTTTTTTATTAATCAGCCCTGTTGGGGGCTCTTAACAGACCCCTGATATCTCCCCCTTGAGACAGAGAAAGAGACCGAGGGTAGAGATTCCCCAGTCCCTTTCTCTGCAACCTCAGCTGCACTGAAAATGAATGGAGAGAAGACAGCGGCTCCTCTCCATTCATAAACTGAGACATCGAAATCACAGGAGGTTACAATGTTTCAGTTGTGTGAATGGACAGAGTCAGCTGACTCTGTCCATACAGAAAAGGAAGGAGGAGGACATGGAGAGGGACAGCAGAATGGAGGGGGACAGAAGCAAAACGGAGGGGGACAGCAGAATGGAGGGGGCACGGAGGAATAATGGAGAGGGACAGAAGCAGAACGGAGGGGGATATGGAGGAAGAACGGAGGGGGACAGAAGCACAACGGAGGGGGACAGCAGAACGGAGGGGGCATGGAGGAAGAACGGAGGGGGACAGCAGAATGGCATGGAGGAGGATGCTGTGACAGTCAGTGGTGATCGTGTGTGGGAGAGTTACAATCACCGATCACCGCTGTATTAATTTCACTAAAGCAGCTGAAAGCCGCTGGGGGAGAAACTTGTAACTCCTCCACTCACCATTCACTGCTGACTGTCCAGGTATCGGGTGAAGCATCGGGAGCATTTGCCCGAGTAAAAGTACTCTGGCAAATGCTCGGTATCGGTGCCGATACCGATACTAGTATCGGGACAACCCTACTGGCTATATATGGGTTTGTATGTCACTATGAGCTGTGCATCCAATGAACACAGCCTTGAAATGCTATGTTTATTTATATATACGTAACTCTTTGTGGATTGGTAAACCTTGGAGATGTACCAGCCTCAATGAAAGATGGGTTAAGTGGCCTGTCTCACTGGCTTTGGACCATGCCATGGGTGAAATAGTTTTAACCTTGGGAAGGATCCAAATCTATCACTTATGTTCTCAGAAACATGGAAGCCATCATTGCCAACCTCTCTTTTAAAAAAATGAGAGTTGCCTTGCTAAAGATCTGAAGCTTTTGCTGACCAAAACACGTATGCAGCTAAAAGACATTTGACGTTCCTGGTCTGCATACTTATTCTTGTCTTGTAGCGTAGAAAGTGCTAACGCCAGAATCAGCCAAGAAGGAAGGAGTTTAGCCATAGCAACCCTTTATTTCTTTCACTACGGGTTTTTTTTTACGATATAAAAAAAGCCATCTTAGACTGGTTTCTGCTTGAATGTGTTTATATGTGACATGAATTGCAAAAGCTGTAAACCTGTGACTTCAATTGCTGTATCAATGTCAACATTTCACCGGCTTGTATTATATTAACTTGCCCGTCACCATAATACTGGAGGTTGCTGAGACTCCACTGCTGTTAAATCACCTGTTGGCCTGGGGTATTTTGGACATCCCTTGCAGCCTCTCTGTAGCTTGAAAGATAAGGGTATGTAAATCAGCCTCTGTTCCTGTGACCCTGGAGATGGAATGAATGAACATTTGAAGCCTTGCTGTAGCCATCTAGGAAAAGACTATGAATACTGTTGTTTTTTTGTTTGTTTTTTATATATAAATCTGTGTGTCAATTCTTTATCTTTTACTGGCTCCACCGACTGTTCCACATACCCATCTGCAGAAGGGCAATACAGGCCCTGGTCAGAGATTGGGGTGCAATTGGTGGATACATTCTGCTATGTTAGAAGAGCTTCTGTGGGCAGTGGTCCCATAGTTAACTGTTTCCCTGCATTGAAATAGAAAATTACGGAATGAGAGGAAAATTCAGAAGCACCACATCCCAAATAATTACTTTAAATATTAGAGAAGGGCATTGAGGCCATTATGTAGGCCTCAGGGACTTTTAACGGTGCTTAAATCAATAATATACCGGACGTATCATAAAATCATATTTTATTAGACACTCTCATTAAAAGAAAACAGACATTAATAAAGGACAATATACAAAACAGAAAAAAGGGGAAGATGACCCTTTGATACAGAAGTTAATACCACTTTCTCAACATGTTTCGCTTGCATAAGCTTCTTCAGGAGATATATTTGTGATATTAGAGTCAACTGTAGAGAAAAATATATGAATTAAAAAGGGGGACTTGTGTAATGGCAAATACTTCCTCCTCAGCTCCCACCTCACTATAACGGCATGCAGAGAGGAATAAAATCCCTAAAGCATAACACTCTAATAGAATCAATCCAAGATAACAAAAGGTTACATCCAAAAGATGCTAGATTGCAAAATTGCTGAAAAAATGTAAAAAAGGGGGTTCTTGTGTTGCAGTGGAGTAGCAGTCAGGGAGGGGGGGCAGTATACGTCCATACACAGCTGATGGATAAGCTGGACCTGGAGGTATTGCTGCAAACTCTCACAGAGAACTGGATAATCGAAATTTCTATTAAACAGAATAGCCAGTCAGGAGGATCCCTCTGCCCCGTGTGTCAAGCAGGAAATGACAGAAGTTGTTTCCCTGCATTGGTTGACAATAGAGGAAACTGCAATTATTTCAAATACAAATGCTTGGAATTCAACAGTAATAAATATATTTTACAACATATTAAATATAAATATTACTTTTTTGGGTTGGCTTCAGATCAGCTGATATCAGCTGAAAAAGGAGCAAGAATATAAGTCTTTGCATAAGTCCATGTATAATTGAAGACAATAAAAATGTAAAAAAAAAAAAACCTTGTGGTTTTATGTGAATAGACGACTGCTGCACCTGAAAAATCCTAAATACTGGACTTAAAATCAAACCATATAAAGGAAAAAGTGGGCTGTCCCTTTAAATATCAGCAAATCATCATATAATAAAATGAACAATCAATAAATATTAGTAAACAGTGAATAACTATAATAAGAAATCCTTAAGGCCCCTTTGACACGGGCGAAACGACCAGGTCCGCCGGTTTTCAGGCGGACCTGATGGGACCCTCCAGTCTCTTCTATGTAGCGGCGGATGTCCACTGACAACCGCCATCATCCGATCCGATCCTGTCTGCTAAATACAGACGGATGGTGGTCCTATTCCTCATCCGCCTGGCGGATCGAATCAGATGGAAACGGACAGGAGGTCCGTTTCCATCCGATTGCCCCATAGAGGAGAGTGGGACTGTGTCCGTGTCTGCTCTGCACAGCGGATCGGCGGAGAGATCCCTCACTGAGCAAGCGGGTTCCCCTTCACGGAGGAGCTTGTGTGAAAGGTCCAAATGTTAAAAGTCCAGATTTACACATAATTATCCAGTGCTTTGAAAGTGCTCAGTGCTCGAATGTAAACAAATGAAAACAAATGTAAACTCCAGTGTTCAAGGTGCTGGTTCAAAAGGCTACATCTCTGGACAAATGATCTCAATTATAAGAGGTCACAAGCGATTTTATCCAAAGGAGGATCGATGCTTTCACCATCAGACTTCCAATTGTATTTGTGATCCCGCCAACCAGATGCTGCAATGACGTCTCCACAGCAAGAGTATGCGGCCAAGCCCTCGAGCCACCAAACTCACTCCAACTCTGGCATCAATTAAAGGCAAAAAGAGGAGCTTCCGTAATTATGGACAACATTTTATTGTAACAGTTATTGCACTTACATGTAGATGAAAAGAAGCAAGCAATTAAACCAATCCTGACTGCACGGCCGTGGGTCCCTCCAGTGTGCCCAAACGTGATGACGTCACAGATCTAGCTCTGTACAATACGTTTTTTTCCATAAGACGACCTCTGGGATAGAAGACTTTCAAAGCACTGGATGATCATGTGTGAATTTGGACTTTTCAAATATGTATGAATTTTTAAGGATTTCTTATGATATTATAATTATTCACTGTTTACTAATATTTATTGATTGGTCACTTTATTATATTATGAGTTGCTGATATTTAAGATTTAAAGGGACATCACACTTTTTTCTTTCTATGGTATAATTGAAGACAAGTCTACATTTCTTTTATTTTTTTAAGTTTTATTTAAAATAGGCACATTGTACTATTCTGTGGAGGTGATAAGGATTTTTTTTTCACTACAATTGCTTATTACAGTGATGATCTGTGCACTGTTAAAAGCAATAATTTTTTTGAATGGCATCCATTCATGTGCCGTTGTGTACTATTGTGATAGCTGTGATTGGCCACAGGTATCACATGGTACAGGTCTGCTGTGTTTGGCCCCTGTACCATATGATCACTGTGACCAATCACAGAGAACACAATAGTACACAATGGCTATGAATGAAAGCCGTGGTGTACTATTGACCAGCGCTGGCCCTGTGCAACGATCACAGACACAGCGGGTGACAGATTGTGCCACTGCCCAGCCCCTATGGCATCCACCCAGGATAACCGTGCTTAAGTGGTTAAATACTTGGCCATGACAGCCAGGTAACTAATGTTTTTTGTTGATAAGGATTACAGCAGAAGCCATGTTTCTCTTGTAACAAGCTTCCTTTAAAGTTATAGGACCATAGTTATAGAGGGGAAGGCCAAAATTGTGTTAAATAGATGCTACTGGTTGTCTACAGATCACCTGAAATCAAAGGATAAGTTTACCATGAAATAAAAATGTAGGATTCCACCTAACCTTCACTAAAAAATAAGTTATCTTTGAAATTCTTCTCGAAAGGCCATAAAATCACCAGCCCAGCACATCTTTATGGTTCATTCGCAGGATTTCACAAGTTGCTTAGGACCCTGTAGGTGGGAATTTCTGCCCATATTCTAAGCAAGTCGAGTAATGTAGACTTCATTTTCCGAATATTAAAGGTATACTTTTTCTGCTGGCAGAGAGTGTTGGGGGAAGCCTGGATTTTCATTGAAAGGTGTATACGCCCTTTAAAGTAGAACTGCACAGATTTAGAATAATGTCACACTAACAATGTTGATGAAATAAAGATTAAAAGAAAGCTTAAATTCAACAATGTCAGATTTATTCAGGTAGGCAAGAACACGCTGCAGTTGCCACCTAAGGACTAGGCCTCTTTGAGGCATCTCAAAATTACAGGCTTGAGAGTAGAGAATAATCCCATAAGGCATGAAAGACTTATTGCTTCCTAGGAATTTGTTAATATTAGAATGTCCATAGCCTAGCCACAGTTCTGCTTTTAGAGAAAACCCACATTAACATTGGTGGAATGAATAAACTGTGTGCAGTAGGTAGGTTACTGGTAAGAATCAAACCTCACACCACTAAGTAGGAAGACCAGGTTACCCTCAAATGCATTACCATGGAATTGCTTTGGTGGTTGTTTGCCGCTTGGGAATTGGATTAAACACAAGTAATTCAAAGCAATTTTTGATCCATTTTGTTTATTTTACCCTTTCCTGACCAGGAATAATTGAATCTCTCAGCATGTCTTCCCCTTCTGAGAGCTTCCCCGTCCCCTTCTGAGAGCTGAGGAGCTTTCTGTACAACTGATGTTAGTGAACATTATTACTGAGAGAGATATCAATTAGGAGCCGCATGTATCTAGAAAGCCTCAGATTGAAGAACACAAACCGTATTGACTATTTGTCTCATATCATCAGCCTTCCCACAAGAGATATGGCATCCACATAACAACAGAGATGAATTCTGTGTTTCGTTCTTCTTCAGACGGCTTATGTATATCTAGGAATTAGGATATTACTTCATGGCACGATCTATACACTGGGGATACGTAGCCCGGCACAAGAAATTCATTACATGGAGCCGGTATAACTCCTGGAATTCTAAGCAGCTCTCTCTGGGTAATGGGACCAGTGGCTGTTACTAACCTCTGGCAGACTGGTATTCAGAGGGAAAAGAAGAGAGGACCCAGTGGTGCTTTGAGACTATCATGCTTCCTAGGTAATAAACAAGATATGAGTTCTATTTAATAAATCTATAGAGTTTGATCACCTAATGAAACAAACATAATTCACTTTTAAAGAATATGCTCTTGTACTGTTATTGTTATATCCACCACCTCATTTTTATGAGAATTTGTATACTTTCGTAAAAGAATTAAAAGAGTATGCTCATGCTAAAGCAATACGTAGGGACATGTGTCTAGACTGCACATCTATTTTATTTTATTTTGAATTTAGTACACTGATTTTAGATGCCCATGGTATGGAGCCATCTTTTCCCATCTGGGCCAGGCTAAAGGGCTCACCAGATGCAAGAGAGTATAAAGTCAATAGAAAATAATTTCAACATTAAAATGGTATTGAACTCAAAAACAAAAAAACTATATTGTAGATTACCAATCCTTAAATGTGGTGACTGCATTCGTTTTTTAATTTTTGTTCCTCTTTTTTTCATCTTGTTATCCAGTAACACAGTGCCTATTTTAGGGTGTCTCCACTCTGGATGGAGGTGCAACAGAGGCACTCTTGGACAGGAGCATTGTCAATATGAGGAGAGAGTAGTATATATGCATTAGCAGATGTGGATGAACTAACAAAATAATCTGAACTCCATCTAACACTTTTTAGGTAAAGGAACAGTTCTCTTTTTTTCTTTTGGACTTTTACTGGCAATAGTGAAAATAAAGGGGAAAAAAACGTATCAAATTAAATGTATCAACTTAAAGTTGTCCTTTTGGCCACATAACCAACAGTTAAAGTCTATTATGAAAAATAAACAATTACAATTTTTAATATTTAATATGGGATGGAATGTGTCTTTTCAATAAAGCTGTAGACAAGCAACACGAGTCCCACCAGAATGTTAAAGGAGAAGTATGACCAAAGATTTTTGACCGTATTTCTTCTGGGGATCATAGGAGTGCACTTGGTTCTGCATGCTTGTGTCCCAGATTCAGCCCACATTGGGCTGAAGTCTGCTATCGACTGACATCATAGAGCCAGTCCAGGCTCTGCAGGGATCCCAACAATAATGTCAGGATCTGCTCTGATGCCTGACCAGCAGCTGGCTCAGCCTCTTGGCATGCTGCTGTGAGCCTGGGCCAGCTGCTCCCACCTCTTCACAACCCAGTGCCCCAGTGAGCACTTGAGGGGCAGACTGACTTTCACTGGCTTTCTGCTCACTGAAGACAGAGAACTGAGCATTCAGCAGTCTTTGATTGTTCAGTTCTCAGTGTAGAGCCAGCAGGGTGTGTTGCTATGACATGATGTCGGCTGGAAATAGGGGGAAGGAAATGGACTTGACACACAGCCATGTGCTCAAGACAAAGGAAGAAGCAGTTTTGCATGACTCCAAAAAGCAAAAAGCAGTCTGGAAAAATCCTGGGTCCTGGAAGACAACACCATCATAAAGAGAGAATGAAAATAGAGACATTACTTGGGGATGACACTTAATATACAACCCAAGTTAAGTAACTTGTTTGGCGTTCCTCTTGCATACATTATCCATGCTAATTGCTGGGAAGGGTAGGTAGCTTGTGCATGTGTATAATGTATGCATATTTTCTTTTGTGATACATTGCATGCCTTGAATTGTTTTTCTTACATTAGTATGTGCAGCATTTTTTGTTTAGTAAAGCACTTATACACTACAAAGTAGTTTTTTAAGAAACTTAAAAAACAATGCAAAACAGGTTGAAACGTGGAATTTGATTCCAGGGGAGAACTTAGCATCAAAAACTTTGAACAGGCTGCTTTAAATGGCTAATAGACTCAGTTAAAATGTAACTCTGGCCAAGCTATGGACATTCAAATATTTATATATTTTTAACAATCAGTAAATTACTTTAAAGCAACCTAACTACAAAGATCCCTAAAAGGCCTCCATATCTTTGTTGAACTACTGTAACTTTAGGATAATGCAAGTTGTATATTGAATGATAAGTGTTGGGTTAAGCTTAAAGCCTTAAAAATGTTTTTTTAACAGAGATAGGATTAAATGTATTATGTAAAAAATCCCACAGGTCATTCTTTACATGTATAAAATGTGTTTTCCAGGCTTTAAACCAAGCCTTCACTAAGCTTTGTAGCTGGAGTTACTGTGAAGCAATTCTAAAAGTTCACAGGAGAAGCTCTGAAGGTGTCCAAGTTTTCCTGCCACAGCTCTGCTCTTCCACCGAGCCGTGACTTTGCAGCCTTCCATCCTCCCAATCTCTAATGTGGATAAAGCAAGTTGAGCTGAACTGGCAAGAGAATGACTTGAACAGTGTTAAATCTGCTAGGAACTAAAATGAATTGCTCCACAGTACCTGATGCCGCAGATGTCAGTTAGGGCTTGTTTAAAAGCCAATTTGTGTTTTGCATTTTTTTTTTCTGCTTGGAAATACCTTTTTCAGTGTTATTTGTCCTGCACTTCCGCCCGTCCCAGCCTAGGCGATTACGTCACTAGGATATCCGTAAGGGTTCCTGGGATAGCGGCATCATGTATCCCAGGAGTCCTTGCAAATCACTTATTGCCGAAATCTCACATTATTGGAAGAAGGAGAGCCACGCAGCTGCAATACTGCGCATGTGCGAGATCGGGAGGTGCATGCTGGGTAGCCAGAAAATGGGCATAGGAGGGCTTCAGTTGCCCACAGCTAAAATGTAGCCTGCCTGCTTTCTGAGATCTTTAAACTATGTTTAAAGAAAGTAAAAGTGCAACACAGATGACATGTTGTAAAGGTTAATGTGCATGTTTGGACAAATGCAGAGCAGTCTTTAAAAAAAAAAAAAAAGTGTTTAGAGGACTGGAACTCCGCTTTAAATGTCTAAAAGTTGGCAAGAGGTTCACTTTAAGGAGGATTTTCACCAATGCCCAATTTTAGTTTTGAAGATAGCACTGGTGAGTTAATCATCAACAAACATGTTGTATATCTCTTATGCCCCCATACACACGATCGGATTTTCCAACAACAAATGTTGGTTGTGAGCTCGTTGGTGGAAAGTGTATGCTCCATCGAACATTCCGCCAACAAATGTTGGCTAGCAGGTTCTCAAATTTTCCACCAACAAAACTTTGTTGTCGGAATTTCCGATCGTGTGTACAAAAGTCTGTCGCACAAAAGTTCACACATGCTCGGAATCAAGCAGAAGGAGCCGCGTTGGCTATTGAACTTCCTTTTTCTCGGCTCGTCGTACATCTTGTACGTCACCACGTTCCCACGTTCGTAATTGTTGGCCAACATTTGTGTGACCGTGTGTATGCAAGACAAGTTGGAGCCAACAACCTTCAAACAAAAATCCACGGTTTTGTTGTCCGATCGTGTGTACGGGGCGTTAGAGTCGTGAGAATTCCCTATAGTATTTTGCATCTCCCCTATAAGGCAGTAATCCGTGTGTTACATTGTCCCAGCAGGATTACCCACTGGCTTGGTTCTACTCCATGCAGCCATTGGTCAGACCAGGGAGTTCTAGCGAGGACAACTTACTACTAGAATCTTTGATATATCAAATAAGCCAGCATATGAGCTACACTAAACTGAAATATCGGCTTTACATGGGGTTGGCCTTTAATGCAGGATGTTGTTATTGAACTCTTTTTCTTTCATATACCAGCGCATCGTCTTCTGGCAGTGAAAAGAGTGAAAGAAGATCCATCTGTGACCGCAGCAAGCTGGAGGTGCACAGCAATCAGACGGCTCAGGGTGGCTCAGTGCCACGGCTGTGTGTTGGTGTGCTTTGCTGTGGGAACAGCTGGCAAAGTTTGTGCGGTAGCATTTATTGTTGTAGGAGTCAGAGCAAATAAACACATGCAAATGCTACAGGGTGAGCGGGCAGCGAAGCTTATCGTACAAAAGGTTCTCGCCTCCAATTAACCTTTTCATCTCTGCTGGTGCATCTGATATGGAAGATGAAAATATAAGTGCTGAGCTGCAATCATCTGGCATTTGTATCTACGGTAATTATTGTTATCATTTGTTCAGTTCCTGCTATGTCTGCATTTCATCAGTTGTTTCACCATCACTTTTCAAAAAATGAACTTTTACTAAAAAAGGTCTCAACTCCACTCCATGGAGTCAGCCCATCATTTTGCATCTTTACATTTTACATTTCGGACTTGGACCCTAGTAATCTTGATTGGAATCTTGGCCTTTCACCATAAATCTTGTATCACTTTCTTGGTTTCATGAAATGTTACCATGAGAAATCTTCTAGAGGGTGCTGTAACCCTCCTGGCGGTATTTCCGAGTGTGGCTCGCGGTTACATTTCAGTACCATTAGCGGTAACCCCGAGCCACACTCGGGATTGCATTGCAGAATCCTGGTACAGCATACTTACCTGGTCCCCAGGATCCTGCGTTGTCACCCCCCGCTGCGTCCTCCGCCTGATCATCCGCCCGATGCTTTATGTTCTGGGCTCCGCCCTCATGTGACGAAACGCATGGGGCGGAGCCTGGCGGCAAATTCAAAAAGTACAAAAAACATAACACTTACAGTACACTTTAATCCTACAGATTACATTACTGTATCAAATTATTTCACATCCCTTTTGTCCCTAGTGCTCTGTCCAGTGCTCTGCATGCACTTTTATATAATGTTGGGGAAGAGCTGCGCCCATAACATTAAAAATATGAATAGTGAAAGTAGTCCATAAATTCATAAATCCACACAGTCCATAAATTCAGTTCTTGATCAACACCACAGTGACTCAACGCATAATGAAAGAAGTGCCCGATCACTGTACAAATTGCCTGCTTACCAGATAGTAGGCAAAAGGAAGCGATCGGCTGTAACCCAGCCGCGTCCTTTAACTTGCAAGGACGGCTGTTGGACACACACAGGAATGCACCTGGTAATGGACCTGATACCCTGTTGCCCCGAAAATAAGACCTAGCATGAATGTCGGTGATGGCTGCAATATAAGCCCTACCCCCCAAATAAGCCCTACCCTGTTTCCCCGAAAATAAGCCCTACCCTGAAAAGAAGACCTACAAGGGCTTTAACTAGGGCTTATTTGGGGGGTAGGGCTTATATTGCAGCCATCACCGACAATCACGCTAGGTCTTATTTTCGGGGAAACAGGGTAGTGGTAACCCCCTAAGCGATTCACTGGATCATGGCCATACTTGAGATGTACTCCAGGTGGGCTCAGGGAAAAGAAAACTGACCATAGCGTGATACAGTATAACAGTTTATTAAAGGATTAATAGTAATGCACTTACATAGGTAGGATAAAAACTTAAATAAAAACAAGTGCCGGCCGGCAAACACAGGAGCCCGTCCTCACAGACAGCGTGGTGACGTCAGTGCGTGCCCTCCCACTTTTATATTATATTTATATATACTGTTCTTTCTGCCTGGAAACTTGAGATTGTCCATGGCAACCAAAAAGTGTCCTTTTTACGTCAAAAGTGGTTTTCGACCAGCTAGAAAACAGCGATAGTAAATTAGAACACTTGCAGAATTGAGCGATAGTGAATCGTGAGGAAAATTCATTTTATTATTATTATCGTTATATTATTATTTTTATAATTATAGTTATTTATAATTATAATATAATATATTATAATTTATGATTTTGTGTTTCAAACTTTATCATACCCGGGGTGTCTACTAGACTCCTGTTTGGACAGATTTAAGTGTGTTATTACTAAGAATTACAGGCCTACAATATCAAACGCCAAATTTCTATGCAAAACAATGTACCGCTTTGAGATTCAAAAATCTGACATAATCATACCACCAGGGTGGCTACAGTTTTGCTCTGTTGTACATCCTTTAGTGGATTTTCCTTGTACTGCCCCTGTACTTTTTTAATTAAAGTAAGAGTTTTATAGTACATACCACCATATCTTAAAGCAGATGTATTGGGATCAGAGTGCTTTTGGGGCCCATGGAAAACCCTATGCAAATACAGACTTTCTGAAAACCAATATATGCATGAACTTCTATACAGTATGTGACACCACTGTACAACTTTGTTTATTATCTAATACATTTTGTTAAAATACATGGTTACTTTGATAATATGCTGTATGTAAAGGAGTTCATGCCTTGGAAATAGAGGGCAGATGCACAGAGCTCTTGATTTACCCCTAATCTTAGGACTATACCTTTGGGGTATTTCTCTGTGGACCGCCTCCCAAGTGGAGAACATGTTACTAATTATGCCGATTAACACACGAGCGGAATGTCCGTCAGAAAAAGTCCGCTTTTCATGGTATTTTCCAACGTGTGTATGCCCCATCGGACTTTTTCCGTCGAAAATTCTGACGGACCTAGAAATAGAACATGTTCTAAATATTTACGATGGAACCAATTCCTATCGGGAAAACCGATCGTCTGTATGCTGTTCCGATGTACCAAAAACGACGCATGCTCTGAAGCAAGTACGAGACGGAAGCTATTGGCTACTGGCTATTGAACTTCCTTTTTCTGTACGTCACCGCGTTCTGGACGGTCGGACTTTGGTCGGACTTTAGTTTGACCGTGTGTAGACAAGACCGCTTGAATGGAATTCCGTCGGAGTTCCGTCAGAGAAACCTTCGGAGTTTATTCCGACGGCAAAACCGGTCGTGTGTACGCGGCATAATGCCCCGTACACACGGTCGGACATTGATCGGACATTCCGACAACAAAATCCTAGGATTTTTTCCGACGGATGTTGGCTCAAACTTGTCTTGCATACACACGGTCACACAAAGTTGTCGGAAAATCCGATCGTTCTGAACGTGGTGACGTAAAACACGTACGTCGGGACTATAAACGGGGCAGTAGCCAATAGCTTTCATCTCTTTATTTATTCTGAGCATGCGTGGCACTTTTTGCGTCTGATTTGTGTACACACGATCGGAAATTTCGACAACGGATTTTGTTGTCGGAAAATTTTATAGCCTGCTCTCAAACTTTGTGTGTCGGAAAATCCGATGGAAAATGTGTGATGGAGCCTACACACGGTCAGAATTTCCGACAACAAGGTCCTATCACACATTTTCCGTCGGAAAATCCGACCGTGTGTACTGGGCATATGAGTTACCTGTGAAAATAGTGGTGTAACATAAAGTATTTAACAATGTGTCCCTGTAGATTAATTCACATTGACAACCCTTTGCAGCTGAAGTGCAATGAGCACAACAAAAATCTAAAATCATAACAATAAAACCACCAGAAAGTGTCAGCCAGCCATTAAAAGAACTTAAAAATGACAGTGTGTCTAAAAAGAATAATGATGTATTGTTGGGTATGAGTTTCCGTGTCAGTGCAAGCACAATGTTAGACTGCTAATGGAGGAGGTTTGGATAGTTGAAGGATGGACATTAAAATAATTCTCCTCCATAGAAAGATGAACTGTAAAAATGAATGTATAAATAGAGTAATACTATTGGATTACATGTTTGTGCAGACCCCTATAGCTGTATCTTATGCTATATTTTAATATGTGTTACCCACATTTGGTTAGGAATATGAGATATGCCTTTGTAACCCAAAACATAGTGTTCTACCTTGATGTGATGTGCAATAACGCTAAAGCTAAACTCTCTCAATTAACAACAACTATTTTTAATCCTTAAAGTAATATTAAAGTCTCGTTTTTTTTTTTGTTAAAAATAAAAAACATGTTTGTTTATACTTACCTGCTCTGTGAAGTGGTTTTGCACTGAGCAACCCAGATCCTCCTCTTCTTGGCCCCTCCCTTCTGTTGAGTGCCCCCCGCAGCAAGCAGCTTGCTATGGAGGCACCCGAGCCAAGCCGCAGCTCCGTCTGTCCATTCAGACACGGAGCCGCGGCCCGGCCCTGCCCCTTTTCTCTCCTCATTGGCTTACCAACTTTGATTGACAGCAGGCAATGGCCCCACGCTGCTGTCTGAGCAAATGAGAAGGGGAGTCTCAGATAGCCGCTGGATCTTGTGCAACATCACTGGATCTGGATAGACTTCAGGTAAGTATTAGGGGGGCTGCTGCACACAGAAGGTTTTTTTTTTATCTTAAAGGAGAAGTCCAGCCTGAGCTCCTTTGGCTGGGCTTCTCCTATGGATCACAGGAGCGCAATTCATTTGCACTCCTGTGACCCATTTTCAGCAGAGAGCGGACTGAAGTCTGTTCTCTCCTGACATCAATCACCAGTGTCAGTCCAGGCACCGCGTCATCCCGACCACGGAGTCTGGATCCGCCAGGTGCCTGGACTGACACCCGTCTCAGCCTATCAGCGAGCAACTGAGAGCCTGAGCTGGCCGCTCCGCCCCCTCCACAGCCCAGAGCTCCAATGAGCGAGGAGGGAGCAGAGCAGAGAGCTGTGACTGACAGTCTACAGCTCTCTGCTCACAGAGCTCTGAAAACCAAGCGATCGATGATGTTCAATCGCTCGGTTCTCAGTGTAGAGGCGCCAGGGGACAGATGCTGCATCGGACCCATCCTGCATCCACCTAGGTAAGTATAAATGGGGAAAAAAGAAAATCTTTTACTTCTTCTCTTCTAATGCATAGAATGCATTAAGATAAAAAACCTTCTGCCTTTAAGCCTAGCACACACGAAATTCAGCCGGTCGCACAGAAATATATATATATATATATATATATATATATATATATATATATATATATTTATAGTTATTTCTTTTTTATTTTTAGCAGAGACCCTAGAGAATAAAATGGTGGTTGCTGCAATATTTATTTATACTTTATTTGCACATCGGTCTTTAAAAAAGCAATTTTTTTGATAAAAATACACTTCAATGAATAAAAAAATAATAATAAGTAAAGTTAACCCACTTTTTTGTATATTGTGAAAGATAATGTTACGCTGAGTAAATAGATACCTAAAATGTCACGCTTTAAAATTGAGCACACTCGTGGAATAGCAACAAAATTTGGTACTTAAAAAAAACTCCATAGGCGACGCTATCTGTTTAGAGTTACAGAGGAAATCTTGCACTAGAATTATTGCTGTCGCTCTAACGATCACGGCAATACCTCACATGTGTGGTTTGAACACTGTTTACATTTGCGGGCGCATATGCGTTTGCTTTGGTGTGCGAGCACAGAGGGAGGGGCCACTCTGATCACTTTTATTGCTGTCACAAGGAATGTAAACATCCCTTGTGACAGTAATAGGCAGTGCCAGGTACTCTTTATGGAGGGATCTGGGGTTTAAAAGACCCTAAACCCCTTTGCACTTGAAATATTCAAAACGCCAAGATCTAGGTTTTTGAATACTGCAGATACTGCAGATACTGTTGGCTTCGTTGTGACGTTGCTTCCTGGGTTACTACATCAGAGACCCGATCAAAGCCGATTCCGGCTTTGTTCGGGTCTCTGGCCAGCTGGTGGAGGTGCCGACTGGTGGCTCAGGTCTCCTGGTGGGATGGGAGAGTCCGGGAAAGCCGCGCAAGGTGGCGTGAAGGAGTGATGTCCTTAGACACATTGGTTGGCATTACAAGAAAGTCGACCGCTGGCTCTAAAAAACGGTACCGTGCCTGCAGCTGCAGGCATCACCCCGGTACAACCACTTGAGCAAAATCACATACAGGTACGTGATTTTGCGGCAAGTGGTTAAAATAATACGCGGTGATCCTACCATTAAATGTTTTTTTTTTTCGTTTTTTAAAATAACAAATATGTCATTGGTGGATTACTGACATATAATCGCACACATAGGTTGGATTTGATGAATTTGATGGACTTGTGTCTTTTTTCAACCTCACCTACTATGTAACTATGTCATATTCACCTGCTCTGTGTAGTGATTTTGCACAGAGCAGCCCGATCGTCTTCTTCTCTGGTCCCTCGCTGGCGCTCCTGGCCCCTGTCTCCAGAGCAAGCAGCACACACAGAGCTGTGGCTCAGCCCCGTCCCCTCTATCTCCTCATAGGCTCACTGGCTGTGATTGACAGCAGCCAATGGTGCTGTCTCAGCTCTTAAGGAGCGAGATTCCCCGGAGAGCCGAGGCTCTCATGCACATCGCTGGATGGCAGTGGGGCTCAGGTAAGTGCATGAAGGTAAAAAACCTTGAGTCTTTACAGCCACTTTAAAGTGGAGTTCCAGTCATAAAACATATTTTACATTATTCTGCTGCATTAAATACAAAGAACAACCTTTGGAAAAAATTATTTTTTTTTTACTCACCTTTTCAGGTCTGTTGCTAGGGGGTCATTTATAATCTGCCTCTTCCTCTCCAAGGCGCCTGACGTCATTTCCCTTGGCGCCCGTGCTCGCTAGTGCTCCTAGGAGATGTCTGTCATCATTTCCCAGGAGTCACTGGGAAGCGCCGAGGGCTTCGTTGCCATGACAACGGGGGCGGGCACTTCCGACGCCGCCGCCCGTTGTGATGGCGACATCAGAAGTGTACGGCGCTGCGCTGTACACATGGCGCATACGCAAGAACGGCGGTGCATGCTGGTAATACAGCAGCAACTTTTCCATGAAGTGTATGCTTGTGGGCTGCCCACACCTAAGATGGGAATGCCCAAACACGAATAATATAAGGTAACTTTTATTATAAAATAGTAACGAAAAGCGGCGCTATTTACAAGAATAACGATTGTTAATTTAACATTATTAAAAAAAAAAAAAAAAAAAATCATATATGTGGTTGGAACTCCGCTGTAGCCTCCCTGACAGTATTCCCTGACAGTAGTGTGGCTCGGGGTTAAATTTCAGCACCATTAGCGGTAACCCCAAGCCACACTCGGGATTACATCTCAGGATCCTGGTGCAGGTTACTTACCTTGTCCCCAGAATCCTGCGATGCCCCCCCCCCCCCCGCGGTGTCTGCGGGCTCCATCCTCTGCCCGAAGCCTCTCTGTGCCAGGCTTCGTTCCCTGCGAACGTCGCAACGCACGGGGCGGAGCCTGGCGGCAAATTCAAAAATGTAAAAATCATAACACATACAGTACTGTAATCTAACGGATTAAAGTACTGTATGAAATCATTTCATTTCCCTTTTGTCCCCAGTGCTTTGGCCCATGACCTGCATGCAGTTTTATATGATATATACTGTTCTTTCTGCCTGGAGACTTGAGATTGTCCATAGCAACCAAAAAGTGTCCCTTTACGTCAAAAGTGGCTTTAGACCAGCTAGAAAACAGCGATAATAAATTAGAACACTTGCAGAATTGAGCGATAGTGAATCGTGGGGAAATTTATTTTATTATTATTATATTATTATTATTTTTAATTATTTATATTTATTTATTATATTATAATTTATGATTTTCTGTTTCCAACTTCATCATACCCGGGATATCTACTAGACTCTTGGTGGACAGATATAAGTGTGTTTTTGCTAAGAATTACAGGCCTACAATATAAAACGCCAAATTTCTATGCAAAATAATTGTACCGCTTTGAGACGCAAAAATCTGAAATAATCATACCGCCAGGGAGGTTAAGGTCCTTGTTCAGGCACTTCCTGTTATAGGAGGAATGTCCTGGTCCCTGTCGCCCAGTTACATACCTCCCAACTTTTTGAGATGGGAACGAGGGACACCTATTAGCAAAAGTATGTTGGCATAGAATACACCCATTGCCACGCCCCTTTAAAGGAGAATTATACAAAAAAAAAAAAAGATTAGTTCAACCCACAAGTACTTTTTTTTTTTTTTTTTTTTTTACCACTAACAAACCTTTATATTGGCTGTTGAAAATTAGAAATGCAGCAATTTTGAAATTGGATGAAAGGTTTAGCGCTTGGAAACACTTTTTGAATGACATATAGTGCATTTTATATACAGCTATATAAATCAGATCAAAATGAGGGACAAATGAGGAGGAAAGAGAGACTTTGTTCCAAATCAGGTACAGTCCCTCCAAATCGGGTCTAGTCCCCCCAAATCAGGGACAGTCCCCCCAAATCAGGGACAGTCCCCCCAAATCAGGGACAGTTGGGAGCTATGCAGTTATTCTCATGCATTGTCACATGGAATTCCGATGGAGACTACAAGTGGTGGTTTCAACACACATCACACAGACATGGTCCACTGTTGTCCAGATCAGTTAACCTAACCTGACAACTTTAAAGGATCACTAAAGATATATATATATATTTTTTTTTTTTAAATAACAAACATGTTATACTTACCTCCACTGTGCAGCTCGTTTTGCACAGAGTGGCCCCGAACCTCATCTTCTGGGGTCCCTTGGCTGCTGTCTTGGTTTCCCCCCTGCAAGAACTCAACACCTTCATGCGAGCTCCCTTGAGTGCGCGCTCCCGTGATACACCCGGCGGCCAAAGCCGCTCACTGTATCACTGGGCCCCGCCCCCCGGCGCGCCACGTCATTGGATGTGATTGACAGCAGCGCGAGCCAATGGCTGCGCTGCTTTCAATCCATCCACTGTAACCAATCAATGGCCAGGCCGAGCGGCGAAGAGGATGTCGTGGGCGAGCGCGGGACTTTCGAGGGGTCAGGTAAGTAAAACGGGGGGGCTGGGGGGGCGGTATTGTCGGATGTTTTTTCACCTTAATGCATACAATGCATTAAGGTGAAAAAACGTTTACCTTTACAACCCCTTTAATGAAAGATTATCCCTATACATTTCGGTAGCACAAGAGCTACCTTTTACCTTGGGCTTCTAAAACAGTTTTTACTATTGTATATACGGTAATTCATAGCTATGTGTGTCCAGAACCCATAGCAAAAAGGATATTGACAGAGACAGACTTCCCAGAACTGGGTATTGTATAATGGATGCATTGTGAAGAGTAGGTGTCTAGCCCGATAGAGCTCATTGCCCGCTCAAGTCTAAAACCTTTCAAAACATTCTTTTTATTTCTAAACTTTGCATCCTCCAACACAGATCAAACACAAATAAAGGGCCTTTCACTTTACACGGTTTTGATTGAATGTCGTGTCTTGCTGGTGTTAACAAATGCCAGCAGTGGCCATAGTCACAGATTACACACCAGCACTGGAACGGAGTCCTCTGCACTTAACGTCCATAATAGAACAGAATAAACCAGACAACATTAAGCCCCTTCAGCTCCTCATCTCTCTTACTAAATATAATCGTGTTGAGCAGACACTACCTGCTCTTGCTCTCCGCTTAATTGGTAATTTTCTATAATTAATGCGGCTCCTATGCCTATGAATTCTTCTGTCGGCATAATTATGTAATAAAAGCCATTGTTCTCGACCATGAGCTTGTTACCTGCCGGAATGCATTGTGTCACACGGGAGGCTGCCGAATATTGTTTGGACTCGTGTACAGATATTGTGAGCGCTTTTCCTGATACTCCTTTTATTCCTATGTCTGCATCAATTATATGTGCCGACATATACACTTCATCTAAGCTGGCTCTCCGGAATTTACATATTTATTACTGCAAACTACAGTATTGCATAAAACATAAGTCATAAGGCATAAAAAGAAGGTATTTTGCTGTCATCACTTCCATCACAAATCAAATAAAAACAAAAAAAACAAAGGGTTTATTTCTCATTTATAGATTGTAGGTGAAGGAAATGGAAGTCAGTCCTTCATGCTCCTGTGCTTGGAATCTCATTATCCATCAGACAGAACCCTAAAGCCTAGCTCGGGCCAAAAGTTTTTTGTTTTTAGTTATGCTAAGTTAGTGATGGATCTTTAGTTGTTTTTAATTTTGGATGGAGTAGGAAAGGATTAGAACACATGTAAGGTCTGATTGCTGTCCCAGACTTTGTTAGAGAGATATTCCCCTTACTAACTTGACCGTGGACAACCTTGGACGTGAGGGGAACTCAAAAGCAACACATAAAAACGTAAAAAGCCTTACTGTGGGTTATGCAGTATTTTACCCCCTTCCCACCCACCTTTGCTCGATAAAAAAACCCCAAAAAAACAAGCTGTGCTCATGTGACGCTGCAGCTCCGAGTCTTCTATTTACTTGGGTCCTTCTTTGGGTGTCCAAGTCAGCGACTGCATGATGTGGAGAGCTTCTACTGGATGCCAAGCGGCTGGGTCATCTCAGGATCAAGAAGAGGACAAAATCATTACCGGGAGATGGTAGGAGACCAGTGATATCAGGCTTCATTCACACCTGGAATGTGAGGGGGCTGGCATATATACAGTTTCGTGTATGTGAGGGGCTGGCATATATACAGGTGCGTGTGGGGGGGGCTGACATATATACAGGTGTGGGGGGGCTCACATATATACAGGTGTGGGGGCTGACATATATACAGGTGTGGGGGGGCTGACATATATACAGGTGTGGGGACTGACATATATACAGGTGTGGTAGCTGACATATATACAGGTGTGTGGGGGGGGGGCGCTGACATATATACAGGTGTGGGGGGGCTGACATATATAAAGGCGCGTGTGGGGGGGCTGACATATATACAGGTGTGGGGGCTGACATATATAAAGGTGCATGTGGGGGGCTGACATATATACAGGTGTGTGATGGGGCGCTGACATATATACAGTTGTGTGGAGGGGCACTAACATATATACAGGATTGTGGGTGAGGTGGCCGGTGTGCAGAATCAGTAGGATGGCCCGTGGGCCCTGGGGAATGTTGGTGGTCAGGCTCGGAGGGGGGGGGGGGGGCAGGCCTAAAGCTGTGTAAGGGACCCAAAAATTTCTGATGGTTGCCCTGCCTGGAACTGGTAAGGGAACTGAGATGAACGTATCTGGCTTCACAAGGTGAGGATAAAACATTGCCTAGTAAGATAGGTTAGAGGAGGTAGGAGAGAGAGATGGGAAAAAAATAGTTTTAGCCCAGCCCAGAATGGGGCTTTAAGTTAAGCAGGAAAAGTTAGAACCCCTGCCAACGTTTTATTAGTGTCTCTTTTCTCTGTTGAAGATTTCCTCTCACTTCCTGTCTGATAAAAAGGTCATCAGTATAACAGAATGTGAGGGAAAATCTCTCTATCAAAGCCAAATTATAAAAAAAAATGTTGTGGCTATAGATACATTTTCAAGTGGACCTCTGGGCAAAACAAAAAATGGCATTTTGTTTACAAATGAATATTCTGATCAAGTTTTTTGTATTTCGTTCTGTGACCCCATTGGGGAGATTTTCTGTCACTTTCTATCACTGTGACACCCATATAAAAATGACAGGTGTGGTTGTAGTTGGTACATGGTGGCACCCATCGTCAGAAGGTCTAACCCTTCCCCGTTTTAACAAAAATGTGTTTTCGTGTGTGCCCCTAGAAATGTCCCTCAAATAGGAACATAAGCAGCAATACAAATCTTTAAGAAGTATTAACGTCTAAAGTATAGTTTTATTCCAAACATATATTGGATGCAAGCTCCAACGTGTTTTGAATTTAGATTCCATTGCTGTCTGCATATCCCAAGCCTATTTTGGTAGTCCATTAGTACATGGAAGCATCCCACTTATCAGATACCCTGTAGGACACTATCAGCCCAACATTGATAAATTAAATTTCAGGTTCTAATGTATTATGCTGCACTTAAGGTTCCAGCACCATTGATTTAATACTCTAAGCAATGCAAATCTGACAGAAGACTGTAAGCCTTCAACACTATCCAAAGCTGGATTGCTGATCTTGGATGTTGACTGGCATCTTGTACTTTGAAAATACTTACACATGTAGTGGTTTTGACCATAGCGACTATTGACTGTACCCACATCTTGGTTACAACATGTGCTTTGGATGGACATTATTCTGTATGGACATTCTCAACACACAGCCAAGGAATAGAAGATGAACGTTAGAGGTTTGGTAACGGATTGATGTCAACGCTGTCCAGCTTGCCCAGGAGAATGTACTTTACTCTGCATGTGAGGTCAATACTTAGATTGATTTGTTTTTGTTATAAATGCAGCTTCACTTCACAGAGAAACACTAGGACGGTAGATTTAACTACTGATTTACTATAATACCATCCTGGAAAACGCAAAAAAAAAAAAAAAAGCTGCAATTTGTCCCCTAGAAGATTTTTGAGGCGTTGCAACTTTGGGTCCTTTCTTCTCAAGAAGCTGATGAATAAAATTGCAACATTGCAGGATGTGTCTTGGCTTCTTGATAGTGATGGTGGTCAAGAAGACTGCTATGAGAACTTGGGAGAAGCTTGGGATAGCGCCAGGAGGCAGTGGGACATATTAGAAGCCAGGAGGCAGTGGGACATATTAGAGGCCAGGAGGCAGTGGGACATATTAGAGGCCAGGAGGCAGTGGGACATATTAGAGGCCAGGAGGCAGTGGGACATATTAGAGGCCAGGAGGCAGTGGGACATATTAGAGGCCAGGAGGCAGTGGGACATATTAGAGGCCAGGAGGCAGTGGGACATATTGTAGGCCAGGAAGCAGTGGGACATATTGTAGGCCAGGAAGCAGTGGGACATATTGTAGGCGAGGAAGCAGTGGGACATATTAGAGGCCAGGAAGCAGTGGGACATATTAGAGGCCAGGAGGCAGTGGGACATATTGTAGGCCAGGAAGCAGTGGGACATATTGTAGGCCAGGAAGCAGTGGGACATATTGTAGGCGAGGAAGCAGTGGGACATATTAGAGGCCAGGAGGCAGTGGGACATATTGTAGGCCAGGAAGCAGTGGGACATATTAGAGGCCAGGAGGCAGTGGGACATATTATAGGCCAGGAGACAGTGGGACATATTAGAGGCCAGGAGGCAGTGGGACATATTAGAGGCCAGGATGCAGTGGGACATATTAGAAGCCAGGAGGCAGTGGGACATATTAGAGGCCAGGAGGCAGTGGGACATATTGTAGGCCAGGAAGCAGTGGGACATATTAGAGGCCAGGAGGCAGTGGGACATATTAGAGGCCAGGAGACAGTGGGACATATTAGAAGCCAGGAGGCAGTGGGACATACTGTAGGCCAGGAGGCAGTGGGACATATTAGAGGCCAGGAGGCAGTGGGACATATTAGAGGCCAGGAGGCAGTGGGACATATTAGAAGCCAGGAGGCAGTGGGACACATTGTAGGTCAGTGCGGAAGGGAGTGTTCTAATCAAACTGTGGGGTGGATAGAAAGGGAGGTGAGCAGATTGTGGGAGGAGAACTGTGCAGTCTGGGAGCTGGAAGAAAACAAAAACTATATAGCATTAGTTAGAAAGGAATAAGGCATTACAAGATAACAGAGAAAAACCATGCTGAGGGTACATGGGGCTGGGCTATAATGTCATTGGCACAACTGCGCTCTCGTATGACAGAGTATTGTGGTACAATTGATAGGATTGGGAATATTTTGACACACAATCAAACACAGTCCAAGATGGTTTTCCCAGAATATCACATACTACTACAAGGCAGTATTTGGACCTAGGTGCCTGATGGACGTTTTAATTCCAGGATATAGAAAGTGAGAAGCCCTGGACAGACTGTTTGCTGTTGAGATTTTATAACTTTTTTTTTTTTTCAATTTTAACAGGATTATATTTTTAATGGCCATTTACCATCTCTTTAATCCATGTGCTCTACCCTGTATGATTTGTGGTTTTGATATTTCGTATTTGTGTTTTTTGACAGGCTAGTTCCAACTGTATATAAATTAAATATATGGCTGGATATTTTAGACTGTATCATTGCAATAAAACAACAATCTTGAGTGCTTAGTTGGCTACAGGAACATAAAAGAATATTTTTTATGGCTTGATTTACTATCCTAAAAGGAGGAAGGCATTTTCATGTAAATACGCTCTGGCAAAGTGCTGGCAGTACCTTACTTAACATTTTCTAGGGAAGGGTTGCTTGGTTCCCGCGGCCAACCTCCCTGTAAACCTTTAGCTGTCCTTCTTTTGGAAAAAAATCCTTTACCTTCTCAATTATCCTTTAGGTCAGTTGTAAACATTTGAATAATTACATTTATTTAAGGTTTAACTCCAATTGACAAATGTTATGCTCTAAAGAGGGCCAGTGAAATAATTTTTTTTTTTAAAGTAGTCATTACGCATTTTCAAGTAAATTTCTGGCAAATTTTGAATATTCCTAGCTGGGCTGAAGAATGTGCAGTTTGGGATACCAGGGGATGTGAGAGCTAATGGTGATACTCATTGCCTCTTGCTTTGGGGTCTCTCCAGTTTTGCAGAAAGCACCTTGTTGCTTCCACCCAGCTATTCACATGAACTGATCCCTAGACTCTGGGTAAGTGAGTTTGTTGTGCCTAGGCCAATGATGGCGAACCCTGGCACCCCAGATGTTTTGGAACTACATTTCCCTTGATGCTCAACTATACTGCAGAGTGCAAGAGCATTATGGGAAATGTAGTTCCAAAACATCTGGGGTGCCAAGGTTCGCCATCACTGGCCTATGCAAATAACAGCTCATTTTAACCATGTTTCATGGATTCTAACTTATTTACTGCATACTGCTTTATCTTGTTGTAGACATTGGAGGTTAAGTTCTGAGGTATACTTTCCTCTAATGACCCACCTGTCTATCCTCTTTGATCATTTTGGACAAGTGAATATGACCAATTTGCTGCGTTTATACTCATGATCAAAATGAACAGGTATACATTTGCATGCATATACAATATCTCACAAAAATGAACACATCCCTCACTTTTTCGTAAATATTTTATTGTACCTTTTCATGTGACAACACTGAAGAAATTACACTTCTGGGACGACAACCATGCAGACCAATTTGATGCAGTGTGCGGCGTATGGTCTGAGCACTGACAGGCTGACCCCCCACCCCTTCAACCAATGCAGCAATGCTGGCAGCACTCATATGTCTATTCCCCAAAGACAACCTCTGGATATGACGCTGAGCACGTGCACTCAACATCTTTGGTCCACCATGGTGAGGCCTGTTCTGAGTGGAACCTGTCCTGTTATACCGCTGTATGGTCTTGGCCACCGTGCTGCAGCTCAGTTTCGGGGTCTTGCCAATCTTCTTATAGCGTAGGCCATCTTTATGTAGAGCAACAATTCTTTTTTTCACATCCTCAGAGAGTTTTTTTCCCATGAGGTGCCATGTTGAGCTTCCATTGACCAGTATGAGAGAGTGAGAGCGATAACACCAAATTTAACACACCTGCTCCCCATTCACACCTGAGACCTTGTAACACTAACGAGTCACATGAGACCGGGGGAGGGAAAATGGTTAATTGGGCCCAATTTGGACATTTTCACTTACGGGGTGTGCTCACTTTTGTTGCCAGCAGTTTAGACATTAATGGCTGTGTGTTGAGTTATTTTGAGGGGACAGTAAATTTACAATGTTATACAAGCTGTACACTCACTACTTTACATTGTACCAAAGTGTCATTTCTTCAGTGTTGTCACATGAAAAGGTATAATAAAATATTTACAAAAATGTGAGGGGTGTACTCACTTTTGTGAGATACTGTATATATATATATCAATGAAATTGTTTATAGATATAAAATCTTACCATATGTAATGCCTATATACACATTCTAATTCTAATCTTCTTCATCAGTTATGTCACCTTGAAGAAGATAGTATTGTCAAAACGTGATGGGTGTTTACTATCCGAATCCCTTAATTGGTGATTTCAGTTGGAAGTCTGAGTATCTTGCAATTAGGTATTCTGTTGGAAATATTTTTATGTATTGCAATGTTTTACATTTTGTACCAATAAAGACTTTATAACATTTTTATCTACTTTAAGTCACAATCTATTGTGCAATCTACTCGTTGCCGCTAAAGTCCCACCATGAGGGTTTCTTTCTGTACACACATGAAAAAGTGAAAGGGACCAGGAGAGAGCAGACAAAAGGAGCATGAACAGAGGAGAATAATTGGATATAATGTTGGAAATTAATACACACAAGCAAATATGTTACAAGAAGAAAAGGTGACTATTTACTGCACTTTCATCCTTTAACTGTGTGAAATTATCTAATTTCCAAAATAAATTACTTTATGTCTTTCTGGCCTTGCCTTGTTTTCCATATTTCCTGTTGCCTTCGATGATCTGTACACATAGTGCCCCCTGTCCACAAAAATCTGACTAGATTGTATCCTTTGAACACAAACCAGTGCTCTTCCCCTAATACAATTGTGTCCCTCAAGCACAGCATTAGAGTGCATTGTGTTTGTTGAGCACAGCACGTCTGGGTGTGTCCAGGGAGACCTGTAAGGCAGAGCCCTTCAGGTGGAAGCGTCACAAACTAAAATTTGAGGTACATTCGGCTGCTAAGACGTCACAAAAAAGGGAAGGAAAGGATGATGTAAGGCAGGGGTATGAAACTCACTTGAATTGCAAGCTGCATCAGCAGTATGGTTGCCCTGAAAAAGCTAGTTGTATCTGTAAGACTATGTATCTACTCTTTTAATTATTCAAAAGTGCGAACCGTACAGAGTGCAGACTTCAGGAGTGCGCTACCTACAGCGTGTAGAGTTCAGGGGTGCCCAGAATTCAGAGTTCAGGAGTTTGTTATGTACAAAGTGCAGTGTTTAGGGGTGCGTAATGTACAGAGTGCAGAGTTCTGGTGTGCGCAATGTTCAGAGTTCAGGAGTTTGTTACATCCAACGTACAGAGTTTAGGGATGCGCTATGTACAGAGTGCAGAGTTCAGGGGTGCGCTATGTGCAGAGTTCAGAGGTGCGCTATGTGCAGAGTTCAGGGGTGCGCTATGTACAGAGTGCAGAGTTCAGGGGTGCACTATGTACAGAGTGCAGAGTTCAGGAGTTTGTTGCGAACAGAGTGCAGAGTTCTGGTGTGCGCAATGTTCAGAGTTCAGGAGTTTGTTACGTCCAACGTGCAGAGTTTAGGGATGCGCTATGTACAGAGTGCAGAGTTCAGGGGTGCGCTATGTACAGAGTGCGGAGTTCAGAGGTGCGCTATGTGCAGAGTTCAGGGGTGCACTATGTACACATTGCAGAGTTCAGGGGTGCACTATGTACACCGTGCAGAGTTCAGGGTGCACTATGTACACTGTGCAGAGTTTAGGGGTGCACTATGTACACAGTGCTGAGTTCAGGGGTGCGCTATGTACAGAGTGCAGAGTTCAGGGGTGCACTATGTACAGAGTGCAGAGTTCAGGGTGCACTATGTACACAGTGCAGAGTTTAGGAGTGCACTATGTACACAGTGCAGAGTTTAGGGGTGTGCTATGTACTGAGTGCAGAGTTCAGGGGTGCGCTATGTACATAGTGCAGAGTTCAGGGGTGCGCTATGTACACAGTGCAGAGTTCAGAGGTGCACTATGTACACACTGCAGAGTTCAGGGGTGCACTATGTACACACTGCAGAGTTCAGGGGTGCACTATGTACACCGTGCAGAGTTCAGGGTGCACTATGTACACAGTGCAGAGTTTAGGGGTGCACTATGTACAGAGTGCTGAGTTCAGGGGTGCGCTATGTACAGAGTGCAGGGTTTAGGGGTGTGCTATGTACAGAGTGCAGAGTTCGGGAGTTTGTTGTGAACAGAGTGCAGAGTTCAGGGGTGCGCTATGTACAGAGTGCAGAGTTCAGAGGTGCGCTATGTGCAGAGTTCAGGGGTGCACTATGTACAGAGTGCAGAGTTCAGGGGTGCGCTATGTACAGAGTGCAGAGTTCAAAGGTGCGCTATGTGCAGAGTTCAGGGGTGCGCTATGTACAGAGTGCAGAGTTCCGGGGTGCGCTATGTACAGAGTTCAGGAGTTTGTTATGCACAAAGTGCAGGGTTTAGGGGTGCACTATGTACAGAGTGCAGAGTTCAGAGGTACGCTATGTGCAGAGTTCAGGGGTGCGCTATGTACAGAGTGCAGAGTTCAGGGGTGCGCTATGTACAGAGTGCAGAGTTCAGAGGTACGCTATATGCAGAGTTCAGGGGTGCGCTATGTACAGAGTGCAGAGTTCAGGGGTGCGCTATGTAGAGAATGCAGAGTTCAGGAGTTTGTTACATACAAAGTGCAAGGTTTAGGGGTGTGCTATGTACAGAGTGCAGAGTTCTGGGTGCGCTATGTACAGAGTGCAGAGTTCAGGGGTGCGCTATGTACAGAGCTCAGGAGTTTGTTACGCACAAAGTGCAGGGTTTAGGGGTGCGCTATGTACGGAGTGCAGAGTTCAGGTGTGCATTGAGTACAGAGTTCAAGGTTTAGGTGTGCGCTATGCATAGTGTGCAACACCAGCAGGGAGTGGGAGCGGTGGGTGAGAGTCGGTGGCGAAATAAAGTTCTGCCATGACCCGGCTGCAAAACTGGGTGGGAGGGGCACGTGACAAGGCCTGGTGGGCCGGATTCAGTCTGTGGGCCCTGTGTTTAACATATGTGATGTTAGGTATGCTGTTACATTTATTTTTTCTGTTTTCACATGGACGGTTTAATAACACTTTAGACACCTTGAAATTTAATTAGGTAGCATATTTAATGCATTTGGGCTTTCTTCATTTTTTTTTTTTTTGCGGTAGATTAATAACCTTGCGTTTTAAATTACACTCCTAGTCTGTTGTTTTGGCAGTACCATTTATAACCAAAGCCATCCCTTAGATAACACTATCTATTTAAGAAGCAGCAGTGTCAGTAATCCCCCTTCTCCCTTTGTTGCTGCAGCAGAATTAGCCTTTCTGCCCTGCAGCCTCTCTTGCCTGTGTACACTGAGGTGGAGAGAGAAGGTGGCTGCCTGTTTGCTCAACCCCTCATAAACTGCCGACGCTCAGGAAAATAAATGTTTGCCATTTATTTCTCTGTAGATCATGGTGATCCCTGACCCTGCTAGCCCAACATAAAATATCAAAGTGATTTGTGCAAAAATGTATTTAGTTCTCTTTACCTGGAAGGATGTCTGTGCTCCCAGCAGAGGATTATGGGATTGTGTCTTGTTATACTGATATTACTGATTAATGTTGAACATAAGCTCCAGAGGAAATGCTGCTGGAATATTTTTTAAACCAGGATGCACGTTTTCAAATGGGACCTGTGGTCGAACTATCGGTCATTCTGTAAACTGACAGCAAATGCAAGGAAATGGCTACTGAGGTGGTCTGTTTTAGCACTGAGTCTGATGGAAGAAGACAAGACAGCCAAAGCTGGATTTCTGCAAAGGCTTGTCGGCTTTTCAAGTGAAGTGGGGGGGATTGGTGGTACAAAGTAGTTGGAATAGAATGGCAGAAAGGCAAGAATTATATATCCAGATGTTAAAAAAAACATTGTAGCCTATAATTGTATTTTTTTATTTCCCCTTCCCCATATTGTAGTGAAAGGAGGAAATAGGAAATCTAGGAATCTGGACAACAAGGACTCTGAAAAAAGTCTTCTCCCAGACTCTTTGATGAATAAGACACTGTTCCTCAGTACACACGAGCAAAGCACAGCTAACATACAGAGTATTTCCATTTGGAATTCTCTGTAGTAGATAAAATACAAATATTGTATGGGAGCCATATAACCTACTGAGCTTAGGCACACGCTTATGCCGCGTACACACGAGCGGACTTTACAGCAGACTTTGCCCGGCTGACTTTTCAACGGACTTTCCGAATGAACGGACTTGCCTACACACAATCCACCAAAGTCCGTCGAATTTGTACGTGATGACGTACAACCGGACTAAAACAAGGAAGTTCATAGCCAGTAGCCAATAGCTGCCCTAGCGTGGCTTTTTGTCAGTCGAACTAGCATACAGACGAGCGGACTTTTTGACCGGACTCGAGTTCGACAGATAGATTTAAAACATGTTTCAAATCTAAGTCCGTCCAACTTTTGAGCAAACAAAGTCCACTGGAGCCCACACACGATCAAATTGTCCAACGAAATCCCGTCTGCCGGGCAAAGTCTGCCATACAGTCCGCTCGTGTGTACGCGGTATTAACAGTATTTGCTTCCAAGATGGTAGTTTCCATCTGCTTCATGATCTTGTTGACTTCCAAAGCGATGAGTTTCACACAAATGCTGGAGGCATCTGCGAGCTAGTGTGGATATATACCTCAATCAAGGGTTATAAATAGTCCCCAATTTATCTAAAATAAGTCATAGAATAAAGTGCACCACCACTCTTTTGCAAAATGGTTTTGGTAAAAGAGCAGACACGATGGTCTATTGGAAATGAACTGTGTAGGATTGCTTGTAAGTTCTTTAATGCAATATAATGTGATCTCTTAAAGTCTTATGCCGCGTACACATGGTCGGACTTTCCGACGGGAAATGTTGGATGTGAGCTTGTTGTCGGAAAGTCCGACCGTGTGTAGGCTCCATCGAACATTTACTGTTGGAATTTTCGCACACAAATTTTTGAGAGCAGGTTCTCAAATTTTCCGCCAACAAAACTTGTCCGATCGTGTGTACACAAGTCCGTGGCACAAAAGTTCACTCATGCTCTAAATCAAGCAGAAGGAGCCGCACTGGCTATTGAACTTCCTTTGTCTTGGCTCGTTGTAAGTGTTGTACGTCAATTTTGGGCCCACATTTGTGTGACCGTGCGTATGCAAGGCAAGTTTAAGCCAACATCCTTCGGAAAAAAATCCACGGTTTTGTTGGCGGAAAGTCCGCTTGTGTGTACGGGGCATTATGGTTTCATTGAGTGTTATGCCAGTCTGCTGTTAAACACCCTGTTGCTAGTTTTTGGTCCTACAAGTTTAAAATGTTTCCATGGCAGAGCTGTTGTGAGATGCTCGGCTAGGTGGTTTGCACAGCCATAGCTTTTGACCGCTGATAGGCATAGTTTCCCTGTGCAAGAACACTTTTTTGGCCCCCTCATTCAACCACAAACACTTATTTAGATACATAGACAAGCAGATGAAGCGTAGTCTTGTTGATGCTCTGAACACTCCCGTTGGTCTAATATGCAACCCCTTATGCAGCGTACACACGAGCGGACTTTTCGACCTGACTGGTCTGCAGGACCGAGTCTGGCGGACAATCCGATGGTGTGTGGGCTTCATTGGACCTGCAGCGGACTTTTCCAGTCGAAAATCTGACGGACATTACATTTGAAACATGCTTCAAATCTTTCAGACGGACTCAAGTCCGGTTGAAAAATCCGCTTGTCTGTATGCTAGTCCGACTAACGAAAACCCACGCTAGGGCAGCTATTGACTACTGGCTATCAACTTCCTTATTTTAGTCCGGTCGTACGTCATCACGTACGAATCCGTTGGACTTTGGTGTGATCGTGTGTAGGCAAGTCCGTTCGTTCAAAAGTCCGTCAGAAGTCTGTCAAAGGTCCTTCAGAAAGTCCTTTGGACCAGTCCGGTCGATAAGTCCGCCCGTGTGTACGTGGCCTTACACTTAGAGTGCCCTTGTACAGTCACAGCCTGAACAAAGGGCATGTCCACTCCTGCATTTGATGTCAGGGTGGAGCAGGAATCCAGGGCAGATGTTTGTTGCCCTTCATTGTCCCCAGGACAAATGACGAGTCTTATTACATTTTTCATATCACCGTAGAGGTGCAAAAAAAAATGGCAGGGGTGCTTGTATCTCATAAAAAAAAATCTGCTTGTGTGACACCCATCATCCCTTATGTTATCATTATTATTACTTATTATTACCCATCATGCCTCTGTTACAAATCTGAATTCTCAAACTTGCGCTTCTCATTTTTGAAGCAAATGGTCTTAGTGCAAGAAAGAGGTGTGCCTATCTCTGTCTAGTAGGCAAAAGTGATGCTTGGTTCCTGTATGTAGCAAGCCTATTTCTTTAAGATATCATGACCAAGCAGACCCAGAAATAATGTAGAGTTGTCAGGTACTGGGCTGTGTATTGGCAGCTTCTGTAATGCAAGGGAATCATGTAAAATTGTTTAATTGGTTGTTTTTGTGAGTTTAGCAGCTGCTGATTTTAAAACAATATACTGCCTTTTAATTAGTTCTGAGTTCTTTTTTTTTTTTATTTAAATTAATTTAGGACTTTTGTTCTTTGTGCATCAGGCTGTGCTGTTTAATGTGTCGCTGTTAATACCTTCGATTAGAAAATGGATTATAGCCTGCCACTGTTTACAAAGTGTATCAGTTTAATATCGTTCTGATTGTTAATTGCTCACATGCGCTTTACATTTATTCATCTTATGCTAATTATGAGGAAGGGGAGGTAGGGTACCCTGTCAACCACAAACATTTCTTCCCCCCTGCCTCATTTTACCAAGTCCCCTCTGTGGACCCCCGCTACTTCTCTTTTCCTTTTGTATGTTGATTTGTTCTGCACCTCTGCACACATTTTGATCTGTCTGTGATTAAGAACAGCGAACATCTGTTTTGTAATAAGTGTGGTTGGGGAGCGAGAGACAGAGGCTGCAGATGGAGCCCCTTCCGAGACACCGTGAATGTCACTGATGAGATGAAGACAACATCTGTCTGCCACAACACCTGACACCGAAAAAACCTCCGAAGATGACAAAAACATTCCATGGGCAAAACTCTTCCTAATAGGCATAGAAAAGAGTTGTTTTTTAAATTTTACCTGTCCCTGATCCTAGTACTTGACTTACAGCTGATCTGACAAACTTTTTAGTAACGCAGAAAGGTCTTTAGATCCCACACACCAAGGATATTTTCAGAGACTCGAAGGGTAAAACTCTACATCAAGGGTAGGCAACCTCGGCCCCTCAGCTGTTTTGAAACTACAAGTCCCATGAGACATTGCAAGACCCTGACAATCACAGGCATGGCTCCTAGAGACAGAGGCACGATTGGATTTGTAGTTTCACCACAGCTGGTGGGGCGAGGTTGCCTACCCCTGCTCTACATGATCTTTAGATCCCACACACCAAGGATATTTTCAGGGACTTGAAAGGTAAAACTCTACATGATGGGCCTAAAAGGAAGAGTTTTTCAATATTACCTTTCCCCCATCCAAGTAGTTCACTTACAGGCTCATCTAAGAAACCCTTTAGTAATACAGTCCAAGGATATTTTCAAAGACTTGAAGGTGCAGTCTCATTTTGCTTTTCCTATTAAAATGAATGCCATAAAGTTGACCCATACTTAAATGTTGTCAACATTTCTGTGAGAAAGCTGTCTTACTGGGATGGATAAACTGTAAATTATAGAGAGTAATAGACTGAAATGCCTACCTTTCCCAGACTAAGGGCTGCTTTAGGCTCCCTTCATTGCTGACCCTATGAGAAGAACCAGGTATTTTGTCATTTGAGCTCTGCTGGTAAAGAAGATGAATCATTTTCAACTTTATATCAAGCCCTTCAGCAGAAATCAAACAATCAAGTGCCTAGACATGTGGTGAGGAGTGATGTGAACGTGGCGCAGCATATTTTTTGGAAAAGCTAGTATTTAAACCCTTCTGTTATTCTTTTACTATCCCAGAAATACTGACAGCATAGTTTTAAATTAACATTTAAATACCCATTTTAAAGCGGTATTAAATCCAAACCAAATGTAATATATTTCACCTTATCAATCATTAGATGAGGTGGCTGCAACAGTTTTCTTTTCTTTTGCTTTTTTCCCTCTGTTTTCACCAGAATTATGCTACGTACAGAGTGCAGAGTTCAGGATTATGCTACCTACAGTGTTCAGGATTACACTATGTACAGAGTGCAGAGTTCAGGAGTATACTACGTACAGAGTGCAGAGTTCAGGGGTACGCTATGCACAGAGTGCAGTATTCAGTAGTACGCTACGCACAGAGTTCAGGAGTATGATACGCACAGAGTTCATGAGTATGATACGCACAGAGTTCAGGAGTATGATACGCACAGAGTTCAGGATTGCACTACGTATAGAGTTCAGGGGTACCCTATGCACAAAGCTCATGAGTGCGCTATCCTCAGAGTTCAGGAATACACTACGTACAGAGTGCAGAGTTCAAGGGTGTGCTGTGCACAGAATGCAGCATTTAGGGGTGACCTGTGTACAGAGGGCAGAGTTTAGGGATGCGCTACATACAGAGTGCAGGGTTTAGGGGTGTGCTACGTATAGAATTCAGGGTTCAGGAGTGCTCTACATACAGAGTGCAGAGTTCAGAGGTGCGCTGTGAAGAATGCAAGGTTTAGGGTGCCATGCCTTGCAGGGAGATTGTTCTCTCAACCTGGAGACCTTTCCCACCATGAGGGCATGCAGGGATCTGTTACATCAGGCAGCCGCTGGGAGCAAGGATGTCCCTTGTAAACACAGAAGGCTTCTGTGTTTACAAGTGACAGCGGGGAGAGGGAACGGAGGGTGAGAGCCAGAGGTGGCAGGATAGAGTTCCACCATATTCCAGGCTGCAAAACTGGGCACAAGGGCCACATGACAAGGCCTGGTAGGCCAGTCTCGGCCCACGGGCCTTGCATTTGACATATGTGGAATAAGCAGTTAATTTCCTAATTATTTACTGTTTTTGTGCACATTCCAATTTTTCATAATTTTTTTTAATTAGACGTGATTTTTTTGCTAGATAAGGCCTTCTGCATATTCTTGATGGGGGATTGCAATTTCCTACTTTACTGGCAGTGCCACTAAGATGGAGGTTTCAGGGAGGAGTAGACCCTTTCCTATCTCCTGTTGGAGGGACTATGTTCAGTGATCTGAAGAACACCTTTAACATAACTGTTTGGAAATGATAAGTTCTGTAAATTGTCAGAAATACAGTGTTGCATTTATTCACAAGTGCAATTTGTTGGTACCAGAATTCTTAAGTAATGCCCAATGAATTTGACAGACTGGCATAATGCCGGGTGGCTTAACTTTGCCAGTAAGTAAAGCAGTCTGCAATAAGTTTCAAGCAGAATCCACTTGGCGACCAGAATGCATAAACGTAAATTGCATGGCATTCTCGCAGATAGCAGGTGTATGACTGACAGTGGATGCCCACCGGTGCGCTGGCTGGTGAGGAATGGGGAATATTAGTAGAGTAATTAATGCAACAGAGTTGCTAATTATCTTCTCACACAGCAAGCCTCCAGGTTTTGTCCGTGTAATGATGCCAGGAGAAAGACTGGATTCATTCTCTGGATCCTCGATCGCAGCAGCATAGCCAGGGTCTTGCCTCTTATCACAAATAAAATGCCAGATATTGCCGTGACTTTCCCTCCCTGCACGTTGTGCTCCGGAGACCAGAGAGGTGTGTGATTCTGTGCAGGACCAGTCATTGTGTACCTGGCAGTCTCTGCCTTCTACAGCACAATAAGGTTGTTTTATGACTGAGAATGTCTAAGAGGACCTGTCTGCTGAATATGTATTAAAATATGTTGGTTGGTTTTGGACAATCATGATGCTTTTTAATTACCGTATTTATCGGCGTATAACACGCACATTCATTTTAAGAGGGAAGTTTCAGGAAAAAAACTTAAAATTTGAAATAAGGAACTTTGAAGCAAAATAAGGGTCAGTGTCCATCTGCACAGAAAAACAGTAATAAAATTGCGCTTGCTCTAAAATATAAGCTGCTAACACAGCAACAAGAAAAATTGCTAAATGAACCAATAAAAAACAAAAAGTGTAGCGCTAAATGAAAATACACCCTTAGTGTATAAATGTGAAAAATAATGAATAATATATGATTGTCCAATATTTTCAATAAAGGCAAAAGTCCATCCAAAACAATATAAATGTCATTCAGTGAACTGATAATAAACAATAAGGACCTCAAAGGTCACCGCTGGTGAAGAAGTGTGCACAATGCCGTCAACAACGTGTAATTCTGTACAAATAATTATGTAAAAAAATCTATTAAAGAATTCCTTTCACAGCTGGTTGCTATTATGTCCATAATATGTACATATTAGATCTTATTGGATGGTGAATATAGAGATTGATTCCATACACCGCACCACAGTGTCCTCACAAGAAACGTGCAATGCCCACTCCCAGTAAAGATGGAGGCTTACCGGAGGGTTTGAACCCAGATCAGCATATACTGTCGGGGTCAAACCAGCTTGTATTGCACACCGGCAATGGGAGGGAGACCTTGGCAACCTGGAGATGGAAAAGTCCCAGGGGGCTTCATGGAAGGGTCTTCTCCAAAAATAGCATTAACTATCCCAACGTATGGCTTTCCTGGAGAAACTCCCTCCAGTGCTGCTCAGATAATCAAACCTAGGCAATTAAACACATGCAGGGAAATTCATGAAGAATTTAACATTCCATCCTCAGAGCAGCCGAGCTCACTCCCCAGTGTTGCAACCGTCACTTGTCCATCTGCAGCCTTACCATTGCCATCAATGCAGCCTGATCAATGCCCATCTGCAGCCTAGCCATTGCCATCAAAGCAGCAGCCTCGCCATTGCCATCAATGCAGCCTGATCAATGCCCATCTGCAGCCTCGCCAATGCCATCAATGCAGCAGCCTTACCATCAATGCAACAGCCTCACCATTGCCTTGAGTGCAGCAGCCTCACCATTGCCATCAGTGCAGCCTGATCGATGCCCATCTGCAGCCTAGAGGGGAGCGGGATGAGCGCCGACATATTACATACAGTGAGAATCTCCTATGATAGACAGTGGTCCAAAGGCGGCCCAAGAGACGGGACTTCCTATTATAGAGGCCACCAAGTAAACAGGAGATTCTCACTGTATGTAATCTGACAGCGCTCGTCCCACCCCCTCCCTGTCCCCTCCGAGGCAGCTAAAATTGAAGTATTGGCGTATAACACGCACACGATATTTGCACCTGATTTTCATGGTGAAAAAGTGAGTGTTATACGCCAATAAATACAGTATTTTACTGCCTGTCTGACACATGCTATATCATTCTTGTACCTAGGGGGGTAAGTACATGAGATCCCGAGATTGAAACTTTCCCTGGGTCAATAGCGTTAAGGACTCAATCTTAATCGCTATTCTCCTGTTCACATTATACTCTGAACATTACTTCACATTCTTTTCTTTCTTCTATTGACTCAGGACTGTACAAAACCCAGAAGATAGGCAGCCCAAAAAAACCAAGCTCCTTCAAAATTGTAGGCAATGCCAAAATGTGTGAGCCAGGTCTGTTACCACCTGTAGAAGGTCATTTCTACCTGGTCATCCCTCCCATCCTTTGGCCCCATCCACACTATGCTATATTGTGGCAGTGTATTCATTTTGAATGGTCTGACAGCACACCTTAATCCATGAAAATGTGGATATTACCTTTTCTATTACTACATGCACATCTTTTTGCATTTACATTTTTTAAATGATTTTTTTGGAGCCGGTAAAGCATTGCACCAGCGATAAGCAGATTGCTGGAGCCATGCAGGTCTCCAGCAGATCTGCCAGTAACTGCTGGCCCGTAAGTTACATACAGGTAAGCAGATATCTGACAGGAAGCATTAATGAACTGCTACGGCGCTCCACAGCACTGTGGTAGTTCATTAAAAGCTACAAGCTGGCCACCGCAAAGGCTACCAGACCTTGTAGTTTTCCATGCACAGAGCCCTGTCAATCAGTGACGCGCCTGGGTGGGTGGAGCCCCGCACGGGCACTTTTTTAAAAATTGTGACAGCTAGCGGGGAGGGAGAAGAACCTGCTACCTGTGGGGATCGGGGAGGTGCAGGGGGTCAGTCAGCTTGTAACAAGTTACATGTTATCCTTTAAGTAATGACAGATACAGATGGCAAATGTAATAATATTAAAAAATATAACAAGAATACTTAGCTATAGATGCCTTTATTGCAACGGAGTCCTCCGACTTATAGGGCGTGGTACAGATGATCAGATCAGATACTTGCATAATAGCAGCTCTGAGATGAGACTGTAGCTCTAGTATATATAGGACGAGTTGGTAGGATTTTCACCTTTTAAGGAGATAGCCCATCCTGTTCAGTTTACAATGACATTCATATAACATTAGGTCATCTAAAGCCGCGTACACACGAGTGGAATGTCCATCGGAAAAAGTCAGACGGAAGCTTTTCATCGTCTATTCCGATCGTGTGGAGGCCTCATCAGACTTTTTTTTTCGAAAATTCTGACGGACCTTAGATGTTCTAAATATTTCCGACGGAACCAATTCCTATCGGGAAAACTGATCGTCTGTATGTTGTTCCAATGGAAACAACGCATGCTCTGAAGCAAGTACGAGACGGAAGCTATTTGCTACTGGCTATTGAACTTCCTTTTTCTAGTTCCGTCGTAAGTGTTGTACGTCACCGCGTTCTTGACGGTCAGACTTTGGGTTGACCGTGTGTAGGCAAGACCGCTTGAATGGAATTCCATCAGAGTTCCGTCGGAGAAACCTTCTGAGTTTATTTCGACGAAACCGGTTCGTGTGTACGTGGCATAAGGCAGTGTTTCTTAACCTTTTTTTACAGTCAAGGCATCCTTTAAAATGATGTACAATCTGAAGGCACCCTATTCTAAAATGTTAAAAACTAAACTTATAGTTTTACGTAATGCAGCAACTTCGAGACACATGGGCCATCCAACATTAGAGGTGATTTATTCTTCCAGAGGAAATACACCTTTGCACACTGGCTCTGACTAGTGTTCCAATGTTTCTCTCCCTGTTTCTCTCCCTCACACAGCTAATGGGACCCCAGTGCTGATGACGAGGGACAGGGTAGGGGCAAAGGATGCTGTGCAGGCCCGCCAATGTTCTCCTCATCAACTGATGAGGTCATTGGTTGTTAGGACGCCGGTGGCAGGGCAGGAAGGTTTTAATGGTGCACAATAAAAACCTATCGCTTTGTGTAACTAAAAGGCAGGGATTCACTTGCTGGCTTGTATAATTTTTTTTGATCAATTTTCAAAGCACCCCTGAAGAAACCTGAAGGCACCCTGGTTTGAAAAAGGCTGCTCTAAGGCAAGCAAGCTTAGAATTCATTCTTAGATATTGTGAGCCAATAATACTAAGGAATAAATGTCCTCCTCAGCTGGGTATAATTCAAAATGAATGGTAAAATGCTTATTATTATAATACGGAAGTCTAAAGGAGGGCTGAATGGGCTGATTGATTCTTGAAGTATACACTCATTTTTCGGCCCATGGTTAGGCCTCTGACACACCCAAAAGAGACTAGGCTATGCCTTATTAAAGAACAGCATCCCAAATACAAAATTTGAGACATGAGGTTTTGATTTTATGGTGGTATGAAAAAATATGCAATACCATCGTGATGGGGAGTTTTATTTTTCTTTGTTCTGATGATGATAAAACCAGAGTTGTATCTTATGCAGGCTTTTGGTTGTTTAATAGCTAAAGTTGCAATCCATGTGCATGATATACTTTAAACTTTTTTTTTTTTTCTTACTCATCATCCTTATACCTAGGTAGAACCCGAGAGAAAACAAGTATAGTGCAGCTTTAACAAAAGAGTCTGTCATTTCTATTAAGCATGGATCTAGAGTTCAATTTCCGCCTAAAGATTTGACATTTGATGCAGCCTAGAGTGTTTTGTTAGATGATAATCTTGTTACCTTTTTTTGTTTTCCTCAGGCAAAGTTCTAAATTGAAGGCACTTTACTGTTATCATCCTGTCCTCCATGTTATATCTTTGCAGGGCATGTCAGGAGAACGCAGTCATAACAGAAGGTTACATGGTACACAAAATAGCTCTGGTAGTCTAATGTACATTTTCAGTAAGCAAGAAGTGTTTTTTTAATGCGCAAATTATACTGACCATTGTAACCAGTAAAAAATGTGTTTACTAATGTCCGCACATCCGTTGATTGGTGCTTTGGGTTCTTCATGCCATATAAAGGCAGGATAAGCACAACCATAGTCCGCCTAAACTTACCCTCTGCACCAGCCTCGAAATCCTAACCTAGTCTTCTTCCAGGTTTGATAGCCTCAGCCACACTGGCTAGCCCAGAACTCATGTGCATACACATGGGGGTGAATGCATACAGCACCAGGGCAAGCTGAGAATACACATTAAGCTGCACATGTGTGGCGGAGTGCACATTCTAACGTTTGTGAGCAGACAGGTAACAAGGTTTTATTGCAGAAGAAACGTGTCTCTTTTGCAATAAAATAACGTCCTGCTCATAGTTTATTTATTTATTATTTTTTGGATGGAGGGGTTTTTCCTTAATGCAAATTGTTTAGATCCAGGGTCTCCAAACTTTCTAAACAAAGGGCCAGTTTATTGTCCTTCAGACTTTAGGGGGGCTGGACTGTGGCCATCAGGAGTACAAAGTGTCCCAGCATCATCCCCCATCATCAGTGTCAGCGGGAGGAATGGAGCCCCATCGTTGATGTCATTGGGAGGAAATGCACCACATCATTGTTGTCATTTGGAGGAACATTGGTGTCAACGAATAAAATAGTGCCCCAAGGACCGGATAAAAGCCAGAAAAGGGCTGCAGTTTGGAGACCACTGGTTTAGATCAAGTGCAATTCAAAGGCAAATACCCTGATCAGAAAGCAGCCACAGCTTGAGTAGACAAACCTGCCAACATGCTGTTGAGAAGGACCCTTGCTTTCTGTGCACAATCTTTGGTGTCTCTGCACAAGTCCAATGCACCCTATGTTGAGTCAGAGCTAGAGCTGTCCAATCAGGGGAAGCAGTGAGGTTTGCGTGTTGCAAAGCTATAGGCCTGACCCTACTGTGACTTGTATCAGCAGAAAGGCCTGACTTGCCAGAAGCCATGTTGGATCACTCCCTTCACACTAAAAAGCAAGGGTCCTTCTTTACAGAATGCTGGAACGTAAACAGGCTTCTCTACTCAGGCTGTGGCTGCTTTCTAAAGGAAACAAATTGATCAACTTTGCCTACCTTTTTTGTTTTTGATGCACAAATAATGTTTGTAGCTGATCTGAACTGTAAGTCTGGTTGGACTTTAGGGATTACATGTTTGCTAGGTGTCACGTTCCTGTTGCTAAGGAAAGTTGTCATATAACGAAGAATCTTCTATCTCATTGTATGTGCTAATTTTGAGATTGGACAACCCACAGATGTAATTTATGAGGAAAGGCCTTATATAAAATGTTTTGACAACTTCATATCAGTCCTGACATGCATTGAAGTGGACTATATTGGTGCATGATGTGAAATTAGAACGATCCATATGAGCCAGGCAGGTTCTAGGTGCCATTTTTAGTGCAGGGCAACTCCTTCTAAATGCTGTCTGAGATGCCACAAATTTTCCTTTCTTTTTAAGAATTTCTCTAAAGTAGTAGTACATTGATTTTCTCCTAGTGTAGGATGGTGAAAGAAAATCTATGATTGCCATGGTTAATTGCCAGTGAGACCCATTATATATGTTCCCAGGATGGACTGTTGGGACTTTTAGTTCTTCTGTAGCAGGAGGACTGTAAATGATCAGCCTACAGGTATTTCATGCTGCTCTTTTTCCCTTTGTCTCATAACTATAGGTGTTACAAGTGTTTCCTTTTGTGAATGATTTTTCATTTCACTGCTTCTGAATTCCCTCCACAAAACATAACACGTTTGGTAAGTGCAGGTTTGAGCCACGGACTCGCCTCCCCAAACCTGGTTATAATAAGAGACGTGATCCTAGTAAGAAAGTGTAATTTTTTCTAATTACCCACTACCCCCCGACTCTTGGTGCTAATGCATTCCTTCTCTGTGTATGCCTTTCAAACCTTCCTCTCTCTTTCAGTGCATATAATTCAAAGTCACAAATGCAAAGCAAGCCCTAAATGCTTGTCCCAGTCCCTTTTGGAGAATGTGGCGTTTCAGCATATTCCGCTCGTATTCTTCCCTCAAACTGTGCAGGCCATTAGCTGTAATAGCATTTCATGCTACGCTTAAGCAGTACAAAGACGAATTGAAAGGTAGTCCATATGATCATTTGCTTTTAATATACTTTAAATGCACTGAACTAAGCAGAAAGGGGAGAAAAAAAAAAAGTAACCAGACATTTTTCCATTTTGATTGTGAATGTAGCCGTGTGTTCTGCGTGGAGCACCGTTTGGATGGACAATGTTTTCCAGACAGCCTTGCTTTTGTGTTGGCTACTTTATTTGGAAACAATGGACATTACCCACTATGAAGACCTGGATTGGGGGACCCTGACAAACAAAAATGGGAATAGTTGTTGATATGGGTAAAGGGTGTAGCGCTCAAAACCTAATATAATATAAAGACATAATGTTCATTATTCAAAGTTCATCTCTACAAATAGAAAGCTGAAAACAATCAGAACAAAGTCCACCCGGAAAGAGAAAAATCCAAATCCACCATGGAGATGTAGGAGAAATAATATAGATCCCGTCGCCTTCACCCAATATAACTGACCCTTACCATCAGTGTATGGGTTATACACATAAAATGCAATCTGGCGATGGCAAAAGAACGATCCTTCCAGCTTAAATAGCAATTCACTGCAATTGCAATCCAAAGCGATCCTTCTCCCAATAGACCAAACAGGCTAAAAGAAACCTTTCCTCTCAGCAGGATCTAAGGCCAGGTAAGTTCCAAGGCTCAGGCAGTGGCTCAATAAACATATAAGTGCAAAAAATAGAAAAAGAACGCTCATTGCGCAGACATCCAAAGAAGGAGTATTTATTATGCAGAAAGTAAAATAAACTGAACTCACATTTGGTTAAAAATTCAACAGGCACAATAGAAAGAAGCGACCAGCGCTTCTAACCAACAAGGTGGCTGCTGTACCTCCGTCCGTCCGTGTCCTACGTCACACGTCTCGTGGCGCCACCCAACGTTTCGTCATCAACATGCGTCTTCAGGAGCGTGGTAAACATGCCTATCACCTTGCGCAGTAATGGCATCAGCCATTTTGTCAGCTGTCATATTGTCCCTGTTTCCTGTCAAATCTCACTATACCAGCATCACTTGCTGTGCCAGTGAATCTAATACCACGCCCTTGGCCCAATACAGTTAATAAATGATATGTGAACTCATTCTCAGGGCCTCATTCACACAGGCAATGGGACACATGCAATTAGGTGTAATGTACATTTAGAGGGCTTTTCTAAGCGTCTTGCTTAAGGTGGTCTGCATGCAAATACAGTCTACTTAGGAATGCCCACTCCTTCAGAATGACATCCACCCATCAAGGAATTTTGATATTTGTATAACTCCTACCAACAGCCAGCCCACTGCTTGCATCATGACTCAGGGCTCTTGATGGGAGTACGGAGGCAGGGCGCTACAGTATTTTCACATAGCTATGTACAGCACCCTTCTGTCTCCTCCCACAAGCCAAGATCTGCCTGTATTACACAGAGAAGCACAGAGACCCAATGATGATGTCACTGGATCTAACATATGGTACATTGGGGAAAATAATGATTTGATCCTCTGCAGATTTTTTAAGTTTGCCCACAAAGAAATGAATGGTCTATAATTGTTATCATAGGTGTATTTTAAATGATAGATAAAAAAATATATAAAAAACAAAAATCCAGAAAAAAACACGATACAAATGTTAAAAATTGAGTTGCAGTTAGGTGAGTAAAATAAGTATAAATAAATTTGATCCCCTACCAACCAACAATAATTCTGGCTTCCACAGACTGGCTACAGTCTGTGCTCATGTGGTACACAGATTAGTCCTGTCCATTTTAGAAAGTGCTCCTAATGACAACTGGTTATGTGTATAAAAGACACCCGTCTACAGAATCTCTTTCTTTCATTCATACCTTACCATCATCGGCAAGACCAAAGAGCTGTCAAAAGACGTCAGGGACAAGATTGTAGACCTGCACAAGGGAAGAACCCTCAGCCAGAACACTGAAGATGGGTCGTAGATGGGTCTTCCAGCATGACAACGACCCAAAACATACAGCCAAGGCAACAAAGGAGTTGCTCAAGAAGAAGCACATTAAGCTCATGGAGTGGCCTAGTCAGTCTCCAGACCTTAATCAGATAGAAAACGTATGGCGGGAGTTGAAACTTTGAGTTGCCAAGTGATAGCCAAGAAACCTTAAAGATTTAGAGACGATCTGTAAAGAAGAGTGGACCAAAATCCTTCTTAGTCACTATCTACAACAAACGTCTTACCTCTGTGCTTGCCAACAAGGGTTTCTCCACCAAGTACTAAGTCAAGTTTTGATTGATGATCAAATACTAATTTTACTCACTAAACTGCAACTGAATTTATAACAGTTGTATCATGTAGTTTTTTTTCTGGATTTGTGGTTGATATTATGTCTCTATCATTTAAAATACATCTATGATATAAATTATAGACCATTCATTTCTTTGTAAGTGGGCAAACTTACAAAATCTGCAGGGGGATCGAATAATTATTTTCTCCACTGTGTGTAATGAAAATGTAAAGGTTTTATTTAAAAACGTAATTTGCATGTTGATGGGGAGGGGAAAGGAAGAACCAGGGAATGCAAAATATAGCCGGATTAAACGCCAGCTTTAACTCGTTAATATCATTTTAAATGATATTTTCAGTATTGTGAAATTTACAGCTTTCATCAAAATATCACCCTTGTTCAGACACTTCTGTCTGAGTTTATTTACTAAAACCGGAGAGTGCAAAATCAGTTGCACTTCTGCGTAGAAACCAATCAGCTTCCAGGTTTTATTACCAAAGCTTAATTGAACAAGCTGAAGTTAGAAGCTGATTGGCTGCCATACACAACTGCACCAGATTCTGAGTGCTCCAGTTTTAGTAAATCTCCCCAAAGTGACAACATTCTGACTCCGTCCCTCAATGTTGCTCCTGTGCTGTCACATCACACCACAAATGGCCTTTTTAACAAACGTTACCCAGACATGATCCATTGTTGTCATTATCAGGAAACCCACCCTGAGAAATGCCATGCAACCATCGCTGGAGTGCAAGTAGATAGCAGATGGATACAAAGAGCTGCGCGAGATCATAAAGTATTTATTTATTTTTTTAAATGACAGTTATTTATGATCAAAAAAGAGATGTAATTACATCTCCTATAATGCTGAGGTCTAGTCTACAGATGAGCCCAGTTGATTAGCAATTCAGAAATTGAAAGGGAAAGCTATATTCAGTCCTGATTACCTGAATACCATTTAAAATCCTTTATTCTGACCTCCTGCCCCATTTGGGCCTCCTTTGAAGATGTGAGGGTTGTATAAGCAATATGTCTACTTCTTTATGTGTTGTATCCTGGACCTTGAGCTTGAAGATGTTAAAATAAATTCCCCCTTTGGTGATTTTGAGAGTTGGTGCCCTCGGTTCTGTTGAGGGAAGCTGTTTTGGAGCTCACTTTGCGGGTCTTCTGTGTGACCTTTTAATAAAGTGATGAATTAAAGAGGAAGTAAACCCTGGTGGGTTTTACTTCCTCTTTATTTCCCTGCAAAGTAAAGCATTGCATAGTAGCCCATTATGTGTCACTTACCTGAAACCTAAGCCTGCGAGGTCTCCGTTGTCCCCACTAGCAGGGAGCGTCCATCTTCGCCCCTCTTCCATCCGGGGCCGTGAACTCCGGCTCTGTGACTGGTCGGAGTCGTGTGACGTCACTCCCGCGCATGCCATGACCCCTTTTAGAAAGGGCACGATGTGCCCTTTCTAAAGAGCGCGTGCGCCATAGTCATCAGTGCTTGGGTCTTTCGTAAATATCTCCTAAACCGTGGAGGTTTAGGAGATATTTCAACCACCTACAGCTAAGCCTTAATACAGGCTTACCTGTAGGTAAAAGTGGTTGTACAGGGTGTATAACCACTTTAATGGCAGCATGTCTATTGTGATGATCACCTGGGTCTTTTACAGATTCTTGTTTCCCCTGAGGAAGAAAGTATTGTTCGAAACGCTTTGGGATTGAATAGCATTGTACCCAATATGTTTTGATCACATTTGTGCTCTTGTTTTAATCTTCAATTTTAGAATGTTTCATATAAAATATATTTTATACATTCAGATATGTGTGGGTATGTGGAATGCCTGAAAAGTTCGATTCAAATTTAGAATGTTTATGTCTGAAAATATACAGGGATTTTGGCATTTAGGGGTGAAACTACTCGGGGATTGTTTCTTTACCTTATATATGTAAATGCATGTAGTGCCCAAGGTGGTACTTATACACATTCCTTACTGACTTATTAGAACTTGCACTCTTCTGCAGTGTATCAGTACCCCCTATCTTTGCACACATTTTAAAGGGATATAGGAAATGTTAATCTCCAGTTACCAGTCAGCAATATCAATAATGCAAATGTAGTAGACCTTTTTACAGCTAGATTGTGTAGTGACTGGAGCAAAGAGTGACGTTGTGAAAGACTGTGTGTGGCTGTGGAGCCACAAGGAATTACACCTGGCTGCCCACAGTAAACATGGCGGTGCCTAGGGACCTGAAGACAGAAGTGATTTGGGTGAGCACGGTACGTGTCCTTTTATTAAAAGTCAGCAGCTACAGTATTTGTAGTTGCTGATTTTTAATTTTTTTAATTTTTTTTTTCATAGAGGGCGATGGTCCTCTTTAACATATCCTTAACAGCTTCCCGACCAACCGCCACAGTTATACTGCGGCAGGTTGGATCCCCTGCGCAAGCCGTCGTAGCTACACGTCGGCTCACATGGTTGGCATAGCGGGCGCACGCCTGCTGCACAGCGGGGGTGCCGGTGCTCGTGGCCGACGGTCACGATGACCGCCGGTCGCGATGACCGCCGGCCACGATCGTGAGCAGGAGAGACAGAACAGGGACGAGTGTGTGTGTGCAAATATACACTTCCCTGTTCTGAGAGGAGTGACAGATCGTGTGTTCCCATTGGCTAGGAATCACGATCTGTCACTTCCTCTGGTCAGTCCCCTCCCCCTTCAGTTAGAATCACCTCCCAGGGAACACAGTTAACCCCTCGAGCGCCCCCTAGTGTTGACCCCTTCACTGCCAGTGACATTTTTACAGTAATCAATGCATTTTTATAGCACTGATCGCTGTATTAATGCCAATGGTCCCAAACATGTGTCAAAATTGTCCAATGTGTCCGCCATAATGTCGCAGTCACGATAAAAATCGCAGATCACCGCCATTACTAGTAAAAAAAAAATAATAAAAATGCTATACATCTATCCCCTATTTTGTAGACGCTATAACTTTTGCGCAAACCAATCAATATACGCTTATTGCGGTTTTTTTCTTTTACAAAAAATATGTAGAAGAATACGTATCGGCCTAAATTGAGGAAAAAAAATAGTTTTTTTATACATTTTTGGGAATATTTATTATAGCAAAAAGTAAAAAATAATGTGTTTTTTTTTCAAAATTGTCGCTCTTTTTTTGTTTATAGCGCAATAATAGAAACCGCAGAGGTGATCAAATACCACCAAAAGAAAGCTCTATTTATGGGGAAAAAAAAGGACATTAATTTTGTTTGGGTGCAACGTCGCACGACCGCGCAATTGTCAGTTAAAGCGACGCAGTGCCGAATCTGAAAAAGTGCTCTGGTCAGGAAGGGGGTAAAATCTTCTGGGGCGGAAGTGGTTAATTAGACAAAAATGACTTGTTGGCGGTTAACATGTAAGCTTTAACACAGAAGTTTTTCATTTCATAATATTCAGTAGCCAAATCTTGGTACAAAATTATTGTATTTTTCATAAAGTTACAAAATGTCTTAGCCAACTTCAGGATGACATATTTAAAATGTAGCATCTATGACGTATCAAAAAAAGTTTGGGGTCTAATTCAACTGGAATGTTAAACAGGCAAAGGGCCACAAGAAAAGTTAAAAATGATCACGTAAGGCCAAAGAGAAACCAGTTCTATATTCTTACTCTATAGTGTATTGGAGTTGGCAAGGAGGCAAGATGATCATTTATTCTGACACCACCACATGGCTCTGTTTATACTAGGGATGCACTGATATATTGGTCACCGAAAATGATCGCCCGAAAATAGGGTCATCAGCGTTTTGCAGATAGGAAAAAAAAAGTGCCGATAATGGTCGCCGAAAAACGCAAGCAATTTTTCTGTAATTGTGCTGCGTTTTTTCATAGGTCATGTGACTCAAAAAGCGCATCAAAAATGTGAAGCGGGTGCATTTTTGAGGCGTTTTTGCCACGTTTTCAAAGCATTCCAATGTCAAGGTGCGTTACCAGTGTGAAGACATACATAGAATTTAATGAGATGCATTTATCTTGATCTTTTTCTTGAGCTCTTTTTTTTTAACGCAAAAGCGCTTCATAAATTATTCATTAAAAAGTCGAATATAATATATATATATATATATATATATATATATATATATATATATATATATATATATATATATAAAATATATATTTTATTTATTTATTTTTTAAACTGTCCGTTTTCGGCCAGGTGCATCATGAATTTTCAGTTTCGGTCCAGAATTTTCATTTCGTTGCACCAATAGTTTATACATATCATCGTTTATAAGGTGTATACGCGGGCACATGGAAAACAACAGAATGCAGATATGTGTCTTTTTTAATCTATTTTCTTCTGATTTGATTTTAGACTAAGATAAGTGGATTTCAGAATACGTATTAATATTTGGTAACGCGAAGGGCTGTTCTCTGAGCCAGGCTCTACTGTTCAGGATATTACGGTACCTGTGCAGTGCCAAGCATTGCATATGCCCATGCTATGTAATGACAATGTTTGTAGCTTATTATTTGAGGCCTACGGACAGAGCAAGCCTTATTGCGCCCAGCAGTGCGTGTAAACCTGATTTTGGAACCCTCCAGCGACTACATTACCTGTACACCAGACTCTGGTAGAAGCAATGAATGCTATATTTGTAGAGGAGGTAGTAAGAGATGTCCCACTTCAGCCTGACTGTTATTGAGTACCTGTATTCAAGCTGTTTACATTTCCTTTCTATGGGGATGTTCTATAAAAGCCGGAGGAAAGCAAAAGCAGAGGTGTTGGTTGTAGCATGTTACAATAGCTTGCTTTTACCTGCACCAGGTAAAGGGCTGCTATGTCTATTTGTTTTATAAAATTACCCTCAGGCTGAGTTCACGCTATTGAGAATTGGATGTGGGTTTCTCCGCGTCCAATTTGCATGTCAGGAGATTGTGACCAGCTCTCTATGGAGCCGGTTCACACATCTCCGGAGAGGCTCTGGTGTGATTTGCACCGGAGTCCTGTGTGTCTTCTGGTCTGTTTCAGGTCCGAATACAGCCACAAATTCGGATTGAAATCAGACTTGAAACGGTGAACGAGGACGCACCGGATCCCTGCTGTGAGCCGCTCTGTGCTTCAGTGTGAACCCAGCCTCAACAAAGTAAAGCCTCCTACACACGATCGGATTTTCCGACGGGAATTGTGTGATGACAGGCTGTTGGCGAAAAATCCGAACGTTTGTACGTCCCATCGGACAGTTGTTGTCGGATTATCCGCGGACAAATGTTGGATGGCAGGCTTATAACTTTTCCACGGACAAATGTCTGTTGTCGGATTTTCCGATCGTGTGTACACAAGTCCGTCAGACAAAAGCCCAAAGTACAAATATGCATGCTCGGAAGCAAGGACGAGCCAGAAGCGGTCGGTCTTGTAAACTAGCGTTCATAATGGAGAATTAACATTCGTGACGCGGCAAAGTATGAAATCTCCAAATGCAGCGCACAATTCTCTTCTTCTTTAATGGGATAATAATGAAGAAGCTGAGGGTAAAGGTGATGGACTGGCCAAGCAGGTCTCCAGACCTAAACCCTAATGAGCATCTGTGGGGCATCCTCAAACGGAAGGTGGAGGAGTGCAAGGTCTCTAACATCCACCAGCTCTGTGATGTCTTCATGGAGGAGTAGAAGAGGACTCCAGTGGCAACCTGTGAAGCTCTGAGGAACTCCATGCCCAAGAGGGTTAAGGCAGTACTGGAAAATAATGGTGGCCACACAAAATATTGACACTTTGGGCCCAATTTGGACATTTTCTCTTAGGGGGTGTACTCACTTTTGTTGCCAGTGGTTTAGACATTAATGGCTGTGTGTTGAGTTATTTTGAGGGGACAGCAGATTTACACTGTTATACAAGCTGTACACTCACTACTTTACATTGTAACAAAGTGTTATTTCTTCAGTGTTGTCACATGAAAAGATATCATAAAATATTTACAAAAATGTGAGGGGTGTACTCACTTTTGTGATATACTGTATATATGAACTGTACATTAATCAGACATACTAGCTGGCAGAGAGATTATTCAAACCCTCCTTCCTAAATCACATTAACATTATAACAGTTTTCCCAACTTCATACATCAAAAAATATCAAATACATGCGTGGGAGCCATTTGCCACTATCAAGGGGCCCTTAAGCATGGGTGAGAGCTAATATGAGATTGAAATATACCGGGGGTCCACTCCAAAGTTATTTCAGGCCAGAAGAAAATCACTGTGTTACGCCCTGGCATAAAATGTCACAACCCACTCAGTCCATGCTGCTGAGACAGTGCAAAATGATTAGGTGGTCCACCAATTGCGGGTCTCCTGATCTACTGGTCATGAAGTGAGGGCTGCACAAACCTCTGTCTAGAGTCTTAGGGCCCTTTCACATTTGTGCATTCAGTTCCGATCAGCAGGGGATCTATGATTGGACAAGTGAAAAATTGGGTGTAGGGGACGCTGTGATTGGTGGTAATCAGTAACTAATTCTTAATCTCATACCAAACAAAAAAAACATATAAAAAGTCACATATAGAAGTGTTGATTCAAATCGTCCACCTGGACAAAAAATGTGAATAAATGGAGTCCCAACAAAGTGACAAGTGTAAACATAAAAACAAAATCAATGGAAAAAATTCTTCATGAAAGTCCACAAAAAAACATATATAAAGAAGCATCAATCTTCCAAATATGACAGTGTCTTCCAACAAAGATTTGTGATCCTTCACCAAGCTTTAGGAAAACATGGACACCCAAAAGTGAATAGATAAGTGATCTGCTTACCAGACCAATTTGACTTCTTTCCTAAGAAAGATGGTCAAACAGCGTTTTTGCAAGATAGTGCCTGCCCACATGTGATGGAATGGAGATGGTAGGAACCTTCCTCCTCAATGGCAAAGGCAGGATATACAAAAAGAGCAAGAAACGTCCATAGTATAATACCGTTTTTATTATTGAAATCAAATGGTAAAAAAAAGTGGCCAAATGGCTCCTTACATTTAAAAGTGCCTGTCCCGGCACTGGTGCTGCTGGCTTGTCGAAAGGAATGATGTGCGGAGTCACCTCCGTTCCCACCTCCGTGGATGGCGTGCGTTCCACCGGCTCACACTGACAACCAGCCGGACCAGAAGTTGCATAGGTAAAAAAACGTGACCAGGTACCGCCTCTATGATTGGAGCAGAGCGGGGCGGATGACTGGTCCGTGTCCACTCAGTTTCTATAGAATGGACATAGACAGACCCCACTCTATGGTCATCTTGGAGTAAACAGTCTCTGCTATCTGTTTACACACGTTGCTGCCTCAGAAAAGAAGAAGAGGATTCCGTCCTCCTACATTTTTTTTTGTCGGCTGATTGGACCTAGATGTAAACCTTCTGATCAGGTCTGCCCGAAAAAAAATTTGGCAGACCCGATCAGATCACCCGCGTGAAAGGGCCATAAAGGATTTCAGAGGTGGAGAGCAGTATAAATTAGGAAACTGGAATATAGAATATAAAATGCTAAGAATTGTAAACATCAAAAAAGCTTGTCAAATCCTTTCAATCTTTCTAGATTAGAGCTTGCATATTGTTTTACAGAGCTAACCTTCCTACCACTTCCAATAGAACTAGCCTCAATAAAAGAGTTAATTTTCGGTGTGCAGAACACATGCCAGAAATGACTTTGCCGGCTGGCCACGGTCCTATAAGTGGCTTTTAATTATTTTAGCTGATATGCTAGAGATGAAATCTCTTTTATTTTTATTGCATTAGATGCTGCTGAATATCCACTGCTGAAATGTGTTTGTCTCACAAGAGGCGCAGCAAATCAAGATCGCGTTCAATCTGCCTCACTCAGATGGAGGTGAGGCTCGTGGGGAATGCTTTTCCAATTATAAACCGGTCGTGTCCTCGTCTCACATGCTCAGTGTCAACCCGTAAATGTAGGAGGGTTTTATGGACTTTGAGAGGGAATTAAAGCAAGAAGTTCAATGAAACGGCTTTGTTTCACTTAGAGGCATGTGTTTTGTTTTTTTTCAGCCGCCTTGCTTGAGTTCCCTTGCCCGTGTCGTCTCTCAGTCTAGGCTGATGTGAAAAGCAGGTTACATGACTTATACCAACTGCTAAATGATAATATAAGGAATGTTCCTACTATGAAAAACACCTAATCGTTTTTAGGTATGGCATTTGGCTATTATCAAATAGACTGGTCCATCCAAAGCCAACGTACAATATATTGTCAAAAGTATTGGCCTTTACATGTACATGAACTTTAATGGTGTCTTAGTCCGTAGGGTTCAATATTGAGTTGGTCCACCCTTTGCAGCTATAACAGCTTCAACCCTTCTGGGAAGGCTGTCCACAAGGTTTAGGAGTGTGTCTATGGGGATGTTTGACCATTCTTCCAGAAGCGCATTTGTGAGGTCAGGCACTGATGTTGGATAAGAAGGCTTGGCTTGCAGTCTCCGCTCTAATTCATCCCAAAGGTGTTCTATCGGGTTGAGGTCAGCACTCTGTGCAGGCAAGTCAAGTTCTCCACCCCAAACTCGCTCATCCATGTCTTTATGGAACTTTCTTTTGTGCACTAGTCCAAATCATTTGGTGGAGGGGGGATTATGGTGTGGGGTTGTTTTTCAGGGGAAGGGCTTGGCCCCTTAGTTCCTTTATTCTTAAGGCGTTGGCATACCAAGACATTTTGGACAATTTCATGCTCCCAACTTTGTGGGAACAGTTTGGGGATGGCACCCTTTCAGTTCCAACATGACTGTGCACCAGTTCACAAAGCAAGGTCCATAAAGACATGGATGAGCGAGTTTGGGGTGGAGGAACTTGACTGGCTTGCGCAGAGTCCTGACCTCAACCCGATAGAACAACTTTGGGATGAATTAGAGCAGAGACTGCGAGCCAGGCCTTCTCGTCCATATCAGTGCACTTCTGGAAGAATGGTCAAACATTCCCATAGACACACTCCTAAACCTTGTGGACAACCTTCCCAGTAGAGTTGAAACTGTTATAGCTGCAAAGGGTGGGCCAACTTAATATTGAACCCTACGGACTAGTGCGTGGGATTTGTGTACACACGATCGGAATTTCCGACAACGGATTTTGTTGTTGGAAAATTTTATAGCAAGCTCTCAAACTTTGTGTGTCAGAAATTCCGATGGACAATGTGTGATGGAGCCTACACATGGTCGGAATTTCCGACAACAAGGTCCTATCACACATTTTCCGTTGGAAAATCCGTTAAAGCTCATGTGCGTGTAAATGCAGGCATCCCAATACTTTTGACAATAAAGTATGTAAGAACATACGTAGGTTGACACATTTCGGATCTGCTTCTGAAAATGCTACTCTGTTATGCTACTCTTTGGACTTAAAGCGGAGCTCCACCCAAAAGGGGAAGTTCCGCTTTAAAAACTCGTTCTCTGCTCCTCTTGAACAATTGGCACTTTTAAGGAGTGGGGGGGGGGGGGGGGGCAGGTACCCGCTTCCCACTTCCGTTATGATCACCTGCGGCGATCGGAAACAGAAGTTCTCCTCCCTCCCCCCTGCAGTCTTCTGGTACACTAACAGGTCCCAGAAGACTGCATCCACCATTCACGATGTACAGTGTGTCTCACGCATGCGTAGTGGGCACCCGGCTGTGAAGCCGCAAGCTGTCACAGCTGGGGGGGGGGGGGGGGCGGTGCCGGGGACTGAAGACAACGGGTGAGACCGACTAGGGTGACCACACTGCTGCATTGTGGGACAGGCGAGTGGCTGTTTTTTTTTGTTTTTTTTTTTTAGTTTTTGTAGCTGCTGACTTTTATTTTTTCCACAGATGACTGGAACTCCGCTTTAAGTACTCAGAATCACTGACCAAAAAAAAAACATGCAGCAGATTGAAATCAGAACTTCCAAGCTGCATGCTTGTTGCAGGTTAATCACGCTAAAAAATTGAATCCATTGAAATTTGGTATAACAGCCAGGGATGTAGTATTTTTTTATTTTTGCAGTGGCAGTTTATACAGTATGTTTCCTTTGTTAAAAGCCTCATTTATTATTAGTTATATGCTTTTTTTTTTGTTTTATTTCCTGCCGTTTCCTTTGTTACAGCGGTGTGGCCGTCACAGGCTGGGATCTGCGGATATAATGGGTGAACTTACCCTTTCCAGTAAATATTAAAACATACATAAAAATAAATGATGAAAGTCATTTTTTATAGTGCACAAAAGGTAAAGAGATTTGGTTATAAGCTATTGAATTTTTCTGTTTTAAAAAATCAACCCCCCCCCCCCCCCTCCCGATACGCTATTGCTGTGAGCCTTGTCCATGGTGCTGAAATCAATCTTCTATATTTCCCCTAATGCTTAGCTAGGCCCTGAGTGACTGCAGGATACCCTTTACCTAAGTGAATCAATGGTACATTATGTCCTAGCTTGATTGTATAATAAATCACAATTCAACATGTTGTCCCTTTAGTCGCATTCATACTCTGTTTTACCTCCGGCAACTTTGGGAGATCAGGTGTGATATTGATGGTATACAAAAAATCAGCTTATAGGAGTGTAGAATTGGCTGTTCAATAAATACCCCACGGTTGACTTGTTTGATTATTTGTATGTACAGTACACTGTAAAACCAATGATACCAGCCCTCCAGCTTCTGAGCAAGGCCGATAGCAGAGATATAATATCCTGGGCCCATGGCTTCTGAGCAAGGCCGATGGAGGAGATATGATATCCTGGGCCCATGGCCGTGCAAGTCTAGTTCTAAAGAATGTTCTAAATAGTTCTAATTCTAAAGAATGTTTATCCAGGTTTTCTAATTGCACCAACAGAAGCAGAATTGTGGGACATTTACATGTTTTTTTTATGTTTATGATGCTCAAAATATGAGTTTTTAGTAGGGCTGTAGAAATTAAAGATTAATTCCTCGATTAATCGTTCATTTTTTTGATCGGTAGGCTGCCTGCCCTGGGGCCGCTTTGGGCCAAGCTGTGGCTCCGCTCCCTCCTCCTCCACTATATGTCATACACAGTCTGCGGGCATCTCCCGCTGTGTGTCTCCGAGCTGAGTGTGAAAACTTTGGCCGCGCTGTGAGAAAAGTCCCGCCCTCCTCCTAGATCAGCTCGTGTGATAGACGTAGTGTTCTATATATAGATGCAGTATTCTGTCCATCACACGAGCTGATCTACGAGGAGGGCGGGACTTTTCTCACAGCGCAGCCAAAGTTTTCACACGCAGCTGGGAGACACATAGCGGGAGATGCCCGCAGACTGTGTAATTCAGGCATGGACTACAGTGAGACTGCATTATGGGCACGGTGAGACTGCATTATGGGCACGGTGAGGCTGCGTTTATGGGCACGGTGAAACAGCATTATGGGCAAGGTGAGACAGCATTATGGGCACGGTGAGACAGCATTATGGGCACGGCGAGGCTGCGATCATGGGCACGGTGAGACAGCATTATGGGCACGGTGAGGCTGCGATTATGGGCACGGTGAAACAGCATTATGGGCACGGCGAGGCTGCGATTATGGGCACAGTGAGACAGCATTATGGGCATGGTGAGGCTGCGATTATAGGCACAGCGAGACTGCATTATGGGCACAGTAAGGCTGCGATTATGGGCACGGTGAGACTGCATTATGGGCACGGTAAGTCTGAGATTATGGGCATGGTGAGACTGCATTATGGGCATGGTGAGATTGCATTTTGGGCACGGTAAGGCTGCGATTATGGGCACGGTGAGATTGCATTATGGGCATGGTGAGGCTGCGATTATAGGCACAGCGAGACTGCATTATGGGCACAGTAAGGCTGCGATTATGGGCATGGTGAGACTGCATTATGGGAACGGTGAGACTGCATTATGGGCACGGTAAGTCTGAGATTATGGGCACGGTGAGACTGCATTATGGGCACGGTGAGATTGCATTTTGGGCACGGTAAGGCTGCGATTATGGGCACGGTGAGATTGCATTATGGGCACAGTGAGACTGCATTTTTTGGCACGGTAAGGCTGTGATTATGGGCACAGTAAGGCTGCAATTATGGGCACGGTGAGGCTGCCATTATAGGCATGGCGAGGCTGCGATTATGAGCACGGTGAGACAGAATTATGGGCATGGTGAGACAGCATTATGGGCACGGTGAGGCTGCGATTACGGGCACGGTGAGGCTGTGATTATGGGCACAGTAAGGCTGCGATTATGGGCATGGTGAGGCTGAGTTTATGACGTGTGACATCCTAGCCATGCCTCGCTATGTCCGGCTTAGGCCGTTGCCATAACCATGGTGCTAAATCAGTTAAAAGTAGTTGGATCTGTATGTGCGTTATAATTAATCAAATCTAGTTGATTAATTGAGTAAAAAAAAAATCGATTAATCAAACACGAAAATTTTAATCAGTAACAGCCCTAGTTTTTAGTTTTGGATAAATGCACTTTTTAAAGGGTCAGCCAAATACATTATTTAAAGAAGCGGTATTAAAGTGTTACAAAACCCAGGAGCCTGCATTCACTATATCTGGCAGTACACAGAACATGGAAATGCAATTATTTTAGTAAATATAAACTGATACATATCTTTTCTCATCAGCAGTATATACCAGTCTTGTGACTTCTATCAGTTCCTAGTAAAGCTTGTAGGATGAGTTTTCATTTTCCCCTGACCCTCTCTCTGGACAGTGCTGATTGGCCCTGTACTGATCACATGCACCCTCCCAAGAAAAAAAAAAAATTCTCTAGCAATACACAACAAACTGACATGTGCAGCCTGTCCCCTGGCTCTGTAATACACAATGCAAAGGATTAACCCCTTAGACCCCTTTCACACCGAGGCGCTGGTTTGAGGCGTTTTTGCTCTAAAAATAACACCTGTAAAGCACCTGTAAACTGCCTCTTCTGCAGCACTCGGGCTTTCACACTGGGGGCGGTGCGCTTGCTGGACAGGAAAAAAAGTCCTGCAAGCAGCATCTTTGGGGCGGTGCGGGAGCGGTGTATACAGCGCTCCCACACCACCCCCGCCCATTGAAATTAATGCGCTTTAAAAACAGCGCTAAGCGGGCGCTTTTAACCCTTTCTGGGTTTTTTTGGGGCTCCTTCTGCTAATTTTGTCTTAGTAGATGTTTGGTGAGTGTTGATTCGCGCTTTTCAGTTTGCGTTTTTCATTTTGTGCTTTTCAGTTCGTTTCTGAACGGCCGTTCGTCAACCAGACATGTTGCGGAATCGGAGGAGATAACGTGTTATTTATTATTGGCCTTGGAGTTATTGCTTTGACATTATTTTTTTGGTTGAATAATGATTGGATTTGGTATATTTTCTATATATTTTTTTTTTTCTATATTTTTTGGATGCATAGAATGCACTTTTTGGTTAAGTTCTATTGGCAAAAAATTGACAAGGGACACGAACATAGTTGTATCTTTGATCTCAAAAACTACGGGATAATGGTGTTGTGGTAACTTGTCCAAATAAAAAAAAGCATAATAATATTATTCTTTATCACTAGAAGAAAAAAGCCTTTGAAAATTTGTTTGCAATAACTCCATCAGTATCACCAGCAAAGCAGCTTCATTATTATCCCATTAAAGAAGAAGAGAATTGTGCGCTGCATTTCGAGATTTCATAATTTGCCGCGTCACGAATGTTAATTCTCCATTACAAGCGCTAGTTTACAAGACCGATCGCTTCCGGCTCGTCCTTGCTTCCGAGCATGCGTGTTTGTACTTTGGACTTTTGTCTGACGGACTTGTGTACACACGCTCGGAAAATCCGACAACACACTTTGTCCACGGAAAATTTTAAAACCTGCCATCCAACATTTGTCCACGGAAAGTCCGACAACAATTGTCCAATGGAGCGTATAAACGGTTGGGTTTACCGCCAACAGCCTGTCATCACACATTTCCTGCCGGAAAGTCAAAACGTGTGCACGAGGCTTAAGAGTAGGTGAAGAATTTGAGTAGAGCTCAGAAGTCCAGCAGACTAGTCTTGCCTTCAAACTAGCCAGCATCACTTGGCCAAGTGAAAGACCTTTCCAGTCTGCAAATGGCCAGCTTGCTTTGCTTCAGCTGAAACACCTAATGCCCTGTACACACGGCCGGTTTTGCCGTCGGAATAAACTCTGAAGGTTTTTCCGACGGAATTCCGCTCAAGCTGTCTTGCATACACACGGTCACACCAAATTTCGACCGTCCAGAACGTCTTGACGTACAACACGTACGACGGGACTAGAAAACAGAAGTCCAATAGCCAGTAGCCAATAGCTTCCGTCTCGTACTTTCTTCAGAGCATGCGTCGTTTTTGGTACGTCGGAACAGCATACAGACGAGCGTTTTTTCCGATAGTAATTTGTTCCGTCAGTTCAGTTCTCTATCTTAGTCCGTCTGAATTTTCAACAGAAAAAGTCCGATGGAGCCTACACACGGTCGGAATATACGATGAGAAGCTCCCATCGGACTCTTTCTGCCGGAAAGTCCGCTCGTGTGTACGCGGCATTAGCCATCCATTTCATAAGTAAACATCCCCTTGCGTGTTGGCTCACACCGCATGTTGTCTGGTTGTTGTTGGTCTTCGTCCATTAAATTGCAGACATCCCACGACCTGGCGTATAAACACCTTCACGTAGAGTATGTTAACATAACTATGCAGCCCTGTTTATTTCAAATGCCCTCTTAAGCTTGTGAACGTGATGGAAATGGCGGTTCCCCGCTGTCATTTTTTCATTCATCACTTAGAAATATAAACCTTCCCACTGCAAGGTTTCTGTGTGGACACCGTTGGGAAGCTTAAGCTTTTTTCTCCGGAGTGCTGTAGTGACCGCGTACACACTGACTTACCGGATAAAAATAGAGAGAGTCTCTTTTATTACAGAATCAGTGTTGGGAGACGAGGGGCGGGCAAGGGCGGAATAATCACAAATGCATTTCTGTTTTGCCGTGTGTTGCCATTGTGGGTGGTTAGGTCTGTACTGTATTTAAGTTATATAGGAAGCCTTTTTTTTTTTATAACAGCAGGTAAAAAAAAAAGCCTGAGGCTTTGTAAATTTAGATTCTGTAAAAAAAAAAATGCCCTTTAACTGTAAACCACTAAACTTAAAAGGAACCTGCTACTTCCTTAAACTGCCATAATAATGTTAAGCGGGGGGGTTGAAGTTTTTATTCTTGCGACTCCTGGGGAACTCTGAAGGAGGAGTTGAAATGAGTACAATACTAACAGTCAATGTGGGGAATAAGAGGGCTCAAGCTGCTTTTACAGGCATTTGAGCTTTTATTTCAGCTTGGAGAAGCTTGTGCTTTTTTTGGTTCTTTTGCACGTTTTTATTGAGCTTCTTTGAGCTCCTTTGAGCATAAGCGTTTTTTTTCACAAACCCTCCCCTCAGCTCGTTTTTCCTAAATATTTTATTTTGTGTGTTTGCAAGCTTCTTCGAGCTTCTTCATGCGCTTTCCGTGCATTTTTAGTCACTTCTGTGTCTTTTCTGCTCGAAAAACTCCTCTCAAAAATGCAAGTTTGGTGGGGTTTTTTTTCTGCCCGTAAAAGCCTGAAAAAGCTACAGTGTGTATGGACACATTGGCTAACATGTAAGAGAGTTTCCAGGCAGAAAAAAAATTAAGCCTATAGGAGCAGCTTCTTTGAGCTTCTTCATGCGCTTTCCGTGCATTTTTAGTCACTTCTGTGTCTTTTCTGCTCGAAAAACTCCTCTCAAAAATGCAAGTTTGGTGGGTTTTTTTTTCTGCCCGTAAAAGCCTGAAAAAAACACAGTGTGTATGGACACATTGGCTAACATGTAGGAGAGTTTCCAGGCAGAAAAAAAAATGAAGCCTATAGGAGCAGCTTCTTTCAGTTTCTTTGAGCTGCAGTGTGCATGAGCCTAGAAAAGAGTTGTGCAAGAGTATACTTGTACAACTCTTTTAAAGGTAGTTTCCCAGATTGTTTGGGTTACTGATACTTTCTTGGTACGTGACCTTACGGTGCTCCTTTTCTTGAGCTTTTTCTTGTGTTTTATGCAATTTTATTTTTGATTCACCATGAAGATGTATCTTTGTACTAATGCTTATTTAATGACATGTATGTTTCTTCAATAGACACTTGGCTTTGTATGTTAAATACACCCCGAAGAAGGGCATCAAGCCGGAAATGTCGGGTTCATTCATCAGCCTACATGTGTCTGTATATGTATCAATCTATACCAATGTCTATGCACTTTTTTGTCCTTGATGACTTCAATTCTTCTATTGTACATACCATTTTGTAATATACTTCTGTTTTACATCACGAGATATTGTTTTCAGTCACTTTAAAAGTCCCACCTACCGAAGTGGGTTTTGTGTTTTTCAAATGTAGAACATGGAGCAGATGCAACTCCTAATTATCAATGGGGCACAAGCCACCTTTGTTAAAGTGATTGTACAGTCTCAGATTTTTTCCTATAAAAATAAGAAGCATGTTATACTTTTTTTTAACCTGCTCTGTTGGAGTGGATTTGCACAGAGCAGCCCCAATCCTCCTCTTCTCGGGTCCCTCTTCTGGTCCCTCCCCCAGTTGGGTGCCCCCACAGAAAGCAGCTTCCTATGGGGGGCGCCTGAGCCAAGTCACAGCTCCCTGTGTCCATTCAGACATGGAGCTGCGACCCGGCCCCACCCCTCTCTCTCTCCTGATTGGCTAGCTGACTTTGACATCAGCAGCAGCCAATGGCACTGCTGCTGTGTCTCAGCCAATTAGGGAGGGAGCATCTCGGACGGCTGAGGCACTCGTGGACATCCCTGGACAGAGAGGGACCTCAGGTAGATGATAGGGGGCTGCAGCACCCCCTAACATAGAATGCATTAAGATAAAAAAAAACCTTCTGCCTTTACAACTCCTTTAATTAGGAGCGATCAGTTCTCTACTCTGTGGCTATGACAGGCACAGCACACAAAATAGAGAGCTGGAGCTGCATGCTCTGATCTTACAGCTATCCCCACCCTCCACTCGGCTCAGACTGGACGGAGGAGGAGAGTTGTTAACCCTGCAGACTCATGTATTGTAATCATTGCATGTGCAAAGAGAGGAACTAACACTGACAGCTCACATCCCATACGGCAGGGTTGCAGGTGGCGGGAATCTGCGGCAGTTTTCTATATAGAAAACTGCTGTATTCCCTCTGTAATTCAGTTACAGACCTGTACTATTTTCTTTAAAGCAAGCGCAGATAGACCTGAAACAGATCTATCTAATCTAGTAATGTGGCGCACTCCCCTTCTGGCATTTTAATGGCGCTGGAAGCTTAGTTAATTCTCTGGTATGTGTCCGGTACAGATGATAAGCTAAGCATTCATACATATTTATTGGCAGTCAGAGGCGAGGTATCAAAAATTATTTTTGTTTTTCTTATAAATGCTACATACTCTTACTATGTCATCATTTGGTTTGAAAAATGTGCTTAATTTCTGAACCACGAACACCATCATTTATCATGAGCTGTACTGTTAGTCATCATAATGCAGGAGAGTGGTGGGCACAAAAACCTTCTTTGAAATTTCTGGTTATAGGACACCTTTCCTTATTCTACTCTCCAGCGGTAAATATACTAATATTATGTAAGTAGATGTTTAGACATTATGATATGTCAGAAATCAGAGTGTTTTGGTATATCTTTTTAGAATAAAAATCACCTTGAAGAAGACCACGACTATATGGGTCGAAACGTGTTGAATTATCATTGTGGATGGCATTCTGTAACGAGCTGTACTGTTAGTCTTCATAATGCAGGAGAGTGGTGGGCACAAAAACTTTTGGGCACTGCACCACATGTCCTGTCTGTTCCTTTCCTTCCTGGAGGTCCAAGTGTGTGGCTTCTTGTAAGCTTCCTGGAGCTGGAGTCCACCTTGGGGAGATGGGGACGACCCATGGACGCCTCTGGATCGCTAAACTTCTTTTAAATTTCTGATTATAGGACCCCTTTCCTTATTTTACTCTCCATTGGTATACTAATATTATGTAAGTAGATTATTATTTATTATTATTATTATACAGGATTTATATAGCGCCAACAGTTTACGCAGCGCTTTACAATATAAAAGGGAGACAATACAGTTATAATACAATAAGATACAAGAGGATTAAGAGGGCCCTGCTCAGAAGAGCCTACAATCTAATAGGGTGGGGCAGGTGATACAAAAGGATGTAACTGTGGGGAATGAGCTGATTGGAAGTGGTAAAAGATTAGTTAGAGACGTGATAGGCTTTCCTGAAGAAATTAGTTTTCAGGGATCGCCTAAAGGTAACAAGAGTAGGGGATAGCCGGACCGGTGGAGGTAGCGAGTTCCAGAGGATGGGAGAGGCTCTGGAGAAATCCTGGAGACGAGCATGAGAGGAGGAGACGAGAGAGCTTAAAAGTAGGAGGTCTTGAGAAGAGCGGAGAATGTTTGGACATTATGATATGTCAGAAATCTGAGTGTTTTGATATATCTTTTTAGAATAAAAATCACCCTGAAGAAGACCACGACTATATGGGTCGAAACCCGTTGGATTATCATTGTGAATGCCATTCTGTAATGTAAAGTTTTCATCCATTGTGTATAAAAAAATATTATTTTTGACCAAATTACTTTGCTGCTAAAAAAAACCCCTTGGGGGAACAATCCAATTGCAAAAACCTAATGTGTGAGGGTAGCAGGGAATTAGTTCTGCTCTCCCATTGCAATGAAAGTAGGAAAAAATGTGTATTAAATTATTTTTTAAAAAATCTAGAAAAAAAAATGGTCATCTATCATACAGGAGTACTTTATTGATATACTATGGAATATTGACTTGTTCACCTTAGACGTTCACACTATACTGTAAAATAACCATTGACCCTCAGCAATATACAGTACATATATATATATATATATACAGATAGATATACTGTAAATCACTGTTTGCCCCTTCAATTTCTTGCTCGTGTTCTGAATCCTTCTTTGCAAGCCGGCACAAATACAGATCTGTTCTAGAGAACACGAGATGTTATGTCAGCAGTATAATTTATTTGTTGACAAGCTGCAGCTAACCTAGCCATTTGTTATATTTACCCACGTATATAGTTATATAGCTAGAGCACATTTGTCTGATTGTGTACTAATCTGTCACAGAGACAGATAGGAGGAACGGGTTTACTTAGAAAGTGAGCATTGACCTTCCAGAGAGAACACAGTCATTGAGAAGAAGCAGAGATGGAACGGCTTTCACGCCAGGCCAGCCCATTGGCTCTTAACCTTGGCCATCTGCTGCAAAGGAATTGATTAACACTTTGGTTCTTGTATAATGATGGCATGCATGCAATGTGCAAATGCTGCCGAAACCCCGGACAACCAGATCCAGCTGGCATTTTTTTTTTTCTTTTCAGTTTATTAGGAATGAACATTTTTTTTTTTTTTTGTAAGTTTGCACAAATACGGTGGAAATATGTCACTGGTTAAGAGGACCTGTCATACAACACTCAACTTTTTAAATCAGCCTGGGAATGAGTCAGTGGTGCTCCAGATGAACAGAGGCAAGGAGAAAATAAGCCATAAAAAGCAGTGAGAGATCCTTCTAAAAGTAGTATTCAGTTGTATGTATGTGAAAAGTATGGCAAAAAGTGTAGCAAGCGTATTCTCACATATAATCATTCGGTTGTGGACGTCTGAGGCGGCAGTTCTTTCGTCCGTTTCTCCCGGTCAGGGGATATACCGCGTTTCCCCGAAAATAAGACCTACCCTGAAAATAAGACCTACTGCCATTTTCCAGGAGGACTGCAATATAAGCCCTACCCACAAATAAGCCCCATTTTAAAGTGCTTGTAAAATCCTATAATCCACTCTATTACAGTGCTATACATTGTGAGTGTTTCTGTAATATAATTGTGCCAAATACTGTCGTTACAGCGCCACTTGGCACTCAGCCGACCTCCCGCGGCTCTCCTCCTCTTCCCCCAGCTGTAAGCAGATCCCCCCCCCCCCTCTGCAGTGCTCGGAGCTTATCTAATAGTTTTTTGAAACTATTGATGCTCCCCACTGAAACCACCGCCTGTGGAAGGGAATTCCACATCCTTACCGCTCTACGTAGTTTAAGGTTAAACCTCTTTTCTTCTAATTTTAGTGAGTGGCCACGAGTCTTGTTAAACTCCCTTCCACCAAAAAGTTTTATCCCTATTGTGGGGTCACCAGTACGGTATTTGTAAATTGAAATCATATCCCCTCTCAAGCGTCTCTTCTCCAGAGAGAATAAGTTCAGTGCTCGCAACCTTTCCTCATAACTAATATCCTCCAGACTCTTTATTGGCTTTGTTGCCCTTCTTTGTACTCGCTCCATTTCCAGTACATCCTTCCTGAGGACTGGTGCCCAGAACTGGACAGCATACTCCAGGTGCGGCTGGACCAGAGTCTTGTAGAGTGGGAGAATTATCGTTTTATCTCTGGAGTTGATCTCCTTTTTAATGCATGCCAATATTCTGTTTGCTTTGTTAGCAGCAGCTTGGCATTACATGCCATTGCTCAGCCTATCATCTAGTAGGACCCCCAGGTCCTTTTCCATCCTAGATTCCCCCAGAGGTTCTCCCCCCAGTGTATAGATTGCATTCAAATTTTTGCCACCCAAATGCATTATTTTCCATTTTTCTACATTGAACCTCATTTGTCATGTAGTCGCCCACCCCATGAATTTGTTCAGATCTTTTTGCAAGGTTTCCACATCCTGCGGAGAAGTTATTGCCCTGCTTAGCTTAGTATCGTCCACAAATACAGAGATTGAACTGTTTATCCCATCCTCCAGATCGTTTATGAACAAATTAAATAGGATTGGTCCCAGCACAGAACCCTGGGGTTCATGGGTGCAAGATTTTTTTAACTCCCAATTTCGGACATTGCAAGGAAGGAGTGGCCGTGCGCAGGTCATGGCGTTTTGAGTCTTTCTATATTTTCCTGTTAGCATAGAATAATCTCTATTTTATAATATATTATTATTATTATATTATATATTATTTATCAAGTTATATTATTATAAATTATATATATATATATATATATATATATATATATATATATATATATATATATATATATATATATATATATATATATAATTTATAATAATATAACTTGATATATATATATAATTATTATTATTATTATATTATATTATATTATTATTATATTATTTATATTGATTTAAAAAGCTTTTTTTCTATAGCTTGTAATGTACATGGGGGGGGGGCAGCCATGTTTGCTCATTAAGTATGCAAGTTCTCTGCTTTGCCCATCCTAATCCTTTGTTATTGCACGCATACATTTTCTGAAAGTACTGAAAACTTATGGGGCATTTAGGCAAATTGTAAAATAACTTGTACAAAGTACTTGGCCCTACGGATGGTATAGCTTGCAGCCTTTTAATCTGTGTTGCTCCAGTTCACCAGCAATGAGTTGGGTTTGTGTGAGAACTGGCCCCATACGAGACATATGTATACAATCTGTTTTCACCACTCGAGGTTTTTGCTCAATGCTCCATCCCTGTATGTTTTGCAATGTTAATTTTCTAATGCGCAGATCTCAGGCTGTTTATCGCTAGTAATGAAGGCATTTTTGCCTTAGCGTAGACCATTACTTATCTTTTCCCATATTCAAGGAACGCCGTTACTTAGCTATAATTGCGCACTTTCAGATGTGCTCGGGCGGACTTAGGGAAGCATGGCAAATGGTTCGAGTTTTAGTGCAAATTGACTTTTTGCGCTCAGAAATGATTGGGTGTCACATGCCTCAAAGTACCTGGAAAGAAAATGAATTTGCCCATACGGCTGTAATGATTAAACAAACAATCGGCTCTTTTTCGAAAGCGGCTATTAAATCCATCTTCCACGCGCTTTCCGTTCTGGGCTCAGATTACAGCCGCACCGTTTGCATTTTAAAGAAAAACTGGAGGCAGACGGAAAACAAAATGTAGTTTTATCCCTATATAATGACTGAAAATAGCTAAACTATGTTTCCCCCCAAACAGGCTAGGTATAAGTACCTGAAAGGGTCCCTTATAGTAAATTCTAGTCTTCTCCTGCACACTAGCTGAAATTCCAAATCAGGCTTTAACCAGAAAAGATTTGGCGTTATGAATGTTGCAAACTCAAATCTGCAATCTCTTTGTGCTCTGCGTTAAAGGAGAAGTATACTTATTTAAAAAGCTACAGTTATTTTGCATTATATCAGGTTTGGTGCATTGCTGTTTTTCTTTTTGCATGATTTTAAGCTGAAGCGGTGGCTGGACTGCAGTTTCCCCAGAGTTGGGTGCTAATTCAAAGAGAGGTGCACTAGTGAACCAAAGGCTTGATGCAATGGTGACTGCACAGAAATAGCACCATTTTGCAGACAGACATTGCAGTTGATTTACTAAAGGCAAATAGACCGTACACTTTTCAAGAGAAGTTGCATCTTGCAAGGGAATTATCCCCAGCGTTTAGTGAATGAGATGAAGCTCTGCTGATTTCCATCATTCAATTATGTTCAAGCAAAGTGCTTTTTTTGTTTTTTCTTACGCATGATTGGTTATTCTTTGTGAAATTTCACCACAATCACTAAATATCCCATGCAAAGTGCATCTTCCCTTGCAAAGTGACTTGCTTTTTTGCCTTTAGTAAATCAACCCCATTGTCACCTGCTAGGGGACTGTAACTCTAAACAATGCTCTTAGTAATGGTACAGAGAGACGTAACAAGAAGGTACAAATAAGTCACCCTTAAAGAGGAAGTAAACCCTGATAGGATTATTTCCTCTTTGTTTCCCTGCAAAGGTAAAGCATAATGGGCTACTATGCATCGGTTAGTAGCCCATTATGTGTCACTTACCTGACACAGGAGCCGGCGATGTCACCGCTGTCCCCACTTCCACAAAGCGTCCATCTTCCTTCCAGGTATCGCGGCTCCGGTGCTGTGATTGGCCAGAGCCGCGATGACGTCACTACCGGCACTAACTAATGGCACAATCGCCGTTAGAAACGGCACGCTCAGTGCGCCTGCACGCTGTTGTCTATGGCACATGTGCCTGTAGACATCGGTGCCTGTCTTTTGCAAATATCTCCTAAACCGTGTATCTAATCTAATCTAGGCTTACCTGTAGGTCAAAGTGGTCTGTAAGGGTTTACAATCACTTTAACTTCATTTAGTGAGGACCTGAAATGTGGAAGTGAAAAAAGGCAAGCAGAGGACAAAGTACTAGTCACCAGTATTGCCTGTGTTCTTCCTGCAGCTTATATATTCTCATTCTCTGGCTTACCATACCTTGTTCCCTGTGTTCTGTGTCCCTGTAGACATCAAACAACTACAAGGCTCAGGAAACAGGAAGTCCAGGCACAGGAAGTGATCTTCTATATTTAGGAAGGAATTCAGAACAAAAAGTTACATAGTTACATAGTAGGTGAGGTTGAAATAAGACACAAGTCCATCAATTCCAACCTATGTCAGTATTACATTGTATATCCCTGTATGTTGCAGTCATTCAGGTGCTTATCTAAAATCTTCTTGAAACTATCGTTGCCCCCCCGCCTGTGGAAGGGAATTCCACATCCTAACCGCTCTTACAGTAAAGAACCCTCTACGTAATTTAAGATTAAACTGCTTTTCTTCTAATTATAGTGAATGGCCGCGTGTCTTGTTACATTCCCTTTCATGGAAAAGTTTTCTCCCTATTGTGGGGTCACCAGTACAGTATTTGTATATTGAAATCATATCCTCTCTCAAGCGTCTCTTCTCCAGAGAGAATAAGTTCAGTGCTCGCAACCTTTCCTCATAAATAATATCCTCCAGACCCTTTATTAGCTTTGTTGCCCTTCTTTGTACTCGCTCCATTTCCAGTACATCCTTCCTGAGGACTGGTGCCCAGAACTGGACAGCATACTCCAGGTGCGGCCGGACCAGAGTCTTGTAGAGCGGGAGAATTATCGTTTTATCTCCAGATAATTTTTCCGCCCACTGCCTTTTTGCAACCAGGGTTCCGTGAAATACTAGGGTTCCTCCAGAGGTTAGTGAGGAATCCTTGACCAACGAGCAACATATGCCCTTCAGATAAATAACCACTGACAACAATGATCTTGTTGTCTATCTTTAAAGTAGAACTATAAGCAAACCTTTTTTTTTTTTCCATTTTGGATAGAGTAGGGGAGGGCCATAAACTCTGTTGGTTTATTTGTTGCCATCTTTGTCCCATTGGGGAGCTTTTCCTTTACTTCCTGCAAATCTAGGGAGCCCCTTGGGGACCCCCAGGTCACCAGAACTTTTGTTCATTGGGGACAACCCGAAACTTAGGATTTTCTCTGTCACGTTCAATGATAATGGTACACAGAACAAATAGAGAGGGCAAATCTCTCTAATGGGGGCACAGACAGCAATAAAAATGGTTAGGCGTTCTAATCTATCTCCACTCTATCCAAAACAAAAAAAAAAAAGTGTTGTACTTTAAGGCGGCGTTTTTACCGATGACCAGAAATGTAAGGAACAGTCTTCCCAGTGACCACCACAATAATGTTCTGTGAGCTGTAGATATAATCATTTTTTATAGAGGTTCACTGATATCAGAAACTTATTTCAAGGCTTTCTCTGTGTTAAAAAAGGTTGGGAAAGGCTGGCCTAAACACTATTACTGTTACTAGAATGTTTGAGTTGAAGTCTACTTATCATAGTTACATACATAGTAGGTGAGGTCGAAAAAAGACACAAGTCCATCAAGTCCAACCTAAGTGTGTGATTATATGTCAGTATTACATTGTATATCCCTGTATGTTGCGGTCGTTCAGGTGCTTATCTAATAGTTTTTTTTAAACTATCGATGTTCCCCACTGAGACCACCACCTGTGGAAGGGAATTCCACATTTTTGCCGCTCTTACAGTAAAGAACCATCTACGTAGTTTAAGGTTAAACCTCTTTTCTTCTCATTTTAATGAGTGGCCACGAGTCTTGTTAAACTCTCTTCTACGAAAAAGTTTTCTCCCTATTGTAGAGTCACCAGTATGGTATTTGTATATTGAAATCATATCCCCTCTCAAGCGTCTCTTCTCCAGAGAGAATAAGTTCAGTGCTCCCAACCTTTCCTCATAACTAATATCCTCCAGACCCTTTATTAGCTTTGTTGCCCTTCTTTGTACTCGCTCCATTTCCAGTACATCCTTCCTGAGGACTGGTGCCCAGAACTGGACAGCATACTCCAGGTGCAGCCGGACCAGAGTCTTGTAGAGCGGGAGAATTATTGTTTTATCTCTGGAGTTGATCCCCTTTTTAATGCATGCCAATATTCTGTTTGCTTTGTTAGCAGCAGCTTAGTATTGCATGCCATTGCTGAGCCTATCATCTACTAGGACCTCCAGGTCCTTTTCCATCCTAGATTCCCCCAGAGGTTCTCCCCCCAGTGTTCTTTATTCATGCTTTGGATTTTTCTGGTCATGGTTCCACAAATGTACCAGTAAACACACAGCTCAGAGAGTTCAGGCAGATTTCAGGCCCGTTAGGGTGTTGGGTGGTTTAGAGCAGTGGCATACTTTCTAGGTTAAAGCAGAGGTACAACCTTACAGTACATTGTTTGATCCAAGGATTGCTGTAAAAAGAACAGATTGTGCTGGTTGGCCATTACTATTATTATTAATACTATTATTTTATTTTATAGAACGTCTCTATTCAAAAAAGACACGTGTATAAATGTACAACTTTTTAAAATTTTTTTGTAGCAAAAATGGAAATGATAAGCTTTGCCGTCTCAGCTTTGGAAATAGAGGGGGGCACCCTGCGGAGTTTTTCCTCTTTCCTTTTCTAATCTGTGGGGGCTTAATTACTTTGGCAAGTTGGCGGCGTAATTAACGCAGGGCTTCTTAACTGGGCAGTCACCCAGGGACTGCGTCTTTTTTGGGCGACGGGCTCTGTGTGGTAAGAGTTGCCGCTTCCTGGAGAGAATAGAAAAGTGCTTTATCATACGATGAGGAATAATAACACAAGACAAGCAATCTGGCTGTTTTCAGTCCACTTAGAGTTTGCCGGATAAGGAATATTATCATGAGTAAGTTAATGAAGATGCAGGATCCTCTTGTAGAGCGCACTCCATCCACTCGAAACAAGATTCGCCTTCCAAAATGTTCCCTTGCCAGGCTGAAAAAAGGATTTATTTTACTGCAAAGTGTGAACGAGTACATAAGAGCTGTTTTCTTTGTTTGGCTGCTACTTTTATATGAATCTGGCAAAGGAAGACAATGGGTTGAGAGATGCATTGTGTATGGAAACACTTTCCTTCCCTATATTGTCCACTCATTACAGAAGCCATCTTAGGATGCAAGGTGGAAGATCTGACCACTGAACAGTTGGCTCCTAAACATGAGCGCTCTTCTCAGAAGAAGGTCATACATGTGTTTTGGCAAAAACAAACCATGGTATCTATTAATTGAATGGGCTAATTGATTTACTACATATTCTCAAATGCTTAAAGGAGAAGTATGGGTTTAAGGGAAAAAAAAATATACTCACCTAGGTGATCGATGCTGCATCTGTTCCCCTGCCGCTTCTAATGCCCCGTACACACGATCGGACTTTCCGCCAACAAAACCGTGGATTTCTGTTGGAAGGGTGTTGGCTCGAACTTGTCTTGCATACACACGGTCACACAAATGTTGGCCAACAATTACGAACGTGGGAACGTGGTGACGTACAAGACGTACGACGAGCCGAGAAAAGGGAAGTTCAATAGCCAGAGCGGCTCCTTCTGCTTGATTCCGAGCATGCGTGAGCTTTTGTGCGTCGGACTTGTGTACACACGCTCGGATATTCCGAGAAAAAAAGTTTTGTTGGCCGAAAATTTGAGAACCTGCTATCAAACATTTGTTGGCGGAAAGTCCGACAGCAAATGTTCGATGGAGCCTACACACGGCCGAACTTTCAGCCAACAAGCTCACATCCAACAGTTGTTGGAAAATCTGACGGTGTGTACGGGGCATACGACTGAGAACTGAGTGATCAAAGACCACTGATTGTACAGTTCTTAGCCTTCACTGAGCAGCTCGCTGGAAGGCTTAGCCAGCTGCCGGTCCTGGCATCTTGGTGGATCCCGACCATTTGGTCGGGATCTTTTTAGAGCCTGGACCGGCTCTGTGACGTCAGCTGACAGCAGGCTTTGGCCCGCTGTCAGCTGAAAAGGGGTCAAGGGAGTGCAGAACAAACTGCATTCCTGTGATCCAAAAGAGAAGTACAGCCAAAAAAGCTTTAGCTATACTTCTTTAAAACCACTTCAGCCCCAGAATATTTTACCCCCTTCCTGACCAGAGCACTTTTCCGATTTGGCACTGCGCCGCTTTAACTGACAATTGCGCGGTCGTACGACGTTGCACCCACACAAAATTGACGTCCTTTTTTATCCCACAAATAGAGCTTTCCTTTGGTGGTATTTGATCACCTCTGCGAGTTTTATTGTTTGCGCTATAAACAGAAAAAGAGCGACAATTTTGAAAAAAACGCAATATTTTTTTACATTTTGCTATAATAAATATCCCCCAAAAATATATAAAAAAAACTATTTTTGTTCCTCAGTTTAGATATGTATTCTTCTACATATTTTTGGTAAAAAAAATTGCAATAAGCGTATATTGATTGGTTTGCGTAAAAGTTATAGCGTCTACAAAATAGAGGATAGTTTTATGGCATTTTTATTATTAATTTTTTTTTATTAGTAATGGCAGTGATCTGCGATTTTTATCGTGACTGCGACATTAAGGTGGACACATCGGACAATTTTGAACACTATTTTGGGACCATTATCATTTATACAGCGATCAGTGCTATAAAAATGCATTGATTACTGTAATTGACACTGGCAGGGAAGGGGTTAACCACTAGGAGGCGTTGAAGGGGTAAAGTGTGTCCTAGGGAGTGATTCTAACTGTGGGGGGGAGGGGCTACCTAGGACATGATAGTGAACACTGCTGCCATTTACAGGGAGCAGTAGATCTCTGTCATGACACAATGTAGAATGGGTAAATGCCTTGTTTACATAGGCATCTCCCCGTTCTACCTCTCCACACTGCAATCGCGGGCCGCCGGAGAACATCGAGTTCCCGCGCGCGCGCGCCCGAAAGGCGGCAAATTTAAAGGGACGTACCTGTATGCCCATTTGCCTGCCAGTGCCATTCTGCCAACGTTCATCTGTGTGCGGCGGTCGGCAAGTGGTTATTAAGCCATGATCTCTGATAAATTGAGTTAGCCATAGAAACATATTGACTATATTTTTTACTTTTTGTTTAAATAGTAACCTAAAAAGCTACATAGTTAAAGAATTGTTACCTTTGTTACACCATTATTACATGTGCCAAGATCTAAATTTCTATGGTCATCCCAAAAACTGGCGCATACAGGTTAACTTTCCTTTTTATCACCTTTAACCCGTGTTTCTTCTGATTCATTATGTTGCTGGTTTTCATAGCGGTATCAAGAACAATATGGATCACAGGGTCACGTTCGTCTGTCTGAGGGTTTTGATCCGCGCTCAGGACTCTCCTGGTGATGTCTGGAAACGTCCTTCTATAATGAGCAAAAAAAAAACTGGCGGATTCCTGGCTCATTTTAGACAAGCGATTTTTCCCATGGATGCCGTTCGCCTGGCTTTGAGCTCGTACAGTGGCCTCATTATTCTGCCAGGAGGAGAAGACGACAGCGCGGCGTTTACGCAATAAGCCAGAGATGCTTTTTTATTTTGTCTGACTTCTTATGACAGGCTTTAGCTCAAAAACGTCTCGGCAGCTGTGATGAGAGAGCGGATGAGTCCTATCTGTGTTTGAGACAGAAAGCTCTGAGCTTTTAACACTTCAGGTCCTTGAGCTGAAGGATGGCCAGATAAATCCACATTACAAGAGTCTCAGTCGCTGGTTTTTCTTCTTTTTTTTTTTTTAGTGTCTTGGCTTCCGCATCTCCTTTTCGTAAGGGCACATGGCGCTAGTGATGTTAATCCCTTACGCCTAAAACATTTAAAAAATGCAAAGTCAGCAGCCAGCGCAGACACATAGACAGACGCGATTTACTTTGTGGATGGATTATGGATTACCGCTACTTGGAGCTTTCTTGTGCCTTTTGAATAACGTTACAGTACATGAGATGCCAAAAGATTAGGGATTTTTTAAGTGCACCCGCTTTGCTTGCAGTCATGTGACTTTCTAGACAGGATCCAAGCAAGGATTTCAAGAATTGGGAGTATAGAAGCAATTTTGGACCTTTATATTTTAAAGGGCCGATTCTCCAAAAAGAAAAGTTTTGACAGCCCTAGCAAGCTTTCAACTTGGAGTAAAAAGGAAGCCTATCGTCATATGCAGAAGGCGGAACAAATGATCACTTAGGCAACTGCTTATTAGGGAGCTTTCTGTAGGTTGATAAAATTTATGTCTTCAACACTCAGAAGTGTGCGTTTCCACATTGCAAATATCAGTGTGTGCATTCAGGAAGACCCCTACTTTGAAAGCTGTGCCCCAAAAAGAAAAACGGGGCAAAGGATTAGTCACCAGCAGTGGCATCGCTAGGGGGTGGCTACCGGGGGCTATAGCCCCGAATAGCCCTGAGTCTCTTACCTAGGGTTGGCTCCGGGCTCCATCTGCTCAGCTGGTGGCTGGGGGAGGAACATGACTAGGTAATGTTATCAGGCACAAGTTCTTATCTATATTAAGCAGTTCCGACAATTTAATCATTGTCCCAACGTCCAATTCTGTACCAATCTGCCGGGCAATGTAATTGCCAGGAACCGCAGCCCCCCCGATGTAAGGAGGGGCTCTCTGGAGACCCTGATGTAAAGGGGGGCTCTCTGGGGACCCTGATGTAATGAGAGGGGCTCTGATGTAAGTGGGGATCCACACTCAGATATGTAACAATATTTTATATATATTATATATATATATATATATATATATATATATATATATATATATATATATATATATATATATATATATACACAGAAACACACACACACATGTATATTCTCTTTATGTGTATGCCCACCCAAGCGTATGACTTTCTTTACTTCGCTGCTATGGGCTCTAGCCCCGGATCTTTTGTAGACCCAGCAATGCCCCTGGTCACCAGTATTGGTCCCCCCACAGCTGATTTATTTCCCCATCACTGAATTACCAAGCCTTGGTCTGCATTGTGTCTCTGTGTAGAGGTGGCCATTTTGGTAGAGGAACATGGCTTTGTTTTCTAATGTCAGAGCTTTTCCACTGATGACTTTGTGATCTGATGACTGGTGGAGTATTATTCAGGAAGCATAGGAAAGAGATATAGCAAAAAAAAATTGGATTTTAAAGATGCAAATCTCAGGTATGGACCACACTCACTATGGGGTGACCAGAAGTTCTGCTGACCATCATCCAATCATATGCAAGCAAAAATGCAGTTTTATTTATTTTCCTTGCACGTGATTGTGTATTCCTTGCAAAGTAAAGCTTGACTCATTTACTACGCAATTTTGACCAGTGCAGTACAGTGTCATCACACGACTGGTGTGGCAGTGATCAGGGATACGTTTTTTAACATTTTTGTTTTAAATCCTGTCATCAGAGTAGTTCAGTGTCACCATTGTAACACTGTATTACGCTAAGGGGTGAGTAAGGATTTTCTTTTTTTTTACCTTATTATTGCTTTGTAACAGTGATTTAATTCACGCCACTAATAGTAAAAGTATGATAATGTACCGGTATCCTATAAATTTAGGAAAAACAAAAGGCAGAGGGTCTAAGGCAACTGTGGACTCTCATTGTGTGGTCCTTACTGTACCGTGAGAGTCCACAGTTGCCTTAGACCCTCTGCCTTTTGTCTTTCCTTATAATGCCACGTACACATGATCGGAATTTGGGCCCACAAAAGACTGATGAGATTTTTTCGTCGGAAAATGCAACTGTGTGTATGCTCCATCATGGCCGAATTCCAGCCAGCAAAAGATTGAGAGCATGTTCTTAATTTTTCGGTCGGGAGAAGTTCCTATCCGAAAATGCGATCGTCTGTGGCAATTCCGAGGTGCAAAATCCCTACGCATGCTCGGAAACAATTTGACGCATGCTCGGTAGCATTGAACTTCATTTTCTCGGCTCGCCTTAGTGTTGTACGTCACCGCGTTCTTGACGGTCCTAATTTCAGCGAACTTTTGCGTGACCGTGTGTATGCAAGGCAAACTTGAGCGGAATCCCGTCAGAAAAGCCGTCATATCTTTTTCCGACGAGAAATCCGCTCGTGTGTACGCGGCATTACAGTGATGATCACTGTTAAAAGCAGTAGTTTTAGCTGTCATGAATGACTTTCATGACAGCTTGCTTACTATTGTGATCTGTGATTGGCTACAGCTAATCACATGGTACAGGGTGCTATGATTAGCCTGGGCACAATGTGATAGCTGTGGGCCAATCACTGCGTCACAGTCCTAAGCAAAACAGCCATGCATGGAAGCCATTCAAGACTGTTTTGTTGACATTCTAATCATGTGATCGCTATGGCCAATCATAGCGATCACGTGAGCGGCCGGGTGCCAATCACCGTGATCCGCTGTGTCCACTGGACACAGCAGCCATCGAACTGCACTGCTGCATGCCCCAGGAGCTGCATCAGTCTGTACTGGCATGTTGTGGTGCCTGCAGCTGCCGCCAGCTTGCAGTACATTTACTGTGAGCGGAGCTGGTAGTGGTTAAAGAAGGAAGAAATGGCAGTTGTTTATGGTGCATGGTGCCTTAGCAAACTAAATATCATCCAGTTAGGGTTGAGATCTTCTTTATGTGTATGATTTACCTAAATATATATTTAGTCGCCCCAACAAACATTCAGAAAATGGAAAAAAGAAATATACCCTTGTGTATGATAATATGGTGGCTTAGGTCAATCGACTCCTACATGGATGCTCTTCCTTATGTAGTGTTTGGACTTGGTCATTCTGCGATCCTTCACAAACCTGCAATAAATGATTGGCTGGTGATTTCTTTCTGGTTTTAAAACTTGTAATTCTGTTATGATCAGGGATATTGGGTGAGGCAGAGCTGGCGGGCAATCTGCTGCTGACAGTATAACAAATGACTCCCTTTGTGTGTTATGCATTTTATATCACTTTGCTGCTTAATTAGTCATTTTGGTACTTTTGTTTTGTTTGAAAACACAGAGTTTGACACGCCCTTTTAAAAGGAAAACATTGTTCTTAAAAATGGTTATAACATGTAACTTCTTAGCAAACCAATTTAATGTTTAATAAAAATACCTTTCTTTTAGCTGCTATGATTGGCTAAAACAACAAAAACAACAAAAATAACTAGAATAAAAAAAAAAAATCAAATGTTGGGTTCTTCTTTTGTTACACATTGGTGCCTGTGTTCTGTCGAGAAATGCCCCCCATCGAAAAGTGCCCGGGCTGAAGGGCACATGCGCCGTACGTAACATCACAACAGGCGAGACGGCGAGATGGCGCAGGCTTGTGCGCTTGCGCCGTCACAACAGCTGATAGTAAAATCAGCTGTTGTGTTGTTACGTACGGCGCACACGCCCTTCAGCCCGGGCACTTTTAGATGGGGGGGGCATTTTTCTTGACAGAACACTTGCACACAAGCTATTTATTGATCAAGGAACACAAAAACGTTGTGATTTGTAAACATGTGAATGGGTCACCACCAAATTTTTAGGCTAAAAACATAGATCCCGGAATCTGAAAGATGATGTAAGATGTGGCCATGAAAGGTGTTGGTGTGTGTGTGGTTCTTGTGTGACTATTTCTATTGTCCATGGCCTATCCTAATTGGTCAAAGCAACAGAAATGTTGGCTAGAGCAATCAAACCTAGACGCCATGGGGTTGATTTACTAAAGGCAAACAGACTGGGCACTTTGCAAAGAGCAGTCGCTCCAGAGATTCGTAAATGAGTAGAAGCTCAACTGGCTTCCACCATCCAATCACGTGCGAGCAAAAAAGCCGTTTTTTTTTTTTTTCATTATCACTTTAAGGTTCAAGTATAGAGATTTTTAAATGGTATTTTTGGTTGCATTTTGCGCTTTCGCTGGCTGTGCTGCCGGAGGATAATGAGTTTCCAAACGCCATCACTTGCGTACGACCTGTCAAGACGTAGTTACTTATTTATCACACATGTTAATTAGCCTGTGTGGCTAACAGCTCACGTGTGGCTATTTGTGGCTCCACAACACATTTATCTCCTTGCCTGTGCCTATTAATAACCAGCACCCCTGGGTTTAGCCTCCAGTGCCTTCCGTTTTGCTGCATCTGCAACTTTCTTGGCTCTCTTTTGTCTGTGCTATTTTTTGCTGCCTTTATTTTTTGATAGTTTTCATGCACATAAATCTGCTTGAAATATGTTCATCCACTGAGGTGCCCTTGTTACAGATCCTGTGCAGGGGAAGCTCAGATGACTTTGGAACACAGTTTGAAAAAAGTCAAGAAATAGCAAAGAACAATGCTGGTTATTGTTGAAGCGTCTATTGGAAGTCATTGTTGTAAGCAGGAAGTGGAGAGATTGCAAGCATTCAAGCAGGGTGGATAAAAATCAATGATTTAAAAAAAAAAAAAAAAAAATCTGATTTTTTTTTTTTTTTAATTTAATCAGATTTTTTTGGATTTAAATCAGATTTTTTTGGATTTGTATCAAATTTATTTTAATAATATGCTTTTGGAGTAAAAATCTATCTAAGATAGTTTTCTATTTAAGATACATTAATAATTTCATTTATTCAGCATGAAATGGAGCTTAGCATGAGGCAGGGTTGCCAAATTCCCGTTTATACTGACAAAACATGGGAAATTTACTGACAGAACACCCTCTTTTTTTACTGACAACCTGCGAAATTGCAGAACTCGTATTGAAAACTAGCACAGTGAATATCTGAACAATATAAACATGATATGGAAACCCTGACAATACCGATAACAAAGTCATTTGCTTGATTTACACTTAAAAGGTCAACACAGCATGAAATTATTAGCCCCTGATATTTACTGGCAGTTGTAAAAAAAAACACTGACATACTGTGGCAGGTCGGTTCGTTCCCGTGAATCGCCGTAGCTGTACGTTGGCCCTCTCAACAGCTCTAGCAGGCTGCACAGCGGGGGGAACCAATGTGCGTGGCCGCGATGTCCGCCGGACACGTGCGATCATGGGCACATGTGTAAACACATGTATGTGTGTAAACACACACACACATCCCCATTCTGTCAGGAGAGGACAGACAGATCGCCTGTTTTTACTAGCTTAGGAACAGCGATCTGGCTCCTCCTCTAGTCATTCCCATCCCCATACAGTTAGAAACACACAGGGTGAAACACAGTTAACCCCTTGATCGCCCCTTAGTGTTAACCCCTTCCCTACCAGTGACATTTATACAGTAATCAGTGCATTTTTATAGCACTGATCGCTGTATAAGTGTCAGTGGTCCCAAAATTGTGTCAAAAGTGTCCGATCTGTCCGCCGCAATCCTGCTAAAAATCGCAGATCTCCGCCATTACTAGTAAAAAAAAATAATAATAAAAATGCCATAAATCTATCCCCTATTTTGTAGACGCTATAACTTTTGCGCAAACCAATCAATATACGCTTATTGCAATTTTTTTTCACCAAAAATATGTAGAAGAATATATATCGGCCTAAACTGATGAAGAATATTAGTTTTTTACATTTTTTTGGGGCTATTTATTATTCCAAAAAGTATAAAATATTGTTTGTTTTTTTTTCAAAATTGTTGCTCTTTTTTTGTTTATAGCGCAAAAAATAAAAACTGCAGAGGTGATCAAATACCACCAAAAGAAAGCTCTATTTGTGGGAAAAAAGGATGTCAATTTTGTTTGGGTACAGCATCGCACGACTGCGCAATTGTCAGTTAAGGCAATGCAATGCCGCATCGCAAAAAATGGTCTGGTCATTAAGGGGGAAATTCTTTTAGTCCTTAAGTAGTTAACGTCTTAATTGTTTTTGTTTAAAAATAACAAACATGTTATACTTACCTGCTCTGGGCAGTTGGTTTTGCACAGAGCAGCCCGGAACCTCCTCTTCTCAGGTCCCATGCTGGCTCCTCCCTATCCCCCAGGGTGGATTTGATTTAAATCAAGTCGACTTAAAGTGGTGTTCCAGCCGAAATTATACTTTTTAAATAAAAATACCCCTATAATACACAAGCTTAATGTATTCTAATAAAGTTAGTCTGTAAACTAAGGTCTGTTGTGTTAGTTTATAGCAGTAGTTTGTTATTTTATAAACTTACAGCAGGCCGTGGCCATCTTAAGTGTGGGCATCTGAAGCCAGACTGTATTTCTTCCTGGATCTCATCCTTGCAGATCTTGCACATGCTCAGTGCAGCACAAGCAGTGTAATAGGTTTCAGGTCAGGTTTCCATAGCAGCGGCAGTGTCAGAGGAAGTTGCCGCCCCTTCCCAGAAGGCATTGCAAACAGGAAATGATGCAATGGGCCACGGCCAGGGAGGAGGAAGTGAAAAATGAATACAGCAGATATACAGTAGGTGCTGAGAAAAAAATTTTTAAAAATCCAATTCGTTTACAGTGCACAGTTTAGTGAGGAATGCTGAAGAGTTGTAAAAGTGGGTGGAACTCCTCTTTAAATCATGATTTTTAAAGTGCAACTGTCATCTCTGTCCCGCAGCGGCTCATCCTCTGACCTGCTGTTGACTCACCAACAGTCCCATTCACTTTAATGGGACGGCCGGTGATGCGGCAGTGACACAACAAGGTGAGGGACGTGGCGGCAGGAGGTGAGTGGATGTCCACTAACAGGCGCTGCCAGGATGGATCTGAAGTGACAGGTGCTCTTTAAATGTAAGGACTTATTCTTGCTGGTAGTAAGAATCTTTAATATTTGCAAACAAAATGAAGGTTTCCTATTGAGAATAATAAGCTGTCAGGTTAGTAAATCTGCAATATCAGAACCGATTTTAGGTTAATAGGTTAATCACGCATAATTGGAAAACTACTCAAATGCTTTTATTTCATTAAAACAATAACATTGCCAGTGCATGTTATCGCAGCTTGCAGAGTTTGGATTCACTGAATCAGTTTTATCAGAAAAAAAATGTAAATATTGCAGAATATACAGCCTCATGCTACATAATAACTAAGCTCCATTTCATGCTGAATAAACTAAATTATTAATGTATTATAAATAGAAAACTATATTTAGATAGATTTTTACATCCCAAAGCATTTTATTAGAATAAATTTGATAAAAATCAAAAAGATTCAATTTAAATAAAAAAAATCTGATTTAAATTTTAAAAAATCAGATTTTTTTTTTTTTTTTTTTTAAATCTTAGCATACTAGCTGATTATGAATTACTTACCTGAGATCGAAGCCCCGGCATCGGCCCTCGTTCGCCTCTTCCGACGCCGCCATCTATCCCAAAGTGACTTCCAGGTATCGCGGCTCCGGCGCTGTGACTGGCCGGAGCCGTGATGACGTCACTCCCTCGCATGCGTGCTGGTGCCGCCACTAACGGCATGATCGTCGTTAGAAATGGCACGCTCAGTGCGCCTGCGCCCGATGTCTATGGCGCATGCGCCGTAGACATCGGTGCCGCTATTCCTGCAAATATCTCCTAAACCTTTTAGGTTTGGGAGATATTTCTTGCACCTACAGGTAAGCCTTAATCTAGGCTTACCTGTAGGTTAAAGTGGTTGTAATGGGTTTATGAAGCAGCAGGAGAGGTGAGGGAAGCACAGGTCCTCAAATTAAATGAAGTATAAGCAGGGGGGTGCTTGGACTGCAGGTCCTCCGGTGCAGCTTTCTCTGCAGCAAGGAGAACCGTATACAACACAATAGAGACATCACCAACTCTCACTCTGAATCTTGTGAGGTTAACAGTCAGAGGCAGCAGTGCTTATGGTATCTTACGCTACAGAAAGGTAACAGGTCATTTTCCCAGTACTGCTTGTACACAGTTAACATTTCCAGATGTTCACATTAACATATAAAATCTTCACTTTTTTAGTTCAGATCCACTTTGTTGGTAAAGTACATGTCAGTGCCCTTAGAATACATCATATGGCATTTTTTCCCCAAGATCTTTTAGTGCATAGTGTTGTGGAACGTGGGCAATTGTTTCATGTCTGTGAGTTTTGACTGCACTGGAAAATGCTGCAAATTATACAATATACGTCCTACTGACTCAGAAGGGACACATTCTGAACCTACTATTTCATGTCAAACTGGCTAAAATGTCATAGAAAGAGGATTTACTGAACCTAGTAATGGCTGTCTACAGTTTATAATTCCCAGCCATTCAAAGACCATCCACAATCTGCTTGGTCTTATGGTATGGATGATAAGAGAGACCTCTGGGATATAGCTATAATTTTATGAGAGATGGCCGAACGCTGCAATAAGATGGAATATTATCTTTTATAGAGCAAAGAAAAGGAATTCACACATACCCAGAAAGAACTATAGATATAATACATGTAACACAAACACATATGTGAATATATTTTGCAGAATAATCCAGGTGACAATAATATGTGTAAAGAGGCATCTCTACTTTTAAAAAATACTTCAACAGCTCAAGTTAAATAAATAATGCTCCCAAAAACATTGTTGGGCAACAAAGTGGGGAAATTATCATTATAAATGACCAGACCCAATGGACCAAATCTTATGCCCTGTACACACAAGCAGAATGTCCGACAGAAAAAGTCAGACGGAAGCTTTTCATCGTTTATTCCGATCTTGTGTAGGCCTCATTGGACTTCTTTTTTCGAAAATTCTGATGGACCTAGAAATAGAACATGTTCTAAATATTTCCAACGGAACCAATTCCTATCAGGAAAACAGATCGTCTGTATGCTGTTCCGACGGACCAAAAACGACGCATGCTGTGAAGCAAGTACGAGACGGAAGCTATTGGCTACTGGCTATTGCCTTTTTCTAGTCCCGTCGGACTTTGGTCGGACTTTTGGTTGACCGTGTGTAGGCAAGACCACTACAATGGAAGTCTGTCGGAGTTCCGTCGGAGAAACCTTCGGCGTTTATTCCGACAGCTAAACTGGTCGTGTGTACGCGGCTTTAGAGTCATAATAGTTACTCAAACATACTTCAAAGGGGCATGACCGAAAAAGGTCCGCCGACTGGCTCCCGATTATCCCCAATGGCTGAGAACGCCCCTGTCAGAACACAATATAACAGCAGAGGAGATCTCTGTACTAACATTGGATTGTTAGTACAGTTGCTCCAACCTGAGCTGTCAGTTTTTCTTTCATTGAGCCCACTGGCTTTAGGCTTGGTTCACACTCCTGCGACTTACGATCTGACTTGTGAGACTCAAAGTCACAGGACATGCGAAATGCCATGTATCTCTATGAGAGCCATTCCAATTGACACTACTGAAGTCACTGCAAATTCAGAAAAGGTTTGTGCACTACTTTGATCCGACTTTGACACGGCTTCAATGCCAGAGAGTGTAAAAGTCATATCAAAGTCGGACTCCAAAGTTGCACTGAAAATCATGTAACTCTTCTTTACAGATCTTCTCAAACTCCTTAAGGTTTCTTGGCTGCCTCTTGGCAACTCAAAGTTTCAGCTCCCTCCATAAATTTTCGATAGGATTAAGTAGGGTTGTCCCGATACCGATACTAGTATCGGTATCGGGACCGATACCGAGCATTTGCGCGAGTACTTGTACTCGCACAAATGCTCCCGATGCCTTAGCCGATACCTTGTACTGTGAGACAGGAACTCGGCGGGCGGAGTCAGCGGCGGAGTCAGCGGGCGGTGTCAGCAGCTGAGTCAGCGGGCGGAGTCAGCGGCAGTTTCAGCGGGCGGAGTCAGGGCGGAGTCAGGGGCGGAGTCAGCGGGCGGAGCAGAGAGCTGAGCGGAGAGCGAGTCCTCCGTGTAATCAAGCAGGCCAGGTAGTGCAGCGTGCAGGGCTCGGCGAACGGAGCAGTCACATTCAGTAATGGAAGTTCATGTGACGCTCCGTGTTGCCATTAAACTGTTGTCACTGGTCAGTGCTCACTGCTTAGAAATCCCGACGCCCATCTTGGTACACCCTGCCAGCAGCGGACATCTTGTTACACCCAGCCCATATAGTTCAGGCTGGGTGTAACAAGATGTCCGCTGCTGCTTTATTGAGGCCAAGTGCAAGGTGTACCAAGATGGGCGTCGCAGAGGCAGCATAGAAAAGAGTAAATGCTCTCATGCCCATAAGTGCCACTGCCAGCCATCAATCAGTGCTCATCAGTGCCCATCCAGCCAGTGCAACTGCCAGCCATCAGTCAATACCAGCCATCAGTGTGTGTGCCACTATCAGTGCTTGCCACATATCAGTGCCCATCAGTGCGTGCCACCTATCAGTGCGTATCACCTATCCGTGCTCATCAGTGCCACCTATTAGTGCTCAGTCAGCGCCATCTTTTAGTGCCAGCCATTAGTGCGTGCCACCTATTGGTGCCCATTAGTGTATGCCACATATCAGTGCCCATTAGTGTGTGCCACCTATCAGTGCATTTCACCTATCAGTGCATGCCACCTATCAGTGCCCATCAGTCAGTGCCACCTTTCAGTGCCACTGCCCAGCTAACAGTGTGTGCCACCTATCAGTGCTCATCGGTGCTGCATATCAGTGCCACCTATTAGTGCACTGCTCATCAGTGCCATCTATCGGTGCACCTCAGTCTGTGCCAGCCATCAGTGCGTGCCACGTATCAGTGCCCATTAGTGCGTTCTACCTATCAGTGCATGCCACCTATCAGTGCCACCTTTCAGTGCTACTGCCCAGCCAACAGTATGTCACCTATCAGTTCTGCATAATCAGTGCCACTGCCACCTATCAGTGCTCATCGGTGCTGCATAATCAGTGCCACCTATTAGTGCACTGCTCATCAGTGCCATGCCATCTATCAGTGCACCTCAGTCATTGACAGCCATCAGTGCATGCCACGTATCAGTGCCCATTAGTGCGTGCTACCTATCAGCGCACAGCCATCAGTGTGTGCCACTCATCAGTGCTCATCAGTGCTGCATAATCGGTGCCACCTATCAGTGCGTGTCACCTATCCGTGCTCATCGGTGCCACCTATTAGTGCTCAGTCAGCGCCATCTATTAGTGCCAGCCATTAATGCGTGCCACCTATCAGTGCCCATTAGTGTGTGCCACATATCAGTGCCCATTAGTGTGTGCCACCTATCAGTGCATGCCACCTATCAGTGCCCATCAGTCAGTGTCACCTTTCAGTGCCACTGCCCAGCTAACAGTGTGTGCCACCTATCAGTGCTCATCGGTGCTGCATATCAGTGCCACCTATTAGTGCACTGCTTATCAGTGCCATCTATCAGTGCACCTCAGTCTGTGCCAGCCATAAGTGCGTGCCACGTATCAGTGCCCATTAGTGCGTTCCACCTATCAGTGCATGCCACCTATCAGTGCCACCTTTCAGTGCCACTGCCCAGACAACAGTATGTGTCGCCTATCAGTGCTGCATAATCAGTGCCACCTATCAGTGCTGCATAATCAGTGCCACCTATTAGTGCACTGCTCATCAGTGCCATGCCATCTATCAGTGCACCTCAGTCATTGACAGCCATCAGTGCATGCCACATATCAGTGCCCATTAGTGCGTGCTACCTATCAGTGCCCAGCCATCAGTGTGTGCCACCCATCAGTGCTCATCAGTGCTGCATAATCAGTGCCACCTATCAGTGCTCATCACTCAGTGGTATCTATCAGTGCCAGACAGTCAGTGCCACCCATCAGTGCCCATCCATCAGTGCATGCCACCTATCAGTGCCCATAAGTAAGTGCCACCTATCAGTGCTGCTTAATCAGTTCCACCTATCAGTGGTCATCAGTGCTGCATATCAGTGCCAAGTAATCCTATCAGTGCCCAACAGTGCTGCATATTAGGGCTTCCCCATCAGTGCTGCCTCATCAGTGCCACCCAGACCTATCAGTGCTACATATTAGTGCCTCCTCATCAGTGCAGCCTATTAGTGCCACCTCAATGCCCCATCAGTGCAGCCTCATTAGCAGTAGCACACATCAGTGAAGGAGAAAAAGTACTTATTTACAACATTTTGTGACGGAAACAAAGAAAAGCTTCTTTTTAAAAAAAAAAAAAACAGCAGTGATTAAATAAAATAAATACCACCAAAAGAAGCTATATTTGTGTGAAAAAAATTATTTGAGTACAGTGTAGCTTGACTGCGTATTGCGCAATTGTCAAAGTGTGACAGCGCTGAATCCGCTGATAGCTGAAAATTGGCCTGGGCAGAAAGGGGGTAAGAGTGCATGATATAGAGCGAAGTAGTTAAACAGTGGACACTTTGCGCTCAATTGTTTTTTTTTTTTTTTTTTTTCACCCAAGGTCGAGCAAATTATCAGAGCCTTTCGGTGAACACTGCACAGAGACACCAGCAGAATGTCAGCTGTGTGGAAGTATTTTAAAATTAACGAGGACAACCCACGGATTGCAGACTGCAAACTTTGTTCTGCAAAATTATCTAGAGGTGGTACAAAAATCAGTTCTTACAATACCAGTAACCTGATAAAGCACTTGAAATTAAAACATAAAAGTGAGCATGGAGAATTTACCGCTATCGGTAGCAGCAGCAGCACTCAGCAGCCAACTCTGCAGCAAACTTTTGCCAGAAGAGAAAAGCTGTCAAGAGACAACCCCAGAGCTGTACAAATAACAGAGGCGCTCACCCAATTTATTATTCTGGATGATCAACCTCTTTCAATTGTTGAGAACATGGGTTTTCAGCGATTTCTTAATGTGTTGGAGCCAAAGTATGACATTCCCAGTCGTCATTACATAACAGACATCATCTTACCAAAGATCCACGACACGGTTAAAAAGCACATTAACATCATGTTGCAGAAGGACATAAAGGCAATTAGCTTCACCACCGACATCTGGAGCAGTAGTGTGAGTCCACTGTCTCTCATCAGCTTAACGGCGCAGTGGATAGATGGCGAATTCTGTTTGCATCAGGTCATGCTCCACGCTACAAAATTTGAAGGCTCCCACACCGGTCAAGCAATAGCAAACATACTTGAGGAAATGCTTCAGACTTGGGCGATTCCCAAAAGTTCTGTTCATGTTGTGGTCCGGGACAGTGCCAAAAACATGATAAAAGGTATGGAAGTTGCTGGACTTCCCAGTATTTCATGTGTGGCACATACACTGCAGCTAGCTGTCTCAGAGGGACTGTTATCACAGCGCAGCATTGCAGATGCTGTGGGAGTCGGGCGCAGAATAATTGGCCACTTCAAACATTCGAACCTGGCATACTCTCGGCTGCAGGACATCCAGATACAGCTTGGTCAGCCAGTAAGAAGACTCCAGCAAGACGTGCAGACTCGTTGGAACAGCACATTTTACATGCTGAAGTCTCTGATTGAGCAGAAACGGGCCCTTGGAGTGTATGTGTCTGAATATGAGCTCCCTGCCACCATTACTGCAAACCAGTGGAATCTGATGGAGAAGATGGTCAATATCTTGGCTCCCTTTGAAGAGATGACTCGCCAAGTGAGTTGTTCAGATGCATTTGCCTCTGATGTAATTCCTGCAGTAACAGTGCTACAGAAAGTTTTAGCAAAAGTGGATGAGGACCAAGGCATCAAAACAATGAAGAGCACTTTGCTTGCTGCTTTGCAGAAGCGCTTCTCTGATACTGAGCGAAACCCACTTTACTGTATCGCAACTTTACTCGATCCAAGGTAATGTTAATTTTTCTGCTATTAAATGTAATTGTTTTCTTAATTCACAGAAAGAATATGCTGCATTCATTCATTGTTGTTTATTTTTTTCTTCTAGGTATAAAGATCGTTTTTTCTGTAATTCTGACACTTCCAGGGAGGCAAAAGAAATGTTAGTACTGGAACTGCAAAACATTTTTGAAGAGACAATTGAATCTGAGCAGCATGAAGAACCAGCTTCCAAAAGGCCTCACCGTGACCAGCCAGGTACCAGTCTGGACAGTTTATTTGCAGAAATTGCTGGTGAAGGATCATCTACATCTGAGAGCAGTGCTCCAAAAGCTGCTACTATACAGCTGGAAGCTTACTTGGGAGAGATCACTGTACCTCGTTCAGAGAAACCCCTGAAGTACTGGGCAGTTCATAAAGTGAGATTTCCAACTCTGGCTAAAATGGCCCAAAAATATCTTTCTGCCCCATGCAGTAGTGTGGAAAGTGAAAGACTGTTCAGCTTAGCGTCTAATGTCCTTACTGATAGCAGAAACAGGCTTATGGCTGAACATGCAGAGATGCTTTTATTCCTCAAAAAAAATTTGCCACTAACTTTTAAGAAATAATTCTATTTGCTATATTGCCTGTAACTTTTGGTTGGTTGTGTGATTTTTTTACATTTGTTATTTTTGTTATTGTTATTAATATATTTTGATGTTGTAAAATATATTTTTTGTATTTATCGACATGTTCTGTGATAATTCTTTGAGTTTACTACTGTGTGACACAAGCAAATAAAACCGTTTTATTCTTTTGTGTCTTGAGTTACAGTTCTTCATAATTATAAAGAAGATATCATTACTTAGTCTGTGTTGTGGTTTGAAAACTGTCACATGACATTAAAAAAAAGTATCGGTAATCGGTATCGGCGAGTACTTGAAAAAAAGTATCGGTACTTGTACTCGGTCTTAAAAAAGTGGTATCGGGACAACCCTAGGATTAAGGTCTGGAGACGGACTAGGCCACTCCATGACCTTAAAGTGCTTCTTCTTGAGCCACTCCTTTGTTGCCTTGGCTGTATGTTTTGGGTCGTTGTCATGCCCACGACCCATCTTCAGTGTTCTGGCTGAGGGAAGAAGGTTCTCATCCAAGATTTTAAAATATATGGCCCCGTCCATTGGCACTTCAATGCAACAAAGTCAGCCTGCACCTTTAGCAGAGAAAAAGCCTCAAAGTATAATGTTTGCACCTCCATGGTTGACTGTAGGAATGGTGTTCTTAGGGTCATAGTCAGCATTTTTCTTCCTCCAAACACAGCGAGCCAAGTTACTGCCAAAGAGCTCAACTTTGGTCTCATCTGACCACAGCACTTTCTCCCAATCCTTCTCTGTATTATTAAGATGTTCATTGGCATGACTGTACATTTGCCTTCTTGAGAAGGGGGACTCGCCGTGTGTGGAGGAAGAAAAATGCTGACTATAACCCTAAGAACACCATCCCTTTAGTCAAGCACGGAGGTGGAAACTTAATGCTTTGAGGCCGTTGCTTTGTTAAAGGTACAGACCGATTTTGCCACATTGAGGGGCCAATGGATGAGGCCATGTATTGTAAAAATACATAGGGTCATCCATTGGCCACAACCCTGAATATGGGTCATGGATGGGTCTTCCAGCATGACAATGACCCAAAACATACCACCAAGGCAACAAAAGAATGGCTGAAGCAGAAGCACATTAAGGTCATGGAGTGGCCTAGCCAGTTTCCAGACCTTAATCCTATAGAAAATTTATGGAGGGAGCTGAAACTTTGAGTTGCCAAGCGACAGCCAAGAAACCTTAAGGTTTTAGAGAAGATCTGTAAAGAAGAGTGGACCAACATCCCTCCTAAGATGTGTGCAAACCTGGTCACCAACTACAAGAAATATCTCACCTCTGTGCTTCCCAACGCAGGTTTCTCCACCAGGTACTAAGTCATGTTTTGCTTGGAGATCAAATACTCAAATACTCACTGAACTGCAACTCAATTTATAACATCTGTATCATGTGTTTGTTCTGGACTTTTGGTTGAAATTATGTCTCTATCATTTAAAATACACCTATGATAAAAATGATAGACCCTTCATTTCTCTGTAAATGGGCAAATTTACAAAATCTGCAGGGGATAAAAAAATGAATTTCCCCACTGTATTTTTTTGCTGCTGTTGAGAATTCCTACTATCTGAACAGAGATGTGTATAGGGTAGGGTTGGTATCTTGACCACAACCAACTACCTACAGGCAGGGACTAGTACTGAGATTTACTGTGGCTTCTGAGAGGCTTGACTGCCTTTCTAAAGCTAAACACACCACAATGCCCGTTCCAGCCTGGCATCCTAATAAACCACTATCTTCACCAATACACAAAGATCTCCCTTAATCCTCCTGCAAGATAGTCCACATTGCCCCAATAAATGCTGCACCCCTAATGAAGGCTCATCTTGATCCAAAAAGGGTTGAGGGATTTTTTTTGCTTTTTTTAATTTCTATTTCTATTTATTTTTTTATTTCATTGGTTACATTAATGAACACATTTTTTTTATTGGGGCAAAAATAATAATAGAACAAGTTGTTTCCACGATAAAAAACCTTTTGCCAATAGCAAGACTCCTGGACCCGATGAGTACCCAACAGAGTTCTGCATGCTGCTAATCCCAAGAATTGCCCCTTATTTAACAGATATCTACTATCCAATATTAAAAGACATACAAATTCTTAGATTTACAGGGACATACCAGCTGCATCTAATTGTAGACTAAAAACTACTGAAATTATTTCCAGTGTCAAAAAATTTCCACTACTGCTTACTACCCACCATTTCTGGCGATAATAAAGCCATCACAGGAAATAGATCAGCAACAACAATAACTACACTCTACACTGTGAAATAAAACATCCCTTTTAGAATAGATGCTGAGGAAGCGTTTAATAAGGCCCCAACTTAATCACATAATGACAGCTGGAGCATTTGGGCAGATGTTCACTTCTATAATTCAGTATATTTATTCACCGTTACTGGTGCTTTGTATACTAAAAAATGTTTTCCTTCAAGCTTCAGTTGTAGCAGGATACCCAATAGGGAAGGCCAATACAGAGGCAACAACCTCAGAACAGAGGAGTCTAGTCTGATGGCAAGAAGTAATTCCTTAGAGATTAACATTTAAAATATCTCAAATCTGACTTAAGTGTACTCAGGGGGTCCTCACCTGTGACTTACAGCTCTCTCTGCATTTATAATTTCCTATTTGAGACCTGGAATTTTGGAGGTTCAAATACATATTCAGGTGGGAAAGAATCTCCACCAGAACCACCTGGTTACAGGGACTCTGGTCCCAAAAGGGTTAAGTTTACCTGCACGAAACAGCATTTAAAAGAGAGGAAGCTTCTAGTGCAGGTGGGGAGTAGTAGGCATTTGAAGAGAAGACACCTGTCTGAGAAGCTGCTAAAAATGGTTTCGTTGGGACTGCCCTGCCGGTGATTAAATCTGTTATGTGGATGATACCTTGTTAGGCTTCATTTGTGTTGAAGATAGATGGACTTTTTGACGATTTATTGTTAAGCTATTTATGTTGGCTGCTGAAAGCATCATTTTTGTGTGCCTTAAAGAAAATTAAGACTTTTTAGGTTTATGAGACTTGGTGTTGCCTGTGATCCCGAATCACTATTACAGTAGCTATCACCCCTGAACTTTACACCCCTGAGTAAAATTGGCTTAAAGCGGAACTATAGTCAACCTGAATCCAGCGATACGCTGTCCCCGAAAACTCACCACCGGCAACTGACATTGTTCAGTCTTGATCACCAGCTGAGATGACGCCACTCCCAAGCATGCACGGGAGCTCCGTCATAATCGGCATTGCCAAATTTTTGCAGGAGTGGACATGCAGGTAAGTAGCTTTAATGCAGAAGAGACAAATGATGTCTCTTCTGCATTAAAAATCCTGCCTGTTTGCCCATTTTCACTTTGTAGCCTAAAGTTCCACTTTAAGGTGGTCTCTTCTGCAATAAAAGCACCTTACCTGCCTACCAGCAATGGTTCTTTGGATTTTCAACTAGCTGCGCATGCCTTGGTGTCTGTGTTTGGTCAAAAGACAACTCTTCAAAATCTCCAATTACGTCACTTCCGGTGACTCTACAGCACCAGTAATTGCAGATTTCAAAGCCTTGGCTGTTTTCACAGAACACCGACAGCGTATACACTGCGGTACAGGATGAGTTTGCTGTTTTGACAGAACACCGGCTAAGGCAGTGGCTCTCATTTAATGTCCTCAGGACCCACTAGCAGGCCATATTTTAAGTATTACATTGGGGAGATGCAGACTACAATACTGCAATCACTGAGCAGCAAATTATAACAACTGTGTATTTCAGTTATCTTGCAAACCTGGCCAGTTGGTGGGTCCTGAGGAAAGGAGTTGAGGAAACCACTGGGCTAAGGAATAAAAAAGTAGTCGTTGCCTTGGAGGCGGCCATATTCATGGTTACAAGCGGTTGGACTAATAATGTCCACTCATTATATCATGTACTGTTATCGAAATCTGCAATTACTGCTGCTGGAGAGTCACCAGAAGTGACGGAATTGTAGATTTCGATTAGTTGGCTGCTTTGACAGAACACCAGAATGTATGAACTCCTGCACATGAGTTTTTACTTCTTCCTAGAGCCTACCAATATAGATGGCTGGAGATGCCAAATCCATAAGTAGGCCAGGCAAAGATGGAAGTGCCATCAATGGAGCTCACATCACTGGAAGGGCATTTGGGAGGCACAGGTTCAAAAGCCCCCAAAAACACTCCAGCAACTGAGGTAAGTATTTTTAATTGTTATTATTTTTTCAATAGCTTTTATTAACATTTGTATATTTGGGGGTGGGGGGAGTACTGTAGAGCTGACCCAATTTTTTGGACTGCATGCTTATCGAATTTTCTTGGAAGGTCCGCTCTAAGTTGATGCTGAGTTGTTTTACATGTATGAGGAAAGAAGAGCAAGAAAAAGCCCTTCTATACAAGCCCATACCAATTCATGTAACGGGTTTAATTGAATGCTTTGTACAATTAAAATGTATACATTAAAACTGGCTCAGGGGACACAGCCTGTCTGGGGAGCGGCGCTGGTTTCCATCCCAGAATACATATTTCTCAAGTGGCTGCACTGCAAATTATACCCCACAGCTGCCAATATCCTTAATTTCAGGGATGGCCTAACTCCAGAGAAAATGTAGGATAAGTGCTTTCTCTGTTTCCAGCCTCACCCTCCTGAACCCACAGTGTTGTCACAAGAACGGATTCTGTAATCACATTTAGTCAGAGGGAGCTTTTGCTTACTATGATGAGGTCACAGTCTTGCAGATATGTTGTCAATGAAAAGGTTCTCTCTGGAATTGTTGAAGCCATCAGAGTTGGATTGCCTCTTGTTTCTGGATGCTTGTCTCTGTTTTCTTAGTTGAAAAGAGTTTCAAAAACATTTAGGCCCCTTTCACACTGGCCAGATCTGGTTTTGCTCAGCATGGGGATCTGTCCGCCGATCCCGTGCTGCGCTGAGCGGTGCTGCCAGTTGACAGGTCTGTGTCCTCTCCGGTTATGCAGAGTAAACACAGGCTTGGCCCACTCTGCTGTATGGACAGTCAGATGTAGATGGACCGGTTGTTGGTTTACGCCCGGCTGCCCTCCGATCTGATCCAGCCAGATGGAGGGGAATTGATCCTCCTTCTGTTTGTTTTTGCCTGATCAGATTATAGGCTGTTGTTGTTTAGTCGTGTCCAACTCTTCGTGACCTCATGGACAATAGCGCACCAGGCTTTTCTGTCCTCCACTGCCCCCCGGAGCCTGCTTAACTTCATGTTCATTGTTTCGATGTTGCTATCTATCCATCTTGTTTCCTGTCGTCCCCTTCTCCTTTTTCCTTCCATGTTTCCCAGCATCAGAGTCTTTTCCATTGAGTCCTCACTTCGCATTAAGTTGCCAAAGTATTTGAGTTTCAGCTTCAGGATCTGTCCTTCCAGTGAATATTCCGGGTTGATATTCTTCAAGATTGACTGGTTTGATCTTCTTGCCGTCCAAGGGACTTTCAAGAGCCTTCTCCAACACCATAGTTCAAAAGCATCAATTCTCTGGCGTTCAGCCTTCCTTGTGGTCCAACTTTCACATCCATAGGTTACTACTGGGAATACCATAGCTTTGACTATACGGCACTTTGTCGGTAGGGTGATGTCTCTGCTTTTTATAATGTCGTCTAGGTTTGCCATTGCATTGGAGGTAGCCGGGTGTAAACAGACACACGTCCTTTTACATCTGGCTGCCCATAGAGGAGAATGGAGGGTCCGCGTAAAAAACGGACAGGCGGACCCGATTAGACGGCCTGTGTGAAAGGGGCCATATTGGGCAAATTGATAGAGGGAAAACTGTAACATCAAAACAGCTTGGTTTGCTGTGTTACTCTAGGCCTCTAGGCAAGCCAGAGGTAAACAAATTGGATTATGATTTTGGTGTTTCCGCCAGGGCTTTTTTTCAGCGGGAACGCGGGGGAACGCAGTTCCGGCACCTCCAGCACCTCCAGCACAGAACGTATGTAATAGCATGGGGTGTGGGGTGTGCTGGAGGGTCTATTGATGTTGGCTGCTGGGGGATCTATTGTCAGTGATGGGGATCTGATTTTGTGTGAGGGTCTATTTTTGCTGATAGGGAATCTATTGTTGCTGGGGGGGGTCTTATGTTGCTGGGAGGGATCTACTCTTGAGGGAGAGGTCTATTTTTTAGTCGTGTCCAACTCTTCGTGACCTCATGGACAATAGCGCACCAGGCTTTTCTGTCCTCCACTGCCCCCCGGAGCCTGCTTAACTTCATGTTCATTGTTTCTATGTTGCTATCTATCCATCTTGTTTGGCTGCTGGAGTATCTATTGATGCTGGCTGCTGGGAGATCTGTTGTTGCTGCTGGGGGGGGGGGTCTAATGTTGCTTGGGTGGATATTTTGTTACTGGGTGTGATATTTTGTCGTGGGTGGTTCACTGTTGCTGCAGGGAATCTATTGTTGTTGGGGTGGAGTCCATTGTTGCTGGGGGAGTCTGTTGTTGTGCGGGTATCTATTGCTGGGATTCTATTGTTGCTGACTGCAGGGGATCTATTTTACTTTTCTTTTTATCATCAACATGCTCCATACAAATGATTTAGCACCACAAAATGATACTCGGTTCTGTATTCTCTAAAAGGGGCAGTACTGGTAGGTGGGTAGGGGGTGGAATCAAGGGACGGTGGTCAGAGGTGGGTAGGGGGCAGAGACAAGGGGTGACTCAGACGGGGGGAGTTCCTGCACCTATTCTCCAAGAAAAAAAGCCCTGGTTTCCGCTATAATTGAACCCGAACCTTTAGAAGACTCATGTGCTGAAGGTTAAGTTCCTCTGTTGCCCAGAAATATATTCGGTCAAATTTTGGCTTTGTCTCATACCCTGGATGAAATCTATAATTGGATGAAACCTGTATTTGCTGAGAGGCTTTGTGAGTCATTGTAGGTTGGAAAAATACTAGCACGGAATAATGTTTTTACTGCCAAAAGTTGCATTTGAAACTAAAAGGAAACAAAACCAACAATTTACATAGCATGTTTATTACTGAAAATTGTGTTTTATGTAGCGTTCTTTTTGTTGTACCTGTATTTACTGACCATTGGAAGAATAAAATAATTTAGTCCGGCTTGTTTCCAGCTCAAGTAAAAAAACCACAGCTGAAAGCAGAGATAAGCTGCTCTGTATTTTGCATCATGGGCCAGGATAAGAATTTTTAAGAGCATGTTTCTTAAGCAGAAAACATATTGAAATATCTTAATGTTCTCCTAAATTGGCTTCTTTGCCAGGCAAAAGCATAGATGCACAGCTGGGTGCCAAACCTGATTACACCTGTGCTTTTTGTGAAGAGGAGACGATTTCCAAGCTCTGAGGCTCCATGATACATGCTGATGACGTGCCATCCTAACCACTTACAGGCCGGAAGATTTTCCCCCTTAATGACCAGGCCATTTTTTTACGATACGGCACTGCGTTACTTTAACTGACAATTACGCGGTCATGCGACGCTGTACCCAAACAAAATCCTTTTTTCCCACAAATAGAGCTTTCTTTTGGTGGTATTTAATCACCTCTATGGTCATTATTTTTTTAAGCTATAAACAAAAAAAAAAGAGACAATTAAAAAAAAACAAAACAATATTTTTTACTTTTTGCGGTAATAAATATCCCTCCCCCCCAAAAAAAAAACAATTTCTTTATCAGTTTAGGCCAATGTATTCTTCTACATATTTGTGGTTAAAAAAAAATCGCAATAAGCGTATATTGATTGGTTTGCGCAAAAGTTATAGCGTCTACAAAAAAACAAATAGATTTACGCCTTTTTTATTTTTTATTTATTTTTCACTAGTAATGGTGGCGATTGGCGACTTTTAGCGGGACTGGCACATTGCGACGGACAGATCGGACACTTTTGACACTTTTGTGGGACCATTGACATTTATACACCGATCAGAGCTAAAAATAGCCACTGATTACTGTATAAATGTCACTGGCAGGGAAGGGGTTAACACCAGGGGGCGATCAAGGGGTTAAGTGTGTTCCCTAGGGAAGTGTTTCTAACTGTATGGGGGGCTGGGCTGACTGGAGGAGAAGACAGATCGCTGTTCCTAATCACTAAGAACAACAGATCTCTCTCTCCTCCCCTGTCACAATGGGGATCTGTCTGTTTACATTGACAGATCACCTTCTGGCTCTCGTTCCCACGATCGCGGGTGGTCCTCATGCAAAATCTTGTGCAAATACCTCAAACAAAATCGTTCTTGTTCCCGCTAGGCGAAGGTGTGAATGCAGCCTGAACATGATCAAACAGTTGGGGGGGGGGGGGGGGACTACTGTAAAATACCAATGATTAAAATCAGAGAAAACAATTGGGATGATTCAGTAAAATAATAAAGACTTAGCAAAAGTGAATGTTTTCAATATAAAGTAAATAATGATCAGCGCAGCTTGATGATAAATATAAAATATTAACAATAAACGATAAATGATGTGCAAAATCGCTAATTGCCCATAGATTCTTTAGTATTCATCTACATTGATCATAGGGCTACTGTTGCTTCAGTTATATTGCACAGCATCATTAGCAATTTGCATAATCGCAATTAGCGATTTTGCACATCATTTATCGTTTATTGTTAATATTTTATATGTATCATCAAGCTGCGCTGATCATTATTTACTTTATACCATTTAAGTGCATTTATACGCTTTAGATCTAGCTGCAACTTATCAGATTAGATTAGCATATATTCACTTTGATAGCGCGAAGAATCTTACTTACATTAATGTTTTCAATATGAACACAGTGGGCTGAATTGTTGTGTTTTTGGGTTAAGGTTGGTAAATTTGTAATTTTTTTTTATTTCAACCATCCAATCCTGTGCAAGCAAAAAATTACTTGGTGGCTACCCACTTGCTGTGGTGTGCAGGATCATGTATGTATATATATATATATATATATATATATATATATATATATATATATATATATATATATATATATATATATATATGTGATCTTGCACTTGTGTATAATATATACATATATATATATATATATAATTATACACAGTGAGAGCTGATCAGTGGGTCTCGCTGACCTGATGTCGGCCGGCACCCGCTGATCATTCGGTACACAGGCAGAACGACGATCTGCCTATGTAAAGAAGGCAGTTCGCCGTTCTCTCAATAAGGAAGGCATTGATCCTGTGTTCCTGCCAAGCAGGGACACGCATCTATGCATCATCTTGTAAAAGCACCTCCCCTACTACAGTAAAATAACCAGCTAGGCACACAGTTAACCCTCTGATCGCCCCTGATGTTGACCCCTTCCCAGCCAGTGTCATTAATACAGTGACAGTGCGTATTTTTTAGAACTGATCACTTAGTGAACAGTCACTGAACACTTATTAGTGTCACTGGTCCTCAAAAAATTGTCAAAAGTGTCAGTTATTGTCTGACTGAATAACTCAGTCCCACTATAAGTACCTGATTGCCGCCTTTACTAGCAAAAAATAAGTAATTTGTTCCCCGTACGAGTCACCAAAAAATAAATAAATAGAAATGCCATAAATCTATCCCGTAGTTTGTAGACGCTTTAACTTTTGCACAAACCAATCAGTATACGTTTATTGGGATTTTTTTTAACCAAAAATACGTAGCAGAATACATAGTGGCCTAAATTTATGAAGAAATTTGTTTTTTTTGGGGGGGGGGGGTATGTTTTATAGCAGAAAGTAAACATTTTTTTTTTTTTTTTTTAATTGTCGTTTTTTTGTTGATAGCGCAAAAAATAAAAATCGCAGAGGTGATCAAATGCCACCAATATTGTTTTTTTTTTTTCTTTTAAATTGTTGTTTTTTTTTGTTGATAGCGCAAAAAATAAAAATTGCAGAGGTGATCAAATACCACCAAAAGAAAGCTCTATTTGTGGAGAAATAGGTCATCAATTTTATTTGGGTACAGCGTCGCATGGCCGCGCAATTGTCAGTTAAAGTTAATGGGGGGGGGGGGGGGGGTAAATCTTCTGGAGCTGAAGTGGGGAAATGGAACAAACCACAGCTTCACCTTATTCATTAAGCCAAAATGTTTGTTTACTCTTCTAAGTGAACTGTCACATTAGTTGACATGGAAGCATGCTTTTTTCCTTTATTCTGGGTAGATCGGTACCAGGACTTCAGCCTTTTTCTGTGTTGCACTTGTCTAGACTGGATTTCTGGAGCCGGAGTATCGAAAGTGGAATGAATGTATATATATATATATTTTTCCAAATGAGATATTACACAGTACATTAGTCAGCTGAGTGACTTTGGTTAGGTAATGGATATTGAAGCACAAAACCTTCTATAATCAAATGCATTAGAGTCCACTTTAGTTCTGATTTTTCTGTCAGACAAAAAGTGATAAAGTAGATGTTACTGAAAACACTTTTTTGCACCGATTGCCTTTATTTTAGGATGGGCCGGGACCAACTTTAGAGATCAGCTTGTACTGTGGATGGCCAAATTACCAGGTTTACCAACATTTATCTCCAGCTTGACTAAAGCCTCGTACACACGATCGGATTTTCCAACGGGAAATGTGTGATGACGGGCTGTTGGCGGAAAATCCGACCGTGTGTACGCTCCATCGGACAAATGTTGTCGGATTTTCCGTGGACAAATGTTGGATAGCAGGTTTTAAAATTTTCCGCGGACTGTTGTCGGATTTTCCGAGCGTGTGTACACAAGTCCGTCGGACAAACGTTCAAAGTACAAACACGCATGCTCGGAAGCTAGGACGAGCCAGAAGTGGTTTGTCTTTTAAACTAGCGATCGTAATGGAGAATTGACATTCGTGACGTGGCAAATTATGAAATCTGGAAATGCAGCGCACAATTCTCTTCTTCTTTAATGGGATAATAATGAAGCTGCTTTGCTGGTGATACTGATGGAGTTACTGCATACTAATTTTCAAAGGCTTGTTTTTATTAGTGATATCAAGAATAATATTATTATGCTTTTTTTTTTTTTTTTTTTTATTTGGGCAAGTTACCACAACACCATGATCCTGTAGTTTTTAAGATCAAAGATACAACTATGTTGGTGTCCCTTGTTAATTTTACATTATATTTTTTAAATGTAACTGCCTACTCCCAAACTGTCATTTGAAGTAAAATACATAGCCAAGTTTTATTCTACACAATTTTTTTATTGTGCATTAAAAATAGAAAACAAATAAAATTAGACATGCTCTCTGCCAATAGAACTTAACCAAAAAGTGCATTCTATGTATCCAAAAATATCGAAAAAATATACCAAATCAAATCATTATTATTCAACCAAAAAAATAATGTCAAAGCAATAACTCCAAGGCCAATAATAAATAACACGTTATCTCCTCCAATTCCACAACATGTCTGGTTGACGAACGGCCGTTCAGAAACGAACTGAAAAGTGCGAAATGAAAAGGGGCGAAATAAAAAGCACGAAGTGAAGAGCGCGAATTAACTCTCACCAAACTTCTACTAACACGAAATTAGCAGAAGGAGCCCAAAGGGTGGCGCTAAAGAGCTGAAAAACCACGTAGAACTTCAGTATGTTCGTGTTTGTTGGCCGACAATTCCTTACTGTTTGTATGCAAGACAAGTTTGGGCCAACGCCCTTCAGACAACAATCCGATCGTGTGTACGAGGCTTAACTTGTTCCAACTACATCAGGTCTTAAAGGAAGCCAGTCAAGGGAAAAACATGGAGGCTGCCATTGCTGACCCCTCCTGAAAATGTTAGGTACATGGTTTTTCATGTTGGCCTTCTTTAGTACTTAAGGTAAGTGATGTGAAATTTGTATACAGGTCAGGACATCTGTGCAGTATATGAAGCCAGGGGGTCAGCAGATTGTGTGATTTTTAGATGGTCCAGGACCAACATCAGACATCAGCTTGTACTTCTTTGGATGGCCACATTACCAGACTGACCAACTTTTATCTCCAGCTTGACCGACTTGTTTATCTAACATATTCATAGGACAACCATATCCGGACTTAAAGGAAGACAGTCATAAGAGAAACATGGAGGCTGCCATTGCTGACCTCCAATGAAAATGTTAAGTACATGGCTATGGTGGTTACTTTTTTTAGTACTTAAAGTGGAGTTCCACCCACTTTTACAACTCTTCAGCATCCCTCACTAAAATGTGCACTGTAAATGAATTGGATATTTTTTTATTTTTTTCCCAGCACCTACTGTATATCTGCTGTATTCATTTTTCACTTCCTCCTCCCTGGCTGTGGCCCATCACATCATTTCCTGTTTGCAATGCCTTCTGGGAAGGGGAGGCAACTTCCTCTGACACTGCCATTGCTATGGAAACCTGACCTGAAACCTATTACACTGCTTGTGCTGCACTGAGCATGTGCGATATCTGCAAGGATGAGATCCAGGAAGAAATACAGTCTGGCTTCAGGTGCCCACACTTAAGATGGCCACGGCCTGCTGTAAGTTTATAAAATAACAAACTACTGCTATAAACTAACAAAACAGACCTTAGTTTACAGACTAACTTTACTAGAATACATTAAGCTTGTGTATTATAGTGGTGTTTTTATTTAAAAAGTATAATTTCGGCCGCAACACCACTTTAAAGTGACCTGAAATTGGTATACAGATGAGGACTTCTGCACAGTATATGAAACCAGTGGGTCAGCACTAAAGCCAGACAACTGGCATTTTTCAGAAGGAGCACATCATTGCTACTTTAGTAGGTTTACTTTAATATGAGACTCCCAAAATGTACTGAAACTTTTATTTATTGAAGGAAAAGAAATACAACATCTACCCAAGCCTGTCTTAACAATAAGTAATGACGGGTTCAGTTGCTGCTAGTATATAAACCAACATCTGCTTTATGGATTGCCCTGGTAGCTCCCTGCTATAAACATACAAGTAGCTTTCGGTCTTAGAAGCCTAGACTTTATGGAATAGGCAGATGTTCTTGCTTGAACTAACTGTCCCGGCTTCACTCATAAAGAGAAATATACTCTACATTGTACAGCCGTTCTCGTTTTGGAGAATTGAAAATGGAACTGTGCACAGATGATCCTGGTGGTAATTTATAAAGGAGAAATAATAGCAGTTAGACATTGTTTTCTCCCTTGTGTGACTGCGTTGTCAGTAGTGTGCAGTGTTTAAAGGGAGTCAGGAGCTTCTGTATAGAACGTGGATCATCACTTGATCTACTGTGTATGAAAATGGATAGATTTGGAGACTGTCAGCTAATGCCTATAGATTCTTTAACCACTTGCTTACAGGGCACTTAAACCCCCCTCCTATCCAGACCAATTTTCAGCTTTCAGCGTTGACGCACTTTGAATGACAATTGCGCGATCATACAACACTGTACTCAAATGAAATTTTTATCATTTTTTCCCCACATATAGAGCTTTCTTTTGGTGGTATTTGATCACCTCTGCGGTTTTTATTTTTTGTTAAAAAAATGTAAAAAGACCGAATTAAAAAAAAAAAAATACATTTTTTTTTATATTTTGTTATAAAATTTTAAAAAGGGTAATTTATCTCCTTCATTGATGTATGCTGATGAGGCGGCACTGGTGGGCACTGATAGGTGGCAGTGATGGGCACTGATGGGTGGCAGTGATGGGCACTGATCTTGTACATTGATAGGCAACACTGCTAGGTGGCACTGATTGGCACCACTGGTGGGCATTGATAGGTGACACTTGTGGGCATTGATAGGTGGCACTTGTAGGCATTGATAGTTGGCACTCATGGGCATTGATACGTGGCACTGGTGGGCACTGTGGGCAATGTCAGGTGGCAATGTGTCAGGTGGCACTGGCAGGGGGTACTTGTGGCACAATTGAGGCATTATTGCCTCCTCCTCTTCGGGACCGATGTCCCTTGCTAACGAGCCGGTGATCGGCTTTTTTTCCTCCTCGCACTGTCAGCGTGAGGAGAAAAAAAAACGATCACAGAGCTTTTGTTTTGATCATGTGATCAGCTGTCATTGGCTGACAGCTGATCACATGGTAAGGGGCCGGGACCGGCCCCTTACTTGGATCGGTGATCAGCTGAGTCTCAGTGACTCTGTGATCACATTGCGCTCGGTGCGCGCCCTTCAGGGCGCGTGCACAGGGGAGGCCGTCATATGATGGCCTCCCGGGAATTAAGGTCCGCACTGTAGCCGTCATTCCGCTATAGCGCGGATATCAAGCGGTTAAAGCACATGTGTCAAACACAAAGCTTGTGGGCTGCATTCGGCTCTCCATGCCATTTTATGTGGCCCTCGCACCTCTCTTGCACCCCCTCGTTTCTGCCCCCACCTTGTCTCAGCAGTCGGCAGCAGAGAGGAGGATACAACTCCTTCACCAGATCCTGCGTCTCTCTCTGTGCTGCCTCGTCTCCTCTTCCCCTGGGCTCAGCAGACTTTGACAGCTGACTCCAGCCCTCCTCTGGTCATCCTCCAGACCCTGCACTCTCTGCTTCCTGGCAGCAGCACAAGATAAGGGGGGTGCACTGTGATGTAAGGGAGGGTGGGGGGCTCTTGAATTTCCGATGGTGGGGGGGGGGGCTTTTGACATCTGATCTAGGGGGGGTGGGTTGCTCTAGACATATAGTCTTACAGATACAACCGGCCCTTGGAGGGCAATCATAATGCTGATGCGGCCTGCAATGACATGGAGTCCCACCTCCCCCCCCCCCCCCTTTAAAGTATAACTAAGGGCAAAACGTTTGTTTTTTAGTTCTGGATAGTTTTTTTTGCTCTCTGTGTCCCTGTTGGGGAGAATCACCATCTCTATTTGTTCTGTTTATTATTATCTTTGAGAGTAAAAGAAAATCCCAAATTTTGGGTTGACACCAGAACAGGAATAGAGGGGAAATCTTCCAAAGGTTCTGGTGATCCCAGTGACACGCCAGGATTCCCTCACTTTGGAGGGATTTCCTTTCACTTCCTGTTTAGGCTATGGGACAGGAAGTTAAGGGAAATCATGGGACACAAGAAAAAAAAAACTGACACGGGTTATACCCTCCCTTCCTCTATCCTAAATTTAAAAAAAAGAGGGTTTTGCCTTTAGTTCTACCTTTTAGGTTCTTTAAACCAGTGGTCATCAACCCTGTCCTCAGGGCCCACTAACAGGCCAGGTTTGCAAGATAACTGAAATACATGACAGATGATATCATTTGCTGCTCAGTGATTGCAGTATTCTAGTCTGCATCTCCCCAAGGTAATACATAAAGCCTGGCCTGTTAGTGGGCCCTGAGGACAGGGTTGATGACCACTGCTTTAAACCCCCCTGCCAAGCCGCAATTGGTTCGTAATACATTCTACATTAATATATAGACTATGGGTGGGACATTCTGCCTAAGCTTCGACTTTCCAGAAGCCAACATTTGCATAATGACAGCAAAGATACTCCCAGGTCTTGGGATGTAAATTGATAATGGAACGTGTGTACTGGCACCTTTTAGGACTTGCATTAGCATCGGGATGTTGGTTTATAAATTGTTTTTTTTTTTAAGTTGAAGCATGCATTATATGGCCAAAACCTTATGAACACCTGCGTTTTCAAATGATTGGATTCAAGAGTTTACAGTGAAGCCACTGTGCTACAGCTTACAGTACAACGACATTGAAATTCTGCATGTCAACTTTGTGGCAACGGCTTAGGGAGGCCCTTTTCTGTTCCAGCATGGCTTGGACTCTGTGCACAAATCCAGGTCTATAAGGACAATGGGGTTGATTCACTAAAACTGGAGAGTGCAAAATCTGTGCATGGTAGCCAATCGGCTTCTAACTTCAGCTTGTTCAATTAATCTTTGACAAAGAAAAAAACCTGAAAGCCGATTGGTTTCTATGCAGAACTGCACCAGATTTTGCACTCTCCAGTTTTAGTAAACCAATGCTTTAGTTCGATGAGTTTGGCATGGGGAGATTGGGTGGCCCTGAAGAAAACTCTATACTTAACCCTATTGAATGCTTTGGGATAAATTATTAGTGCTACTGATAGTAAAACTATGATAATGTACCGTCATCCTATAAATTTTGGAGAAACAAAAGGCAGAGGGTTTAAAGCGGGGTTCCACTCAAATTTTTAACTTAATCTTACCCCCTTCAGTTAATTGCATAGATGTTCAAATGCCGCACGAAAATTTTTTTTATCGCTGTAACTACCTTTATATTGTACTTTATTGTGGCACTTCCTGTCTCTCCTCCCATGGGAGTAGGCGTGTTTATTGCCTTTCCCCGGCGCCGCACTGTCTCCTGGGAGCTTAGTGTCAGGCTTCCCAAGATTCAGTGCGGGAACAATGATCATGCTTGTGAACAAGTTGTGAATGAACAGCATTCACCGCATCCAGGAAATCAATGCTTGTGGGCTTCACATGCCCACAAGCAAGATGGAAACAGCCAGCATCACATTTTTAAAGTTATTCTTTAGTACGAAAACAGACAGAGACGGAAATATTACACCCAAACTGTGAGTATTATTTTGGGATTAGCAAAGTGTCTCAATGACCTGAAAAAAAAAAAAAAGATTGGTCGCCGGACTCCCACTTTAAGGCAACTGTGGACTCTCATGGTACGGTAAGGACTTACATACACATTTGTATAAAAATAGATACATTTATTGAAACAAAGACATGATTAAAAAGGTCCAAAAAAGAGGGAGTATATAATACTTATAAATACTAGACGTAATATATCATATATATGGTTCCAACTCATAACTGATGGCGTCATGGGTTGGAACCGTATATATATTTTATTACGTCTAGTATTGCTTAGATTGTTGAACGTGCTCACCTCTATGGCAGAATTGAGGAGTGCTCATATATGTTCCAATTTTTACAACTAGTATTGTATGTACTTTTGATTGATTTGTTTATAAGCTTGATTATTTATATGTTTGTCCTTTGTAGAGATTAGTGCATATAATGACTCTGGAAACATACTCCTGAAGAAGCAGTCATACCGCAAAACATGTCGAGTTTGAACTGACCTAGGACGACATTCCGATTCCTTTCTTGGATGGATGCACGTCCAACTGCTCAGTTCTTGTTCAGAGAATGAATTTATATGTATTATATACTCTCTCTTTTTAGGAACTTTTTAATCATGTCTTTGTTTCAATAAATGTATATATTTTTATACAAATGTGTATACAAGTCCTTACTGTACCATGAGAGTCCACAGTTGCCTTAGACCCTCTGCCTTTTGTTTTGCCCTTGGGATAAAGTTGAAGGCCAACTGTGACCCAGGTCATCTCATCCAGCATCAGTACTTAGCCTTACAAATGTTCTTTTGGGCTCAAATTCCTATAGACACACTCCAAAATCTGGTGGAAAGCCCTTTCAGGAGAGTGGAGGCTCTTATAGCTTCAAAGGGGGTCATATCTATGTTATGGCATATGGTTTTGTCCAACCAACTCTGATGGTCAGGTGTCCACACACGTTTAGCTATACGTTGTGGGTTCACTTGAAGTTGCAGGGTGGCAATCTAGCAGTCTCTTTACTAAGAGCGCTGTCTTCACCGATTTGGAAAGTACAGGAGGTAACTGAAACAATGGTTTTTAAAGACTAATACTTCACTTAGCAGAACAGTTCTGGAGTACTGTACCATTAAATTGACTGTTACAAATATAGATTAAAACACGTCATGGTTATTAGTAGAACAGCTTCAGTGAGGAAAAATCTCTGTGCTGTGACGACTGAGAAATTAAAGCATTCATGATTTGTATTGTTATGAAGTTTCCACCCGCTGCAAGATTGTAACTGATCCACCTGTGTAAATCTTTGGGGATCTGCGTGAAATGGTGAATTCGACTTAGAAAAACCTGACTCCTTCTTAGTGAGATTTTCTTGTCTTTAAGCAGATATAAAGTATTTTATGAAGTGGGTAAAAGCTGTCTAGTAGATATCTATTGATTGAGTGTTCAAGCTACTTCTAGCGACTGACGCGCTCTTCTGCTAACCTGTTAATAAACTATTGAGATAGCAGACTGACAGAGAGAACTTAACAAAATTCCCCTTCATCCCTTATTCATAACATGCTTTTCTAAATTGATGCACTGTAGCTTTTACTTGTCAAGTACAGAGAGATGTAGAATCTACTGCGGAACGAAATGTATGAAGGGCTTTCACTACCTCTAGAGGTCCTTAACAAATTTATATGTGGCAGTTGATGAAAGATCACATGAAATCACGGGTTAAAGGCTGGGTTCACACTGGTATGACTTTGGGAGCACATGTTGCACGACGTGTGTAAATCAATGATTCCCTATGAGAGCCATCAAAATTGGTCTGACACAAGTCGGTCCGACTTTGAAAAAGGTTCCTGCACTACTTTGGTCCTACATCAACCCAATGAATATCATTGAAGTCGGATCAAAGTCCTAACCGTCCGACTTGTGACATCCGACATGGTGATTACAGCAGCAGTAAAAGGAATTTATCTCACACTGGGATTGTTTTGATTGATCAAAGGACAAGTCAGACCATCTCAAAGTCGAAGCAAAATCTTCTCTTGTTCATTCAAGTGGGATGGAAGTAGGTCTGAAGTAGGACTGATGTCGCAGGGCAAATTAGGATGACAGTTGTACAACAGTCATGTCGTACCAGTACGAACCAAACCCAGCCTAAGGTTCCTTTCACACTTGTACGACTTGTCCTACGACTTGGGACTGCAAAGTCGTATGACACGTCATTCCCCATGATTTTTAAAGACAACCATTCACATTATTACGACTTCAAGTCATGCCGACTTCAAAGTAGTCCCTGCACTACTTTGATCCTACTTTAGGCCATTGAATATCACTGAAGTCGGATCAAAGTCGGATCACCGTCTTAACTGATCCGACTTTGGCATGCGACTTGTGCTCTAATGATCTTGAAGGGGAACTCCACGCAAAATGTAAAAAAAAAAAACGGCATGGGTTCCCCCTCTAAGAGCATACCAGGCCCTTCGGTTGTGTATGGATTCTAAGGGGAAACCCCACACTGAAAAAACGTCATGGGAGTCCCCCCCCCCCAAATCCATACCAGACCCTTATCCTAGCACACAGCCCGGCAGGTCAGGAAAGAGGGTGGGGACGAGCGAGCGCCCACCCCTCCTCCTGAACCGTACCAGGCCGCATGCCCTCAACATGGGGGGGTGGGTGCTTTGGGGCGCCCCCCACCCCAAAGCATCTTGTCCCCATGTTGATGAGCACAAGGGCCTCTTCCTGACAACCTTGGCTGTTGGTTGTCGGTGTCTGCGGGCGGAGAGACTATTGGAGTCTGGAAGCCCCCTTTAACAAGGGGTCCCCCAGATCCCACCCCCCCACCCTATGTGAATGAGTATGGGGTACATTGTACCCCTACCCATTCACCTAAAAAAAAGTGTCAAAAATAAAACACAGTACACAGGTTTTTAAAGTAATTTATTAGGCAGCTCCGGGGTCTATTCCGACTTTTTGGCAATGTCTTCTGCTTCCTCCGCTGATGTCTTCTGCCCCGAAGGTTCTTCTCGCTCCTTTGCCGGGTCTTCTGCGCTGTCTTCTTCCTATGTTTTTCTTCTGAAGTTGACTCAACACTCTCTCTAATGCTGGGTGTGCCACTACTTATATTGGCATGGGGCGAGGTCACGGCCCATCATGCCCCTGGCGGTGATGTCATAAGGGGCGGGCCTCCGGATGATGTCACCCGGTGACCCCTGCCCCATTGTAATATAAGTAGTGGCACACCGCGCACCCAGCATTAGAGCGGCAGAGAGCGTTGACTCAACATCGGAAGAAGAACAGAGGGAGAAGACAGCGGAGAAGACCCAGCAAAATAGCGAGAAGACAGCGGACAGAGGGAGAAGAACCGGAGAGGGCTAGAAGACATCAGTGGAGAGCGGAGAAGAACCAGCAGAGACAGAGGACTTCTGCGGAGGAGGCAGAAGACGTCGCCGGGAAGATTGAGAAGAGCCAGGGAGGGGAGAAGAAGACGGAAGAGACCCCGGAGCTGCCTAATAGATTACTTTAAAAACCTGTGTACTGTTTTTTTTTTCTCTGTTCTACTTTAAACTTCTATGGTTTTCATATTTGCTATTTAGTATGGAGCACTTGAAAGCGATTGTGACCCACATCAGCTGGCCGGTGGGTTATGGAAATGCTAAGCTATTTTGTTTTGCTATGTCCCCTGCGTGGGCTTTCCGAGCGCCCTGATAAGGTGGATTATCTCTGTGTGACAGACAAGTTTTAGTGTTTAACGATAGATTGAAGTTGATATTACGATACGCTATTTTGCTGGGTATGTCTGCCATTGATATACTGATATCACCCACCTGTGCTGTGGGACCTTTTTTTATCTCTATTTTGATACTATTGTTTGAGTACGAGTTGTATACTCTCGCTTTTTCCATAAAAATCTTAATGAAAACCTTGAAATAGAAGTGAGCCTGATTTTGCACTCTTCAGCTTTAGTAAACAAACCCCAGAGTATGGTGCAGCTCGGCATAGAAACCAATCAGCTTCCAGGTTTTATTGTCAAAGCTAAACTGAGCAACCTGAAGTTGGGAGCTGATTGGCTACCATGCACGGCTACACCAGATTCTATGTGCACTAGTTTTAGTAAATATCTCCCAATGCTACTTGCAAGTCATCTGCCACATTAAGTCCATTTCTCTGCTCTGATTGTTGATACATGCAGAGAATCTTTTTTTCAATTTCTTTTTGATTAGGTAGAGATCCAGCCCCATACCCCCAACATTTAGTTGCCATGCCCCAAGTGTTATAGATGCTCCTGGGTTAAAACCTAGAATCATATTTTTATAATTGCCTTTTTCCACTTGCATACCTCATAACTTTTTTTAATGGGAAAGAGGGACACCTTTTAGCAAAAATATGTAGGCATAGGACACAACCCTTGCCACGCCCCCTTAAAGTAGAATTAAAAAAAAACCCCTATTAGTTAACCACTTGAAGACCAGGATTTTTCTGGCACTTTTTGTTCACAATCAGTTTTTTGCTAGAAAACTACTTTTTTTTTATTGTTCTTATTTTTTTTACACTGTTGCTTTAGTTTTGGTACCAATGGGAGGATTTTTTTTTTTTTGCTAACACAAGAAATGTAAACATCCTTTGTAACAGCAATAGGCACGTGACATGTACACTCTATGGAGGAATCTTGGGTCTGCCCTCGAAAGCATTCAAAACAACAAGATCGGTGTATTTTAATACTTTAGATTCTAAAAAAATGGCGCCGTTGACATCCAGGTATGGTAGAAGTGATGTCATATCATCGCTACCAGGTTACCTTAGCGGAGACTCGATCAAAGCCGCTTAGTTTGGGTGCCCGACTAACCAGTGGACGTGCCAGCTGGTGGCATTTCTCCATTGACCACCACTGGGAGAAAACACTGCAATTTTTACCATATTCATTTTTTTACTAGTCGGTGTTATTTTTTGTTATCTTTCGTTATTATTACTGAAATTTATTTTGTTGTATAGAGTTACCTTGGGGATCAAATATGCCAACTATGCCACACTCCTTATTCTTTTGTTTATTGTTACATCTTAACTTACTTATTTTGCTAATGTATATCGACAAAGCAATTACTAGTCAGGTATCCTTGAGTCATGAAAGTTATTTCAAGGGCTCCTCTTTATTATATTATTATAAAGCTTGAGAAAGGCTGTTTTTCAAAGTACAAAGGATAACAAAAGGGAAATGTGCAAAATGTGGCTATTTAAAAAAAATGATTAGCTTTATATATATATGTCTCTTTTGTTGCAGTTTAAATGTTGTTGTAGGTTTTCTTCTTCTATACCTTTGAAAATTACTGTATATCTTACGTAAAATGTTGTACAACATTACCTACTTAATGTGTTTAATCCTTGTCACACAAATCGATGCAGAAACGTTGTGTTTACTTTTTACCCTCAAGCTTAAAGTGGCCGTAAATGGCCTAATAACCCTTAACTGTGTTGCTGCTGTTGACTACGACTGGGCCAGTTCTTTCCTCCTAGAGAACAATATAAAGCACTTCTTGAGGTATGTAGTGCTGTTTTTGTACACTTAGATATAGGGATGCACCAATACCACTTTGTTAGCAATGAGTACAGATACTGTTTTTTAAGTGTCAGAAACCATGAATCAGACTGAGACAGAAGTACAGTTAAATCACACTTGTTTATTAATAATAATAATAATAATAAAAAAAGGTAAACAGAGTAAAAATAGTCAAAACATAGCCAGAGTTCAGGAACTGGAACGAATAGTCAGACAAGCCAAAACTTTAGGGAGCCAGAGATGAGCGTAGTAGAACAGCAAGCAGGATATGGAGCCAGAAGGAATGTCAGCCAAGCAAGTCTTTAACAGGAACACAGGAGAGTGTCTCTAGAGATGTGACCAAGACGAAGGCAGAGATCATCTGGACTGGACGGCTTAAGTAGACAGGACTGACGAGCATGATATCATCAACAGGTGAGTCACTGTGGAGAGATTGGAGCTGGCAATTAGCAGACAGCTGAGTGGCCAGCTTTGAGAAGAAAGGGTTGAGCCCAGCCCTGACATTAAGTACTTGCTGATACCAATTACCAATACCTATTTTCGGCATTTAGAGAGCAAGATGAGGAGGAACAGGGAGTCTCTATCTTCTATCAGCGTGCTGTGTAAAATTACCACCTGGATGAAACCAAGTGATGAAGAAACACAGCACTCCCAACACTCAACACAGCTGGCCCCACATCTAGGAGGACCATGCTGTCATCCTACGTCCTCCTCTTCCTCCAGTCCCATCTCTTCCAACCTATGTCCCCCTCCTCCTGCAATCCCTACAACACTGTTTATGATATCAGCCATATTCAACTAAAATAGGCTCTTAATATGCTTTCTGCGTCATCCTTCTAAGATATTTAAGTTGATTTACCAAAGGAGAGAGAATGTTCACTTTACAAAGTGATTGCTCGCTCAGTAAGTGAGGTGAAGCCATGTTCACTTCAATAATTTATTTGCTTACGCATAACTTAGTATTCTTAGATAACACACCTTATTCATTCAGCTAAGTGGACATTAACTTTGGTAACTAAACATTCTGTATTCCTTTAATTAACAAACCCAACTGATGTACAGGGACTCAGGTCTGTGTAGGAAAATGCCCTACTGGGAATATGATGTCCATGTTTGCATAGAATGACTTCTGCTTCATTAGCCAGGCAAAAAATTAGGTGCAGACTAAGCACTGATAAGGAAAGCATGCCTTTTGTTTTTCTTCTCTACTTATTTTAGAAGGTATATGGCCAAAGATTTATGGACATCTATCACAGTGGTTCTCAACCTCAGTCCTCAAGTACCCCCAACGGGCCATCTTTTGGGAACTTCCCTTCAATAAAATAGCTCTTATTAATACCATGTCATTAATATTGATTTAAAGCAACTGTGCAAAGAAAACATAGCCCGTTGGGGGTGCTTGAGGACTGAGGTTGAGAACCACTGATCTATCATACCCCACTATTTGGCCAAAGGTTTGTGGACATCTGACCATCGCACCATTACTGTATGACCAAAAGTAGGTGGACACAACTTCAAATTATTGAGTCCGTTTCCAATAAAGGTTGCTGATAATGCTGTGGCATATGATATTTTAGACCAGCGGTCTCCAAACTGTATCCTGAGGGCCGGTTGTGGCCCTTTGCTTGCCTTTATCTGGCTCTTGGGGCACTATTCCATCCACAGATACCAAAGTTTGGAGACCCCTGTTTTAGACAAATGGTGTGCTTCCAAACTTCTGCCAACAGTTTGGGGAAGACCCTTTTCCTTTCCTGCATGACTAAGCCAGCTCCATGAAGCCTAATTTGGTGTAAAAGAACTTGTGTGACCTGCACGAGCCATGACATCACATCTATTAAACCGCTTTAGGGTAAATTGGAAGCCAACCACGAGCCAGGCCTTCTCACCCAATATCAATGTGCACAAATACCCATACATACTCTGCAATCTTGTTCAAGGTCTTTCCAAAGGAAAAATTTGTTGTTATAGTCACAATGGGGATGATGAAGTGGGGGCTGTATTAATGGTTTGGCAAAGGCATGTTCAAGAGTTCAAGAAGACTATATAGTCAGTTGCCCATGTTATGTATTAAATGGTGGTGTAATTTATTAGCAAGGCATGCTGGGGCTTTTATCTCCAGAACAGCAGAATGGCTCCAGTGTTTTCAACAAATGACTGATTTTACAGGCAAAAATAAAAGAGACAAAATGTGGAAAATTCAATCAATCCTGTCTGCGACTTCAACAAATTAGTAGTTCATTGGATATACAAATATGCTTTTCGAAACATATGTTTTAATATCTTGTGCACTGAGAGCTCAGTCTGTGCGCTTCCCAGAATGTTATCATGACACCCGGTTAAAAAATAATCCGCCTTGCGGAGCACAGGCTGTTTTCTCGGCATAAGTCGAGACGTTGCCTCAGAAGATGGATTTGACAAATCTTGCCGGATTCATAGACTGCCTCCCCTTGCTTGAATTAGTGCATGTAATATTAGTTTGTAGCTTGGCTTATGTCTTTTATGTCCACATAGCTTGTCATCGCCGAGACTGTTATATTGACTGATGGCTGCTAGGAGACGCTTTCCTTAAACACGAGAAATTTATTCCCTGCAGTTTGGACTGCAGAAACGTCCCATTCTGCCCCATTCATCTCTTTGCTATAGGGCAGAATTACGCCGTGTCACGTTTCTCTTGGGGTCACTCGGGAAAGGGGCCTGAATGGGTTAACGGGAAGAGTAATTGCAGAAGTATTACGTGGGAAGGCAAGCACCCTGCTGGGCCTGTGATTTCACAGGAACAGTTTAGGCTTGCTGTTAGCCACTTAGGTGAAATTATATGTCATCAAATGACTGCTAACTTGTGGGTCTCTGTGGGTCACAGGACATTATTAAAATTGGCAATGCTGATCGACTTTATGCAGCCGTTGGCTTATCTAATAAGACTCCTCGGAGAGCAGTGATGACGTGCGCTTAACCATATCCGCCATCGTTATTTCACTGTTAAGTTTTGCGCAGTCAGAATCATAAAAAGGTATTAGGTCTCTAGAAGTCACTGTCCTTTATCTTTAACCTCCTTCATTACAGGGGGTTGGCCATGTAACTAATTAAGATCTAAGGGATTTAGCATGTTTGCCCTACTAGTTGGGTATGAATTGTGCGCTTTCTAACAGTGCGTGGCTCTCCTCCGCAACAATAAGGTTTAAAGGGACATGCCTTTAGGACAAAGCCGTGTTTGGGAAACACTGGGACATCACCATTCTTAAATGACTTTAAAGGCTTTATGACTAAGTATGAAATGCTTCAAGGCTTTTTCTTTGACGACTTTCTGCAATCGATCTAATTTACATACTAACAAAGCCTCCAGATTCTGGCATATGCAGTGTGTGGACATTCCATAAATGGTACATTTGAAATTCTGTAGCATTTTTAGTGGTGATGGTCCTTCACCAAATTACGATTGGATGGTTAACAGATCCCAGGCAGCAGAGGTTTGTCATTTACGGAAAGGTCAGTGGGGTAGTTCCGCGCTATGGACAAATTCGTAAAGTGAATGTAGCTGCTGCCTTCCACGTAAACAACTACCTAGGAAGATGTCAAAGGTATATAGTAAAAATTATAGTAGGTGTGGTGCTGCTTGTGATCATGTGACCTATGGAGATGTGACGTCCCAAGCCTTTAAAAAGTGTGTGCAATATATATGCTAAACATGAATAAAAGTGGCATGAACAAGTGCAAAAAAGCATTAAAGTGACTAGTGCTACAATTCAAAAAACATAAATTCAATAATAATGACTCAGTGGAAAGTGACAAAGACAAGTGTGTCTTGCCTACAGTCAAGCATGGTGGTGGGAGTGTCATGGTCTGGGGCTGCATGAGTGCTGCCGGCACTGGGGAGCTATAGGTCATTGAGGGAACCATGAATGCCAACATGTACTGTGACATACTGAAGCAGAGCATGATCCCCTTCCTTCGGAGACTGGGCCGCAGGGCATTATTCCAACATGATAAAGTCCCCAAACACACCTCCAAGACGACCACTGCCTTGCTAAGGAAGTTGAGGGTAAAGATGATGGACTGGTCAAGCATGTCTCCAGACCTAAACCCTATTGAGCATCTGTGGGGCATCCTCAAACGGAAGATGGAGGAGCGCAAGGTTTCTAACATCCACCAGCTCCATAATGTCATCATGGAGGAGTGGAAGAGGACTCCAGTGGCAACCTGTGAAGCTCTGGTGAACTCCATGCCCAAGAGGGTTAAGGCAGTGCTGGAAAATAATGGTGGCCACACAAAATATTGACATTTTTGGGCCCAATTTGGACATTTTCACTTAGGGGTGTACTCACTTTTGTTGTCAGCGGTTTAGACATTAATGGCTGTGTGTTGAGTTATTTTGAGGGGACAGCAAATTTACACTGTTATACAAGCTGTACACTCACTACTTTACATTGTAGCAAAGTATCATTTCTTCAAGGTTGTCACATGAAAAGCTATAATAAAATATTTACAAAAAATGTGAGGGGTGTACTCACTTTTGTGAGATGCTGTAAATACTTAATGTGATGTTGCAAAGAGATGATTTAAAGCATATATTGAAAATTTTACTAACACAGGAAAATTATTTCTATCACAAAAAACACACAGGATCCCTGGTAATCATCATTAGATGTGCTGGTGTTTTTACTCGTGCTCCCCCCTTTGTGTGCCGCACTCACCAGAAAGCTCTCCTCTCTAGGGGTTATCTCACCTTCACAGCACCTGTGGCTGTATGTAAACTCCTCAGTATAAAAGGTTGGCAGTCAGTCCTTGCTCTAAGGCTCCGCTGCCCCAGCAGTATCATACATATGTAGAAATAAAAGCATCCATCCAAGCAACCATTTCATGGTTTAAATTTATTAAAAGTAGCTAGTAGTGCACTTACATTTGTAAAAACAAAGACAAGCAGTTTGTATATGAGGTCAGGAAGTCCGGGGCTCTGATGCGCTCCACAGACTCGAAAACCAGAAGTTGTGCAATGACGCTGTGGCTCCGCCCTATGCGTTTTGTCATTCAGACATCATCGGCAGCGACCTTTGTCATTTATGTTTGTGGTGGTGACCAGGTCTGACACTGTGACTCCTGCTTTATCAAACAACGGATGTGCACACTCAACTGTACAACCACTCCTGGAGCACAGATCTGCCCTAGCAAGTTAAAGCCTTCATTTTTGGAAAGTCAAGGCATTAATAACGTAAAGAAACCAGCATCTGACAGGAGCTCAAATAAAGTTTCTTGGCTAATGAACATGATGGTAGACACTTTGCACAAGTGGGAAGATCCAGTCTGTGGGCGGAGCCTCTGCATCAACACGTATAATGGTGTTAACCGCTTGTTGTCTGCTACAAAATATGCTTGTCTGTGTATAGAAGTGTATTCGAATGTTAACATCCTGCACGTTTCTAGAAATTGTATCTTTTTAGATCTTGTAGAGATCTAAACAGATCAGTCATGAGAAGCTTGCTAAAAGTTTTTAATTGGAGTTCTTTAGACACTCCTCATAAATATTAAAGTTGGGTGCTTTTTGAAGGCTCCTTTGCCAAATACCCTCCAGCCACTGAGTGCGACAGAAGTTGGCCCAGGACAGCATTCACTTGGTCAGGTTTCACATCAGCCTATGATGTTTAGGCCTGGTTCACACCTTTTCTGTTTTGCAGAAACACACTGCAGTCTATTTAACATGGTTTTCTATGGGTCACGTTCACATCTGTGCATTTTATGGAGAAGGCCATGGACTGGTAGGTTGTGTTTTTGGTTCCATAGACTTCAATGGATCAAAAACGTGTATTGAAAAACGCAAAATGCACCTGTAATATGAATCAACTGTAAACCTGCATAGGTATGAGCCAGGCCTTACAACTATTGGGCTGTGCCTAGCCACATATTTTCAACGTGTGCCCTGAAGGCCCACTAATTATTATTATTATACAGGATCTATATAGCGCCCACAGTTTACGCTTCGCTTTACAATGTAGAGGGGGGGCCGTACAATTACAATACAGTTCAATAAAGAAGGAATAGGAGAGCCCTGCTCATGAAGCTTACAATCTAAAGGGAGGGGATATAAAAGGTTATAGCTGCAATGGATGATCAGATAGAGGTGACTTGGGTGCAGTTCTTAGGTGGGTGTGGAATAGGCTTCCCTAAATAAGTGAGTTTTCAGGGATTGCCTAAAGGCGGACAGGGCAGGGGCTGACTGGACATACTGGGGCAGGGAGTTCCGGAGGATGGCAGAAGCTCTGGAGAAGTCCTGGAGGCGAACATTTGCAATACAGGCTGATTGTCTGGTTGCTTGTCTGCATGGACATGCAGATGCTGGTTGCTGGTTTACATCCAGCACTCATATAAACATAGCCTTAACCACTAGCAGACCAGCGCACGATGATGTACGTCGGCACAATGGCATGGCTGGGCAAATGGGCGTACAGGTACATCCCCTTCAAATCACGGCATTGTGGGCGTGCGCCGTGACCGTGCCCGCAGGTCCCGCGGACTTGATGTTCGCCGGGGGCCCGCGATCGTGTCACAGAGTGGAAGAACGGGGAGATGCCTTTGTAAACAAGCCATTTCCCCAATCTGCCTAGGGACATGACTGGGATCTACTGCTCCCTGTTATCGGGAACAGTGATCACTGTCATGTCAGTGGAAGCCCCTCCCCCCGCGCTTAGAACACCTCCCTAGGACACACTTAACCCCTTGATTGCTCCCTAGTGTTTAACCTCTTCTCTGCCATTGTCATTTACACAGTAATCAGTGCATTTTTATAGCACTGATCGCTGTATAAAAGACAATGGTCCCAAAATGGTGTCAAAAGTGTCCGATGTGTCCGCCATAATGTCGCAGTCATAATAAAAATCGCAGATCACCGCCATTACTAGTAAAAAAAAATAATAATAATAAAAATGCTATAAATCTATCCCTTATTTTGTAGACGCTATAACTTTTGTGCAAACCAATCAATATACACTTATTGCGATTTTTTTTTTTTTACCAAAACTACGTAGAAGAATACATATCGGCCTAAACTGAGGAAAAAAATTTGTTTTTTTATATATTTTTTGGTGATATTTATTATAGCAAAAAGTAAAAAATATTGCTTTTTTTTTTTTCAAAATTGTTGCTCTTTTTTTGTTTATAGCACAAAAAATAAAAACCGCAGAGGTGATCAAATACCACCAAAAGAACGCTCTATTTGTGGGAAAATTCTGTTTGGGTGTCCCAATGTCACCGCAGTATTACTTCACACTTCTTATTTCTATACTAGCTCTTCATTAACTTATGATGTAAAGGTTTTTTTTCTATTATGTGTTTCTGGTCAAAAGCTATTAAATGATATCACTTCCCGTTGAAAGCCCCCCTAGTAGACATGTGCAGAACGAAAAAACTTGTTTCATTTTGTTTCGATTCGTTATTTACATAAATTAGTTTAATTTGCTTTCGGAATTTTTATTTTTTTTTCAATTCAAATTGATTCTAATTTTTTAAATGCCATTCGAATTGCATTCAAATCAAATTCCATTTTAAATCAAATTTACTCTATTCAAAATTTGAATTTTGGAAGATGGTTGTATTGTTTCTATTCCATTCTATTCTATTTTTTTTTTCTATTCTATTCTTTTCTTTTTTATTCTATTCTATTTCAAATTTATTCTATTCAAACTTCGGAAAACGGTTATATTGTTATATTCTTTCTTTTTTATTCTATTCTTTCTATTGTTTGTTTTATTCTATTTTATTATTGAAGTTTCTATTCTATTCGAAATTTGAATTTCAGAAGATGGTTATATTCATTTGTTTCTTTTGTTTGAAATTTGTTTCTTTTTGTTTCGATTCATTTCATTTGTTTAATTTTTTTTTTTTTTCAAATTCAAATTGATTTAAATTTTTCAATTGCCATTCTAATTGAATTCAAACAAATTCCATTCTAAATCAAATTTAATCTATTAGAAATTCAAATTCTGGAAGATGGTTATATTCTATCTATTCCATTCGATTCCATTTTTTTTTCTATTCTTTTATTTTCTATTCTATTCTTTTTTCTATAATATTCTTTTCTTTTCTATTCTATTCGATTTCAAATTTATTCTATTCAAACTTCAGAAAATGATTATATTGTTATATTCTTTCTTTCTGTTCTATTCTTTTTCTATTGTTTATTTTATTCTATCCTATTCTTTTCTATGCTATTCGAAATTAGAATTTCAGAAGATGGTTATATTCATTCTATTCTATTCTATTGTTTTTTTCTGGTTTAAAAGCTATTAAATTATATCACCATCTTCCAGTTGAAAGCTTGCCCCCTAGTAGACATGTGCACAACGAAAAAATTTGTTTAATTTTGTTTTGATTCGTTATTTACATAATATGTTTCGTTAAATTTGTTTAATTCATTTTCGCAAACTTTTTAGTTTTTTTCTAATTAAAATCGATGCAGATTTTTCAAATGCCATTCGAATAGCATTTGAATCAAATTCCATTCAAAATACAATTTATTCTAATCGAAATTCAAATTTTGGAAGATGATTATATTCTTTCTATTCCATTCTATTCTATTATTATTTTTTCTATTATATTCTTTTCTATTCTATTCAAATTCAAATGTATTCTATTCAAACTTCGGAAAACGGATATATATGTTATATACTTTCTTTTATATTCTATTCTTTCTATTGTTTCTATTCTATTATTTAATTTTATATCCTTTTCTATTATATTCGAAATTTGAATTTCAGAAGATGGTTACGTTCATTCTATTCTATTCTATTGTTTTTTAGCATGCACTTTTTGGTTAAGTTCTATTGGCAGATAGCATGTCTAATTTTATTTGTTTTATTTTTTTAATGTACAATAAAAAAAATTGTGTAGAATAATACTTGGCTATGTGTTTTACTTCAAATGACAGTTTGGGAGTAGGCAGTTACATTTAAAAAAATACAATGTAAAATTAACAAGGGACACCAACATAGTTGTATCTTTGATCTTAAAAACTACAGGATAATGGTGTTGTGGTAACTTGCCAAAATAAAATTAAAAAAAGCATAATAGTATTATTCTTGATATCACTAGAAAAAAAAAAGCCTTTGAAAATCTGTTTGCAATAACTCCATCAGTATCACCAGCAAAATCAGCTTCATTATTATCCCATTAAATAAGAAGAGAATTGTGTGCTGCATTTGGAGATTTCATAGTTTGCCACGTCATGAACGTTATTTCTCCATTACGAGCGCTAGTTTACAAGACTGACCGATTCTGCTTCCGAGTATGCGTGTTTGTACTTTGGACTTGTGTACACACGCTCGGAAAATCAGACAACAGACATTTGTCCATGGAAAATTTGAGAACCTGCCATCCAACATTTGTTGGCGGAAAGTCCAACAACACTTGTGCGATGGAGCGTACACACGGTCGGATTTACCGACAACAGCCTGTCATCACACATTTCCCGTTGGAAAGTCCGATCGTGTGTACGGGGCTTAACAGCCACTGTAGATGTCCACATGGCATTCATTTCAAATTGTTTGGCTGATTACCATTATTGCCTACATGGCTTGACTTACTTTTTAGACTTATTTTATCAATCACATTTGCAACATCTTTATCAGTCTTTGGATCAGCGCTCCCTGAGTTGTTTTTGTTGGTTCTCATATGGTCTTTTGAGTCTGGTTGCAGCGGCCTGAGTTTGGTATTTTTTAGGCTTCCTGGGTTTCCATTTTTGCGCCTGGCTCTCTGTGGAATTTCAGAAAATACAATGTCTTCATCAAAAAACATGGTAGTAGCTATGACTCTTTTACTTGACTTGTGAAGTGAAATAATGGAGGGGTAGTATATCTTGACATTAAATGTTCCTCAGTGAAGGAGGGGATAGAGGATCTTCACGTGAAACATGAAATGTTCCTCAGTGAAGGAGGGGATGGAGGATCTTCGCGTGAAACATGAAATGTTCCTCAGTGAAGGAGGGGTTGGAGGATCTTCACGTGAAATGTGAAACATGAAACGTTCCTCAGTGAAGGAGGGGATGGAGGATCTTCACGTGAAATGTGAAACATGAAACGTTCCTCAGTGAAGGAGGGGATGGAGGCTCTTCACATTAAAGTATAATAGTGTATTGAATGAAGTGAGTTCTTTAAAGTGACTCGGTGGAACTTCAGAATCTCAGCAGGCTTCTGGAATTTGTGGAGAAAAGCTGGTTGCATTAGATAGCTGCTACTTAATAGATGCTTTTCTAGATTTCTTGATCAGCTCCATCCAAAGAGGACCTGTTGCCAAGACGCAGTGAAAGGAACTATGTTCAAACTGTGCTTCTAATACCGGTTGGGAACACATTTTTGGTCAACTTGCAAAATGGGTACTGGTATTGAGCTGGATTTGTTCACATGGGGCACAGCCATGCTTGAATATGCCTTCCCCACAAACTCGTATTACTAATCTGGTTGGACAATATTTTTGAAAATTGCTTTGTATCCCATAGCATGAACAGTACCCTTCACTGGAAACACGTAAACCCAATAGTTTGTCCATATAGTAGATGTGATGATCAGGTGTCCACATACCTGTGGTCATATATGATGTTGCACAGTAGAGGTGGCTGGATAAGAAGAATATATGCATCACTTAGGGGTTGATTTACTAAAGGCAAGTAGGCTGTGCAATTTTGCACTAGAGCTTAGTAAATGAGGTAAGGCTTCACTTTGCAAAGAATATCCAATCACGTGCTATTTGCTTTTAGTAAATCAACCCCTCAGTGCGGCAGGTAGAACATATTCAGGTGTGTTTCTATTTCCTTATATAGAGTTGGAGTTGCACCTTAAGCTTTAGGCCCTCATGTACACCGCTGCTGATAAACAGACTTTTAGGAGAAGTTGGGCATTTTTTTCAGCTGCCCCTGAACTCTCCTCTATGTTATCTTATCAGTACATGTACACAGGGGCGTTTATAGTCGTTTCCAGGCAGTTGAGTTTAGAAGCATTTTTTGGAAAACAAAAAAATGCATTCAGGACAGATGTTCAGAGGCATTTGAAATGCCAAACGCTTGTAAACATGGTAACTCGCGTTTAGCTGTGCTTCGTTTACAGGCGTTTTCATTTTTGGCTATTTAAAAAAAAGAAGCTTCAAAACGCAAACGCGGCATGTAACTGCGGCAAAACGGACGTTTTTGAATGTCGGTTACTATCTGTCATGTTAAATCGTTCAGGAGAGGGTGTAAAACGTCCCCAGCGTTTGATGGGCACAGTGGCAGCATTTAATGGGCACAGTGGCAGCATTTGATGGCACAGTGGCAGCATTTGATGGGCACAGTGGCAGCGTTTGATGGGCACAGTGGCTGCGTTTGATGGGCACAGTGGCTGCGTTTGATGGGCACAGTGGCAGCGTTTGGGTACAGTGGCAGCATTTGATGGGCACAGTGGCAGCATTTGATGGCACAGTGGCAGCGTTTGATGGGCACAGTGGCAGCATTTGATGGGCACAGTGACAGCATTTGATGGCACTGTGGCAGCATTAGATGAGCAGAGTTTCAGCGTTTGATGGGCACAGTGGCTGCGTTTGATGGGCACAGTGGCAGCATTAGATGAGCACAGCGGCTGCGTTTGATGGGCACAGTGGCAGCATTAGATGAGCACAGCGGCTGCGTTTGATGGGCACATTGGCTGCATTTGGGCACAGTGGCAGCGTTTGGGCACAGTGGCAGCATTTGATGGACACAGTGGCAGCGTTTGGGCACAGTGGCTGCGCTTGATGGGCACAGTGGCAGCATTTGATGGGCACATTGGCAGCATTTGATGGCACTGTAGCAGCATTTGATGGCACTGTGGCAGCATTAGATGAGCACAGTGGCTGCGTTTGATGGGCACAGTGGCAGCATTAGATTAGCACAGTGGCAGCGTTTGATGGGCACAGTGGCTGCATTTGATGGGCACAGTGGCAGCGTTTGGGCACAGTGGCAGCATTTGATGGGCACAGTGGCAGCATTTGATGGCACTGTGGCAGCATTAGATGAGCAGAGTGGCAGCGTTTGATGGGCACAGTGGCTGCGTTTGATGGGCACAGTGGCAGCATTAGATGAGCACAGTGGCTGTGTTTGATGGGCACATTGGCTGCGTTTGGGCACAGTGGCAGTGTTTGGGCACAGTGGCTGCGTTTGATGGGCACAGTGGCTGCGTTTGATGGGCACATTGGCAGCATTTGATGGCCACAGTGGCAGCATTTGATGGGCACTTTGGCAGAATTTGATGGGCACAGTGGCAGCCTTTAAAGGGCACAGTGGCTGCAATTGATGGGCACAGTGGCTGCAATTGATGGGCACAGTGGCTGCAATTGATGGGCACAGTGGCTGCAATTGATTGGCACAGTGGCTGCAATTGATTTTTTTTTTTCAGTTTGTGCCCCCCCCAAAAATGTTGAGCACCAGCCGCCACTGCTTTTATCTCTGCACTACCACATTAACATCTTCATGAGCTTTGGGTACTCTGTGATAGTTTGTGGGAGTTAATTGTGTTCTTTGTAATATTGGCTTCTTTGAGTGCTTGTTAAAATTACCAGAGAACTCCATCGTCTCTCTCCTGCTAAAGAAAAAATAATACAAACAGGAACGTTTGTAAGTCGATATATTAATCTTGCTTTCATAAACGATTTCCATAAACTACAGGAAGGTAGGAAGGGAGAGAGGAAAGTAGAATTTGTTTTTGTCAGGTGTCAAAGCGCTTCTGTAGATTCGTCCTTAAATCTCGCTCTTCTTTGTGCTAAAGGAAGCCTACTTCCTTCCTCTTTCATTTTCTCTAAGCATCTTTGTTTGATCTTCTCCCTGATCTTGGGGCTGTTTAGATAATTACAGTACAGATACTTTACCTTTTTTCAGGAATCGCCTCATAAGAGGCAAGAAGATTTTGTTATCAGTCATTTTTTTTGATCGAACGTCCGCACCCAACCTTCCGTTCCAGTCTTTTTATGTTTACATTGGCCCCTTTTCCATAATTCTGCATGGGCTCAAACCTTAACCCTTAAGAGGGTTGAGTTTGGGGCAACTAAAATTTTAGAAACAAGGCAGACTGGTACTTTTAAAGTGAATGGTTGGGGACAGGCTAGAAATTCTATCAGTTTTTTTTTCTTGCCGTTCGTGTGCCCAATGGGGAAAATACTGTCCCTCCTGTCCTGGTGACGGGATCAGTGTGTCAGGAAATAATGGAAACTCTGTCCAATTGGGAACACAAATGGTTTTCTCATGAAAGAATGGTAATAATGACAATACGAATTCAATGAAGTCATTAACAATTTTTGGCTGGCTCTGATGAAGAACATAGCTTCGAAACGCGTTAGGAGGGCAGGGACCCTGGTGAGGTCCCCTTATGCTCCTAAAGTTATTGGAGAGTTTGGTAGAGTGTAACCACGTTGAGTGGCCCGATGAGCATTTATACTACCTATGTTTGTGAGTAGTACCTATTTACAGTGCCAGAAAAAGTATTCATACCCCTTGAAAGTTTCCACATTTTGTCATGTTACAACCAGAAACGTAAATGTATTTTATTGGGATTTTATGTGATGGACCAACACAAAGTGGCACATAATTGTGGAGTGGAAGGAAAATGATAAATGGTTTTCAACATTTTTTACAAATAAATATATGAAAAGTGTGGCGTACATTTGTATTCATCCCCCTTACTCTGATACCCCTAACTAAAATCTAGTGGAACCAATTGCCTTCAGAATTCACCTAATTAGTAAATAGAGTCCACCTGTGTGTAATTTAATCAATGTATAAAATACAGCTGTTCTGTGAAGCCCTCAGGTTTGTTAGAGATCCTTAGTGATCAAACAGCATCATGAAGGCCAAGGAACACACCAGACAGGTCAGAGATAAAGTTGTGGAGAAGGTTAAAGCAGTGTTAGGCTATAAAAAAATATCCCAAGCTTTGACCATCTCACAGAGCTCTGTTCAATCCATCATCTGAAAATGGAAGAGTCAATACTTTGTATAATCACCTTTCAGCGCAATTACAGCTGCGAGTCTTTTTGGGGATGTCTCTACCAGCTTTGTACATCTAGAGAGTGACATTTTTGCCCATTCTTTGCAAAATATCTCAAGCTCTGTCAGATTGGATGGAGAGTGTCTGTGAACAGCAATTTTCAAGTCTTGCCACAGATTCTCAATTGGATTTAGGTCTGGACTTTGACTGGGCCATTCTAACACATGAATATGCTTTGATCTAAACCATTCCATTGTATCTCTGGCTGTATTTTTAGGGTCGTTGTCCTGCTGGAAGGTGAACCTCCCCCCAGTCTCAAGTCTTTTGCAGACTCTAACAGGTTTTCTTCTAAGATTGCCCTGTATTTGGCTTCATCCATCTTCCCATCAACTCTGACCAGCTTCCCTGTCCCTGCTGAAGAGACACATCCCCACAATATTATGCTTCCACAACCATGTTTCACGGTGGGGATGGTGTGTTCAGGGTGATGTGCAGTGTTTGTTTTCTACTGAATTGATTTATTAAAGGCAAATAGACAGTACACTCTACAAGAGCAGTTGCTCCAGAGCTTAGTAAATGAGCAGAAGCTCTGCTGACTTTCATCATCCAATCATGTGCAAGCAAAAATGCCATCTTTTTTATTTTCCTTGCATGTGATTGGGTACTCTTTGTAAAGTGAAGCTTTACCTCATTTACTAAGCTCTGGAGCAAATGCACTTTCAGAGTGCAACTGCACTTTACAAAGTGCACAGTCTAGTTGCCTTTAGTAAATCAACCACACAGCGTTTTGCTTTTAGTTGCCAAAAAGTTCAATTTTGGTCTCATCTGACCAGAGCACCTTCTTCCACATGTTGGCTGTATCCCCCACATGGCTTCTCCCAAACGGCAAACGTGACTTCTTATGGCTTTCTTTCAACAATGTCTTTCTTCTTGCCACTCTTCTATAAAGGTCAGATTTGTGGAGTCCACGACTAATAGTTGTCCTGTGGACAGATTCTCCCACCTGAGCTGTGGATCTCTGCAGCTCCTCCAGAGTTCCCATGGGCCTCTTGGATGCTTCTCTGATGAATGTTCTCCTTGCCGGCCTGTCAGTTTAGGTGGACGGCCATATCCTGGTAGGTTTGCAGTTGTGCCATACTCTTTCCATTTTCGGATGATGGATTGATCAGTGCTCCTTGAGATGTTCAAAGCTTGGGATATTTTTTTATAACCTAACCCTCCTTTAACCTTCTCTACAACATTGTCCCTGACCTGTCTGGTGTGTTCCTTGGCCTTCATGATGCTCTTTGTTCACTAAGGTTCTCTAACAAACCCGAGGGCTTCACAGAACAGCTGTATTTTATACATTGATTAAATTACACACAGGTGGACTCTATTTACTAATTAGGTGGTTTCTGAAGACAATTGGTTCCACTAGATTTTAGTTAGGGGTATCAGAGTAAAGGGGGCTGAATACAAATGCACACCACACTTTTCAGATATTTATTTGTTAAAAATTTTAAAAACCGTTTATCATTTTCCTCCCACTTCACAATTATGTGCCACTTTGTGTTAGTCTATCGCATAAAATCCCAATAAAATACATTTATGTTTATGGTTGTAACATGACAAAATGTGGAAAATTTCAAGGGGTATGAATACTTTTTGAAGGCATTGTATTTTATTCAATCTTAATAAAATATGTGGGATAATGCAATAGGCCAGTGCGCCCAATTTCTTTCATCTATCACATCTACAATACTAGACCTGTAAAGCAAAAGTAGTATACTGGTTGTAAACCTCAGACATGAAATATGAAGAAAGCATATCTATAGTGTGTACTTGTCTCAATAAGAGCACTAAGTGTCATTTCTGTCTGTTGCTTCATTCTGCTGCTATATACATTAGTCACTTCTGACAAGTTTTCATCACACCAAGAGGAAAAAGGTGACGGGAGGGATCTCCAGCACACAGCCTGTGATTGACAGCCTCAGCTCTGTTCCTTTGTGCCGTGTGAAGGGGGGGGGGGGGGTGTTCCATCCCTCCAACCAACTCTGTGAGTTCTCTCCACTGAGCTCTGCAGTGTGTTTTTTCAGCTCCCCTTCTCTATTTTCTGACAGCTCAGGCAAGCTTTATAAATTCTGGACTTTGAACAGCTGTAGAGAAGAGAAGACTGCAGAAAAACAGATTGTCAGAAACCATGAAATCAGACCGAGACAGAAGTACATTTAAGAGACACTCTTGATTAATAATAAAAGTAAAAAGAACAAATGTAGTCAAAACATAGCCAGAGTTCAGGAACCGGAACGGATAGTCAGCCAAGCCAGAAGTCAGGGATCAGTGTAGTGGAACAGCAAGCAGGATCTGGAGCCAGAAGGGTTGTCAGCAAAGCTAGTCTTTAAACAGGAAGCAGGGGATGTTTCTTGTGATGTTGACCAAGGCGAAGGCAGAGACCCTCTGGACTGGACGGCTTAAGTAGGCAGGACTGACGAGCAGGATATCATCAACAGCTGAGTAACTGGACAGATAGGAGCTGGCAATCAGCCGACAGCTGAGCAGCCAGCTTGGAGAAGGAAGGGCTGAGCCCAGCCCTGACACAGATACAACTTACCTGTGAGAAATTGTTTAATCTCTGTGTATCACGCAAAGCCAGCCACTTCACGGGGTATATTCAAAACACCCAGAAATGTGGAGTAGGTGCATCAGCTGGAGAGCAGTACATTGACAACATCTTAACACATGGGCCGCTGGAAAGGTAAGTACAGTATATTGCCTCTTCTTTTACAGGTATGGTAATCCATACAAGTAACCCTGTGGTGAAAGAGTGACTTTAAGTTTAATCCCTTTTTTTTTTTTTTCTTGCTGAATTTAGCAGTGAATTGAAAGCAGAATGCCAGTGTTTGCCTTCCTGGGGTAGGTGATCAGGGCATGACCAGGACTTATAGGTGAACACAGCATGCATTGAGGTTAGACCTGCATAGTAACCACAAAGGAATCGTTTTAGACTTGATCTGTGCTGCTCTATAGTTACTGTGACCGAGGCAGGCGAGAGCAGTGACTCCTGTGCTTGGACAGCTCTTAGGGAGAATAAAGGATTTTATATAGAAATACGCTTGAGAAGTGTTTCGGTAATAGCAGCTAACAGCAGACAGTGTTCCTAATAGAAACCTGGATTCAAAAAAAGTATGCCGGCTGCCATTATCGGCCACCAGAAAATGCCAGTTATTTGGGTGCATTGTGATCTAAATGGTTTCAGTACTTTCAAGTCACTGTCTTGGAACAAGTATGCAGCCAGTGAAGTTAGACCAGCGTCTCAATTCCTTATCTAAAGGTTTGTTGGTTAGTTAGTTGCTCTGGCTTGCAACCAAGAGGCAGTTGTCACCCTATAACATGAAACATGAAGTATGGCCAAAGCTCTTTTGGCTATACTTCATCTGTTGGTCACAGGAGTGCATTCCCCTCCCGCCACCCTCCGGTGCTCCTACCGGCTCACCCGTGCGATTGGCGAGCCGGAGAGTTCATCATAGAGAAGACCATGGACTAGATGGTCCCCGGCAGTCTCTATGACCTTCGGAGGCCGGGCATGACGTTATGACATCATGTCCGACCTCGGCAGTTGTAAACACTGCCGTTGTCTAGGCTGGGAAGCCAAGATTGTTTTTTTGTTTGTTTGTTTTTTGTTTTGTTTTTTATCTCAGGTTTTCCAGCCTAGAGGAGAGATGTGGGGACTTATAGACCACAGATCTCACTGTAAGGAGGACCTGTCATGCCCTATTCCTATTACAAGGGATGTTTACATTCCCTGTAATAGGAATAAAAGTGATAAAAAAAAATGTAAAAGGAAAGTGTCAAAATATAAAAATAAAGTAAAGTAAAGAGGACCTGTCATGCCCTATTCCTATTACAAGGGATGTTTACATTCCTTGTAATAGGAATAAAAGTGATCAAAAAAAATGTAAAAGGAAAGGGTCAAAATATAACAATAACGTAAACTAAAGAGGACCTGTCATGCCCTATTCCTATTACAAGGGATGTTTACATTCCCTGTAATAGGAATAAAAGTGATTTTAAAAAAAAAACGTAAAAGGAAAGGGTCAAAATATAAAAATAAAGTAAAGAAAGAGGACCTGTCATACCCTATTCCTATTACGAGGGATGTTTACATTCCCTGTAATAGGAATCAAAGTGATAAAAAAATGTAAAAGGAAAGGGTCAAAATATAAAAATAAAGCAAAGTAAAGAGGACCTGTCATGCCCTATTCCTATTACAAGGGATGTTTACATTCCTTGTAATAGGAATAAAAGTGATAAAAAAAAATGTAAAAGGAAAGGGTCAAAATATAAAAATAAAGTAAAGTAAAGAGGACCTGTCATGGCCTATTCCTATTACAAGGGATGTTTACATTCCCTGTAATAGGAATCAAAGTGATAAAAAAATGTAAAAGGAAAGGGTCAAAATATAAAAATAAAGTAAAGTAAAGAGGACCTGACATGCCATATTCCTATTACAAGGGATGTTTACATTCCCTGTAATAGGAATAAAAGTGATCAAAAAAAAATGTAAAAGGAAAAGGTCAAAATATAAAAATAAAAATAAAAGTAAAATAAAATAAAAAAAATTAAAGCACCCCCGTCCCCGCGTGGTTGCTTGCAAAAGTGAACGCATATGTAGGTCACACCCACATATGTAATCATATTGGCAGTGGAGCTGGGAGTATCCTTTTGCTTCTCGCATATGTAAACGGTGTTCAAACCACACATGTGAGGTATTGCCGCAGACGTTAGAGCGAGAGCAATAATTCTAGCCAAAGACCTCCTCTGTAACTCTAAACTGGTAACCTGTAAATGTTTTTAAATTGTCGTCTATGGAGATTTTTATGTACCCAAGTTTGGCGTCATTCCACGACTGTGCGCAATTCTAAAGCATGGCATGTTAGGTATCTATTTACTCAGCGTAACATCATCTTTCACATTATGCAAATAATCAGGCTAACTTTAATGTGTTTTTTTTAATGCATGCATTTAAAAAAAAAAAAAAACGTGTTTGAAAAATGTAGATTGTACTTCCAAATTTTAAACTTTGTATAATAAATATTCTAGCTTTTAATCTACATTGAATTTTTTCCTGTATACTACTTCCGTCGGGCATGTGAAATCCCCGATATACCCGTGTCTCCCTTAATGGGTTACTCGGGGACACCGTGATAGGAAGGTTAGTTTAGGTGCAGGGAATGGAGCAATGTTGGTCCGGGAGGATATTGTTTAATGCAGAACTCTGATCAGCTAATAAAACTTTAATTTCCACTTTATATAGGTAGCCATTTTTTTTTTCAGCTTGCAAGGTGGCATCTTCCAACATGTCAATGATTCTATGTTTGAAATCCCTTTTACCAGTGATGTAAAAAAATCTTCTTGCAGCTTTCTGTTCCAGTGTGAAATGTCAATGTTCATAAAGATTGGGGGGAAAAAAAAACTATTAATGGAGGTTATAGAGAGAGCCTGCGATATCTGCTTTCATTTCTCAATGTCACAGAAAGCATTTTTCCTTCTTCCCGCCTGTGTTGCTGCATTCCGTGAAATAAAAAAGGAAAATCACAGCAAGGTTTTCATCTGATTAATCTTTTTCTTGGCTCGTAGTAGAAAATGCTTGTCTTGTTTGCTGAAATTATAAGCAGTAGGCTGTTCATTCCGTTTTGCAATAAATATTTAACATACCGCTGTTTTTTTTTTTTTTTTTTTTTGCTTTTATTCCTAAAGCTGTTTAATGGCAGATGTTTTTTTTTTTGCACAATGTGAAGCAAACAATTTAGTTATACCCCTGGGAAGCACAGGCTATAGAATAGAGACTGACACGTGGGGTTCTGTGGCTACAACAAACGCTCTTTCCACTGAACTGGACAGAGGCCTTGGGGGGACATTGGCAGCAAACCCGGGCCTGAGTGTATCAAACTGTGACTCGGATGACGCAACTCCGTGCTCTATTTTCAGCGTTAGAGGAATTAAAAGACGCCGCTAGCTGTGTTAATCCCAGGAAAGCTACTTTTCAGGGTTTTGCTACCTATTAGTAAACCAATGGGGAGTTTTCAAGAAGTGCTGTAATAATGTACAGTATGTAGAATAACCTCCTCAGGGGAGGTACCCTTTGGTGTGAGCTCCATTGATTGGAACTGACAGAGAATTTAGGCTTAGCGTGAGTTTATGTCACATGTTTGATATAAGTCTTAAAAAGAAATCTGTTATTGTAAAACTTCTGGAAGACAGAAATATTAAAAATGTAATTTTAAAGTGGCTGTAAACCCTTACATATACCCAGTGACGTGACTTTTCTCAGGCGATACACAGAGATGAAATAAATCCTCCTAAATCATACCTGTTCGCAGTCTTCTCTTCTCTACATCTGTTCAAAGTGCTGACTTTATAAAGCTTGTTTTGAGCGTTCAGAAAAAAAAGGGGATGGAGAGCCGAATTTTGAATTTACACTCTGAAAGCTGATTGGAGGAAAGAGACCACACCCCCCCTCCCACGTACATGCACACACACACCTTCACACAAGAACAGAGCTGAGGCTGTCAATCAGCAAAAGATCCCTCCCCTGTCACCTTTTTTCTCTTGGTGTCAGAAAAACTTGTCAAAAGTGACTCATACTGATAGCAGAGGAACGAGGCAGCGGGCAGAAATGACACTAGGTAGCTGTATATACCCACCTTCCTTCCTGTATATAGAGACCTTCCTCCATCATCACTGATTGCAGATAGACATCATCTATCCTGTATACAGCTATATACACCCACCTTCCTTCCTGTATATACTAATACCATCTACCCCCTCTATATACACATACTGTACACCCTCCATACTGTACAGGCCACATTTGATGGGCACAATGAGGCTGCAATTGATGGGCACAGTAAGGCTGCATATAATGGGCACTTGTCTGCGCTTTATGTGATAATGAATAAGCCCCTTACCCTTTTATTATTATTATTATTATTATATAGGATTTATATAGCGCCAACAGTTTACGTAGCGCTTTACAACTTGAGGGTAGACAGTACAAATACAATACACTTTAATACAGTAGGAATCAGAGGTCCCTGCTCCTTAGAGCTTACAATCTAAGAGGGAAGGTCAAGAGATACAAGAGGTAATAACTGTGGGTGATGTGCTGATTAAGAAGATAAATGTACCCTTCATAACATTGTCGAAAAGGGGCGGAGCATGGGTTTTCTTAAAATGATGCCACCCCCCTGAAAAAAGTTCTGCGGACACCCATACTTCAGAGCGCATGCGCCGATGACGTAATCAGCGGCGTATATAGTAAATATCTCCTAAACTGTGCAAGTTTAGGAGATATTTACAGTACATACAGGTAAGCCTTATTATAGGCTTACCTGTAGGTACAATTAAAAAAGAAGACTTTACTTTCTCTTTAACCTCCCTGGCGGTATGATTATTTCGGATTTTAGGTGCTGAAAGCGGTACAATTATTTTGCATGGAAATTTGGCGTTTTATATTGTAGGGCTGTAATTCTTAACACACTTAAATCTGTCCAAACAAGAGTCTAGTAGATATCCCGGGTATGATAAAGTTTGAAACACAAAAACATAAATTATAATATAATAAATAAAAATAAATAATTAAAAAAAAAAAAAAAAATTAATAATAAAATAAATTTCCCCCCGATTCACTATCGCTCAATTCTGCAAGTGTTCTAATTTACTATCGCTGTTTTCTAGCTGGTCTAAAGCCACTTTTGATGTAAAGGGACACTTTTTGGTTGCTATGGACAATCTCCAGTTTCCAGGCAGAAAGAACAGTATATATCACATAAAACTGCATGCAGGGCATAGGACAAAGCACTGGGGACAAAAGGGATGTGAAATCATTTCATACAGTACTGTAATCTGTAAGATTACAGTACTGTATGTGTTATGATTTTACACTTTTTTGAATTTGCCGCCAGGCTCCGCCCCCGTGCGTCGCGCCTCTCGCAGGGAACGGAGCCTGGCACGGAGAGGCTTCGGAGGAGGACGGAGCCCGCAGACACTGCGGGGGACATCGCAGGATCCCGGGGACAAGGTAAGTAAAGCCACACCAGGATCCTGCGATGTAATCCCGAGTGTGGCTCGGGGTTACCCCTAATGGTCCTGAATTTTAACCCCGAGCCACACTCGGGAAAACCGCCAGGGAGGCTACAGCCTGGGTCATACATTCCTCCTTAATTGTCTCTAAAGTCCACACATGTTACTGTGTTAAACCTGACCCCGACCACTTCTTAATTATGCATCTGTTTAGAGTGGAAACATGTCTTTCCTTCACTAATACATTTGTCTTTGCCCTTTGCAAACTGTTGCACTTGACTGTCCAAAATTACAGACGCACAGGTCTTTAAACCTGTCACAGAGACTTTGCTGAAAGAGAGTCTGCTGATTTTTTGACTAATCATCTTGATAAATGTCCTGATTGTTATTATTGTTCTTTTTTATTAGTTAATACAGCGCCAAAAGATTTCACAGCTTTGTACAAAATAAGGACATTCAGGACTATAATAGACACATTACATGAAACCTATAGAGCTAACAGTCTGAAAGAAGAAGGGATGGAGACAGCATTTACTGCTGGATATGAGAGATCATCCAAGAAGCAGTAGAAATCTTAGGAAGCAGGACAAGAATGCATACTGTTTTAATTATTTCACATCCCAGCCTTTCAATAACTGGTTTGTGAAACTGCTGACCTTTAAGGCTAGCTTTTAGAAAATAACATGTGTGCAGTACTCCTTAAATAGCTTTTTAAAAAAAAAAAGAAAGAAAATCGAGCAAGAAAAGAGAAAAACGGCTATAACAATGTCCAAAGAAAATGGCCTGCATGTCGTAGATGTGATTGGCTCTGGCGTTCCCCTCTCTGGAAGATCTCTGATTGCCTTGGACTGGAGAGCAAAACACTTGTGGCTTCACTGCCCTAAAGCCACCCGGCAATGTTGAAAATGTGTCAGCACGAAACAGGACCCCACCGTCCTTCCCCCCTCAAACCTCCTAATTGCTCGGCGTTGTGTGTACGTGGATCAGCGCCAAATGAAACCTTGACAATAGTTGCTTAGGGTTATAATCAGGGTTTTGTGCTGTGGGCTTATAACTCAATTTTCCGCTGTGCAATCCAGTCATGATTGGCTCTGGTTCCTATATGGGTTTTTTTTTTTTCCTTTCCTTGCTCTGCTTTGCTGAGGTATCGGCAATAAAATATATTAGTGCAAGGCGGCTAAGGCATCAGAGTTAAAAGAAAAGCTGCTAATCTTGTTTATTACATCAACTTGATACCTTCCCTACAGGAATTTGTGCTCTGTTTTCCAAATTACAAACGATCAATGGCTGTGGAAGGGGGAGATTGTGGTAAGTAAGCAGCAAAAACAGGAGCTTTTGTCTCCCCACCTTAACACGCTCTACTCCAGACAAAGGCGTCTATCTAACCTCTTATAGAGGAGCCCTTATTTGCAGACGAAAATGCATTCGGACGATAACGAATGCACATGTCTAGTGCCATCTACTTAGGTTATTTCTATTGCTCTACGCTAGTCTTTTGACTTTGTCTATTGGAAAATCCAATAAAGTTTCTTAAAAAAAAAAAAGAAGAAGAACAGAAGAGCAAATGGAAAAGATCCTCTTAGATATATTACATATTGCAACGCATGTTTAAGCTCTTCCCCATTTTGTGTCTGTTTGCCCCATGTTGGCATTGTGTTCACCATAGCATTTGCATTGGCGGAGCAGAGTAGGACTGGCCATAAAAGGGAAATAGCTGCTGACATTTAAAGCAGAGTTCCACCCAAAAATGGGTGACCCCCTGACCTACCACATTTGGCATGTAATTTTTTTTGGGGGGGCGGGTACCCTCTTTTTAGAGGGTCCCAGCTTCAACTTCTTCCCGGCGCACAGCGGCACCGGAAGGTGATCACCTATCCCCCCCCTCCCTCTCGGCAATCATCTGGGACACGTCACAGGTCCCAGATGATTGCCCGGCCAGTTACAGCGCACGGCTTGCGCATGTGCAGTGGGTACCCGGCTGTGAAGCTACAGACGGGCGCCCATAGTTACAATGCCGGCGCCGCAGAGAGGAGGGTGAGACGAGCGTGGCTTCGTTCCCCCCGCATCGCTGGACCCTGGGACAGGTAAGTGTCCGATTTATTAAAAGTCAGCAGTTGCAGTATTTGTAGCTGCTGACTTTTAATTTTTTTTTTTTTAAGCAGAACTCCACTTTAATAAACAGACACTCGCCTGTCCTAGGATCATGCACTGTGCTCACCCAAGCTGTTTTTTTCCACCGTTTTTTGGTCCCCGCCATCTTAACTATGGGCACCTGGCTGTGACAGCTTGCGCCTGGCTCTGCTGGTCGATTGCCGCAATCCCGTCCGTTTTCGGGGGGGGGGTGGGGGGTGCTCGCCGCATTCCCGGCCGGCTCCCGCAGGCGGACTTTAGATCTATAGATATGAGTGTGCAGGCACAAAAAGTGCTCTTTTTTTTCCGGAAGAAATAAAGATCATATAAGATTGGATAAGATAACAGAATTTAGCAGTGGCAGCTCCCATATTTCTTTCCTCGGGCTAACGCTAAACATTAATTTATACTATCATAGCATTATTACTTTCACACCTATCATGTTTTAAAACCAAGCTGACAAATGTATTGGCACCTGTATCCAAAAAGTTATGCATTGGCACTGACAATCAAAGCGTTCATGCCCAGACTGTAAGGGCATTATAATGTAAGCTGCTCAGACACGGGAACGTGTAATGCGCTCTGGAATATATCAGTGCTATATAACTGGATGCCATCAATAAAAATAAATACGTACATTTGCCTAATTTTGGTTTCTCCCTGAAGTTGCAAAGCATTTTGCTGTAGACTTGCAGCGGGTTCTGTGAAATTGAATTTGCACATGTTGCAGGAGTGGAAATAATGTGATTTTTATCGATGTTACATGTCAGCAATATGGTATTTGGCATTTAGAAATAATGAGAGCGGACACAGGAGTCGGCCCCCAGGGGGAAACATTTTACCTGACCTGCACTTTTTGATGAGAAGCTGAATATTTAACCAGATTAGACCACCGCTTCTGCCTATTTGTTGTCTTGCACAACATTTCTCTATGAATAGAGAACACTATTGTCACTGCATGGGATCTTTAGTATTACTGCGGCATCCATATGGAGTGTCAGCTCTGAGGTCCTCAAGCCTCCTTGACCATTGTTTTTGATTGCTGCAGGGTAAAACTAGTTACTTAAGGACAATGTACCTAGCAGCATTAGCTTTTCTTTGGCTCATCTGCCTTTCCATCAGATGCTGGAAACAAAAGCAAACCTCTCTGTGATCTACAAATCGCTGGTCCTGGAGCGAAGGAAGGATAAGTGTTTGCTGGGGTTACATGCGGGCCTAAAGCCAGTCTGTTGTTTTGCCCTGAAAGCACAGGTCAGGTAAAGTGATTTGTATTGTTACCTGCAGGTGCTCTTTACTTGTACTTTACATCTTTAGTGTTTGCATTAATGGGATATACAGTATCTCACAAAAGTGAGTACACCCCTCACATTTTTGTAAATATTTTATCTGTTCATGTGACAACACTGAAGAAATGACACTTTGCTACAATGTAAAGTAGTGAGTGTACAGCTTGTATAACAGTGTAAATTTGTTGTCCCCTCAAAATAACTCAACACACAGCCATTAATGTCTAAACCACTGGAAACAAAAGTGAGTACACCCCTAAGTGAAAATGTCCAAATTGTCAAAGTGTCAATATTTTGTGTGTCACCATTTTTTTTCAGCACCACCCTAACCCTCTTGGGCATGGAGTTCACCAGAGCTTCACAGGTTGCCAATGGAGTCCTCTTCCACTTCTCCATGATGACATCACGGATCTGGTGGATGTTAGAGATCTTGCGCTCCTCCACCTTCCGTTTGAGGATGCCCCACAGATGCTTAATAAGGTTTAGGTCTGGAGACATGCTTGGCCAGTCCATCACCTTTACCCTCAGCTTCTTTGGCAAGGCAGTGGTCATCTTGGAGGTGTGTTTGGGATCGTTATCATGTTGGAATACTGCCCTGCGGCCCAGTCTCCAAAGGGAGTGGGATCATGCTCTGCTTCAGTATGTCACAGTACATGTTGGCATTCATGGTTCCCTCAATGAACTGTAGCTCCCCAGTGCCGGCAGCACTCATACAGCCCCAGACCATGACACTCCCACCACCATGACTGTAGGCAAGACACACTTGTCTTTGTACTCCTCACCCGGTTGCCGCCACACGCGTGATAACTGAACCAAATAAGTTTATCTTGGTCTCATCAGACCACAGGACATGGTTACAGTAATCCATGTCCTTAGTCTGCTTGTCTTCACAAAACTGTTTGCAGGCTTTCTTGTGCATCATCTTGATAAGAGGCTTCCTTCTGGGACGACAGCCATGCAGACTAATTTGATGCAGTGTGCGACGTATGGTCTGAGCACTGACACGCTGACCCCCCACCCCTTCAACCTCTGCAGCAATGCTGGCAGCACTCATATGTCTATTTCCCAAAGACAAACTCTGGATATGACGCTGAGCACGTGCACTCAACTTCTTTGGTCGATCATGCAGAGGCCTGTTCTGAGTGCAACCTGTCCTGTTAAACCGCTGTATGGTCTTGACCACCATGCTAAAGCTCAGTTTCAGGGTCTTGACAATCTTCTTATAGCCTAGGTCATCTTTATGTAGAGCAACAATTCTTTTTTTCAGATCCTCAGAGAGTTCTTTGCCATGAGGTGCCATGTTGAACTTCCAGTGACCAGTATGAGAACGTGAGAGCGAAAAAACACCAAATTTAACACACCTGCTCCCCATTCACACCTGAGACCTTGTAACACTAAGGAGTCACATGACACCAAGGAGGGAAAATGGCTAATTGGGCCCAATTTGGACATTTTCACTTAGGGGTGTACTCACTTTTGTTGCCAGCGGTTTAAACATTAATGGCTGTGTGTTGAGTTATTTTGAGGGGACAGCAAATTTACACTGTTATACAAGCTGTACACTCACTACTTTACATTGTACTTGCATGAAAAGATATAATAAAATATTTACAAAAATGTAAGGGGTGTACTCACTTTTGTCAGAATCTGTATATCCCAGTCATGCAAACACTAAAGATGCAAAGTACAAGTAAAGAGCACCCGCAGGTAACAATACAAATCACTTTACCTGACCTGTGCTTTCAGGGCAAAGCAACAGGCTGGCTTTAGGCCCGCATGTAACCCCAGCAAACACTTATCCTTCCTTCGCTCCTGGATCAGTGATTTGTAGATCACAGAGAGGTTTGCTTTTGTTTCCAGCATCTGATAGAAAGGCAGATGAGCCAAAGAAAGGCTAATGCTGCTATTGTCCTTAAGTAACTATAAATGTTTGAATGGAGTACGCCTTTCACATGAAAAGATATAATAAAATATTTACAAAAATGTGAGGGGTGTACTCACTTTTGTGACATACTGTAAAAGATGCTTTGACACCACCACTGCCTGTCCACCACTCCAACATTTACTATTAGCTAAGTAACCACACATAACACAGGTTGGAGTTTAATGGCCATAGCAGCCTTTTATTAACAAAATATAAAGAACACTTCCAATCTGGGCCATAGTAAAAAGAATTCCTCGGTTTGAAGTGGAATACCGGGATTATGGCTGCAGCAATATGCCATAACACCAGCCGGCGATTCTCTAAACACTAAAAGTGATCCAAGCAGCTGATTAACCACTGAATCACACCTGCCGCTTTCCAATGGTTCTTGGGCTTACCTGGATGACCGGTGAGCCCGGGAACCGTTCCGACGGTTGCAGTAGCTGACCCCAGAGATTAACTGAGAAAAGATGGCCTCAGCTAAACTCAATGGTCTAGGAGGACCGGAGCAATGTCATGACGCCACTTCTTATTCCAAAGTAAACAATGCCATTTTTTTTTTTTTTAAAGCTTTAGATCAGTGGTCTCCAAACTGCAGCCCAGGGGCCGGATGTGGCCCTTTGCTTGCCTTTATCCGGCCCTTGGGGCACTAATCCTCCCACTGATATGAGACACTATTCTGACATCTAACACCAAAAATGGAGCACCATTTCTCCCACTGACACAAATAATGGAGCACAATTACTCCCTAGGATGCCAAAGATGGAGCACTATTCCTCCTAACCTAATGCCAAATGTGATGATGTTTACTGATGCCAGAAAAATTTCCACTCCCGCTGGCCACGATCCGGACCTCCTAAAGTCTGAAGGATGGTAAACCGGCCCTTTGTTTAGAAAGTTTGGAGACCCCTGCTTTCGATCAATGTTTTTTTTTTTTTTTTAATCTAATGATTTCCATTGTGGAGGAGAGATGTAGGGTCTTTTAGACCCCACATCTCTCCATAAAGAGGACCTGTCATGCTGTATTGTTATTGCAAGGGATTCTTACATTTCTTGCGATAGCAATAAGAGTGATCAAAACATTTTTTTAAGGGACAGTGTAAAAATAAAAAAAGATGTAATAAAATAAATATAAATAAATAAATAATATATAAATAAATAAATAATATATAATATATATATATATTTTTTTTTATAAAGTGTCCCCATCTCCCTGTGCTCCCGCTCAGTGGCAAATGCATACTTAGGTCACGCCCACATATGTGTTTGCACCACACACACGTGAGGTATTGCTACGAACGTCAGAGCAAGAGCAATAAATCTAGCACTGGACCTCCTCTGAAACACGAAACTGGTAACCTGTAAAAAAATTAAACCATCACATATGGAGATTTTTAGGTACCATAGTTTGGCACCATGCAACGCGACCCTTTGCAATTTTAAAACATGACATGTTGGGTATCTATTTACTCAGCGTAACATCATCTTTCCTATGTTACAACAAATTGGTTTATATATTGTGTTTTGTTTTTGATGTATTAAAGTGAATTTAGAAAAAAAAAATAACATTTGAAAAATTGCTGCGGAAATATCGTGTGACACAAAAAATTGCAAAGACCGCCATTTTATGCTATAGGGCCTCTGCTAAAAAAATATATAATGTTTTGGGGTTCTAAGTAATGTTCTATCATTTCAAAAATGTCACTCTTTTTTTTGTTTATAGCGCAAAAAATAAAAACCACAGAGGTGATCAAATACCACCAAAAGAAAGCTCTATTTGTGGGAAGAAAAGGACGTCAATTTTGTTTGGGTGCAACGTCGCACCACCGCGCAAATGTCAGCTAAAGCGATGCAGTACCGTATCGCAAAAAATGCTCTGGTCAGGAAGGGGGTACATTTTTCCGGGGCTGAAGTGGTTAATATCACTTTAATCGTGTACCCACAGGTAAGCTTACAATCAAGCTTACCTGTAAGTACAATGAATATCCCATAAATGTGCACAGTGACGCGCTCTGCATTCAGGGCATACAGTATGCTGTAGGATACAGAGCATTGTGCCACAGCTCCTGCTTGCATGCGCAGGAGTGACATCATTGTGGCCCCGGCCATTAAAATAGCCAGAGCCTGCAGACCCGAAAAGGAAGATCGAGTGAATATGGGAGGCGACGGGGGAGCTGTAAAAGCGCTGCACTGGAGGGCTCTGTTTGCAGGTAAGTCTGTCATAAAATGCTAGTATGCGGTATGGAAGAAACCTTCAGGGGACCTATTTGTTTCTTATTTTTTGGCGGTTTACTGCCGCGTTAAAGAGGAACCTCACCCTTCAATAAAAAACTACAACAAACGCACCTTTAGGAATGTTTAGTTATGGCAATCTCAAAACAGATGATTGCAGGCTTTTCTCTGCATAGTTTGTTTCCTCCCCACACCTCTCACAGTGGCTATTTTTACTAAGGGCAGTAGAGCTGCACGATTCTGGCCAAAATGAGAATCACAATTTTTTTTGCTTAGCATAAAGATCACGATTCTTACGGCATAAAATCTTTCACATTATACAAAAAAATTGGGCTAACTTTTCTGGTTATTTTTATTAATTTTTTTTATTTATTAAAGTCATTTTTTCCCAAAAAAATTGTATTTGAAAGACTGTTGCGCAAATACAGTGTGACATAAAATATTGCAACAACCACCATTTTATTCTTTAGGATTTCTACTAAAATATATATATATATATATATATATAGACTTTGGTGTGTAAATTAGGAAAGTTTAAAGTTTAACCACTTAAACACTAAACCTTTTTCTGACATTTGTTTGTTTCAAATTAAAATAACATTTATTTATATATATATATATATATATATATATATATATATAAATGTTTGGGGGTTCTAAGTAATTTTCTAACAAAAAAAAAAAAGATTTTAATTTGAAACCAAAAAATGTTAAACACTAAACCTTTTTCTGACATTTGTTTCAAATTAAAATAACATTTATATATATATATATATATATATATATATATATATATATATATATATATATATATATATATATATATATATATATATATATATATATATATATATATTATATATATATATAAAATGTTTGGGGGTTCTAAGTAATTTTCTAACAAAAAAAAAATGATTTTAATTTGAAACCAAAACATGTCAGAAAAAGGTTTAGTGTTTAAGTGGTTAAACTTTCCTCATTTACACACTGAAGTCTATCCCTTTGACAAATTGTTACAATGTTTAGACTTAGTTCCCCTGCTAAAGGATGTTGTGATACCTGGCAGACTACCCGTTTTTTTTTTCTTTCTTTCTTTTGACGGCTGTCGGCTTCAGCAGAGAGAATTCTCTGCATAGAAAGAATCGGGAAGTACTTTTGTCAAATTCGTAACGGGGAAAAATTGCGATAACGATTCTTGACGGTTAATCGTGCAGCTCTAAAGGGCAGATGGATCCATCTCCCTTTATTTCCTAGAACTCTGCCTTGGTCTGCCCCCTGTAACATGTGACAGAAACTTCCCAGTATGCATCTGTAAGGCCAGGGTGACATCACCAGTACCTCACTCAACAAGGAAGTAGAAAAACAGTAATTGTAAGTAAAAGCAAAAAAAAAAAAAAAGTTTGTTCATCTAATGAATGTTAACATGTATGCCGCTGTGATTTTTAGTTATGGGGGGGAGGTCCATTTTAAATGTCAGGAGTAACTCTGCTTATGGATCCCAGAAGGATTTGAGGGCTGAAGCTTTCAAAAGACAGAACAGTGACCTGTACACATAAGCATTTTCAACGTTTTACAAATTGGATGAAATATGACGCTGCTACTCATAGTAACCAGTTAGAAACCAAAGAAATTGTCCGTCTGAGGCCACAGATTAACATTTAGTCTGACTTTATTTGTTCCATTTCTCCTAATCCAGCCTTTCTGTTAGATGCATTGTTCAACTGTTATTGCTGTTATACACGTGTCAAGTTCTATATACACACGTGTGCTGCATGGTATCATAGCTCCTAACTGTCCCTGATTTCGAGGGACTGTCCCTGATTTGGAGCAATGTCCCTCTGTCCCTCATTCCTCCTCATTTGTCCCTCATTTTGGTCTGATCTATATAGATGTATATAAAATGCACTTTTTATCTATCAAAACGGGTTTCCCAGCGCTAAACCTTTCATCTGATTTCTAAATTGCAGCATTTGTAAATTCCAAAAGCCAATATAAAGGAATAGTAGTGATAAAAAAAATCACTTGTGGGTTTAACCAATCTTGTTTTTTGTACAATTCCCCTTTAAGGGGGCGTGGCAAGGGGGCGTGTCCTATGCCTGAATACTTTTGCTGATAGGTGTCCCTCATTCCCATCTCCTTGGGAGGTATGTTGGTATGCTGACTTGCACCTGATACCATTTCTATGGGCTTGTGTGTCTTGTTTCAGCCCTGCTCCTAGACATTGTAATAACTGGTGGAAGGAGTTAAAAGAAAATCACACTCTGTTCTCTATTAATTATTACCTTGTTAGCCTTGGCAGACCCACTTTGTTTAATTTTTCTAGTCAAATCTCTCGACAGCAGCAAAATTAGATATAAAATGGGGCCGGGAACTTTAGAAGAAGAAATGAAATTGATATAAATATGTAACGAATTTAGCAGCGTGCAGGTGAACGATACCAGTTACCGCAGAGGATGGGATCTGGAACCAGCTCAACATTCCTGATTACTTGACTGTCTTTCCCAGTCTGGCCCCGAGTGTCTCCAGCAGCGCAGGTCCCCGCTGTCTGCCGCTTTGACTGCTTGTCACTGTCTCTGCAGCCATCATAGGCTACATTTCATTTATCAATGTCTAGAAGAAGAACTCTCTATAGGAGAAGAAGAAAATGGTTTACCGTTTTTTTTTTTCCTTTTTTCTCTGCTTTTGCCTTTTTTTTTTTTTTGTATCGGCAAAATTCACAAACACTTTTGCATGCTTTTCTTATTTGCACACCATTTACAATGGCAGATGACTGTACCTGCTTACTTCATGTTAATCTCCCCTTATAGTGTTTCCATTACCAGCCATTGTCCTTATGTCATCATTCTCATTTTGTACTATATTCTTGTCATAGGTGTGCGCACAGGGTGTGCCGGATGTGCCCGGGCACACCCTAATCACCCCATGCACATTATAATTTTGCTCTGTGTGCCGGCAGGAAGATGGAAAAGATCTCCCTCTTGCTGGCAATGCCATAAGAGAAGGTTTTACGCTCTTGTCTTTCACTGTGCTGGAAGGGAGATCAATGTGCCAGGGTCATATATATGTAGACACACACACGTTTGTTTGAGCTTTAGGGTGCACACCCTAATGCAATAGGCTGCGCACCCCTATGATTCTTGTCTTTCTTGTTACTTCTAATCCCATTTCTGATCCGCATAAAGGTGCTTTTTTTATGTAGAGATCTTTTATTAACTCTTTTTTTATTTTTATTTTTTAATCTTTTTTATGTTGTAGAGATCTCATTAATTACTATAGGACCAGCTTACACCATGGCGAAATTTCTTGCGCATATAAAGTTGGTACAAAAAAAACCAACACGTTTCAGGGGGGCCAGGCTTTACCCCCTTCATCAAGGCTTACTGGAATACAGATACAATGGGAAGGATTGGCTAAAACTGGAGAGTGCAAAATCAGTTCAGCTGTGCATGGTAAGCCAATCAGATTCTAACTTCAGCTCGTTCAAATAAGCTTTTCATAATAAATCCTGGAATCTGCTTTCTATGCACCAGATTTTTGCACTCCAGTTTTAGTAAATCCACCCCAATGTATAAGGACTCGGACACATTTTTGATGATAATGCAGCATCACAGCAGCAAAGATCAGATGGTTTGAGCAGCAATAAATAAATATTTTTTTTAGTACAGTGGAGCCTCAGATTAGGAGCATAATTCGTTCCAGGAGTATGCTCGTAATCCAAAGTACTCTCATATCAAAGCGAGTTTTCCCATTGGAGTCAATGGAAACGAAAATAATTTGCTCCACATTGACTTCAACAGGATGCAATACCGCATGCGGCCAGAGGCGAGGGGGGGCACCGGAGAGCCTCGGAAACGGCCGAAAAGGCTCGAGGACACTTCGGCTGACCTTGGCAAAACCTCGGAAAGACTTCCTACCCAGGATTTGCCGAGGTCAGCCGTGCTGTACTCGGGCCTTTCCATGCATTTCCGAACGTGACGTTCGGCTCTGCTCAGCTCCGGCGCCCCCCCCCCCCCCCCACCTCAGGCCAAAAGCCGTACTGCACACTGCTTTGGCCTGAATTGTGCTCCTTTTGCGAGACAACACTCACAAACCGGGTTACGATTTTTAAAAATACAGTGCTCGTATTTCGAAACGCTCGTTAACCGTGTTACTCGCAATCCGAGGTTCCACTGTACCAACAATTTAAGATTTGTGATACCTGTCCCCTCTAAATATACTTAACCACTTTAGCCCCGGAAGATTTGGCTGCTGAATGACCGGGCCATTTTTTGCTTTTCGGCACTGCGTCGCTTTAACTGACAATTGCGCGGTCGTGCGGCACGTGCACCCAAACAAAATTGACGTCCTTTTTTTTCCCACAAATAGAGCTTTCTTTTGGTGGTATAGCTACAACAGCTCACGCAGGGGAGCCAACCTGATGCAGTATAACTGCGGCGGCTGGTCGGGAAGCGGTTAAGTGCCAACATTTTAAGGTTTGCAGTGATACCTGTCACCTATACATATACTTAAAGTGTTACTAAACCCACAATAGTAATATCAGTCTGTATATGCAGAATAGCATGCTTGTTATACTTACTGTGGAACTTAAGGGGTAATCCTCTGCATTGTGTAAAAAGGCTCTTTGATCCTATATGGACAGATCCTTCCCCCTCCTGCAAGGCCAGATAAGACACAGTCAAAGTAGTAAAGCTGCACATGCTCAGTTTGGTCTCTATTGCTGGAGAGAACATTTCCTTTGTTGAGCTGAGATTTTCAGGTCACATGGTAGTGACATCACACATGTGGGTGTGTATACAGATCCTAAATGACAGCCCAGTCCCTCCCTCCTCCTCCTCCATGCCCAGTAACTAAAAAAGAACACAGTGGGTGAGATGTCACATCTTGATTGATGGATGATCCGCCTCCAATAACAGCATGTGGACACAGGCTGTAGTGGAAATCTCCTCCTACCTGAACACCCAGCACTCAGGCAGACTCTGCAGTTTATCACGTGACCGTGGTATACAGATCAGCCAAAAAAGGTATACAGTAGCAGTATTTTATTGTAAAAAAAAAGATTTATAAGCTGTGGGCACTGCGGGGGGGGGGGGGGGGGTTGCAGCTGAACTATTTTCATATTACTGGGTTTAGTAACCCTTTAAGGCTTCATGTACACAGGACATTTATACAACCTCCCCTGAACGATTTAACTTGACAGATAGTAACCCACATTTAAAATGTCCGTCTTGCCGCGTTTGTGTTTAGAAGCGTTTGAAAAAAATTTTCTTTTTTTTTCAAAATAGCCAAAAATGAAAAATGCCTGTAAACAAAATGCGGCTAAATGTGAGTTACCGCGTTTAGCCGCGTTTGGCGTTTGCCTCTAAACTCAACTTCTGAACGCATTTTTTTGGGTTCCAAAAAAGCCTCTAAACTCAACTGCCTAGAAACGACTATAAACGGCCCTGTGTACATGGACAGATAAGATAACATAGAGGAGAGTTCAGGGGCAGTTGAAAAAAACGCCCAACTGCCCCTAAATGTCCGTTTAGCAGCAGCAGTGTACATGAGGGCTTAATCATGAAAGGAATCCTTCATAATCTCACTCTCACACTTTCCACAATCCTTTGTGAGACTTTGGCCATTTGGCAGATATTTATACATCATGCCGTACCATCAGGGAGGCGTGTGTTTGGCCCCAATTTTTTTCTGCAGCAAGGCAATGACCCCAAACATACAACCAATGTCATTAAGAACTATCTCCAGAACAAGGAGTCCTGGATGTGATGATTTGGCCCCCACAGAGCCCTGATCTCACTATGGAGTCTGTCTGGGATTACATGAAGAGACAGAAGGATTTGAAGCAGCCTACATCCACAGAAGATCTGTGATTAGTTCTCCAAGATGTTTGGAACAACCTACCTGCCGAGTTCCTTCCATCACTGTGTACCTAGAAGAAGAATTGATGCTGTTTTGAAGGCAAAGGGTGGCCACACCAAATATTGATTGGATTTGGATTTCTCTTCACTTTCCATTTTGTTAATTGATAAAAAAAATAACTTATTAGCGCGTTTATTTCTGAAAGCGTTCTTCATTTACAGCATTTTTCACACCTGCCTAAGACCTTTGCTCAGTACTGCAACAGTAATAACCCTGAGGGAATCTGTGGTGGAGAAGGATCTGGGGGTACTGGTAGATCATAAACTCAATAATACGGTAGTGTGCAATGCCAAATGTGCGGTTTCCAAAGCGAGCAAAGTCCTTTCTTGTGTTAAGAGAGGTATGGACTCCAGAGAGCGAGATATCATTTGTACAAATCATTAGTAAGACCTCATCTGGAATATTCAGTTCAGTTTTGGACACCAGTTCTCAAAAAGGATATCGGGGAACTGGAGAAAGTACAGAGAAGGGCAACCAAACTGATAAGAGGACTGGAGGAGCTCAGCTCTGAGGAAAGATTAGAGGAACTGAATGTATTCTCTCTTGAGAAGAGGAGATTAAGGGGGATATGAACAACATGTTCAAATATATAAGGGGTCCATATAGTAAACTTCGTGTTGAGTTGTTCTCTTTAAGGTCATCAGAGGACACGGGGGAACTTCTACATCTGGAGGAAAAGAGATTTCAACTCCAAATACGGAAAGAGCTGGAGTTCAGAGGTGGTTCTGGCCAGCTCAGTAGATTGCTTTAAAAAAGGCCTGGATTCTTTCCTAAATGTACATAATATAACTGGATACTAAACTTTTATAGGTAGAGTTGATCCAGGGAAAATCCGATTGCCTCTCGGGGGATCAGGAAGGAATTTTTTCCCCTGCTGTAACAAATTGGATTATGCTTTGTTGGGGTTTTTTGCCTTCTTCTGGATAAACTGTGGGTATAAGATTGTGTATATGGGATTGTATTATTATTATTTTTATTTTATTTGGTTGAACTGGATGGACGTGTGTCGTTTTTCAGCCTGTGTATACTACGTATACTGTAGATCTATAAGTATAGAATGAATTTTAATTGAATTGTATGGGGTCCAGGTGTTAATAGCTGACCATATTATAAAAAAGAGTTATTAGCTGACCCTGGTTTTTATTCTCTCAGGTCTTGTAATAATAACCCAGTAGTAACATGTGGTAAACCTCGGCGGTGTCCGCGATGTTCATTTGTCGTAATGCCCCATCCAGCGAGATTTAATGAATAAAACCAAAAATAAAGAGAAAAAAAATAACCCCTTTGAAGGCGGCTTTCAGCGCTGTTTGTTTATATTGTTCTACGTTGTAGCAGGGCTCTTAGAGCGAGAGCACAAATTGCCACTTTGCCCGTGTCACCTGCAGTTAGTACACTGTTGGCTTCCACTGCTTTCCAATTACAAATGGGGGAATCCGTAGGGTGATGTCTGATTAATTGACAGGTACCTGCAGCTTGAATAACACGGCGTGTTTAAATGTAAACAACCGGCGGTAACACGCAGAGAGCAGCTTTTTAATTCAGAGGCATCTTGCTGGTAACCTATTACAATTGCAGTAGTTAGTTTTATTTAATAATGTAGCAATGAGTACAGCAGCCAAGTGTAACTGGAATGAAAAGTCATTGGATGGTGGAGATACGGGGGGATGGACATAATCATGTGAACAGCAGTATAGTAGGACAAGTGGGTGTAACCTTGTGAGCTGCCTAACTCCTAACCTGAAACTAAAAATAAATAAAAATAAAATTAAAATATAAGACTACAAGAAAAAATAAATAAATAAACAAATAAAAAAATAGTAAATGAAAGAAAGAATTAGTAGATAAATGAAAAATAAAAATAAATACATGAAAAAAATTCCAATAAAATTTAAATTAAAATAAAGTACAAATAAAACTAGAAATAAATATAAATAAAATAAAAATATAAGACTACAAGAAAAAATAAATAAATAAACAAATAAAAAAAATAGTAAATGAAAGAAAAAATGAGTAGATACATGAAAATAAAAATAAATAAATGAAAAAAATTCAAATAAAATTAAAATAAAAGACAAAGAACTAAAAATAAATATAAATAAAATAAAAATATAGGACTACAAGAAAAAATAAATAAATAAACAGATGAAAAAATGGTAAATGAAAGAAAAAATGAGTAGATAAATGAAAAATAAAAATAAATAAATGAAAAAAAAAAATCTAATCAAATCAAAAATTAGTGTAACTGGAATGAAAAGTCATTGGATAGTGTAGATAAGGGGACATAATCATGTGAACAGCAGTATAGTAGGACAAGTGGCTGTAACATTGTGAGCTGCCTAACTCCTAACCTGAAACTAAAACTAAAAATAAATATAAATAAAAATAAAATTAAAGTAAAATAAAAATATAAGACTACAAGAAAAAAAAAAAAAATAAACAAACAAATAAAAAAATAGTAAATGAAAGAAAAAAATGAGTAGATAAATGAAAAATAAAAATAAATACATGAAAAAAATTCAAACAAAATTAAAATGAAAATAAAGTAAAAATAAAACTAACAATAAATATAAATATACATAAAAATAAAATTAAAATATAAGAATACAAGAAAAAATAAATAAATAAACAAATAAAAAAAATAGTAAATTAAAGAAAAAATGAGTAGATAAATGAAAAATAAAAATAAATAAATTAAAAAAAATGCAAATAAAATTAAAATTAGTGTAACTGGAATGAAAAGTCATTGGATAGTGGAGATACGGGGGTTGGACATAATCATGTGAACAGCAGTATAGTAGGACAAGTGGCTGTAACATTGTGAGCTGCCTAACTCCTAACCTGAAACTAAAAATAAAAATAAATATAAATAAAATTACAATTAAATTAAAATATAAGACTACAAGAAAAAAATAAATAAATAAACAAATGAAAAAATAGTAAATGAAAGAAAGAATGAGTAGATAAATGGAAAATAAAAATAAATACATTAAAAAAATTAAAATAAAATTAACATTATGTAAAAATAAAACTAAAAATGAAATAAAATGAATGAAAATGAATAAATGAAATAAAAATATAAGACTACAATAAAAAATAAATAAATAAATGAAAAAATAGTAAATGAACAAAAAAATGAGTAGATAAATGAAAAAATAAAAATGAATAAATGAAAGAAATTCAAATAAAAATAAATATAAATAAAAATAAAATAAAAATAAAAATATAGGACTACAAGAATAAATAAATAAATAAAAAAATGAAAAAATAGTAAATGAAAGAAAAAATGAGTAGATAAATGAAAAATAAAAAAAAATAAAAAATTCAAAAAAAATTAAAATAAAGTAAAAATAAAAATAAAATAAAAATATAAGACTACAAGAAAAAATAAATTAACAAACAAATGAAAAAATAGTAAATGAAAGAAAAAATGAGTAGATAAATAAAAAAAATAAATGAAAAAAAATTCAAATAAAATTTAAATTTAAAATAAAGTAAAAATAAAATGAAACATAAACAGCTGCCAACACTGCCCACACTTCCCAAATGTGACAATACAAACTGATATACCAAATGCGTGGCGCTAAAAATTAAATAAAATAGAAAAAAAATAATAATTAACTAATAACTTATGCATAAAACCTATAATGCGAAACAAACCTACAAACTTAAATAATATAATGAAAGTGCACGTGCTCCGTGTGATGCACACATTGCATGCAGATTTTATCATCTTGTTCTAATGTTTACATTTGCATTATGGACTTTTTACTTTATTGAATATTTGTGTGCATCACACGGAGCACGTGCACTTTCATTATATTATTTAAGTTTGTAGGTTTGTTTCGCATTATAGGTTTTATGCATAAGTTATTAGTTAATTATTCATTTTTTTATTTCATTAAATTTGTAGCACTGCACATTTGGTATATTAGCAGTATAGTAGGGCTTCATTTTATTTGTGCAGACTACACTGAAAAAAGAACATGAAATTATGGGTGGAAACACAGACAAGGACCAGAGTCAGAATTATGCAGTGTCAGCTTTGGTTAGCGCCTACAAGAGGAATCAGAAATTCGGAGTTCTCCTACGTTCTGCGCCTTTCAACATCCTTCAGAAGCGACCTCTGTCTCTCGTAAAAATGTATACATTGCCTTCCACGCTCAAATAAAAAGAAATACATTTGGAAGAAAAAGAAGGCAGAACGTTTTGCTGCTCCAATACCATGTCATTATTCGCTGGTGGTGGCAATTCGTGAGTCCTTTGGGTCTGAATTGCGCCTTGGAAGTTTTTTTTTTGTCACATTACTAGTAAATGCGTTCCGTCAGTAGTCACAGAGGAACACTCAGACTGAGGCTCACTCAAAGTGAATTTGTCACATTTCAAATGTAGTGTGTCACCGAGCTTAAAGGAAATGTACACAAATAGATCTATCCATCAATTTGTTTTATTGTAGTTTTTGAATTTGTTATTCTAGGGGGCATTTTCGTGTTGTTATACATTATCTCAGGGCTTGATGGATAATATTTACTGCAGAAGGTGCCACGGGAATGCCTGTCATACAAAATGAATATAGCATTTGCACTGTACATGCTTTCCAGTTGGAAAAATGTGTATATATATATATATGTGTGTGTGAGATTGGGGTGATTAAACTTAAGTAGCAGGTGCGTTTACAATGAGCTGCGCCAGTCCAAACTGTAGTTTTAGGGCGTAGCAGCCCACTTTTATTGAATAAAGTTAAAGTTCACTTCCACATAACATGAATTGATGAAAATACCAAGCCACCCGGGTCACATGTTGGCAGCACTGCTGCTCCTCTTACCAGTCCTTTGACTGTGTCAATTCAGGCTTCCAACAAACTTCAAGAAGTGCTGAAGCCTGCTAGCAGCTTGTTTAAAGTGGCAATCAGCATCCCCATTAGGATCTGTGTTCAACATTTACAAACTAGAGCTGAATGGTACTTTAAAGTAGAAGTTCACCCTAACACTAAAACTTCTGAATCTACAGGCATCCACGATCAGGCTTCCAACAAACTACAAAAAGTGCTGAAGCCTGCTAGCAGCTTGTTTAAAGTGGCAGTCAGCACCCCCATTAGGATCTGTGTTCAACATTTACAAACTGGAGCTGAATGGTACTTTAAAGTAGAAGTTCACCCTAACACTAAAACTTCTAAATCTACAGGCATCCACGGTCTAAGACTAACCTATCTAGCCCTGTAAAGAAGAAATCCCTATACATACCTTTGGTCCGGTCTCCAGTGGCGGAAGCTCTGCAGAGGACACAGCCGTCAACGGCCGGGAAATGAATGGAAAGTGACGTCACCCATAGACTTACTATGGGGCTTCCGTTGTCTGCTGCCTCCTCTGCACCCACCTCCACAGCGATGCCGCCCCCTCCACAGGGATGCCACCGCTGACAGCTCAGCGCGGGACCAGACCAGAGCGGCTTCAAAAAAGGTATGTATAGCGATTTCTTCTTTACAGAGCTAGGTAGGTCGCGGATGCCTGTAGATTTACAGATTTTAGTTTTAGGGTGAACTACTTTAAAAGCTTCAACAAAGCTCCCTGAAAGCTCTGCAAATGCTTTGTCAATGTTTGCTGTTTACACTGCTCTTATGGGCACAAGTGGCTGCATATGATGGGCACAAGTGGCTACATTTGATGGGTACAACTGGCTACATTTTAAGGGTACCAGTGGCTGCATATGATGGGCACAAGTGGCTGCATATGATGGGCACAAGTGGCTGCATATGATGGGCACAAGTGGCTGCATATGATGGGCACACGTGGCTGCATATGATGGGCACAGTGGCTGGAATTGATGGGCACAATGGTTGCATTTGATGGGCACAAGTGGCTGTGTTTGGGCACAAGTGGCTGCGTTTGATGGGCACAAGTGGCTGCGTTTGTTGGGCACACGTGGCTGCATATGATGGGGCACAAGTGGCTGCATATGATGGGCACACGTGGCTGCATATGATGGGCACAATTGGCTACATTTGATGGGTACAAGTGGCTACATTTGACGGGTACAAGTGGCTGCATATGATGGGCACAAGTGGCTGCGTTTGGGCACAAGTGGCTGCATATGATGGGTACAAGTGGCAGCATATGATGGGCACAGTGGCTGCATGTGATGGGCACAAGTGGCTGCATATGATGGGCACAGTGGCTGCAATTGATGGGCACAATGGCTGTATTTGATGGGCACAATTGGCTGCATATGATGGGCACAAGTAGCTGCATTTGATGGGCACACGTGGCTGCATTTGATGGGCACAAGTGGCTGTGTTTGATGGGCACAGTGGCTGCATATGATGGGCACAGTGGCTGCCTTTGATGGGCACAATGACTTCAATTGATGGGCACAGTGGCTGCATTTGATGGGCACACATGGCTGCATATGATGGGCACAATGGTTGCCTTTGATGGGGACAGTGGTTGCATTTGATGGGCACAGTGAGCCTGCAATTGACGGGGAGGGTTCAGTATTTTTCAATAGGGGGTTGGGTCACGTTTTTATTCGACTGCCTATCCACACCACTCAAAATTGTTAAAATAGGGAGTAGACGGAGGTGTGCCCACTTTAGCATTGTTTCATGGTGTGGCAGGGCAAAAAAAAAAAAAAGATGTGTGCAGAATTCAGCAGGCATTGACTCTTTGCACCCACCACCATCCACCACCATTCACTTCTATTGGAATGCACCATAAATGCACTGTAGATGCACCTAAGCTATGGCATTTACAGCATGTTTAAGGTGCAGAAGCTTCAAAAGTGATCATTTCCCATTTAGCCTTGTAAATAATAAAAATAACATATCTCACAGGGAGTTGAGGACCATCTTGAATGCCTTTGCAACACGTTCAAAACACTCATGGAAGATTTAGGTGCTTTAATGTGCTTTAGAGGCTACTTTAGAATTCAAATCCTATGTGAAGGAGCCCTAAGCGCTGGTTTACACTAGTGGTTAGTGTGTGCTAAAACTTCACGTTTCCCTCTAGCTGGAAAGGCAGGGGGCTGGGAGTGTACACATTCTGAGGCTACAGCAAAAATCAAATACCCCCTTGTTACATTTGGTGGTCATTACTGCCCGCTCAACGCAGTCCATGCAAGTGAATGGGACCATGCTTCAACAGCCCTGTACCCCACGCACAATGAAAAAAAAGGCAAAAACAATGTAATTAAAAAGGAACTGCCGTCTGCTCACATCATTTGTAATAAAAACATATTTACCATTCTGAAGCTTTCCTCCAACCACTTTGCATATTATTTTATATATACTGTGATTCTGTGCTTGCCAAATATGCTGCAGAAATCTCCCTCCACTGAGTCTGGCTGCAGCCATTTTAACTGTGGGCAGCCGAAGCTGCTGCCTGTTCACTTGGATTTGCACAGACACACACCTCCAGCTCGGCAGCTCTCTTTGGCCCTCTTATGACTCACCCTCTTCCCTTCCTGGCAAACTTTCACGAGGGTGAGAGAGAGAGCTGTGCATGATGTCATAAGCCTAGGCTAATGACCAGACAAGAAACAGGAAGTGGGCTGTATGAGGGATTTACTGGCAGAAAAAAAAAATGTTTTACTATCCAAAGTTAAAACAACAAGGGCAGAAGATTTAATAGATGGAAAGATGAAAAAATGATGGGCGGACAGCTGGAGGTCCGCTAATTGCATATCCCTGCTTTATAAAAATAAACAAGACACATGCCAACAGTCCCTTATAATTAAAGCGGAACTTCCGCTTTAATTATAAGGGACTGTTGGCATGTGCCTTGTTTATTTCTATAAAGCAGGGATATGCAATTAGCGGACCTCCAGCTGTTGCAGAACTACAAGTCCCATGAGGCATAGCAAGACTCTGACAACCACAAGCATGACACCCAGAGGCAGAGGCATGATGGGACTTGTAGTTTTGAAACAGCTGGAGGTCCGTTAATTGCATATCCCTGCTGTAAAGCATTGGTTTTTAATGATTGTTCCACTTTCAAAGCTTCTTCTTATTTTATCACTAAGACCAGAGTTCTTCTTTAACAAGGTTTTCTGTCCCTTTTGTTATTTATACATTTTTTTCACACCATTTTTTAATGAAATGGAATGATTGGTGTCCCTGACTTGACTTATGTCAACCTTAAAATTAAACGTGAGCCCTGGAAATGTTCCTCATGGAGCCAATAATACTCTTTTCTGTTTGTCACACAGCTGCTTCTTAAAAAAAAAAAAAGTAAAAAAAATTAAAGCTTCAAATTGTCAGCATATTCATCCGTTTTAAAATTCATTAGGTGGCTTTAGGCATAATACATATTTATATGCAGATATGTACCGTAAACGGTCCATTTGGAGGACTGAGGCGTTTCAAATCACTTTTCTTTCTCTCTTTCCTGAGTTTGGCACAAGGCGGCTGATAATTCATACAGTGATGTGTCCCGGATTGATGTGTTAAAGATTAACCACTTAAGGACCGAGCCTCTTTCTGAGATTTGTTTTTTACAAGTTAAAAACAGGTTTTTTTTTGCTAGAAAATTACTTAGAACCCCCAAACATTAGACATTTTTTTTCTAACACCCTACAGAATAAAATTGCGGTCGTTGCAATACAAGCGCACTTTTTTTTGGAAAAAATACACCTTTTTGAATTAAAAAATAAGACAGCAGTAAAGTTAGTCCAAATTTTTTTTTATATTGTGAAAGATAATGTTACGCCAAGTAAATTGATACCCAACATGTCACGCTTCAAAATTGCGTCCGCTCGTGGGGGGCTGAAGATAATCCAGTCTTTTGGCAGGGTCTGGGCTGGACTTATATAGGGAAGTTTGATGTCACTTCCTGTGCGCCTCCTGGGCATTTTCCTGCCTTTTTTATCCATCGGGTTGAGGTCACTTCCTGTGCGCGTCCTGGGCATTTTCCATCAAGTCTTCTGTGCAGGTGCGGGTTGGCGCCCTGAGGCGTCTTTGGCGCATGCTCAGTTGGCACGGATTTCCTCTTACAGCAACGTGCCATTGGTGCATGCCCTGTAAGCCGTGGACTCTTACATTGTGATAAACTTGGCAGGCTGCCTTTTTTATTTTTGACAGCTGTCAGCTGTGAGCTTAAGATCGTGTGGGGGGTTAAATCACGATCTTGATTCTTTAACGATTAATCGCGCAGCTCTTGAGTCCACGGTACTGGCAGCACAGCCCCGGCTGTGTGCAATTATAGCAGGAGCGAGCCGTTGGTGGCGTTTCCTGCGCGCCCCCCTATCAGGAAGTGTTAGACCACGTATAAATATGTGATCTGGCGCACAGGTTGCCGCCCTGTAGCAGTAAAACTGCTATAGGGTGGACCTAAACTGGTGAAAGTGAAGATAGATATAGATATCAAGTGTGATATTTTATAGGGTTAATGCCCACAAACAGGGTACAGGGATATGCTACTGTAAGTACAGGTAAGTATAACCCAAAGCTCATTTGCCTAAGGATAGGGCTGTTGGTGAATATCCACATATAAACTGTGGTATATATGGTTGATGTCTACCACACATACAGGGGTACAAGAAGTCAAATTAGTACCCTTTCCCCTGAAACGTAATTAATCTTCCACTTGAGGGACAACATATAATCAGGAGACTTTCAATAAAATTACTGCAAATACAAAACAGATCCTTCACCTTTCATCACTCATTTTCCACCTGGAGAAATGGCAGATCATAAAACACTTGTGTGTACAAATCCTAAATCTTTCCTGGATAATGTGTGAATGCCTTAATGTTATTAGATTAAAGGCTTGAGGGCCAATTTACACCACACGTTGCAATAATACCGGTATTTTTATGCTTTAAGGGTTTAAGTAGAATGGGCTTTCAACACACCATGGCGTGCTATAGTGCAGTTGCATTATTCTGTACTATGCACAGTTTGTATTTTGAGGTTACATTTCCAACCAGGGTTCCATAGAACCCTAAGATTTATCCAGAGGGTTCTAAGGTTCCTTGAGCTGTGGCTGATTGATCTAATATCTGATGGTGCTTGCATAGTTCCAGGGCCAACACTACATGGCAAAACCAGCAGAATGACCCAATCATCTTTTTATCTGTCTGGAAGGGTGGCCTTCTGATCTCCACTATAAAGGTTGCATTCTTCCTATTGGCCACCAATGTAAGGAGCATTTCTCCCGTTAAATGATGAATTGGTTTTTAGTTCTTTGAGACCTGAGTAGTTGTTTTGGTGTTCCTCTAGGGCAGTGATTCTCAACCACGGTTCCGTGGAACCCTAGGGTTCCTCCAGAGGTTGCTAGGGGTTCCTTCAGCATTGGACCATTTCTGCCTCTCGGATAAGTTCCCCACCGACACCATTGATCTTTTTAGCTATCTGTAAGGAGGTCATTCTTCCCAGTGACCACAAGTGTAAGGACCATTCTTCCCACTGACCATCACACTAATGTATCATGAGTTGTAGATTTCTAATTTTTAGCAGGGGTTCCCAGAGACTGGAGAACTATTTTAAGGGTTCCTCTGTGTTGAAAGGGTTGAGAAAGGCTGGTCTAGGGTAAAAAAAGGTTGAGAAAGGATGATACAGAGTTTAGAAATTAATGATTAATACAGTTTATAAAACAGATCTGAGGTTTATTTTTCAGATATTTAAAAGATATTGTTTAGGAAGCATTAAGGTTTGAAGAAGGCACTGGTAATAAATGTCAAGGGGTACTTGAAATATGGTGAACCATGAAAGGGAGATCTTAGTAATCAATGGCTTTTATGAAGGGGTATATTCTTTAATGAGATTGAAAAACACAGCTTCAGAGCATTGCAGAGTAAACCGGTACTACATAAATACTGAATACATAATGGATGAAACTTAGTTATTGCTGTATAATAATGCCTTTGTTTCCTACATTGGTCCTTGTATGTCATTTTTACTTTTTTTCCGATTTAGTCATAATGTTATATTAGCTTTTTGCTCTCACTAATCACTTGGAACGAACTCCACAAATCAAACTCTATTTTGTTTCTTTCTTCCAATAAACAGTTGTTTAAATATTTGTGTAAGAAACCTCTGTGCGAGGACGCAATGATGTAAAAGTCTATCCGGCTTCTAATTTATATTCATTGATGGCGATTGCACACGGGTCAATTCATCAGCTGCTACTGGGCGCCTTCTCGATGTTTCCAATCTCATTACTCTATTTATTCATTGTAATAAATGAGTTTAATGCCCCACATTAGGGTTATTCCACACTGCACTGTTCTCAAATCCATCTTACTGTACATATTTTAACGTTTGCAGCCAAATTAATACCTTTATTACTGCCTCAATGCTTGAGTGGACATTGCTTGAACATTAATCATACTGGCCCATGTTTCATCCCATTTTCCTGCAGAGCTCGCCAAATGGCAAAGCATTCTGATAGAGATGTATTGGGCTAGCCGGTGCTAGTACAAGATTTGGCGTAATGATAACCCATCAGGACTGCGCTTTTGAAAGAATCTGAATATTTAACCCTAAGAAATTATAATTACTAAACACTAAAAAAACTACTAAAAAATCAATCTCTTTCATGCCTAACCTTATTTCTGACACTTGTTGCTTACAAGTTAAAAATCCATACTTTTTTCTAGAAAATTACTTAGAACCCCCACACATTATCTGTATATATTTTTTTTAGCAGAGACCCTAGAGAATAATATGGCGATAGTTGCAATATTTTATGTCACACGGTATTTGTGCGGCGGTCTTTTAAACGCAATTAATTAAAAAAAAAAACCTAAACGGTAAAGTTAGCCCATTTTAATTATTTTTTGGGGGGTGAGGGGGAAGACACGTTTGAATTAAAAAAAAAAAAAAATGAAACCATAAATTTAGCCCGATTTTTGTATGTAATGTGAAAGATGATGTTACGCCGAGTAAATGGATACCTAACATGTCATGCTTTGAAATTGCGCACACTCGCAGAATGGCGACAAACTACGGTACCTAAAAATCTCCATAATCTTCCTGTCCCATAGCTTAAAAAGGAAGTGAGAGGAAATGCCTGCAAAGGGAGGGAATCCAACAATGTGCAAGAGAGTAGAGGCTTTCTTCTCTCCCTCATTCGCTCCCTCATTCACTCAGACACAGCAGCAGGAGCCATTGGCTCCTGCTGCTGTAAATAACAGCCAGTGAGGAAAGATCAGGGGGCCCGGGTGGAGCCATGCTCTTTTTGTCTTATGGACACACAGAGCCAGCTCAGAAGCAAGCACAAGTGGCCCCATAGCACGTGGCTTGTTATGGGGGACTCAGTGGAGGGGGAGGAGCTAGAAGCACCAGCGGGGGGGGGACCCGAGAAGAGGAGGTTTGGGGCTGCTCTGAACAAAACCATTGCACAGAACAGGTAAGTATGACATGTTTCTTATTCTAGTTTTTTTAAAAAGCATTTCGAATCACTTTAAGGGTAGAATTAGGCATTCGTTTAAGTCTCCCTTGCCTCTGAAGTCTAAACCACATTCGGACTGTGCTACTGACAGGCAGCGAGGAAGCAATGCGATGCCTCCTCACCGCCTGTTTTAATCCCATTTTTTACAACCAATGCACACGCATTGCACGCTTCCCCATCTACTTGAATCCGTAATGTTGGGTGGCTGGCCACCCGCCAATCGCTACATGTCGGGTGAACTTTGCCCTGGGTGCAAAGCTGACCGTGGGTTCGCTGCCTGTTGCAATTTAAGGAGGGAGGTGGCAAAAATGCAGCTTAACTATACATTTTTACCAACGCCCCAACCGCAAATCTAAACAAAGCCTAAGTGTGTATATCCAATATAAAATACTACTTAAAAATGACCATATTATTTATTTTCAAATCTTACGTTCCGACTTCTTCCCATGAGTGATGTAAAACTCCACTAATGTGGCCAAGTTGTCTGGGACTACACATCCCATGTAACATGGTGTTTACCTCCAAGTGCAGGTGGATAACTTGGCACTGACATCCTATAGATCTCATAAATGTAAAAGATCTGCAGAACAATAAACCTTATGCCGCGTACACACGGTCGGACTTTTCGTCTACAAAAGTCCAACGGACGCCGACGGACTAAAGCTGGCTGGTAATCCGATCGTGTGTGGGCTTCTCCGGACTTTCAGCAGACTTTTTCAGTCTCAAATCCGACGGACTTTAGATTTGAAACATGCTTCAAATCTTTACGTCGTAACTACGACGGACCCCGAAATCCGCTCGTCTGTGTGCTAGTCCGACGGACAAAAACCCATGCTAGGGCAGCTATTGGCTACTGGCTATGAACTTCCTTATTTTAGTCCGGTGTACGTCATCACGTACGAATCCGTCGGACTTTTGTGTGGTCGTGTGTAGGCAAGTCCGTTCGTTAGAAAGTCTGCTGCAAGTCCGCCGAAAGTCCGCCGGAAGTCCGCCGGAAGTCTGTCGGACAGGCTGTCGGACTTTTGTAGACGAAAAGTCCGACCGTGTGTACGCGGCATTAGAGTATAATGACTTATATAATTACGGTATATATATATATATATATATATATATATATATATATTTATTTATATTATATATATTTTTTATATATATATATATATATATATATATATATATATATAATTATATAATGACTTCTATAATAACTTATATTTTTTTTTTCATTTCGGATAGAGTGGATTAGAACATCTGTCAGTTTTAATTGCTGTCTGTGTCACCATTAGGGAGATCACCAGGCGGGCCATTCGAAAATGGAACGCGGGCCGTTCGAAACTGGGACGCGGGCCGGACTTTGGACATGCCTGCCCTAGGAAATGGCGGTTGTTGCAATATTTTATATCGCACTGTATTTGCGCAGCGCTTTTTCAAAAAGCAATTTTTTGGGGAAAGAATACACTTCAATGAATTAAAAAAAAATAAACAGTGAAGTTAGCCCAATTTTTTTTTTCTAATGTGGAGAAGAAAATCCCCCCTAAGAAACTGGGACTTTAACAGCAACAATATACAAAAATACAAATTTTATTAAATAAATATACATATATACAACTTGGAAACATCAAACCAATAAAAGGATGACAATAAAGATGAATTCCCATAGGGTCCAGACAGAGCGATGCGTTTCAGGACACAAACGTCCCTTCGTCAGGGGAAAGAGTCAGGAAGGAATCACACCAGAGTGGTCATCATGTGGTTTCACTGTTGGACTGGAGGCTAATGAAACATTGCAGACATGCACCAAGGGTGTCACACGGACACAGATGTACCGAGCGGGTCCCCAATCACCCACACAAGTCCCAAACTGAGGCAGCAAGGAGTGGCGCACAAGTGAATGTAAACCTCAAATTTAATAGAAAAGGCTTGGGTGCAAAATCCTAATAGAATCCCCAAAGGAGTGAAACGGAAGAGCTGCAATGGTCAGGAGCATAAAAACATCTGTAAGTCTTCAAGTGTAGGCATCAATCTTAGATGTATTGTCCAACAAAAGATCAGCCAGTGACTCTCGTCGTACGGATCCTAAGGCGTCCGATGCATGCACCCGCCATCAATAACAGTGACGCACAAGGGATGTTGGCAACCCCAAATGGTATAATTGGATGTTCTCTCTTTTATGTCTATACAATTTTTTTTTTTTTTATAACGTGAAAGATGTTATGCCAAGAATCGTGATCTTTGTTCTAAGCCAAAAAATTGTGATTCTCATTTTATCCAGAATTGTGCAGCTCTAATATATATATAATATCCTACATAAATAGGCCCAACACCACATATAGTTTTTTTTGGGGGGGTTTCCTTCATATATTTTTTCTCCTGAAATTATTACATGCTTTGCACAGTTGATGCAACAATTGGAGCATTTTTGGTAGGGCTGAGACTATATAGAGAAGGTTATGACATGCTAGGTATGAAAATACAGGAGGGTAAATAATATATTTTTCCTTTAAGCTTCAAAAGTAAAATGTAAAGGAACCTGACATGTGAGATGTGTTCGATCCACCATTGCTGATTTGCAGGAAAAGCGCCGCCGCTGTCATCCTTTATTCTTGCTTCATTATGTGATCGCTGACCTGGAACCAGCATGCGGCCAGTGAAGTGTCAGGAGACTTGGACATGCAGATACATGCTTCAGGTCAATTAGGAATTCTCTTATTTCTGCCCTAACATAATCCATTTAAATCTGGAAGCTTCTCCTTATCTGCGGCGGCTTGTTGTGGGGTTTAACGCACGTGACAAAATCCTCGCCGTCCTGAAACAGACTAATTACCGCCAAGTATTCCAGAACCCTTTATAGATCGGAAGATTGAGGATCTGTAGCATTTACTGGAAAACAGTTGGGTGGGGATTGTGTGTCTTTTTCGCTGTCACATTCTGCGCTGATGCAGAGTGAATGGAGAATAACAGGCAGAGTATTCTAAAGAAGGTCAAATTAACACTTTCAATTGTAAATTGAAGCTGTCTGCTTTTCCATTTATTAGTTTTACTTCTTTAGTTAGGTCGATAATCATCTAGCAGCAGCTCACAATTGATGCCAGTGACATTTCATACAGAATAGGTAATCGTCTTTAAACCAGCAGAAGTCGTTTCTGTGGCGGTGCGCTTTATGATGGCAAATTAATTGACCATTTTATTTATTTATTTTACTCATTTATATGGCGCCGACACCTTCTTTTTTTTTTGCAGCACTTTACAGAGGACATTAAACCATTCAGCGCCTGTCCCCAAAACAACTTACAGTTGAGCCTAAAGGTATAAAGAACTACAGTGACTATTAGTTCCACCCGTGTGATTAGGGTTTGATTGAAGCAACCTTTTACTGACTCATGTGCCATGTACTAGTTGAAAAGTCAGTAAATATTCTAAGTAGCTTGAGAACCAGCAGGAAAATATGTAACTTGATGGCTAGGAACTATCTTTTGATCCGTGACAGATTTGTGACTTTGCCCTCTCACCAGTCCTAGCCTGCTGGTTGGAAACTGAATGAGCAGCAGCAGGCTGATAAGATCATCTCTCTGGTCGTTTTGTTGTCTCCTCCTATCAGCATATCCCTTGTCAAAACATTTGCATTAGGGTTGCACCGATACCAGTATCGTTAACGGTGGTGATACCGAGTATTTTCACAAGTATCGGTACTCGTGCAAATGCACCGATACTTTCAGGCTCGGTTCTTTGAGCGGTCAGCGGGTCTCCTCTGTTGACAGCTGAAGTGTTAAAGAAGTCCGGTAATTGGAGCTGTCAAAAAAAAAAAAAAAAAAAAAGGCACCTGGCAATGTTTATTAACAACATTGCTCAGCTGCTGAAACACTAAAATAAAAAGAAACATTGTTTCTTTTTGTATCTTTCTGTTTCTTCATCTGCAGATCAAAGGGATGAGCAAATGTTCCTCTGTTTAACCCCTTATTAACCCTTCATTTACTCTAATCAGCCTTAATTAACTCCCTATTTTCCTCCATTTAATTATTATTTTCCTGCTTATTTTTTATAAACGATTAAAACTTTTTTTTTGTTTGCTTTGCTAGTGAATATTTTTACACACACACACATATATATATATATATATATATATATATATATATATATATATATATATATATATATATATTAACATATATTTACACATTTACATTAAAAAAAGTGCAACATTTAAAAAAAAAATCAATTTACTTAATTTATAAATAACTTTTCAATGCTGTGTACCATTGCTGACAGCTGAAGTGAAAACAAAACAGTTGCGGTAGGTATCGGTAATTGGTATTGATGAGTACTAAAAAAAAAGTATCGGTACTCGTACTCGTAAAAAAAAAAAAAAATGTTATCGGTGCATCCCTAATTTGCATACAGCACTCTTTAGTCCTGCCCCACCGTCTCCAAATCTGAATGCTGCTGCATGTGGGTATATACACTGAGTGCATTTAAAAAAAAATAAATTTAATGATTCATGGATAAATATAGAACTGCATTATTTGTTGTCTTTTGTAAATGCTAAGGTAAGATTTAAAGCACAACTCCACCCAAAAGAGAAAACTCTGCTTGTTCGCACCCCCCCACCCCCCTCCACTGCCACATTTGGCACTTTTTGAGGGAAGTGGGGAGCGGGGATCTGGTTTTGACAGGTGCTCTCTCCCACTTCCTGGTAAGATCGTCGTGTGGTGATCTACATCATGTCTGGCCCCTCCTCCTTCCCCTGCTGCCTTCTGGGACCTGTGTGTGTGCCAGAAGACGACAGGACCACTCAGAAAGCACAGCGCAACTCGTGCATGCGCAGCAGGAAACCAGCTGTGAAGCTTGGAAGGCTTCACTGACAGTTTCCCTTACTTGCAATGCTGGTCCCTGCACCCGAAGCCAATGGAGGAATTGTCTTGGGGTGAGGACATCGCTGGATCCCTGGACAGGTAAGTGTCCTTATATTAAAAGTCAGCAGCTACAGTATTTGTAGCTGCTGACTTAATTTTTTTTTTTTTTTTTTTACAGGCTGGAACTCCTTTTTAAGGAATGTTTTAAATCTGCTCACCATCAGACTTGACATTTGGATTTCCATAGTATTGCAGCTCTTAGAAATTTGTAGACTCAATAGGCTTTGTGTGATCAATGCGCTCAAAATGCAGAATGTAGGCTATTTCTACAACACTGATATGTGTTCAAAGCTGGCCATGGATGGTTAGTATCCCTGCTGAACTGGCGGAGATTCAATTCATGTATGGGTAGGCTGATTGTCAGGGGCGGCCTGTCCATTAAGGGCACACAGGCGCCACCCCCCCTATCCATGCGTCCGGCCCCTATGCAGGACGCCGGATGTATAAATTCCAATAGGGTGTTTTTTAATTTTTTTTTTAAGCACCTAATTAAAGCCAGAGGCTCTAATAGGCTTCAAAACACAGCGCGACCCTGATCTCTGTAAAGAGCCGCTGACTTGGCTCTTTAATCATGTGATTGGCTGTGTCCAATCACAGCCGCTCACATGGAAACAAGGAAGTGCTGGTAATCGGCTCTCCTTGCCTCACAATGACAGAGTGTGTGGCGAGGAAAGCCGATCAGCGGCATTTCCTCGCAGGGGACAGTGAGAGATGTAATCAGGGCACTCATGATCAGTGCCCTGATTACATATGAGTGCCACCAGTGCCAGCAACCCATGCTAACCAGTGCCATCAACCAGTGCCAGCAATCAATGCCCACCACAGCCAGAAATCAGCGCCCATTAGTGATGCCAGTCAGTGCTGGCTTTCAGTGCCGTCTATCAGTGATGCCCATCAGTGCCCATTAGTGCCGCCCATCAGTGCCGCTTATCCATGCCACCTATCAGTGCCCACCAGTGCCGGCTGTCAGGGCCAGTCAGTGCCACCTATCAGTGCCCACCAGTGCCACCTATTAATGCCCACCAGTGCCACTCATCAGTGTTGCCTATCAGTGCCACCTATCTGTGCCCATAAGTGCAGAATATTAGTGCCTCCTCGTCGGTGCCACCTCATCAGTGCCGCTTATCCATGCCGCCTATCAGTGCCCACCAGTGCTGGCTATCAGGGCCCATCAGTGCCACCTATCAGTGCCCACCAGTGCCACCTATCAATGCCCACCAGTGCCACTCATCAGTGCCGCCTATCAGTGCTCATCAGTGCCACCTATCTGTGCCCATAAGTGCAGAATATTAGTGCCTCCTCGTCAGTGCCCATCAGTGCCGCCTCATCAGTGCACATCAGTGAAGGAGAAAACTTATTTACAAAATTTACTGAAGAAACTTAGAAAAACTTTTTTTTCAACATTTTTTTTTTTTTTTTTAAGTAAAAAAATAAAAATCCCAGCAGTGATTAAATACCACCAAAAGAAAGCTCTATGTGTGTGAAGAAAATGATAAAAATGTCACATGGTTACAGTGTAGCATAACCGCGCAATTGTCATTCAAAGTGTGACAGCGCTGAAAGCTAAAAAATTGGCCTGGGCAGGAGGGGGTTGAAAGTGCCCGGTAGATAAGTGGTTAAAAACCACACAGCAAACGCTCAGGCGCCCCCCCACCCCCTAAACGGTTGTCAACAAAAAGCCACGTTAATGTTTTCAGAAGGAACGCTCTCCAAAGTCGGGTCCTGCCCCGTAGCCTTCTGTCACCCATACAGTTAACTTTTCCTCTGCCGTTTTAACAGCCAGACCCCAGAGCATACAGTAAAAGGAACGTAATAATGCTCGATCGATTTTACTGTGTTTATAAACATAGAAAAGCAGGATTATATTACCACTCGGCACCCCGGCCTGCTTGTAAAACCTCCAAGGCTTCCTGGTGTTCAGCCCCCAACCCCCCCCCCCCCCCCCACGAACACACACATCCATAATCCTCGATTTGTGGCCTCAGCACTCCGAATGAAGCTCCGCTAATGCTGACTTGCTGACAAGATCTTCTTCCTGGATGAAAAGCTGCTGTTATTAAATGTCTCTGTCCGTAATTTCATCGCGTTTGCACGTCTACCACCACCACCACCTCTCTTAAGGCGGTAGGCCGTGATGATTTACTAGTAAATAATTTAGGAGGGCTGTTAGATGAAACATCAGCATCAATACAACTCCTGCGTTCTATCTCGTTTCAAGTTTATGTCCTTGTGAAATAAGTCACTTGTAAAACAAATGTATTCAGAGGAGAAGGCGGCTCACAGCCGTGCCATTGACTCCACTACACCGAGCGTTCAACGGGAGGGAAAAACGGGCCTTCACTTTTATTTCCACGTTCGTGGGGTTTTTTTTAACCACTTAAGGACCAGCCTCGTTTTGGATTTTAGGTGTTTACATGTTTAAAACAGGTTTTTTTGCTAGAAAATTACTTAGAACCCCCAAACATTATATATGGTTTTTTTCTAACACCCTAGAGAATAAAATGGCGGTCGTTGCAATACTTTTTTTCGCACCGTATTTGCGCAGCAGTCTTATAAGAGCACTTTTTTTGGAAAAAATGCACTTTTTTGAATAAAAAAATAAGACAACAGTAAAGTTAGTCCAATTTTTTTTATATTGTGAAATATAATGTTACGCCAAGTAAATTGATACCCAACATCACCTCACCAAAGCTACCATTGACCCAGCCACACTTTCGGACCATAGCCCCATTTCCATGACCCTTCAGCTGCCCTCCCCTCGCCCAAACACGCATATCTGGCGCCTTGACAACTCCTTACTCACTGACGAGATCAATATCCAAAGGCTGACCACTTGCCTATCAAACTTTTTCAAAGAGAACTCTTCACCAGACGTAGCACCCACAGTTACCTGGGCCGCACACAAATGTGTAATTCGAGGCGAACTGTTGGCTATGGCGGCTCAACGAAACAAACTCCAAACCGCCCGCATTGCTGAGTTAACCGCACACATCCGCACGCTCGAACAAAAACACAAAGCCTCCCTCGCTAACTCTGTATTATCCGAACTGTCTCAGGCTCGGGAAGATCTCTTGGATGTGTTAAATGCCAAACTGAAGCGCAAGTTCGCTTTGACGCAAAAAGTATATTATGAGTTTGGCAACAAAGCAGGCAAACTTCTGGCGAGGGCACTTCAAACCAAAAAGGCCTCGCACACCATTTATAAACTCCACAACGCCAGAGGCGAGGCAATAGTCACTAATGAAGGAATCTCGTCCCAATTTATACAGTACTTCTCTAAACTCTACAACCTTCCTAAATCCCTAACCACCGACACTAACGTTAACCGTTTAACGGCCATTACTGACTTTCTAACAAAATTCGGCCCGACACCGCTCTCCTCCGAAGACGCACAATCTCTAAACGTCCCCCTCTCTAACGAAGAACTCGGTAATGCACTAAAACAGATGAAAACGGGCAAGAGCCCAGGCCCAGATGGCCTTTCGGCCAGCTATTACAAATCCTTCCCGAACATTCTCCTCCCACACCTGACCAAAGCCCTCAACAACCTCACACCGACTTCGACTGCACATAATGACTTAATGGAAGCCCATATCACGCTCATCCCTAAACAAGGGAAGGACCCCACTTTGGTCACCAACTACCGCCCCATTTCACTACTAAATGTGGACCTAAAATTGTACGCAAAAGCATTAGCTAATCGCATTCTCCCCTTTTTACCAGCTTTGGTCTCACTTGAACAGGTGGGCTTTGTCCCTGGCCGAGAAGCCAGGGACAACACCACAAAAGCCCTGAACATTCACCACTGGCTAACTAAATCTTCTACACAGGGTTTTTTCCTCTCGTTGGATGCAGAGAAGGCGTTCGACAGGGTAGCATGGGACTACATGGAGGCCGCACTCCGCGCGATTGGACTTCCTCCCCGCATGCTACAAATGATCATGGCCCTCTACGTCTCTCCTTCAGCAAGACTCCGGATCAATGGGGGACTGTCGGGCGCCTTCTCTGTATCCAATGGGACCCGCCAGGGCTGCCCTCTTTCTCCTATTCTCTTTATACTGACCATGGAACCTATGCTCCGTAAACTGAGACTAAATCCCACTATCAGAGGCATAGACATCCATCGTACTCAATATAAAATGGCAGCATACGCCGACGACATCTTGCTCTTCCTGACTGACCCTATTACGACCCTCCCCAACCTTCTTACTGATTTCGCACTTTTCAAATCCTTATCCAACCTACAAATCAATTTCGACAAGTCTAAAGCCCTCAATGTAACCCTGCCAATGGAAACTGTCAACCTATGTAAGCTTAACTTCCCGTTCGTTTGGGAATATTCCGAAATAACCTACCTTGGCATCAAAATCACCACCAACTTAAAGGATTTATACACCAAAAACTTTTTGCCATTACTCCAGTCCATCCAGGGTGACTTACAGAAATGGCACTTGGGCTCCTTCTCCTGGATGGGTAGAATAGCAGTGATCAAAATGAATGTTTTACCCAGGCTCCTCTACCTACTACAAGCCATACCAATCAAGATACCAGCTTCCTTCTTCTCCTCCTATAAAAATATTTGCAGGTCCTTTGTGTGGGCCACCAAACGCCCACGCCTTAGCTGGGAGAGGTTGGTACTCCCCAAACGTCTGGGAGGCCTAGGCCTTCCAGACCTTCAAAAGTACCACTGGGCCTGTCAACTGACCAGATTGGTAGACTGGCATGTGCACCGTTCCTCCAAAGCATGGATCCAACTGGAGGACTCCTTTACAGACATCCCCATAGCTGACTTGCCGTGGACCGACCACAGACACGTATCCAAAGACTTACTAGCTCACCCGCTCATTGGCACCACACTATCGACACTCAAATTAGTGTCCAAAAGGCTAGCTTTTAGCCCAGCACCAGGCCCTATGACCCCATTGGTAGACAATCCAGACTTCCCCCCAGGACTAACACTGAAAGACCCAACCCTTGAAACACCTTCTTCACGAGCCAGAGCTCATGAATTCTTCAATAACGGGACATTACTACCCTACCCTACTCTTACGGCACAACTGCCCAACCACAACATACCCTTTTATAAATATTTACAGCTAAGACACTTCCTCCAATCCCACCAACGCCACCCCCCCTGGCACAGAGAACTCACACCGCTCGAAATTCTCTCTTCCAGCACAGAACCCCAAGCCCACTTAATCTCGACAACCTACTCCCTCTTGTTTTCCCGACACGAGGTAAAGGAAGATAAAATAGTGAGACAATGGGAGCACGACTTATCTATTGATCTCACCCCGTCTGACTGGGACCGCATATTTACCCTCATGCACAAGGGCTCCATTAATGTTGCCACTCAGGAAAATAGATATAAACTATTCTCCAAATGGTATAGGACACCGGACAAGGTCCACCACTTTCACCCCACTATCCCCCCGACCTGTTGGAGATGTCATACGGCCCGCGGTACCCTATTTCACATCTGGTGGGAATGTACCCTTATTCAACCATTCTGGTCAGAAATTCACCGACTGATATCCCACATCACCACGTACTCACCAACCTTTGCCCCTGCTAGTTACCTACTACACCACACCGCCAAGCCTTATAACTCCTATAAAAATTCCCTGACTCTACACCTCATCAATGCGGCCAACCAATGTATTCCTGCCTTTTGGAGGAACCCTGCCCCCCCCACGGTGAAAGATTGGATCCGTAGGGTGGACAGAATATCAGCCATGGAAGAACTTATTTGTCAAGCTAAGGACAACCCTACCAAACATAATGTTATCTGGGCTTGCTGGTCCCACTACCGACAATCCCACACTCAGACCACCTCACTGCCTGCGTCATTACCTGCACACTAATTACATAGAACTGCTTTCCACCACTGGCCCCCCTACCTTGTTTACCCACCACCCCCTCTCCCACCTCCCTCCCTTCCTTCACACTTCCTTCACCACGTCAAGTCGACAAGGCCTTGACTTCTGTTGCTCCACATACCAGTTCCACCGTTATTCCCCTACATTTTACCTCATAAGTATGAGCAACGCCCTCGGCATCACTATCAAACCTCGGCCAACATTCTTACCTCCTCAAGTAGACTTGATATCGGGAATCACGATCTAATCTTGACACACCGTCATTCCATTGGACGCAAACTCTGAGCCCCTACACACCCCGCCCCGTTCACAGTGAAGGTCCCGTTAGGGGTGAACGGAGTAGGGGTGGAACCCAGACGGTGTGGAAGTCTCCCCCATAAGTTTCCCGTTTTACACATCACTATTCCTTTCATATGTTTGGGCGCACAATGCGTCACTTTAGAGAACATTAGATAGACTTATGGTTATTTTCGTCCTACTATTTTACTGTTGACGTACCCCAATAACCTACCCTGTACAGCACGCACCTTCCGACCACATGTAGCATTTACCACAGTAACCTCTCTCTAAGTATTCCTCTACATAGGTGGTCGGTGTTTGCTCCCTTCATTTGCTAGAATACCTTGTTGCAATTGTATGTTCGTACATGCCACTCACCTGTACTTTTGTTTACTGTTTTGTACTCTCTGTATTTTTGGTGATTTTGAAAATCTCAATAAAAATATTATGAAAGAAAAAAAAAAAATTGATACCCAACATGTCACGCTTCAAAATTGCGCCCGCTCGTGGAATGGCGTCAAACTTTTACCCTCAAAAATCTCCATGGGCGACATTTAAAAAATTCTACAGGTTGCATTACAGAGGAGGTCTAGGGCTAGAATTATTGCTCTCGCTCTACCGGTCGCAGTGATACCTCACATGTGTGGTTTGACCACCGTTTTCATATGCGGGCGCTACTCGCGTATGCGTTCGCTTCTGTGCGCGAGCTCGTCGGGACGGGGGGTTTTTTAAAAAATGTTTTACATTTTTATTATTTATTTTACATTTTTATTTATTTTTACACTGTTTTAAAAAAAAAATGGTGTCACTTTTATTCCTATTACAAGGAATGTAAACATCCCTTGTAATAGAAAAAAGCACGACAGGACCTCTTAAATATGAGATCTGGGGTCAAAAAGACCTCAAATCTCATATTTACACAAATGCAATTAAAAAAAAAAAAAGTCATTTAAAAAAATGACATTGAAAAAAATATGCCTTTAAGAGGCGTGGACGGAAGTGACGTTTTGACATCGCTTCCGCCCAGCAGTGTCATGGAGACGAGTGGGCGCCATCTTAGCCTCACTCGTCTCTAGGCACAGGAGGGAGACGGATACGATCACCTCCGCCGCTACCGACGGCTCCGGTAAGCAGCGGAGGGCACCAGATCGCGGCGGGAGGGGGGGGGGCCTCTACCGCCACGCATAAAAGTGATCTCACGGCGAATCCGCCGCAGGGACCACTTTTATCAGAAAACGGACCACCGCACGAAAATGGGGATACCGGGGTTATGGCAGCTAGCTGCTGCCATAACAACGCTCTCCCCCTTCAAAGTTTGGACGTACAGCAGCGTGCGGCGGTCTGGAAGTGGTTAATGACTTCCTACATTCTGCCTGTCATATTTTTCTTATGATGTGCAGCCAGGATTTGGTGACAAAAGTGTCCCCTGTGTGATATAATTGCTTTACCCAGGTGGCTGCCAAGAATCCGATCCATGTCAAAGTAATGGCCCGTACACACGATCCGAATATCGTACGAAAACTGGTGTCCGAGGAAGAATCGTACGATTTTCGGATCGCGTGTACACTACTTTCGAGAGCCGATCACGACGGTTCATACGATATTATTCGATCGGACAAGCACGAAAATTTTCCTTCGTACGATATTAGATCGTACGATTTTCGTTTAGTCAGTATAGTTGTCGTCCGAAAATACAATACGAACACACTACCACACATGACATCACTTCCGATTTTTTTTTCTTTCTGTCGTCTGAGAATTTTCGTGACTTTATCTATTTCAGCCCTGGAAGAATTTACCCCCTTCCTGACCAGTGCGGTTTTTTTTTTGTTGATTCGGCACTGCGTTGCTTTAACTGACAATTGCGCGGTCGTGCGACATGGCTCCCAAACAAAATTTACGCCTTTTTTTTCCCCACAAATAGAGCTTTCTTTTGGTGGTATTTGACCGAGACTGTCCATTGCCCTACTGATATATATATATATATATATGTATGTGTATATATATATATATATATATATATATATATATATATATATATATATATATATATATATACCCTGTTTCCCCCGAAAATAAGACCTAGCATGATTGTCGGTGATGGCTGCAATATAAGCCCTACTTCCCAAATAAGCCCTACCCTGTTTCCCCCGAAAATAAGACCTAGCGTGATTGTCAGTGATGGCTGCAATATAAGCCCTACCCCCCAAATAACCCCTACCCTGTTTCCCCGAAAATAAGCCCTACCCTGTTTCCCCGAAAATAAGCCCTACCCTGAAAACAAGACCTACAAGGACTTTATCTAGGGCTTATTTGGGGGGGTGGGGCTTATATTGCAGCCATCACCGACAATCACGCTAGGTCTTATTTTCGGGGAAACAGGGTATACATGCGCATGTGTTTGAACTTTGGGGTGCACACCCTAATACAGTAGGCTGCGCACACCTATGCCCATCCCTAAAATCTTATGCCCTGTACACATGACTGGTTTTGACGTCGGAATAAACTCCGAAGGTTTCTCCGACGGAATTCCATTCAAGCGGTCACACACGGTCAAACTAAAGTCCGACCAAAGTCCGACTGTCAAGAATGCGGTGACATACAGCACGTACGAAGGTGCTAGAAAAAGGAAGTTCCATAGCCAGTAGCCAGTAGCCAATAGCTTCCGTCTCGTACTTGCTTCAGAACAGGCGTCGTTTTTGATCCGTCGGAACAGCATACAGATGATCGGTTTTCCCGTCGGAAATATTTAGAACATGTTCCATTTCTAGGTCCGTCAGAATTTTCAAAAAAACAAGTCCGATGAGGCCTACACACGATCGGAATAGACGATGAAAAGCTTCCGTCTGACTTTTTCTGTCGGACATTCCGCTCGTGTGTACGCGGCTTTACTCAAGCGTCAACATGTTAAAGCAGGGTGGATTTGATTCAAAGAGGAACTGGAGGAAGTGGGCTGTATAAGGTATTTACTGGCAGAAAATTTTTTTTTTTACTATCCAATGTTAGAACAACAAGGGCAGAAGATTTAATAGATGGAAAGATGAAAAAAATGATTAAAAGGAAAAAGGGGGGCCTATGTTTCAGATTGTGCACTAGGCCTCTGAATCTGACCATGGATACACATAAAGCATAGGTTTTTTAATTTTTTATTTTTTTATTTTTTTTAAAGTTAAGCTGCACAGCCGCTATAGTGGAGCCGTACTGCCTGTTACCGGTTTTCCCCACCCCGTTGCTTAGTAGGACTGTCCCTCCACTTGTTGTGGCCCCATGAACCTCGGCACAAATTGCCTGGCCGTGCTTTAAACCCGTAAACTTGGCTGCGTCCCCAGATAAAACCAGATACGGCACTCCGGTAATTAACGTGGAGAAAGCTATCTCAGGATGCACACGTAGGAGGGGAGAGCAGACGCTGCTCACCGATCGCTGTTGACTCTCAGATGGCTGGTGCAGAAATAATTGGCCCACAACCGGCGACATCTTTTTAATAATTGGAAAGAAAAAAAAAAAAGAAAAAACGATTTTATCATCTCATGTCGGGGAGCCATAGTGGCCTTGCTCTTTTCTGCCGTACACTCTGGCCCTTTATTAGACACATTTTAGCAATTTCCGACAATAATTCCAATCTGCCCACTCAGATAGATGTATTTGTTTAGGCAACCGCTTTCTGCGCATCATAAAACCCCAGATTGCTTTCCACATACCTATTTTTTTTTTCTGCACGCAGAAGAGATAATCTCATCCCCTAGGGCTGCATATGTAAATTTTTTTTTTTTTTTTTCCCTCAGCACTATTTAAAATAAGTGATTAAATCCTATTTAAAAAGAGTAATAGGATCTTCCCTATCACACAGAATAGGTATTATAAAGACTCACCTTTAATCAGCCTGATTCTGTTTTTTAATGCGATGCCGGAGGCAGCCGCGGCGATGTGCGAATGTGGAGCCGCGTCTGATTAGACCATCAGCTTTTAGTGTTAGATTTCATATCTCCTTGTGAAATTGGCTTTAATAAATGGAAATTGTTTTATTTTATTTTTTTTTTGGTGCAAAAAAAAAGGAAAAGGATATGCTGAGATCCGCAGCAGCACGTATGCAGCAGTACGTCTGGATTCTGATTGGCTGTATAAAAGGTATGCGTTGACCAGCTCATCCTAGGAAAACAAAAGCTGGAACACAGTTGCTTTGGTCAGGCTTTCTTTTTCAGGTAATTGATGGAAACCAATGTTAAAGGTTTCTTACCTAAAAAGGAAAATTCCACTTTTAATAACATTTAGAATTGCGTAGTATTAAAAATAAACGTTCCTTTCAAAGTACTTCCATTATCATTAAACTACCTAAAATGTTTCATTTGATTGTGAAAAAAAAAAATGTTATACACTTTCTTCTTTCTTCTTCCTCTACGGCCATGGCAATACTCGGGAAGTTCTGCACACCGTCTGTCGTTTTCTGCTCATGTGATTGGCTCACCACTTTTCCCATCTATTTTTTCCTTAATAAACACTGAAACTGATCATGTGATTATAGCAAGGAGACCCTCCCACTTAGCACTTAGAGGAAATAGGATATGGCATTCCTTTGCCTAATGCAGTAATGCGCCAAACTGTGGCCTGTGGGCCGAATGCGGCCCTTTGCTTGCCTTTATCCAAGCCATGTGGCACTATTCACTGAACTTATACATGGCACTATTCCTCCTATTGACACCAACAGTGGGGCACTTATACATAGCACTAATCTTCACGCCAACGATGAGGCACTGTTACTCCTATTGACACCAACCATAGTGCATAATGCCTCCTACTGATACCAATGATCGCCATTATTCCCCCCACTAATACCAATGATGAAACACTATTCCACCTGCTAATACCAATGATTGGACACTATTCCCCCCACTAATACCAATGATGGAGCACTATTCTTTCCCCTAATACCAATGATGAAGCACTATTCCTCCCGCTAATACCAATGATTGAGCACTATTCCTCCCCCTAATACCAATGATGGAGCACTATTCCTCCCCCTAATACCAATGATGAAGCACTATTCTTTCCCCTAATACCAATGATTGAGCACTATTCCTCCCGCTAATACCAATGATGGAGCACTATTCCTCCCCCTAATACCAATGATAGAGCACTATTCCTCCCCCTAATACCAATGATGAAGCACTATTCTTTCCCCTAATACCAATGATTGAGCAGGATTCCTCCCACTAATACCAATGATGGAGCACTATTCCTCCCGCTAATACCAATGATTGAGCACTATTCCTCCCGCTAATACCAATGATTGAGCACTATTCCTCCCGCTAATACCAATGATGGAGCACTATTCTTTCCCCTAATACCAATGATTGAGCACTATTCCTCCCGCTAATACCAATGATGGAGCACTATTCCTCCCCCTAATACCAATGATGGAGCACTATTCCTCCCCCTAATACCAATGATGAAGCACTATTCTTTCCCCTAATACCAATGATTGAGCAGGATTCCTCCCACTAATACCAATGATGGAACACTATTCCCTTCTCTAGTACCAATGATGGAGCACTATTCCTCCCGCTAATACCAATGATGAGACACTATTACTCCCCCTAATACCAATGATAGAGCACTATTCCTCCCGCTAATAACAATGATGGAGCACTATTCCCCCTGCTAATACCAATGACGAGACACTATTACTCCCACTAATACCAATGATTGAGCATGATTCCTCCCACTAATACCAATGATGGAGCACTATTCCCTTCTCTAGTACCAATGATGGAGCACTATTCCTCCTGCTAATACCAATGATGGAGCACTATTCCTCCCGCTACTACCAATGATAAAGCACTATTCATCCTGCTTATCCAATGATGGAGCACTATTCCTCCTGCCAACAAAAAGAAAGGTCTGGTGTCATCAGTGACACACCTCCATCCCTAAATATGACAAATATACAAAAGGTCGCTGGGACTTTGAATGAGGTGAGCACAGTTTGCCAGTAAGGAACAAAGGTAGGTACAGTATAGGTATTTATTCAAAAATTAGTATACATACATGAATAATAAGAACAGTAGCTCAGGCCAATAAAATTGCACATGATAAAAATGCATTGATACAAATGTCATACAATAAATACAGGCATCAGACGCGTTTCGCAAGACCATAGCTCGCTTCTTCAGGGGTAGATGCAGGTCCTCCCACTAATACCAATGATGGAGCACTATTCCTCCCGCTAATACCAATGATGGAGCACTATTCCTCCCGCTAATATCAATGATGGAGCACTATTCCTCCCGCTAATACCAATGATGGAGCACTATTCCTCCCACTAATACCAATGATGGAGCACTATTCCTCCCGCTAATATCAATGATGGAGCACTATTCCTCCCGCTAATATCAGTGATGGAGCATTGATTCTCCTCCTCCCACTGACCAACGAGTATGAGGAATTGTTACTCCCACTGACGCTAGAATATGTTTTATTCCCACTAGCCACAGTGTGGCCCCCCTGAAGTCCGAAGGACAGTAAACTAGACCTTTGTTTTGAAAGTTTGAAGACCCCTGGTCTAATGCAATGGAGCAAGGAAAAATGTGCAAGACCATTTGCAGAAATTCTTGAGGCTTGTTGTGCCATGATGGAGCCCACCCTCTTTGTCTTCTAGTGTACAGTCAATACTTTACACTGTCTTTTTACAAAACACGTAGGACTTGGTTTGCAGTAGTGAGAAGAGAAGCTCACAAAACATTAGAAGCCCATTCACACCATATGCATTGCATATACACTAAAAATCAAGGTTTCCCAGTGAATGTTGCTCACACAAGCGTGTTGCATTTATTTGCACTGAGTTGTTGGGCAGGGGAATTTGATTAGATGAGTTCAAACCACATTTTAGTAAATCATATCCTAAAGTTCTGTGCTCAGTTATGTGGCTCCCTGGTTGCTGTGTAACGTGGCCAACAAATGTAGCTTATGATCTAAGGATGAGGTCTACATAGTCCTAGTCCGTGTTCCTGTGTTCTGGAATGTTTACCTCACTAAACACATCAGTATGCTGATTGAAATGGAAATGACCAGTAGCAGCCAATAAATGCTCATTTAGCAGAGGTATATAATACTTTTTTATATAGTTCAAAGCCGTAGTTGAATGCCTCATTCTAATGCCTCCTTAGCAATCAATAGGCAAGTATGTTGTGTTTGTTTCATTTAGTCTTTGGTGCACTCTTTGTTGAAGAATTCCTAAATAAAGACAGATGATGCATTTGAAGATGCAATTACTCAATGACCTGTGTGCGAACTGGAAATGAAGGAGACTGTAATCGTATATGAAACCAGATTCATAAGAACATCAAACCCTTTGAGAAGTCACTCACACTTTAATCCCACAGTTTAAGTTCCATCGTTGAGCAGGTAGAGCTTTTGGTTGAACGTGGGTGAAGTTACTGGCAGGAACTAGGCTGAGAATTTATCTGTAACTTATGCCTCGTTTCCATTGAGCGGATCGGTTCGGGTCGGTACAGTTTGGAAGGCCTAGAATGGTCCGGCCTATTCAGGTGAGCGTTTCCACTGCAAGTCGGACCGCCAGGGGCCATACGCGGGTGCCTAGCATGGCGTCACACGTCCGCCAATCAGTGGAATGTATCGTAGCTCCACCCTAACTGAACCGTACCATTTTCTATGGCCCCACATCTGAAGCAGGTCCCAGAATGGTGCGGTTCTGTTCGGTTGAATGGGCCGCTTTCATAATGGAAACACTCAAAATAGCGTACCGTACCGAACCGATCCGCTCAGTGGAAACGAGGCATTAGTGTCAGGTTTGTGCCAAAATTCTGCATGCTTAATTACTTCAGGTATAAGAAAGGAAAGTTAGTGATGTTTCAGTAACCAGTTGGGTCATCCCTAATACACAAGCATCTGATATTTTTGGTAGCAGCCACATACATACTTTCCCTTCCTCCAGGCTTAAAAAGTCTGACTCTGTGGAAGACATTGAGACAGATTTATTATAATCAGGGCGCTTCGTTGATACATTCCTCCCTCTGCTGCTCTAAAGTAGCACTGCAACAAAATAAAACCCACCCCTGGCCACTTCTTAATTGTGTGAAAATCTGTCCATTATACATAGAAAAACTGTCACATAGAATTTGCTAATGGACAGACAGCCTAATTTGCTTCTAAATTTGTTGCTAATTTGCTTGATAAATGTTTCTTTTTGTGTGTTTAGAATAGGATGGAGCTCTCATTTAAACAAACTCCTGTGCATAGTGCTCACCGAGGCATGTCTAAAAGGGACATTGTTCCTTGTCCTGCTAGTCCTGCTAGCATCCCCTTAATAAGATGTTTGGCTTTCAACAATTCAGCTTCTCCCCAACTCACCCATTTGCTTGCCATAACAAAAGCAGGGAGGCTAATTAAATAGGGAAAAGAACCAAAATTACATTGTAGCTGCAGATCTTTTCATTGACTTCCTTCTTTTTTTTTTAATGTAATTTAGTAAAATGTGGCGTTGCATTAATAGGCATGGTCTGAAACGAAGCATGGTCTGATAATTAAAGAGCAACTCTAGATCATTAAGCCTTTCTGGGAGCAAACAATGGCTTCTACAAGATGATGCCACTCTCTCTCTGTTTCTAGATAAAGTCAGCTTTTCTACACAATTTACGGTAAAATAAAACTCCAGGAAAAGAGCTAAATACACAGATGTAGTACTTATAAGGGAGTTGTTTTACCTGCTAAGGGCTCATGCACACAGGTGGACAATTTCGGGCTATAGGTCCATAATTCATACCGATGTGAACACATTGATGCTGTTTCATTTTGATCCCCAGCATTTAGCTGCACAAACTAAAACAAGAGACATCTGCGTTTGTGGTCCTTTGCTTGCACAGTATTTTAAGGTGTATGCATGTAAATGTTAGTGCTTCCACTTACAGCTTGCAGGGTGATGGACCCTGTGTTCTGCCACTGCCGCTCAGCACCAACATGTAAGCAATAGTGTGTAATCAGAGAGCGCCGCCATTGCTGTTGACATGTCAGCTCTGAATGAGTCATTTAAATTGTGGCATATGTGCAGAATGATCTAAACCGTCAGTCGTACAGAATGATGAAAAGCTGAGGTCATTCTGCTCGTGCCATTCTGCTCATTGATTACACGCTATTTTTTACATGTTGGCCTTTAAAACCACTTAAGGACTGGAAGGATTTCCCCTCTTAATGACCGGGCCATTTTTTGCGATATGGCACTGCGTCGCTTTAACTGACAATTGCACAGTCATGCGACGTTGTACCCAAACAAAATTGATATCCTTTTTTTCCCACAAATAGAGCTTTCTTTTGGTGGTGTTTGATCACCTCTGCGTTTTTTATTGTTTGCGCGATAAACAAAAAAAGACCGACCATTTTGAAAAAAACACAATATTTTTTACTTATTGCTATAATAGATATACCAATTTTTTTTTTTTTAAACAAATTTTTTCATCAGTTTAGGCCAATATATGTTCTTCTACATATTTTTGGTAAAAAAAAAAAAAAATCTCAATAAGTGTCTATTGATTGGTTTGCGCAAAAGTTATCGCGTCTACAAAATAGGGGATAGATTTATGGCATTTTTATTATTAATTTTTTTTTTTACTAGTAGTGACGGTGATCAGTGATTTTTAGCGGGACTTTGACGTTGCGGCGGACAGATCGGACACTTTTGACATCTTTTTTGGGACCATTGACATTTATATGCCGCGTACACACGGTCGGAATTTCCGACAACAAATGTTCGATGTGAGCGTGTGTAGGCTCCATCGGACATTAGTTGTCGGAATTTCCAACAAAAAAAATTTGAGAGCTGGTTCTCAAATTTTCCGACAAAATGCAACGCATGCTCGGAATCAAGCAGAAGAGCCGCACTGGCTGTTGAAGTTTATTTTTCTCGGCTCGTCGTACGTGTTGTACGTCACCGCGTTCTTGATGTTCAGAATTTCCGACAAGATTTGTGTGACCGTGTGTATGCAAGACAAGTTTGAGCCAACATCCATCAGAAAGAAATCCAGGATTTTGTTGTCGGAATGTCCGATCATGTGTACGTGGCATTACAGCGATTAGCGCTAAAAATAGCCACTGTTTACTAGTAATACCAGTGATCAGCAAATTTTAGCAGGACTGCGACATTGCAGCAGACAGATCGGACACTTTTGACACTTTTTTGGGACCAGTGACAATTATACAGCGATCAGTGCTATAAAAATGCACTGATTACTGTATAAATGTCACTGCCAGGGAAGGGGTTAACACTAGGGGGCAATCAAGGGGTTAAATGTGTTACCTAGGGAGTGTTTCTAACTGTGGGGGGGGGGGGTGGGACTGCCTAGAAGAGGAGACCGACTGCTGTTCCTATCGAGTAGGAACAGCAGATCTGTCTTTCCTCCCCTGACAGAATGGGGATCTGTCTATTTTACGTTGACAGATCTCCGTTCTGTCTCTGTCAGGAGCGATCGCGGGTGGCCGGCAGGCATAGCACCCACCGGCCACGCGCATCGGCTCTGGTGCATCAGTTACTGCGAATCACCCAGGGAAGCCAACCTGCCGCAGTATAACTGCGGCGGCTGGTCCTTAAGTGGTTAATGAGTTATGTGCAGGATGTATGCTTCTGAGCTCATACAGACATATATGAGTTTAATGCATTAATGACAACTGTTTACTGCTATTAGGATCCTGTGTAAAAAAAAAAAATAGTGTTCCACGTGGCCTGCCACATAGCACAGACCTGTCTGGTGGGAAGGAGACCTGATTTTTCTCAGGTCTCCTTCCTACAAGGTCAGTAACACATGTAACACACGTAAGTCTTGCTCCTCCCCCAGACTGTGGCTGGACAGTGAAAGATAAAGTCAAATAATAAAAGCTGATTGGCTACCATGCACAGCCGCACCAGATTTTGCACTCTCCAGTTTTAGAAAACCAACCCCTAAAGGGTTTCGTCCAAAGAATTTTCGTATGATTTTCGTATAGTGTGTACACAACTTTCGACAGCCGATTCCGAATTTTCGTATGAAAATCCCTGAAGGGACGAACTCCAAAATTGTTCTCGTACGGGAAGAGAACGAACAATTTCCATTTAACGTGTACCGTTAACGGTTTTTGTACAAGAAAAATCAGAAAAGGAAGACTGCGTATGATCAGAAACAATAAAAAAAAAGCTTTTGACGTACGGGAATATTCGTAAGAATTTTCATACAAATTTTCTTTCATCGGTTCCGATTTGCTGTGAAACATCAAGAAAAAGCGGACGAACAATCGACTGATTTTCTTATAGTGTGTACCCCACTTAAGGCCCCTTTCATATGGGTCAACTGATTGGGCCTGCCTGCCCTTTTTTCAGTTGGACTCAATTCAACCCTTCCTTCTCCTCTATGGGCAGTCAGATGTAAACGGACTTGTGTCCGTTTACACCGACTACCTCCGATCCAGTCTGGCAAAAACAAACAGAAGTGGGATCCGTTCAACTCGGTCTGGCCAAGTCTGCCCATAGAGGAGCGCCAGTTGTGTCCGCGGACACGGACCTATCATCCACCTGCTCCGCTCAGCTGATCACCTGCTGAGCAAAACCAGGTCCAGCCTGCATTCAAGAGGTCTAAGTGGCCGAAGATTGGGGAGTTGCTTTGGAAGGTGTAGGTCTGCACCAAAAAAAACTTCCAAAAAAGGAAGGTCGACAATGACTATGGATATGTGTTGTTTTTTAACCAGCCGTGTAAGTTGTAGGTACAGTTATAGAGGTTTTCTAAAAAAAAAAAAAAAAAAAAATGAGTTTAAGATTGGGTTGATTCTATTTATTATATTGCAGTTGACACAACCAGTGATTCATGTTATTGGGAAATAAACACATTAAATGACTGCTAAAATTAGATGTGTGTGCTTTAAAGCAATGCGAGTAATGCCTCTACCGGCAAGGAGGCTCCTGCTTGAGGAGGTCTTTCCTAAGTATCTCCGTTTTAATTAAACATGAAATTAAAATTAATTACAGCAGTCTTTTCTGGTTGGAGGGGTGGCCCTTCACTCGCTGACTCTTGGGAGGGGACGATACACAGAGAATGATAATGACGTACTCATGGGGGCCCGGGGCCGACTCATTGTAATGTACAGTATGTGTGAGAGATAAGAGCTGGATATTCATCATAATCTCACCTCTCCCACATAGCTTTGTCTACATTCACAGAATAGATACTGCATGCCTAGCGCTTTTATTCGCACCGCAGTACACTTACATTGGGGTGTCTGCAACATTTCAAGTTATTTCATATCGGATAAGCCATAAAACATAAAGCTGATGGGAAAGTCCCTGTTTGCCAGTGTTTAGTGGGTGTGGGACTACTTAGAATTTGCCAACATAAAGGGTTGGTCAACCATAAATTATCCAGTGGAAGAAGAATAAAACCTGAACTGCAGCTAAAATACTAATACTGGAAATATTATATATATATATATATATATATATATATATATATTATGTCTTATATGTATATAATATGTACAAAACAGAGCACAACCGGCCAAGTGATAAAGAACAAGAGTACCTTTAAGGGCATTGTACAGTTTGAAATATTTTTGTTGTTATATCTTTGTATGTATTGTTGCAATTACTGTATATTCGCTGTGTTGTTTGTTTGCCTTACCTTTATAATGATGGGCTCATACAGCGGGGAAAATAATTATTTGATCCCCTGCAGATTTTGTAAGTTTGCCCACTTCCAAAGAAATGACGGGTCTATATTTTTTATCATAGGTGTATTTTAAATACTAGAGACAGAAAATCAACCAAAAATCCAGAAAAAAACACGATACAAATGTTGTAAATTGATTTGCAGTTCAGTGAGAAAAATAAGTATTTGATCCAAAAGCAAAACATGACTTAGTACTTGGTGGAGAAATCCTTGTTGGCCAGCACAGAGGTAAGACGTTTCTTGTAGTTGGTGACCAGGTTTGCACACATCTCAGGAGGGATTTTGGTCCACTCTTCTTTACAGATCTTCTCTTAATCCTTAAGGTTTCTTGGCTGTCGCTTGGCAACTTGAAGTTTCAGCTCCCTCCATAAATTTCCTATAGGATTAAAATCTGGAGACTGGCTAGGCCACTCCATGACCTTAAGGTGCTTCTTCTTAAATCACTCCTTTGTTGCCTTGTTTAGGGTCATTGTCATGCTGGAAGACCCATCCACGACCCATCTTCAGTGTTCTGGCTGAGGGAAGAAGGTTCCCATCCAAGATTTTACAATACATGGCCCCATCCATTGACCCCTCAATGCGGCAAAGTCGGTCTGTGACTTTAGCAGAGAAACAGCCCCAAAGCATCATGTTTCCACCTCTGTGCCTGTCTGTAGTGATGTGTTCTTAGGGTCATAGTCAGTATTTTTTTCCCTCCAAACACGGCAAGTCCCCCTTTTCAAGAAGGCACATGATTCAGAGAAGGATTGAGAGAAAGTGCTGTGGTCAGATGAGACCAAAATTTAGCTGCATGGCATTAACTCAACCCTGTTTGGAGGAAGTAAAATGCTGACTATAACCCTAAGAACACCATCCTACAGTCAAGGAGCAAGGAGCTGGAAACATGATGCTTTGGGGCTGTTTCTCTGCAAAAGGTACAGGCCGACTTTACCTCATTGAGATGGGGCCATGTATTGTAAAATCTTGGATGAGAACCTTCTTCCCTCACCCAGAACACTGTAGATGGGTCGTGGATGGGTCTTCCAGCATGACAATGACCCAAAACATACTGCCAAGGCATTAAAGCAGTGGCTCAAGAAGAAGCACATTAAGGTCATGGAGTGGCCTAGTCACTCTCCAGACTTTAATCCTATAGAAAATTTATGGAGGGAGCTGAAACTTTGAGTTGCCAAGAGACAGCCAAGAAACCTTAAGGATTTAGAGAAGATCTGTAAAGAAGAGATCCTGAGATGTGTGCAAACCTGGTCACCAACTACAAGAAACGCCTTACCTCTGTGCTTGCCAACAAGGGTTTCTCCACCAAGTACTAAGTCATGTTTTGCTTGGAAATCAAAACTTATTTTACTCAATGAACTGCACTTTAATTTATAACATTTGTATCGTGTTTTTTCTGGATTTTTGGTTGATGTTATGTCTCTATCAGTTAAAATACACCTATGATAAACATTATAGACCCTTTATTTCTTTGTAAGTGGGCAAACTTACAAAATCTGCAGGGGATCAGATAATTATTTTTCTCACTGTTTATTGTGGATGCAGTTTATAGTGCATGGCTGATCAATCCCCCCTATGTCCATCTATTAATTCACCTAGACCATCCTGATTTGTTGAAGTGACAGGCAACGTCTTTGGTTCACACGGCGTCCAGTGCATGCCTGGCCATTTTCTTTTTGTTGCATCATAAATGTGGGAGTACTAATGTGATGAAAGACTACACGGTGATTTCTCTGTTAATTTCTCTGCCTGTCTGTGTCAGATCTAATTGCTGTTTAGCTCTCACCTGCACCAGCACTATACTTGGAGATCTATGGATTGTGGGATATATCTTTTATTCACAGGAAGTGTCAGTTCTTAGACTGCAGACAGAGGTCATGCATGAACCTCTGCAGCATCATGCTGCATGCCTCATGTTTGAGCACAAACAAATTTCTGACACCAGAATGGGATGATTATCTCTACTATAGGCTGTGTGTAGAGGGCAACAAACTACCATGAAACTACATGATCAATTCACTTCTTATGCAGTGCAGGAACAAAGGTTTTTATTGCCTTTAATGCTCCATATTGATTATCGCTTGCGTTATTATGCTAATTTATATCATAGTGGGCAGGGTTGGAGAGGTTTAAGTAGGCCTACGGGAGGAGAGAGCACAGGGAATACAAAGTAGTACAGCAACTAATTCATAGTTTAGTAAGCAGACAGAAAAATAGGATGTTGGCAATGGAAGCTAAAGAGCTGCATGTTCCAAATAATGGTGTCCTCCAATGCCAACACAGTGTGGTAGGTGTATGAATGACTCATGTCAACAATGCTGTTCGCTGTATGATTGGAGTTGAGTTTGAATTGTGTCGCTTGTTAATCATGTTTATCTATTCTGTATTATAATGTGATTTGGATCTTACCATTGCATAGGTGTCACATCATTTTCTTCAGAGCGCTTCTTTATAAGAACAGTCTGCATGTTTTTTCATGGGAAGCCAAAAAAAAGCAAACTTCCCACAGTCCATCAGATAGTTAAATGTGCACTGGACTTGTCATAGGCCTGAATATTTATTGACTCCCTTTAAAAGTTCATTAAAGCCGAGATATTAAATATTGCCGTGAGCGCTGCTCTATAAAAGGGGAAATATGGTTCTATTACTTGGTGAAATGTTGTGCTGCGCTGTTAATTTTGCTCCCTTGAGTTCTCATCTTTTCAGTTAAAAGACATTTTTTCCTGCTGTTAAATTTGACATTTTCAAAGACTCTCGGACTGCTTTCACCGCTAACTTGATATCGCAAGTACATTTCTGGAAAAGGGGGGAATAAAGGCACTTGCACCCTGCTGTTATTCTGAAATGTCATCAGCTACATCTTGTCTTGATATTAAATAATAATCAAGAGACCGCTAATTCAAGAATCTGCCTTCCTTGAATCTGCCAATTTAATACAAAATAGCCAGCGTGTTTTAGCAATTCATTTGTATGTCTGGCCAACAGTTCTGGATTTTTTCCTACACTCCTGGGCTCTCGGAAACAAATACAAAGGCTCCCGCCAAAGGTAAGAGGTGTGTGACCTGTGACCAGAGGCTGTGTGGTTACTGAAGGCTTGGCGGTGGAATGCAGTAAGTTACAGAATATGTCTTGGAAGTTTCTGGGGACAGTCTCCTGTTTTATGGGGCTGTCCCCAGGAGAAAAATGTCCCCAATTTTGCCCCCAGTTAAAAGAATGTGTCCTGATTTGTCTCCAGCCTTATTAATGGCGTTCCCAGCCCAGGGTAATCCTTTTTAGCAACATTTCTGTAACTGTAAATCATAATTTCACTGTGTCAAACAAATATAATTTTCCCACTAAAAAAAAAAAGTGATGGATGGAATTTCTGTAATTGGCCTGGACCAGGAGGGAGGGGAGGTGTGTGTGAGCTCCTACATGGGGTTCTTGATGATGTCACATGCCGATATTATGTAGTCTTTTCAGTCCCTTTCCTCTTAGTTTGGGCTTGGGTGATTGGAGAGGAGTGCCCGATGTCCAAAAAGAAGAAGGTCTCACTTGATGAATTTTATAGTTGTTTATTGGAGATAAAAGAAAAAAAAGTAGAGCCTCCATTGTCCTTATCAAAAAGGTAGCAGCCCTAGACCCCAACGTAGTCTATCATTTACCACCTACAATTGGGATACAACCCATTGGAAGCAATTCCTTCTATTCCTTCCACACAGTAAGTTGCTGCTAGGCAGCCTTGAGCGGCACCAGTTCAGCGCCATCTTCTACTCAAATTTCATACCCACAGCCTCTTAGTTTGTGCAGACTTCATTGTGGTAGGTAAAGATATGGATTTTTTTGCCACTTTGCCCTTGCTTGTGATGGTGAATTGCAGTGCACACCTGGGTCTGCACTCTTGATTCAATGCAAAGTAGGTCCAGGTGTCCTTAAATGCACGCAAACAAACACCCTTAGCGCTCAAAGGACCGCTAGAAAGTAAATGAACTGTCTAGATTAGGGGTCTCAAACTGGTGGCCCTCCAGTTGTTGCAAAACTACCAGTCCCATCATGCCTCTCCCTGTGGGAGTCATGCTTGTAATTGTCAGCCTTGCAATGCCTCATGGGACTTGTAACTACTGTATGACAACTGTAAAAAAGCACAGAGGAGGGTGCAAGCGCCTAGTGCATTACCACTAGATTTATTATAAAACTAAACAAAAAGCCAAGTCCATACTCACAAAAGAGAAAAAATGCATTCGTAATATCACATCAAACCAAGATCCAGTGCTAGCGTCATGTGACCAAACACGTGCACCATTATATCAGAAAGCTGATGTGTTTTGGGGGATGTACCCCCTTCCTTAGAGCTTTGACTTTGAGGAAGGGGGTTCATCCCCCAAAACACATCAGCTTTCTGATATAATGGTGCACGGGTATGTCCCCCGAAACATTTGCATTTTTCTTCTTTTATGAGTATGGACTTGGCTTTTTGGTTACTTTTATAATATATCTTGTGGTCACGCACTAGACATTTGCGCCTTCCTGTGTGCTTTTTTTTGTGTGCTTTTTTTCAGGTGTTATTAAACTATACCCCTTTAAGCCATTCCCACTGTTTGTCCACACCCAACATTTGGCGTGGAGCGATTCACATGCCACTATTAAGCCCACCCCCTTCTCTGCCCCTGCCCCCTCCCCATTAAAACTGGGCATGGTTAGTAGATTGTTCCTGAATTGTATTTTGAAAATCAGGTTACTTTAACCCATACAACTACAACACGCCTTTTATGCCGCGTACACACAATCGGATTTTCCGATGGGAAATGTTGGATGTGAGCTTGTTGGCTGAAAGTCCGACCATGTGTACGCTCCATTGAACATTTGTTGAACTTTCCGCCAACAATTGTTGGCTAGCAGGTTCTCAAATTTTCCACCAACAAAACTTTGTTGTCTGACTTTCCGATCATGTGTACGCAAGTCCGTCGCACAAAAGTTCACGCATGTTCGGAATCAAGTGCCAGCCGGAAGCGCTCGGTCTTGTAAAACTAGCGTTCGTAATGGAGATATCACATGACTATTGAACTTCCTTTTTATCAGCTCGCCGTACGTCTTGTACGTCACTATGTTCGTAATTGTTGGCCAACATTTGTGTGACCGCGTGTATGCAAGACAAGTTGGAGCCAACAACCTTCAAACAAAATTCCACGGTTTTGTTGTTGGAATGTCCGATTGCGTGTACGGGACGTTATAGTATCCTGGATGACTGACATCATTCCAGTTATAAACTTGCAAGAGCTGCGTTCATGTTTTAAGGCACAATAACTCTCCGGCATGCTTACCTCTTCTGCGTCATAATTCAAAGAATAAATATCCCGCATTCAAAGATACCATTACCAGAAGCTCCGGCATCCAGTAGGGATGGAGGTAGGTTGCCTTATAGGTGGTTTAATTGCTATTGTTGGGTGTATGGCTAGCATAAGGTCTAATATATACTGTACAGTATGATTTGCAATATTAACGTTATCCTCAAAGCTTTCTGAAGAATGATTTTAAAGTGATCACACTGTTCATAAAGATAAGCATCAGCTGGAGACCCGAAACAATCATTTCGGGAAAGCAGCACCACAATCTGATAACTTTCCTTCCCTTTTATTCTGGCGGCAACATGCAAAGTAATGATCAGATGATGATCACACACACATTGTGAGGAGCCAACATGATCTGCCGATTGCAATGAGTCTGACAGTGTTTTTCATTACTGAAACTCTAATAGGCCCCTATTAAATGTATTTTTTTAAGTAGAAGTAAGCCCAATCAGTCACAGCTCATGTGGTATTTCATCTCAAATGTCATTTTCTATCTTTCAAAATCTGCAGCTTTCAAATATTACCAGGTGTTCCTACTATTAAAGTGGTTCTAAAGACTTTCTCTGCATTAAGGAAAAAAAAAAAAAAAACTTCCCCCCTCGTCCCCAAATTCTTACCTTAGCACGTTCTCAACCCATGTGCCCACTGCTGTCAATCAATCACAGCCCGTGGGGAGAGCCCTCCCTTAGCAAACAAAATATCATTTGGTTAGGGTTTACATCCACTTTAAGTGAAGAAATGTAAAGACAGGCTTTAAGAAAAGTTTTTCTTTTTTTTTTCAGTGCATAGATTGAAAGCAGGCTAATGAGTACCAATAATGTGATTTTAAGTGCCAAGAAAAGTTAATTTGCAACGGTAGCAACTCCAGAATAAGCTCCAAGTCCAAGGAAAGTTTTATAACATCTATATATCCTTTGAAATAATCACTATTACGTGTTTTTTGATGTCATTTTAACCGTATATTTAAAAGCACAAAATGTTTCCTACCAGGTGAAGAGAAATGCCAAATTACCCTTTTTTTTAAAAAAGTTTTTGCCCTTTTAGCTTCACGGCAAGCCTCAAATGTCATTTTTTAACTTGTAATCAGCTGGTTCGATGTTTCTGTACTACTCTGCTAGTGCAAGATATTAGCTTATTTACTTATATATCTGTAAAAATATAGTCCAGTCAAGTATGTGACCACCTTCCAAAAATCGCTGCCACCCACAGCCCATGAACACTGCCATTTATACCTCTGGGGGAATCTAGGATGGAAAAGGACCTGGGGGTCCTAGTAGATGATAGGCTCAGCAATGGCATGAAATGCCAAGCTGCTGCTAACAAAGCAAACAGAATATTGGCATGTATTAAAAAGGGGATCAACTCCAGAGATAAAACGATAATTCTCCCGCTCTACAAGACTCTGGTCCGGCCTCACCTGGAGTATGCTGTCCAGTTCTGGGCACCAGTCCTCAGGAAGGATGTACTGGAAATGGAGCGAGTACAAAGAAGGGCAACAAAGCTAATAAAGGATCTGGAGGATCTTAGTTATGAGGAAAGGTTGCGAGCACTGAACTTATTCTCCTTGGAGAAGAGACGCTTGAGAGGGGATATGATTTCAATATACAAATACCGTACTGGTGACCCCACAATACGGATAAAACTTTTTCGCAGAAGAGAGTTTAACAAGACTCGTGGCCACTCATTAAAATTAGAAGAAAAGAGGTTTAACCTTAAACTACATAGAGGGTTCTTTACTGTAAGAGCGGCAAGGATGTGGAATTCCCTTCCACAGGCGGTGGTCTCAGCGGGGAGCATCGATAGCTTCAAGAAACTATTAGATAAGCACCTGAATGACTGCAACATACAGGGATATACAATGTAATACTGACATATAATCACACACATAGGTTGGACTTGATGGACTTGTGTCTTTTTTCAACCTCACCTACTATGTAACTATATGTAACTATGTATACCAGCCTTTCTCAATACAGAGGAACCCTTGGAATATCTTTCCGCTCTCAGGGAACTCCTGCTAAAAATGACTATATCTACTGATGATACATTAGTGTGATGGTCAGTGGGAAGAATGCTCCTTACACTTGTAGTCATTGGGAAGAATTCCCCCCTTACAAATAGCTAAAATGATTAACGGTGTCAGTGGGAACTTATCTGAGAGGCAGACATTGCTTATTGCCCAAGGAACCCCCAAGCAACCTCTTGAGGAACCCTGGTTGAGAAACCCTGATATATACATTCATGTATAGGGCTCTTGCACACAATCTTTTTTTATACGCTTGTACATTGTACCCATGTTTATGATGGCACTGCCGTATACACAAGTACATCAGTGCACAGCCATGCAGTCAATGACAGGCTGTACGCTGCAATTGGGCTGCCCGAGCGAATTAAATTCAGCTGGAAATTACGCTAGATAAAAGTCCCGATAAAAATCGCTGATCGCCGCCATTACTAGTAGAAAAAAAAATAATAATAAAAATGCCATAAATCTATCCCCTATTTTGTAGATGCTATAACTTTTGTGCAAACCAGTCAATATACACTTATTACGATTTTTTTTTTTTTTTTACCAAAAATATGTAGAATAATACATATCGGCCTAAACTGAGGAAAAAATTTGTTTAAAAAAAAATGTGGGATATTTATTATAGCAAAAAAGTAAAAGATATTGTGTGTTTTTCTCAAAATTGTCACTCTTCTTTTGTTTATAACACAAAAAATAAAACCTGCAGAGGTGATCAAATGCCACCAAAATATAGCTCTATTTGTGGGGAAAAAAGGAGGTCAATTTTGTTTGGGTACATCGTTACACGACCGCGCAATTGTCAGTTAAAGCGACACAGTGCCGTATCGCAAAAAATGGCCTGGTCAGGAAGGGGGTAAATTCTTCCAGGGCTGAAATGGTTAAATAGAGTGCTGTAAACCCAATGAATTACAGTATATATCCAGCCAAACTTATTTTTTGTATTTTTAGATATAATAGGGGAGGATTAGAACTCCTGGGGGGTTTGTACTGTTATTGTGGCTTCTTTTTAAAAAGATTTTCCTTTTTTTTTTTTTTTTTTTTTTTTACTGTCACGGTTCTAGCCTTCCCCTACTCTACTAGAGATACCGTATATTATCTTTCTGTCTGTGTTGGTGTTGCAGATTTTTCCCTTATTTCCTTTCTGATGAAACTGTTGTCAGCCGAGAGGGAAAAATCTCTATTGGTCTGGATAGCAATCCATTCACACAAAATCCAGAACTATTAAAAAAAGAAAAGGATTGGGCTGGACTTACAATAGAATGATTTAGATTCCCAGGATATGACTTTGTATCAGTCTCTTATTTCTGTGTATCATTGTTAGGAAGGTTTGCTATGTACAGCTGTAGGGGGGTCACACTACTTATGCATACAAATCAGTATGAAATCTGTACGTAATGCTCCTTTAAGTCTGATTTCTCTAGCCGGAGTCAGCGCTCGCGTTTGGCCAGGATCTCGCTCCCGTGACTCCAGAGATTGTCTGGCTATACAATTTAGCGCATTAACACATGAGCGTGCCCAGGGACTCAGGCGCCGTGAAGCATGGCTTCTGAGACCTCATTCACCATGATGTAACTAAAGAAATTAGAGATTAAATGGGAAGACGCTACATGATGTCCCAGCAACAAGTGGACTCTGTTCAATCTAATACAAATTAGATTTATAATGTTGGATTATCCCATTAGTTATGACAGCGCTGAAGCCCTGTGTGACTGAGCCACGTCTGGATATCTGTGTTCTCTGTGAGCTGTAAGAATACTTGAATACAGAGAGCCCTACTGTGCTTCCAGTGCTGCATGTGACTGTGGAAGAAAAAGGTCCACTCTCCACCGCCGTTCTTGCTGCCATAGCCAGGGGCACTGCCATGAGCCAAATTTTCTAGATGCCTTCTTTTTTTACTGTGTATTTCTATGGAGAATGCACCAAATGGCTTGTGTGAACATATAATGATGTTGCTGGCCCCCCTGGTGGATTTTTCACAGGAATTTGAGAAGAATGCGTTCTAGTGAGTAAGGAACCAAGAAGTTCAACTCACAACCAAAGCCTTGGCTTTCATAGCAGGATAGGGGGTGGGTGGAATCAATGATTCAAGAAAGGTTGACGGCACTCTCGGGTATGAAGCAGTGATGGTTATTTTATTGAAGATAAAAATCCATCAAGATACATCATAAGACATCATGAGACCTCTATGCAGGCATAGCAAGATTAACGTGTTTCACGAATCAAGGTTCGCTTAATCATAATCTTGGGTAGAATCACCACAAAGGGTTAAGTAAAGCCTTAAGATCCAGTAAGGAATGATGTCCCTCTTCCACCCATTTTACGCAAAAGATAATCCACCAGATGGGTTGTGAGAACATATGATGATGTTGCTGGCTCCCCTGGTGGAATTTCCATAGGGATTTGGGAAGAACGCGTTCTAGTGAGAAAGGAACCAAGAAGCTCAACTCACAACCAAAGCCTTGGCTTTCATAGCAGGATAGGGGGTGGGTGGAATCAATGATTCAAGAAAGGTTGACGGCACTCTCGGGTATGAAGCAGTGATGGTTATTTTATTGAAGATAAAAATCCATCAAGATAGATCATAAGACATCATGAGACCTCTATGCAGGCATGGCAAGATTAACGTATTTCACGAATCAAAGTTTGCTTAATCATAATCTTGGGTAGAATCACCCCAAAGGGTTAGGTAAAGCCTTAAGATCCAATAAGGAATGACGTCCCTCTTCCACCCATTTTACGCAAAAGATAATGTGATTCTAAAGGTTCAAGGTCTTTTACCTTCATGCATTCTATGCATGGAGGTAAAAAACCTTTTCTGTGCACCATCCCCCCCTAATACTTACCAGAGCCCCATGACGCTCCAGCGATGTGCCTGAGAGACTTAGCTCACTGGGCACTCTCCCTCCTCATTGACTTAGACAGCAGTGGGAGCCATTGTGTCCGTCACAGCCAGTGAGCCAAAAAGGAGAGGGGGGGGGTGAGGCCGAGACCACCCCCCCAATACTTACCAGAGCCCCATGACGATCCAGCGATGTGCCTGAGAGACTTGGCTCATTGGGGACTCTCCCTCCACCTTGACTGAGACAGCAGTGGGAACCATTGGGTCCGTCACAGCCAGTGAGCCAAAGAGGAGAGAAGAGGGGGTGGGGCTGAGACGCGGCTCTGTGTGTGAATGAACACGCAGAGCAGCGGCTCGGGAGTGAGCCTGCTCAGGTACCCCCACAGCAAGCTGCTTGCATGGGGGACACCATGGGGACAAAATGTAAAGCGCCCCCGCCTGCCTTGCAGTGGTGAACACATATGTAGGTCACGCCCACATCACATATGTAAACAGTGTTCAAACCACACGTGAGGTGTGAGCAATAATTCTAGCACTAGATCTCCTCTGTAACTCTAAACTGGTAACCTATAGAGATTTTTAAGTACTGTAGTTTGCCGACATTCCACAAGTGTGCACAATTTTAAAGCGTGACATGTTGAGTATTTATTTTCTTTGTGTAACATCATCTTTGATATTTCACAAAAAAAATTGTGTTATATATTTTATTTTGTTTGTTTTTTTATTTATTAAAGTGTACCGTATGACATAAAAAATTGAAATGATTTTATTCTGTAGGGTCTCTGTTAAAAAAAACAAATATATATACATATGTAAGAGAAGTGTTAGATCTGGCCCGGTAGGCAAATGGTTAATATCACTTTAAAGCCCAAATGAAAGCTCACACTTTTTTTATTCCTTTTAGTCTTTGTGACCCCACATATTATGTTTTATGATGGGAAAAGTCTTAAAATACCTTTTTCTCTCAGTTAAAATGCTGCTTACTGCTATTACTCTTCAAAGCTTTGTGCTGACAGAGCTGAGTAACAGCCACACCCCGCAGCGAAAGAGAAGGGGTGTGTCTGACCAGGTCTGCTGCTCATTACTGAGTGCACTAGGCCTGGCCATACATGGTGTAAAATTTGCACGATTCCCCCATCAACACAGACAGTGGTGACAGGGGAATCCCTCCTGCCAATCGTCTGCTGCCGGCGGGGGGTCGGAGAAGCCACCCCCACCGGGAGAAGACAGTGATTATAGCAGCCGCTAGCGATATTCGCAAGAGAATTCGGCAGGCTGGTTGTACCCAACTTGATTGATCGATCAACTTGGTACATTCAGGCTGCCAATTAACAGTTTTGAATCTTGGCCGGTTCCTGCTGAACTGGTCGAGATTCAAACCGTATTTGGATGGCCTAAGTTTGGTGCCTACTGGACTGCACTGTCATATGTAGACACCAGGCACAGCTGCTGTAACAGGTAATGCAATAAAATTAGCGGCTGTGAGTACAATACATGCATATCTCGATCTGTGACTGCAGTTGGGCAAGTGTCTCTGAAAAACATCACACTGTGCTTACAGGCTGCAGTGTTACAATGATGCTGTAGCCTAGGTTCACACTAATGCGGTGCGGGAAACACCACGATCAATGAGCGTTTGCCACACCACATTCAGATTGCAGTGCCCTTGCGATCTGCAGTGGATGTTCGTGCAATCTTAACAACACCCCAAATTTGGGGTCACAAACGCAGATGGTACAAAAGTACCATGCGATCCGGTTGCAGTTACAAAATTGGTGCATGCACGACTTTTGTACAGTGTGGTGCGATTGGAGCCTATTTTTCAAATGAATAAGCTCAAATCGTATCGCGCTGAATTGCATGTGAATTGAACAGGAATGCGGTGCGGTTCCTCTACGATTCACTTGCAGTTCATAGTGTGAACCGAGGCTTAAAATAGTGCCCAGCCTATATTGGAGACAGCTATTATTTTAGTTCGGGACCCCCCCACTGTATGAACACAGAGTTTCAGGTTTGTCGTAACTCACAGAATATTCCATCATTACACACAGCGTCTTTCCCATTTAATCTATAATTTAATCAGTAACATTTGAGTGATTGAAGTCTGAGATGCCAAAAGAGGTGGAAATCCAGCTGTTGGCGCCACCCAGAGCCTGGTGCGGGGTGCGGTCCTGGAGGTCGCACAAAGCCGGCCGCTGTTCCAGCATTTTCCTACCAGTCATGCCCCCCTTGTATCAGACCTCCGATTATTACGGCTGAGCCCAAAGCGATTGGGTGTAATACCTGTCCTTATTTAGACCGATTCCAAGCACCAGCGGCTGAATTACAACAAACATTTTGCGCACTGCTCTGCGAGGGGTGTACAATGGATGTTATTACGCCGTTTTCCCACACACACAGTTACAGTATACATGCCCATTACTGCCTGAGCTCCAGAACCTTAAAAGCTTGTCGGAGTGTTTGATTGCCCTCCTGGCATCTGAAAGGATTTGCGCTAAAACCGTTTAAACACAGTTACTAACCAAACACTAACAAAACAGCGACTGCACATTAGTATTACCTGCAATTATCTCTCCCCTGGTTCCCATAACCGTGCAGCACCATCTGTTTGGGAGAGTGTAGGAGCTGACCTTTCCAGGGAGGAACTGGAGCTTTCTTTTTTTTTTTAATAACTTTGAAGAACTACACGGTTTTCAGAATGGAAAGAATGCTCGCATTTGTCTGCATTGTATTGTTACTATGGTTCAGAGAGGGTAAAGAGGTTTTGTGCTATTCAACGTGCTATACACATAGATGAACACTAGAGGAAGCAGAGAGGAGGCTTTCAACTAGAACTGCAGCCAAAATCTGAGCTGGCCAGACACTAGTAGAATTTCATTAAACAAAAAAAATTTGTTTTAGGAACGTTTGTTTGATTTTCTAATCATTACCGGGATCAAATCAATGTGCGTTTTTTTTTACCACGGTTTTGAGAAAATTCAAAGGAGCAGAATGGATCATTTTTCTTAACCACTTCCAGCCCAGGCCTATTCTGGCATTTCTCTCCTACATGTAAAAACCATCATTTTTTTTAACTAGAAAATTATCAGAACCCCCAAACATTATCTATATATTTTTTAGCAGAGACCCTAGGGCATGGTTTCTTAACCAGGGTTCCTCTAGAGCACAGGTGTCAAACACAAGGCCCGCGGACCGAATCTGGCCCTCCAGGCAATTTCATGTGGCTGCAGGAGAGCTACAGCCCTCCTCTGGTCCTCCTCCAGACCCCTACTTTCTGCTTTCAAACAATGCATCCAGCTTCTTCCCAGCAGCAGCATAAGGAAAGGGGGTGCACTGTGATGTTAGGGAGAGTAGGGGACTCAACTTCTGATGGTGGGGTGGCATCTAATGTAAGGGGAGGGGATGCACTGGACATCTAATCTTACAGATACAACTGGCCCTTTTGAAGACAATCATAATGCTGATGTGGCTCACGATGAAATTGAGTTTGACACCCCTGCTCTAGAGGTTGCTGGGGGTTCCTTGAGCAATTGGTGACTCTCAGATAAGTTCCCACAGACACCATTGATCTTTTTAGCTCTTTGTAAGAGGGCAATTCTTCCCAATCACCACAAGTGTAAGGAACATTCTTTCCACTGACCATCACACTAATGTATCATGAGTTGTAGTTGTAAGTATTTTTTAGCAGGGGATCCCTGCGAACAGAAAGTTATTTTAAGTGTTCCTCTGTGTTGAGAAGGTTGGGATAGACTGCCCTAGGGAATGAAATGGCCAGTGGTGGTCCGTCCATAGAGGGTGCATGGGGGCCGCCTCCCCTATACATGTGTCCGGCCCCCTGATCTACATATCAGAGCGCCGGACCATGGATTCCAATGTGGCGGGGGGTGTTTTTTTGAAGCACCTCATTAGAGCCAGAGAAGGGGTGTGTCTGATCTGGTCTGCTTCTCAGTACTGATTACTGAGTGCAATAGGTCTAGGACTGGCCATACTCTAAAAGGTGGTCTCTGAGCGCAGAGCATTGCGCTCCGATCCCACCCTGTTGTGTGACAGTAGCGAATTCATTTTCGCTATTTTCACACTAAAGTTCCTCCCCGCCAATCAGGAGGCAGGTCGTGAAAATTGTTACCCGATTGGCCAAAGTGTCAGGCGATCCTATTGGATGTCTAGCGCTTTGGCGGAAGAGGAGACACAAGCTTCCCAGGAGAGGACACCACAGCCCTGCCACACGAGCGGGTAAGTGCCAGCCCACCTGCAGGGGGCGAAGGTTATGCTGTCAGTGACAGGCCACCATGGGGGGGGCTTGTTCCTTCGCTTTCCCCCAAAAGAAGAACCCACCAGCTGCCCTTCAAAATGCCGGTCCTTGCAATTTATTATGTCACGTGGTATTTGCACAGACATTTTTGAAGCGCCATTTTTTTGGGGGGGGGAAATAAATAGAAAAAAACAAAACACCTATGTTAGCCCAATTTTTTGTATAATGTGAAAGATGGTAAAATAGATACCTAACATGTCACGCTTTAAAATTGCGCACACTCATGGAATGACGCCAAACCTCGGTACTTAAAAATCTCCATGGGCGATGCTTTAAAAAGTTTTTAAGATTACCAGTGTGACAGACCTAGCCGGGAAAGAGACTTTTGGAGGGGACTGTATGCTAGCCTCTTGCTGATCGATCGGGGGCCCTTGCATTTGGGGGAACGGTGAGCTGTATGCCTTGGGACCCTTGAGGTGGTATTACTGTGGATTCGGGTCCTGGTCCCCCAGGACACACAGACTCTGGGTACCCTGGATTTGCCATATTGGAATAGTGGCTGATTCATAATGCTGGGACAGATACTGTTAGGAGATGCTGATGTAAATTCCAACACCTGTCTGTCTATTGTCTGCTAAAATGTGTATTGTAAATAAGTCTACTATGGGATCTAAGAGTCATTAGATCCCCATTGTTATTTGTGTTAATTAACTCTGCTATTGTGTGAAGAAGAGTCTATGTTGATTGTGATAATGTTGATTGGATTTTCTGAACTACAAGACTGTAGTCTGACTGAAGGCTGTCTAAAGGGATTAGTTAATTAGCTTAGGTTAATTAGGTTACAGCTGTATTGTTAGAGTAATATGAGCAGGTATGCACCTCCACTTTTAGTGTATAAAAGCCTGTATTTTGCAGTAAAAGAGAGTCCTGGTTGAACTTACATACAGCCTGCCTGGTGTTTGTTCTGAGCTATCACAACTGGACTAGAACAGCACAGAGCTGTAGTTCTAGTCCCGGAGCATCGGATGACCGAACCATCAGACGTTGCAATCTGATTCTATAGCAGCAGAGGAGTGTCGGGAGAGTGGAACCGAGCGAGCAAGGGGCTCGTTACAACCAGTTTAGAGTTACATAGGAGGTCTTGCACTAGAAAGAAAGTCTGAGACCAAAAACTAATTTTAAAGTCAACGGCAGTGTTAACATCTGCCAGTGCCGGTATGGACGTCAACCAGCCTCCAAGGGTCATAAAGATGGCCGGGGTCAGCTCTATGGTAAAGCGCATTCTCCGGCTGGCCGATCGCACGGGTGAGCTGTGGGAAGCACTGGAGGGCGGCAGGGGGGGGTTGGAGAGGGGCGTCTGTAATGGCCACTTGTAAAAGCAATCAATCGGCCAGACAGCCGTTATGATGGCTTTTACTTTGCAGGGAATTGCTTACTGAAAAAAAGGGAGATTTCCACTCCTCCTTGGGCGGAAAGTGGTTAAACAAACAAATCTCTGACAGTGTATGTGGTTTCCGTTTAGTTAAGTCTATTTGTTTCAAAATCGAATGTAAAAGACAAATTTTGAGATACAAATTTTAAGACACAAGTCTGTTTACACCCACCTCTTCCTAAGGCCTCATTCTCACGAGGTGGATCCGCTTCCACGGAGTAGAACAGCGCTCCATAGACTAGCATGAAGCACCCGTCAGGTCCGCCGTCAAAACTGACAGGCGGACCTAAACGGTCCGACAGTGTGAAAGGGGCCTAAGGCCCGTACACACGGTCAGAAAATCTGAAGATAAATTTAGTCCAATGAACGATCTGCCGATTTTCTGATCGTTGGTATGCTGCTTTTGACAGACGATTTCCGAATTTTCGTAATGTGGATGTGCAGGCTTGAAAATGTTTGTCTGATGTGACTACAACGTCCGATTTTTCTTTTCATTAGTACGGTTTTCTGCCAAAAAAAAAATCTGGAGAGCAAGACTAGGCATGCTCAGAAATGAAAGAACACATACAAAACAATTCAACACATTACGTCACTTCTGACGTTGAATTCTGTCGTCAGAAAATTTTCTGATGGTGAGTACCCTCTTCATTCTTGATTTGAGACTAGCATCCAACAAAAAACTGAAAAATTCGTCCGATAATCTGACCGTGTGTACAAGGCTTTAAGCCCCGTAAAACACGATCGGACTTTCCGACGGGAAATGTGTGTTGACAGGCTGTTGTCGGTAAATCCGACCGTGTGTACGCTCCATTGGACAATTGTTGGCCAACTTTCCGCCAACAAGTGTTGGCTAGCAGGTTTTCAAATTTTCTATGGACAAATGTGTGTTGTCGGATTTTCCCATCGTGTATACACAAGTCCGTCGGACAAAAGTCCAAAGTACAAACACGCATGCTCGGAAGCAAGAACGAGCCAGAAGCGGTGGGTCTTGTAAACTAGCGTTCGTAATGGAGAATTAACCTTCGTGACGTGGCAAATTATGAAATGTCGAAATGCAACGCACAATTCTCTTCTTCTTTAATGGGATAATAATGAAGCTGCTTTGCTGGTGATACTAATGGAGTTATTGCAAACAAATTTTCACAGGCTTTTTTTTTCTAGTGAAGAATAATATTATTATAATATAAACAGAGCTATTCCTAATCTAGAGTTGACCCCATCCCATGAGGAAGCTCTCATGTGTTACAGTCTGGGTTCTGCCATTGAGGGGATTAAAGGAGGCTGGTATTAATCGAAAATTGGGTAAACCTGCCAGCTGTTGGTAAAAATATACCTAATTTTTTTTTTTTTTATTAGGTCTATAACTGGTTTCTTTTCTTTTTTCCCTAAATGGCCAGAGAACAGCATTAGGTTTGCATGTCTATTCCCAAACAGCAGCCATGTTTTTTTCCAGACTGCTGTGTACTGCTTTTCATTGTGATCTTGGTCACATAAGCCCCCCTCTAAGCCGGTGTATAATTTCCTTCCATCCACGTGGAGGTTAAAGCTTTTCATCTGTTTGTCAGATGCTCCTTTCTCCTGTGTGATTCATTCGGAGTTAGACAACATTCTGATTAATTTCGCTGTGTGCAGCTGCAATAATGAAGTGATATCTTGAACAAAGGGTAGTGAGCTGTACCATTCAAAGTAAATATTTCATTACTGGCTGCTCTGCCTATTTGTGGCTTCTTGTCGCCTCACTTTCCTCTCATTTAACGCGCATATTTTATAGGTCAAGCTGCGGTGTGACCTGTTTGCTGATCTGTTTATCGTCTTATTAGAATACGAAGAGTTTTAGATCCCACCACGTATTAATAGAGTGCACGGCTTCTTGGATAATCGCTTGCCTAATGTTACACTTGTACTGGAAATCAATACATAATTTACTGCTCATGTATCTCACGAAAACGTACATTTCCTTTATGGAGCGCAAGCTTTGGATTTCATTATATCTAAGACATAAACAACCTAACTTGCATTGATGTATCGGCTCATTACCGGTCAGTGTAATTACATTTGTCTTTTGATTTATACTAAATATTGTCACGTGACCACCGCTGTGGCTAGAGACTTTTTTTACATACTGTAGCTAAAAGAACCTCCCATTATTTACTATTTGGCCCCACACCAGCGTACAGCTGAGTCTATTGATGGTGCTACTTATAGTGGCATTGATAGGTTTCAGTAGCAGAGGTAAGCACGGGTATACCATGCCTCCCAAAGAGTTCCAGTGAGCCGGAAACATTGTGGGCATAGATACACTATATTGTCAAAAGTATTGCGACCCCTACTGTTAAACGCACATAAACTTTTTTTTTTTTTAAATCTTTATTTAAGGAATGCAAAATGTACAATTAGACAAGGAGTACAACATGGCAGTTATTTGTATGTTTCTGTTAATAGTTTTTTACGAACAATTCAAGTATACATCGGCATGATAACGGAAAAGGTTCCCTTAAAATTTACCATTGAAGTAGGAAGTCGTAATTTGACGACTCTGGCCTGTACTTTAAAGCAGTGTTAAAGAGAGAACCCTTTGTCCGAAGTTGCCAAACATATTTTGAACATACATCCAATGGGGGTGTACCAGCAAAGCAGTTAGACTAACTAGTAAACAATAAACTCCCCATGGGGGAATATGCGCTTATCTCTATTGGCCAATTATTTTATTACTATCTTATGGTTAATTAAATCTAAGTGTTGTATTCTATATATAATATGGTTCTCAATCCTATTGGTATAGGAGTGGCACCAAAGTGGGGTACTGCAATCCGAGGTTTTTCCTTAATAATGGGGAAACAGAAAAAAAAAGTGGATGACACTGTTGGTGTCATTAGAGGTAAAAAGGGATAGAAATAAGAAGGAGCAGATGTGGGGAAGTAGGAGGGAAAAGGGGGTGGGTATGGGGTTCTGTCGAGGCCGACGACCCGTGGGCCCTAATTAACCAGTTTAAATGCCTACAGATAGGCCTTATATTCATCTGAAAAGCGAAACCGATCCCAATGTGTCCATCTAGTGCTATGTTCCTCCTCCTTTTCCCTGAGGGCAGCTGTAAGGCGTTCCATTCGCTGAACATCACAGACCCTTCCAAACCATTGTATCACTGTCGGAGGGGATTGCTGCCTCCACATGCTGGGGATGCACGCCCTGGCCGCATTCAAGAGGTGTTTCAGTAAAGATTTACGGTAGCGTTTGCTGGACATTGGAGTCAGATTCAGTAGTATTGCTGCTGGATTATCCTGAAGGGCCACATCAGTAAGTTTGTGAATGATTCCCAAAACCTGGCTCCAAAAAGGAGTCAAGGCCGGGCACTCCCAGAAAATGTGAAGTATTGTACCTCTTTGTGTGCCACATCTCCAGCATAAGGGGCTGTGTCCCGGAAATATGGACGCTAGCACAGAAGGGGTCCTGTACCATCGCGTCAATATTTTGAAGGTGATTTCTTGGTATTTGCTACATAAAGATGATTTATGTGCGAAAAAAAGGATTCGGGTCTTTTGATCTTCTGTAAACGTGATGTTAAGATCTCTCTCCCACTTCCTAAGGTATGGGGGGTCCTGTTGGGACGTATGGGCACATAAACTTTAATGGCATCCCAGTCTACGTTGGTGGAGTTCAGTAATATGTTGGTCCAAACTTTGCAGCTATAACAGATTCAGGTCTTCTGGGAAAGCTGTCCTCAAGGTTTAGGAGTGTCTCTATGGGAATGTTTGACCATTCTTTCAGAAGCACATTTGTGAGGTCAGGCACTGATGTTGGACAATAAAGGCCTGGCTTGCAGTTTCCTCTCTAATTCATCCCAAAGATGTTCTATCAGGTTGAGGTCAGGACTGTAGGCCAGTCAAATTCCTCCACCCGAAACTTGCACATCCATGTCTTTATGGACCTTGCTTTCCGCACTGGTGCGCAGTCATGTTGGAACGTGTAGGGGCCATCCCCAAACTGTTCCCACAAAGTTGAGAGCATAAAATTGTCCAAAATGTCTTGGTATGCTAATGCCTTGAGAGTTTCCTTCACTGGAACTAAGCCCAACCCCTGAAAAACAACCCCACGCCATAATCCCCTCTCCGCCAAATGATTTGGACCAGCGCACAAAGCAAGGTCTATAAAGACATGGATGAGCGAGTTTGGGGTGGAGGAACTTGACTGGCCTGCACTTAATCCGATAGAACACCTTTGGGGTGAGTTTAAGTGGAAACTGCGAGCCAGGCCTTCACGTCCACCATCAGCGCCTGACCTCACAAATACGCTTCTGGAAGAATGGTCAAACATTCCCATAGACATGCTCCTAAACCTTGTGGACAGCCTTCCCAGAAGAGTTAAAGTTGTTATAGCTGCAAAGGGTGGGCCAACTCAATATTGAACCCTACGGCCGAAGACTGGGATGCTATTAAAGTTCACGTGCTTGTAAAGGCAGGTGTCCCAATACTTTTGACAATATAGTGTATCTAATAATTTGTGTATACCTTCAACATTTCAGAAGCTGATGAGCCTGAGATTAGTGACAGGGCCAGTGGAGTAATAAAGGCTTTAAAAGTGCTGGTTTTTGCCCTGCATTGAAACATAAGGATGATTCTGGTGTGGTGGCAAAGAAGAGGTTGTCCTAGTGGCGCATGTAGCGTGCCGCACAAAACATGGAGAGAGTAGTAGTATGGTTTCATAGTGACAGGCCTGCAGGGTATTAAAATGGTTCTCTAAACCAGCCTTTTTCTGCAAAATCCCTAAAAGTTGCCACCCAAAAATTGTCAACAGGCCAGTAAGTGCATCAAACCTGCCTTTTTGTTACACAAAGCTCCATGTTTTATTGTGCACTATTGCAACCTTGGGCATCGTGCAGGCACCCAATGATGCCATCCGTTGATAAAGAGGACGTTGGGTGTCTACACAGCATCCTTGCTTGCTGTTCCACCACCCCTCTCTGTCAGCACTGGGGTCATATTAGCAGAGATGACAAGAGAAACACTAGAATACTAGTCAGTACCAGTGTGCAAATGTGGAGGAATAAATCACCTGTAATGTTGGGTGTCCTACGTGTGTGGATGCTGCTGTAATATGTAAAGTTGGTTTCGTTTTTTACATCTCAGAATTCTCAAGTTCTCAAACTGATTATCCGGAGTCTCTAGGGGAAATCCAGAGAGTTCCCAGGCATTCACTCACACACTCAGAGAAAAATAATTCAGTCTATAGCCTTAGCCGAGCACCATGGGTAGATGGCCTGAGATTGTGCATGGTAATATCCCAGTAATGAAAAATCCAATGTTAGAGTTGTTGGGTATATTTTCCTCAACCGTTTTTGCATGTGTAGTTGGTGTATTGTGAGTTTATAGAGTGTTTCATGGAAGTCGTAATAAATGATTAGGTGATAAATAGTCTCAGTAGAGTGTTATTTTTATGGGGGGAATAATCAGAGATTGATAACTGCTATATATTTTGATATATGAGTGAGGTTTAAACACTGAATGCAATTTTAGAAATGGAATGCTGTTCAATTTCTGCTTGTCAATTGGGAAAAGTGGAAAAATAAAAAACAGCTATTCCTATGTATTTATCTTGGTTTGTGCATGTGTGTGGTGGCATTTATTGCAGACAGACCAGCGTTGCCTTGTTTTATTGGTTTGGATCTTCAGATCCTGAGGGGTTTACAATACGAACATAGGGGAGAAACAGTTGAAGGTGGCTGATTATTACGAAGCATACACTATATTGTCAAAAGTGTTAGGATGCCTGCCTTTACACGCACGTGAACTTTAATGGCATCCCAGTCTTAGTCCGTAGCGTTCAATATTGAGTTGGCCCACCCTTTGCAGCTATAACAGCTTCAACTCTTCTGGGAAGACTGTCCACAAGGTTTAGGAGTGTGTCTATGGGAATGTTTGACCATTCTTCCAGAAGTGCATTTGTGAGGTCAGGCACTGATGTTGGACAGCCTGGCTCGCAGTCTCTGCTCTAATTCATCCCAAAAGTGTTTTATCGGGTTGAGGTCAGGACTCTGTGTAGGCCAGTCAAGTTCCTCCACCCCAAACTTGCTCATCCATGTCTTTATGGACCTTGCTTTGTGCACTGGTGCGCAGTCATGTTGGAACAGGCAGGGGCCATCCCCAAACTGTTCCCACAAAGTTGGGAGCATAAAATTGTCGAAAATGTCTTGGTATGCTGACGCTTTAAGAGTTCCCTTCACTGGAACTAAGGGACCAAGCCCAATCCCTGAAAAACAACCCCACACCATAATCCCCCCCTCCACCAAATGATTTGGACCAGTGCACAAAGCAAGGTCCATAAAGACATGGATGAGCAATCATGCTAGCAATATTTTTACATGGGATATCACTTGGGATGCCACTTGAGCATGCTTGAAATTCTAATGCTGCTTGCCTAGTCAAGACCTGAGTAATTCTGCTGTTCTACATAAAAAAGCCTTTCAGGTATACCAGAGGCACAGCAGGGAAATGAGGATAGCAAAATGGAAATGTCCCCCCGGGGCCCACTTTGACAAGCCTACAGGTGTCTGAACCTACAGTAGTCCACTTAACAATGACTATTTCATCCTGAGTGGGCTTTAGGTAACACTGCAATATTCATCTTTACCCATCAAACAGTTAAATATTATTGGAAACCTGTATTTGTACATTTAATGGAGAATTATACAATCTGTCTCAGAAGATTACCTAATTACAATTCCTAATAATTAAATGTAAATTCATCTTCCACAATTTTATGATTTTATGTTAATGAACTAATACTGTGCCATTACAAATTCAGGTCATATGTTAATAACTTCTGATCACTAGAGGTATAACCTCTTGGGTTTGACTTCTTCTGTCGTGGTGAGGTAAAGACAATCGCTGGGAAGAGAAGTGGTATGCTTAATGTCCTGGTGTGCTGTGTCACAGATGGATCAGATGTCTATTAGGAAGGCTAAAGTAAAACTATAAAGATGTAGGGCAATCTTGTGTCTGAGCGCTGCGTTTAACTGATCTCAGGATGAACAATTGTGCAGGAAAAAAAACCTGGGCCTGTCTAATGCTTCTCTCTGTGAGGCACAGTCAAGGTCTGACAGCCCCTTTTTTGCCCTCTCCTCTTCATTGGCAACATGTGAATATTTCAACAATCTAAAACCTAGGGCCTAATGTAGGGCAACAATGGAAACCAGCCAACATTTGGCCCTTGTGTACTGGAGTCAGTTCGACAGAAGCCGGCCATTGAAAGCCCGCTTCTGTCAAAGGGGCATGACCGAAAGAAGTCTGCCGATCGGCTCCTGATCAGTGCCCTCTGCCAATGGCTGAGAGCGCTGACCGGAGTATTCTGGCTTGGAGGGGGGGGAATTGTCCTCCTGTCAGAACAGCAGATGAGATTGCTGTACTAACATCAGATAGTACAGCACCTCCTGAGCTGTCAGTTTTCTTTTGTTCAGCCCTGCTGGGTTGAATGAAAAAAAAAAAATAGGCTTAAGTGCTCTTGTTCAGGCGTATGCCACATGATAGGAGGGCATGAGGGCAAATTCACATATTTGTCCATTATTTAAGCCCAACTCCAGCTTAGGTGGTTTTTACTTAATACGTTTTTGGCCTCTAATTTGTAAAGTGAAAAAAAATTTTTTTTCAAATGCACTCCTTATCTTCTCCAGGCACCAGCCCTGGCCTCTCTGTCCTCCTCTGATATTGGCTGCAGCATGACCTCGTCATCATCCAACCACTTCCTTTGAGCCTAGGACGTCATGGACACACCTCCTGGTTCCAGCGTCATCTCCCACACTGCACTGACAGTGTACTGCTAAACAGAACCAAACAGTTTGATTATTTAACAGCTCTGTGGATTTTAGAAGCTGGCACAAAATTGTTAATGAGATCTAAACATCTCTGTCACTGGACTTACCAAAATGTTTTTGGCAAAAGTTTCTCTTTAAAGTATATCTAAAGGCAAAACATTTTTTGGTTTGTTTAATCCTCCAGCAGTTTTTTTTTCTTTTAAGGTGCCTGTGTCATTCCTGGGGAAATGTATACTTTTACAGAAGGTGAGAGCAGATCTCTCCAAAACTAGGGGAAATTCCTTCTTAGATGGTTGTCACCAGAACAGGTGTCCCCATTGGAAGATTCCCCCTCAATTCCTATTCTGATGGCCACTGCCAACATGTTGAATTTTCACATCCCATGACAATGGTCACCAGGACACATAGAGAGGGAATAACCCCAGCAGGGACACAGATAGCAATACAAACCCGACAGAGGTTCTGATCTTTCCACACTTTGTCTAAAACTCAAAAAAAGGATAGACTTGATAGTCTGCCCAGAGATCAGTGGTCTTACAGTGGTTGTGCATGCTGCAACCAATATGCCAATATGGCAATATGCCTCCAGCTAGAAGAGACACAGAACAGAATTAGTCTTGTGATGTCTTGTTAAGCCAGCCATAAATGGTTTGAATCTCAGCCGATTCAGCAGGGACCCTCCAAGATTTAAACCATCTGTGGGCAGGCTGAATATACCCAAATCAATCCATCAATCAACTTGGATACAACCAGCATGTTGGATTTGGCATGTGATTATTGCCATCGGCTATAGCCACTAGACCAGGGGTCTTCAAACTACGGCCCTCCAGTTGTTCAGGAACTACAATTCCCATCATGCCTAGTCATGTCTGTGAATGTCAGAGTTTTGCAATGCCTCATGGGAGTTCTGCAACAGCTGGAGGCTGTAGTTTGAGGATCCCTGCACTAGACGTAATCACTGTGTTCTCCTGGCAGGGACGGCTTCCCATACCCTCCTCTGCCGGGGGGAAAACAGTAGCTCAGCGGGAGGGATTCCCCTATCAACACTAACTGTGTTGATGGGGGAATCGAGCGATTTTCTTTCCTGCAACCTGTGGTCGCACCAGCAACGGCTTGCCTTAATCACGTTTATTCTTTAGCTCCTCGCTGTGAGCGGTAAGCCATGCACTTTGCATTATCGGTGACTCCTGTTTATCGCCAAGAGACTATGTGGCCGGTGAAGCTCCACTGTGACTCATAAAGCTGATAAATATCTATCGGTACATAAGCTAACCCGTTGGTGCGGTGTTCTTTCACAGTCTGTTTCCTCTACCAGTAATTTCTATTTTTCTATTTCTAGTTTGTTTACTTGGCTCCTGTGGAATATTTATGGCAGCCAGGAAACCCACCAAGCCTTTCCAGCGCAGTTTTACAATCCCAGCTCCAGAGGTGACTTATTTATGCTTTAATCTCTCACCTAAAAAGCATGGACGCCCTCAACGTTAAATCTCCCACTGGGTTGATGTGAATTAAGATGGAATTTAGCGCCTCTGCCAAAATCTTTCAGCTGGCCCTGATTGTTCCTAATTGTGCTTTTTTTACTTTTTTTTTTTTTTTAAATACAAAGAGGTGATAGATGTTGGTTATCACACAGAAATCTGCTTTCGAGGCATAAGGCAGACCCTTTCTTCTGTACTGAGAAAATGACGGCATTCATTTCTAGAGTTAAGCACTTTGTAAAGCGATGAATAACCTTCCCTGCTGTAATGTCCACTTTTTACTGTTTCTAGGATCTATTTAAAGGCTCATCCCCGACCCAACTATACTCACCTTTCCCGTACCCCATCACTCCACTGCTTTTCAGTCCGTACCCTGTGTAGGTTTTGTGTCACATGGTGTTGGCAGTAGGAAGTCCAATTAAAACTCCCCATTGATACAGATGTCAGAAAAAACAGAATAGAGTTTTGATGTGACACTAAACTCTGATTGAGATTCTATTCAGGTAAGTATTCCTAACTCAGAAAAGTCCCTTCGATTGCTCTCACGGCTCTCTCTCTCCTTATTGGCTCAGTGAGAGTCATTAGCTCCTGCTGCTGTCAATCACAGCCACTTGGCAGGGCCAAGCTGTGCTCGGTTGCTCATTCTGCCAGGTTCGGGATTTTGTCAGAACACGTGCTTGGGAGCGCTCATGCATGAGTAGCAGTGCTCATGCATGGGGGCACTCGGAAGGGGGCAGGAGCACCAGTGGGGGACCCGAGAAAAGGAGGATCGGGGCTGCTCTGTGCAAAACCAGTACAAGGAGTACAAGTATAACAATTACCTTAAGAACCACTTTAACCACTTCCCTACAGGCCACAGTATATATACGTTGCAGTAGAGAATCAGTTATACCGGGTTGGGGCTACAACTACGATCCAGGTATAATTTTTTTCAAGCCAGAGTTTCTCTTTCATGTAAAAGTAATCCGAATGGCTGGGCTGCCACTTGAATATTTTTAGGCCGGGTTCACACTATTTGTGGAGCGGCTCCCAGCAGGGGATCCAATGCATCCCTGTTCTCTGTTTCAGGAATTAATCAGGTCCAAATTTTTGCCTGAATTTGGACCAGAAACAGGGCCAAAGACGCACAGGACCCTTCTGCGGTGCGCGCCGCGGCTGCCCCCGGAGATGTGTGAACCGGTTCCATTGAGAGCCAGGCACACTCTCCTGTCATGCGAATTGCGATATACACATCCAGTTTGCGCAAGTGTGAACCCAGCTTTACAGGTGGTGGAAGGGGGAGCAACAGATCTCCTGTGTAAATCTAAACTGGTAACCTGCAAAGGCTTTTAAAGCGTCACCTATGAATAATTTAAAGTACTGTAGTTTGGCGCCATTCCATGAGCGTGAGCAATTTTAAAGAGTGACATGTTTGGTACCTATGTAAAACCAACTTTTTTTTCAAAATTGTCGCTCTTTTGTTTAATGGCGCAAAATATTAAAACCACAAAGGACGTCAATTTTGTTTGGGTTCAGCGTCGCACAACCGCACAATTGTTAGTTAAAATCATGCAATGCCGTATCGCAAAAAATGGCTTGGTCATTAAGGGGGCAAATCTTTCCGGTCTTTAAGTGGTTAATACCACTTAATTGTCCTGGTGCCCGCAGTGTTCTGGTCACTGTCCATCACCTGCGCACCTTGCAGAGCCAGGGCAGAGTTCTGGGTGCGGTACATTAAGTATAGGTCTGAGTTGACCTTGCTGAAGAAAGTCAGAGCATCACAGAAACATATGATCAGATACGGGGGGATTAAAGTTCACTGCTACTGTGTCTATTTTCTCTTTGCAGTCACCGACACCGATGTTGGATGTCTTATTGCAGTCACTGACACTAATGTTGGAGGTCTTATTGCAGTCACTGACACCAATATTGGAGGTCTTATTGCAGTCACTGACACCAGTGTTGGAGGTCTTATTGCAGTCACTGACACCAATGTTGGAGGTTTTATTGCAGTCACTGACACCAGTGTTGGAGGTCTTATTGCAGTCACTGACACCGATGTTGGAGGTTTTATTGCAGTCACTGACACCAATATTGGAGGTCTTATTGCAGTCACTGACACCAATGTTGGAGGTCTTATTGCAGTCACTGACACCAATGTTGGAGGTCTTATTGCAGTCACTGACACCGATGTTGGAGGTTTTATTGCAGTCACTGACACTAATGTTGAAGGTTTTATTGCAGTTACTGACACCAATGTTGGAGGTTTTATTGCAGTCACTGACACTAATGTTGGATGTCTTATTGCAGTCACTGACACCAATGTTGGAGGTCTTATTGCAGTCACTGACACCAATGTTGGAGGTCTTATTGCAGTCACTGACACTAATGTTGGAGGTCTTATTGCAGTCACTGACACTAATGTTGGAGGTCTTATTGCAGTCACTGACACCGATGTTGGAGGTTTTATTGCAGTCACTGACACCGATGTTGGAGGTTTTATTGCAGTCACTGACACTAATGTTGAAGGTTTTATTGCAGTTACTGACACCAATGTTGGAGGTTTTATTGCAGTCACTGACACCAATGTTGGAGGTTTTATTGCAGTCACTGACACTAATGTTGAAGGTTTTATTGCAGTTACTGACACCAATGTTGGAGGTTTTATTGCAGTCACTGACACCAATGTTGGAGGTTTTATTGCAGTCACTGACACCAGTGTTGGAGGTCTTATTGCAGTCACTGACACCAATGTTGGAGGTTTTATTGCAGTCACTGACACCAATGTTGGAGGTATTATTGCAGTCACTGACACCAGTGTTGGAGGTCTTATTGCAGTCACTGACACCAATGTTGGATGTCTTATTGCAGTCACTGACACCAATGTTGGATGTCTTATTGCAGTCACTGACACTAATGTTGGAGGTTTTATTGCAGTCACTGACACCAATGTTGGAGGTTTTATTGCAGTCACTGACACCAATGTTGGAGGTCTTATTGCAGTCACTGACACCAATGTTGGAGGTCTTATTGCAGTCACTGACACCAATGTTGGAGGTTTTATTGCAGTCACTGACACCAATGTTGGAGGTTTTATTGCAGTCACTGACACTAATGTTGGAGGTTTTATTGCAGTCACTGACACCAATGTTGGAGGTCTTATTGCAGTCACTGACACCAATGTTGGAGGTCTTATTGCAGTCACTGACACCGATGTTGGAGGTTTTATTGAAGTCACTGACACCGATGTTGGAGGTTTTATTGCAGTCACTGACACTAATGTTGGAGGTTTTATTGCAGTCACTGACACCAATGTTGGAGGTCTTATTGCAGTCACTGACACCAATTTTGGAGGTCTTATTGCAGTCACTGACACCAATGTTGGAGGTTTTATTGCAGTCACTGACACCAATTTTGGAGGTCTTATTGCAGTCACTGACACCAATGTTGGAGGTTTTATTGCAGTCACTGACACCGATGTTGGAGGTCTTATTGCAGTCACTGACACTAATGTTGGAGGTCTTATTGCAGTCACTGACACCAATGTTGGAGGTCTTATTGCAGTCACTGACACCGATGTTGGAGGTCTTATTGCAGTCACTGACACCGATGTTTGAGGTTTTATTGAGTGCTGGGGGGTATTTTTCGGTCATTGACACCAATGGTTTGTTTTTCTTTTTATAACGGTCTGTTACCCGAGTAAGTATATCACCTTGTTTTAACCTTTGCAAACAATACTAAGTTGCAAAAAAAAAAAAAAATCACTATTAAAGGGTCATTTATTTTTAGGGTGTCACTAGGTCTTTCAGTAGGTATCTTTTTATCGCCAAGTGACACAGCAATTGAGTTTTTTTCAGTCTTTTTGGCCTTGCAATGTTGCCAGTTCTAAGGCCTGATTCACACCTATGCATTTTTAGTGCTTTTTGCATTTTGCAGATTTGCACTACAGAACATGTTCCATAGGAAACCATGTTAAATGGACTGTAGTGCAAATCTGCAAAATGCAAAAAGCATCAGAAAATGCATAGGTGTGAATCAGGCCATAGTCCAGAAGCCTTCTGAGGGTAATTTATTAAATATAGAGACAAGGGAAAGCGTCTACACCGCCCATAGCAACCGCTCAGTTCTTTTATTTCCGAACCTAGGAGCTTAGATGTCCTCCATAAACAGTAGAGCTTGGCAGCAGCCATCATGAAGGCTTGCACTCAATTTCCCGGACAGGCTCACTAGAGTGTGCACTGAGCTGGGGCTATGATGCCCAGAGGACACGGCAAAGCTAAAACTGCTCAGCTAGTTTGATGGCTAATGGCAGAAGGAAATGAGAAAGGCTGCTGGGCCCAGCATTGCTGAGAGCTTTATCATCCTTCAGGTGAGCCCAGCCAGGTTCCCAATTACCCAAGTACCCAGCAATGAATGAAACTGCTGTGGGACTTCTTTATCCGACAGCCAAAATTCTGTCCCAGCCACTCTTTTGAAGCCATGGGGTGCAAGTAGCTGAATAAAACACATACACACACAAAAATAAGATTAATGGCAGTGTTCATAAAAGCATTCATAATACCATTTACAGCTAGTTTCTCAGCTTTTCTCTGTCTATTGTTCTACAATAAAACACATACCTCATGTGAAGTTCCCACATTGTGCAAGTATTATATCTATTATTATTTCCAAGGATTATTCAAAGCAGAGGTAAAAGTAGAAAATGACTCGGGGAGATTTTACAGAGATTTTGACAGGTGCCGATCTAGAGTAATAAAGTCCAACTTCAAGCTTGGCAGCCCCCCCCCCCCCCTCGGATTCCCGTTTTTGCCCCCCCCACTACCCTGGAGTTCTCCCTACCATATGGGTTTTTGTATTTTCTTTAAATCTGTAATATATATATCTATATCTATATATATATAGATATAGATATATATATAGATATAGATATATATATTATTTTTTTTTTTTTTCTAAGCTCTTCAGTCCAGTCACAAGTCTTCTTCCTCCTCTTCTTCCTTCAGTGGTGTGTCCTGAATGCTGAAATAATTACTTCAGTACTGGTTTTGGCAGCATTCTAATATATCAGCTAGTGACTCGTTGGTACCGTATTCCCCCTCTTTTGCATTCTATATACCGCAGAGAGTCAGAGACTTGTTGGAGGTGCGTACAGGGTAGAGGTGAATACACTATGTCACCCAAAGTATTGGGACACCTGCCTTTACACGCACATGAACTTTAATGGCATCTCAGTCTTAGTCCGTAGGGTTCAAGATTGCGTTGGCCCATCCTTTGCACCTATAACAGCTTCAACTCTTCTGGGAAGGCTGTCGACAAGGTTTAGGAGTGTGTCTATGGGAATGTTTGACTATTCCTCCAAAAGCGCATTTGTGAGGTCAGGCATTAATGTTGGACGAGAAGGCCTGGCTCACAGCCTCCGCTCTAATTCATCCCAAAGGTGTTCTATCGGGTTAAGGTCAGGACTCTTTGCAGGCCAGTCAAGTTCCTCCACCCCAAACTCGCTCATTCACACTATATTGCCAAAAGTATTAGGCCACCCCTCCAAATCATTTGGTGGAGAGGGAATTATGGTGTGGGGGTTGTTTTTCAGGGGTTGGGCTTGACCCCTTAGTTCCAGTGAAGGGAACCCCTAGGGCATCAGCATACGAAGTAATAGAACGCTTTTGGGATGAATTAGAGAGGATGCTGCTAGCCAGGTTTTCTCATCCATATCAGTGCCTGACCTCACAAATGTGCTTCTGGAGGAATGGTCAAACATTCCCATAGACACACTCCTAAACCTTGTGGACAGCCTTCCCAGAAGAGTTGAAGCTGTTATAGCTGCAAATGGTAGGCCAACTCAATAGTGAACCCTACGGATTAAGACTGGGATGCCATTAAAGTTCATGTGCGTGTAAAGGCAGGTGTCCCAATACTTTTGGTAATATAGTGTATGTTCTGGTCCTGTCCCTCCCTGAATACTTTCAGGACCCGGGTTCATGAAATTACCTAAAAATTCTCTGACTGGTTGCTCCCCAAAATGCCTGAATTCTTCCTTCTACATCATAACTCAATTTCGACCTATAAAAAGTTGTTGTTGTGCCACCTGGTTAACGTGACATGGTCATGCATACTGCCACTGTAGAAATCTGCCCAGCCACCTACAGTCCATGGACCAGATGGATTGAGAATATTAGGGAGATGGAAAGTCTCCTGAGTTCTATAAAAAGAAGCCACATGCCAAATTTAGAAATATATGGTTTTGTTGGATTGAGTTTACATACGCTGATGACTTTAAGTGATTATTAGCTGTCTAAACAGGCTGATGTCAAGTCTATACTGTGCATGGGACATTGAAATCGTGAGCGCTTCTTTTTAAGCCCAGAGTCACACTGCCTTCAACTTCAAAGTCCTTGAAGTTGGACCCCAGCGCAACTTTGGCGCGACTTCTTTAACAGGAACCAAATTAGTGCTGGAACCTTTTTCTAAGTCTGAGCGACTCAAGTCACACCAATTAGAACCGGGCCTAATACCACTAAATTGACTACAGGTGGGCTCCCTTCCATGGCTCTGCCTGGGTACACTCCCACTGGTGGCACCCTTCTTCCTCCCCCGCTGTCCTTTCCCCATGTCCCCTCCCCCTTCTCCCCCCCTTCCCCACTTTTTTTCTCCCTCTTTCCCAACCCCACCCTTCCTTTCTCATTCTAAAATGTAATGTATCCTAGCTTAAGACCACATCCTCAGGCCCTCCCTGTCACTAGCTATTCTGACCATTGCGTGGGCGATGTGGGGTCCTTTTCTGGTACACAGACTAAAGCAATTTATAAGATAGGTGTGTGATGTCACCTTCTATCGGTATGGGCCCCTGGGTCTCTATTGCTAACACTTAATGCCTTATATCATATTGTGGAAGTCCCAGCTAGATCTATGCCTAGCCTTCCACCAATCCCTTAAAAGGGCAGTATGTAATTCTAGTAATATGCAGTGGGGTTGATTTACTAAAATTAGTTGATTTACCAAATTAGTGCAGGAACCTTTTTCTAAGTCTGAGCGACTCAAGTCACACCGATTAGAACCGGGCCTAATACCACTAATTTGACTACAGGTGGGCTCCCTTCCATGGCTCTGCCTGGGTACACTCCCACTGGTGGCACCCTTCTTCCTCCCCCGCTGTCCTTTCCCCATGTCCCCTCCCCCTTCTCCCCCCCTTCCCCACTTTTTTTCTCCCTCTTTCCCAACCCCACCCTTCCTTTCTCATTCTAAAATGTAATGTATCCCAGCTTAAGACCACAGGCCCTCCCTGTCACTAGCTATTCTGACCATTGCGTGGGCGATGTGGGGTCCTTTTCCGGTAGACAGACTAAAGCAATTTATAAGATAGATGTGTGATGTCACCTTCTATTGGGTGTCCTTTTCCGGTAGACAGACTAAAGCAATTTATAAGATAGGTGTGTGATTTCACCTTCTATCGGTATGGGCCCCTGGGTCTCTACTGCTAACACTTAATGCCTTATATCATATTGTGGAAGTCCCAGCTAGATCTATGCCTAGCCTTCCACCAATCCCTTAAAAGGGCAGTATGTAATTCTAGTAATATACAGTGGGGTTGATTTACTAAAACTGAAAGTGCAAAATCTGGTGCAGCTCTGCAGAGAAACCAATCAGCTTCCAGGTTTTTAGCCAAAGTTTAAGTGAACGAGCCGAAGATAGAGGCTGATTGGCTACCATGCACAGCTGCACCAGATTTTGCACTCTCCAGTTTTACTAAATCGACTCCATTGCTTTTCAGATTACTCCTGCTGTGTACATGATGTTGGGCCCCTATGGCCAAGCCTCTGGCTGTAGCTCTCGAATCGTGGAGGAGATCGGCGGGCGGTCACGTGGGCGTCGAGCGGCGCTCTGAAATAAGGTATAAAGCTACATTGTTTTTATAAAGCACATACACTGGGGCACATGACTTAATGGAACACCGGGGATTCTATTAAGTAAACAAAGTGGCTTTACAACCACTTTAAGCTTGTGTACAGTAGCCGGTAGATAAGTGTAGTATGGGTTTGTAGTAGAGCTGCAGGATTATGGCTAAAATGAGAATCTCGATTTTTTTCTTCTTAGAACAAAGATCACGATTCTCGCGGCGTAACCTCATCTTTCACATTATTCAAAAAATTGGTCTAACTTTACTGTTTAGGTTTTTTTAAATTCATTGAAGTGTATTTTTTCCCCAAAAATTGCGTTTGAAAGACCTCTGCGCAAATACCGCGTGACATAAAATATTGCAACAACCCCAGATGTTTTGGAACTACATTTCCCATGATACTCATGCACTCTGCAGTGTAGTTGAGCGTCATGGGGAAATGTAGTTCCAAAACATCTGGGGTGCCAAGGTTCGCCATCACTGCCCTAGAAGCTCTGCTAATATATATACCGTATATACTCAAGTATAAGTCGACCCGAATATAAGCCGAGGCACCTAATTTTACCACAAAAAACTGGAAAAACGTATAGACTCGAGTATAAGCCTAGGGTGAGAAATGCGCAGCTACTGTAAGTGGAAAAGAGAGTCAACAATGCCCATTTGCAGCCTCACTGTGGCCATTTGCAGCCTCACTGTGCCCATTTGCAGCCTCACTGTGCCCATTTGCAGCCTTAGGTCCCCCGAACTTCAAACTCTGTAGTTAAGGGTTCCTAGATGCCCCCTAGCTGCAGCCAAAATGTGGTGTCTCTGGACCCAAAGGGTCCCGAAATGACATTGCTGCAGATGGACACAGTTGACCGAATTGGGGGCCCCGTATCTCGGGGCCACTTAGGGCTAGGAACCCCGAATTTGGTGTGCAAACCCAGTGGAACTAGCACCATAATATATCCAAAGCTGGGGTTCCTAGCACTAAGTGGCCCCGAGATACAGGGCCCCATAAATCGGTCCAGAAAATGTCAAGCACTTCTGCAGCAGAGAATGACATTTTCCAAACCATCTTTGGGGCCCCGTATCTCGGGGCCACGTGGTGCTAGTTATATTGTGGTACTAGTTCCACTGGGTCTGCACACCAAATTTGGGGTTCCTAGCACCAGGTGGCCCCAAGATACGGGGCCCCAATGTTGGTTCGGAAAATGACATTTTTTGCTGCAGAAATGTGCTTGACTCGAGTATAAGCCGAGGGGGGCACTTTCAGCACAAAAAAATGTGCTGAAAAACTCGGCTTATACTCGAGTATATACGGTATATATATGTATGTATATATATATATATATATATATATATATATATATATTGTTTGGGGGTTCCAAGTAATTCCCTAGCAACAAATACTGATTTTAACTTGTAAGCAACAAGTGTCAGAAAAAGGTTTAGTCTTTAAGTGGTTAAATTGACCTCATTTACAGACCAAAGTTCATTCTTTTGATCTAAGAACGAAAAGTTACATTGTTTATAGTTATCTACCAGGGCAGACAATGTTGTGAAAAACTTGGCAGGCTGACCGTTTTTTTTTTCTTTTCTTTTGACAGCTGAGTGAGGAGAGAACTCTCTACACTTGTTACATGAATGAATCAGGAAATTCTGCATAGAGATCGTGAGGGGGTTGAATCGAGATCATGATTTTTTAATGATTAATCGTGCAGCTCTAGTTTGTAGGACTTGGTTGAGGATGGGGAATCCCCCAGCCATCTATAAAATACACAAAATAACGTAGCTAGGTCTTCATTAACCACTTCACCCCCTTCTTGACCAGGCCATTTTTTGCTATACGGCACTGCGTCGCTTTATCTGACAATTGCGCAGACGTGCAATGCTGTACCCATACAAAATTGATATCCTTTTTTTCCCACAAATAGAGCTTTCTTTTATTTTTTGCGCTATAAACAAAAAACAATTTTGAAAAAAAAACAATTTTTTACTTTTTGCTATAATAAATATCCCAAAATTAAAAAAAAAAAAAAAAAAAAAAATTCTTCCTCAGGTTAGACCAATATGTATTCTTCTACATACTTTTGGGGAAAAAAAATCGCAATACGCGTATATTGATTGGTTTTACGCAAAAGTTATAGCGTCTACAAAATAGGGGATAGATTTATGGCATTTTTATCATTTTTTTGTTACTAGTAATATCAGAGATCTGCAATTTTTATTGGGACTGCAACATCGTGGCGGACAGATCGGACACTTTTGACACTTTTTTGGGACCACTGACATTTATACAGCAATCAGTGCTAAAAATAGCCACTGATTACAGTATAAATGTTATTGGCAGGGAAGGGGTTAACACTAGGGGGCGATGAAGGGGTTAAATGTGTGCCCTTGGTGTGTTGTTACTGTAGATTTACTGGAGATGCCCCAGTAGAAGTCCTATTAGGACGAAACGCGTAGAGCTTGGTTTCTCTGCTCCCCATATTGCTTTTTTTACCATTTGTGATCACAATTTTTATCTATATGCATGGTTTTATGGAAAATAAACACCACCATTTTTGACCTACACCATTGGAAGCTCTCTCTTTTTGTTTTTACATAATCTCTGCCTTTGAGCTTGACTGACCGTTCCATCCAGTTTTTCCATACTTGCTAACTCCTATCATTATGATTCCATTGAGAGAGCATTGGACCATGTGAGGCTTCGCTAACCATTCTGGACCTATCGAATGATCCTTTGGACCTTCAGGACCGTTCCTGCCTTGGTGTGCTTCTATGCTTGTTTGACCTGGTGTCGCTGACATCCAGGTCCACTGGCTCTGGTAAGAGTACCCATCTTTACTTTACCATTGACGTCAATGTCTCCAGATATACACCTAACCATCCCTGGCCTCTGCATATGAATGACCTTGAGTTTGTGGCATATCTGCTGTTTGTTGTTATGGGACTGATATATTTGGGTCTTTGTCCACCCTTCAATTATTTTTTACTTTGTTGGCACTCATCTTTGTTTATATTTACTATTTTTTGTCATTTATGCACTGATACAGGTTTTCCAACACTGTTCATTTATACATGGTACCTGGCATTGTTTATATATATATACAGGGTCACTCTTGTGTTTATATAGTTCACTAACACTGTTTTACTTTTAGCGCTACATTTCCCACTTTCACTTTTATTTGAATTTTTGTCACATTCATGTGTAGCAGCTCCCTTCTTTTCTACTACACAGGTTAGCGCAATAATCTTCTGCATTCCACTTTGTTCTAACTGTAGGGGGGATGGGACTGCCTGGGGGAGGAGACCAATCGTTGTTCCTATATACTAGAAACACACGATCTGTCTCCTCTCCCCTGCCAGAACGGGGATGTGTGTGTGTTTACACACATCCCCATTCTGGCTCTGTCAGGAGCGATCGCGGGTGCCCGGCGGAGATCGCGGCCACGGACACCCGCATGGGCTCCTCAGTGATGAGCGCGCACCCTATAACCCTTACAGCTACCACGGCTCGCCCAGGGGAGCCAACCTGCCGCAGTATAACTGCAACGGCTGGTCGGGAACCAGTTAATGAATTATTATGGGGGGTTTTTTTTTTGCAAGTAGTGTAAGTACCTAAATTGAAATTGACGTTAGCCACTTGCAATGTCCTGTACAGACTGCAAGAGGGAAGGGCAGCACTAGGAACCAGTGAGTTGTGCTACATGCAAATATGTTGAGAAGGAACATGCTGATAGGAGGAGAGGGGAGTAGGGAAATTGCCTTATCAGTTTCCTGCTGCTCCTTTACTGTTCAATCAGCAGGCTGGGAATAAAGAGAGAACACTACTGTATCCCATCTGTGGTGTCATACTTCTGTCTGTGTACGTTGTAAATTTCAGGACTAGATGTACAAATGGAAATACTTGGACAGCTAAAACATCTTCCTTACATGTTTTTCAGTTGTTTTTTTAACGATTTGCTTGGAGTTTAGCTCAATAGAGGTTCTATAGTGCTGCCATGCTGTGTTATATCTTTTTCCATTTGTGTGATGTACTACTGAGCCCTGGAACTGAGCCTTTCAGATACAATCACATTTTGATTGTGACAACAGTGCATGATAAAGTGCAAAGACAATGGTTTGTCAGAGCCTGCCAGAGCATGCTGGGGCAAGTAGTTCTGCCGCAGCTGACAAGCCACATGTTGGCTGAGCTTAATCTGGAGTTTGTTGTGCGTAATGTAGATAGACGCACCTGTCTGACGCCAGCCCTCCCGGCAGTTGTTTGTCTGCATTGGGAAGTAGGAGAGTGATAGGCAGTTGTTAGAGAGGATTGCTTCCAAATTACCTGCAAATTGCATCTTATTTGGTAGCCCGGGTGCAATTTTAATCCTCTTCTGCTACACTCCCTCATTCAGCTGCTTTGTCACAGAGCTTTATTTATTTGCTGCCAGCAGAAAATGACAAATACGGTTTAAGAAAGATAATCTGAGGGATTCTATTCTGTGCATAACACTTTGCTTTATTTGTCTATAAATGGACATAAAATAATTATTTTCCATTTGTAGAAGAACTGCACCTATTTCTGTGCCATATAGAATGCAATGACCCGGAACCTCAACCCCCCGGTACATGTGTGTAAACGGGTAGGTGTGTTTTGTGTTGGCGTTGTCACCTTCTATTCATATCTTCAGAACGTATATATATCACAATCCCAACAGATTGCTTTGCTTGTCGGTAGAGTGAGACAGAGCTTGTTCCATGTATACAGTTGTCCTCGTAAGTTTACGTACCCTGGCAGAATTTATGATTTCTTGGCCATTTTTCAGAGAATATGGATGATAACACAAAAAATGTTCTTTCACTCATGGTTAGTGTTTGGCTGAAGCCATTTATTATCAATCAACTGTGTTTATTCTTTTTTTTTAAATCATAATCTCAACAGAAACTACCCAAATGACCCTGATTAAAAGTTTACATACCCCAGTTCTTAATACCGTGTATTGCCCCCTTTAACATCAATGACAGCTTGAAGTCTTCTGTGGTATTTGTGGATGAGGCTCTTTATCTTCTCAGATGGTAAAGCTGCCCATTCCTCTTGGCAAAAAGCCTCCAGTACCTGTAAATTCTTGGGCTGTCTTGCATGAACTGCACATTTGAGATCTCCCCAGAGTGGCTCAATGATATTGAGGTCAGGAGACTGAGATGACCACTCCAGAACCTTCACTTTATTCTGCTGTAGCCAATGACAGGTAGACTTGGCCTTGTGTTTTGGATCATTGTCATGTTGGAATGTCCAAGTACGTCCCATGCGCAGCTTCCTGGATGATGAATGCAAATGTTCCTCCAGTATTTTTTGATAACATACTGCATTCATTTTGCCATCAATTTTAATCAAATTTCCTGTGCCTCTGTAGCTCACATCCCTAAAACATCAACGATCCACCTCCTTGTTTCACAGTAGGAATGGTGTACCTTTCATCATAGGCCTTGTTGACTCCTTTCCAAATGTAGTGTTTATGGTTGTGGCCAAAAAGCTCAATTTTGGTCTCATCACTCCAAATGACTTTGTGCCAGAAGGTTTGAGGATTGTCTCTGTGCTGTTTGGCGTATTGTAAGTGGGATACTTTGTGGCATTTCTGTAGTAATGGCTTTCTTCTGATGACTCGACCATGCAGCCCATTTATCTACATCTTGAAACAGCCACACCACATGTTTTCAGAGAGTCCTGTATTTCACTTAAAGTTATTTGTGGGTTTTTCTTTCCATCCCAAACTATTTTCCCGGCAGTTGTGGCTGAAATTTTAGTTGGTCTACCTGACTGTGGTTTAGTTTCAACAGAACCCCTCATTTTCCACTTCTTGATTAGAGTTTGAAAACTGCTGATTGGTATTCTCAATTCCTTGGATATCTTTTTATATCCCTTTCCTGTTTTGTACGGTTCAACTACCTTTTCCCGCGGATCCTTTGACAATGCTTTTACTTTCCCCATGACTCCGAATCCAGAAACGTCAGTGCAGCACTGGATGAAAGCTGCAAGGGTCTGTCTGGAGTCCAGAAACTCATTGATCTTTTATACACACACCCTAATTACAAGCAAACACATCACAGGTGAGGATGGTTACCTTTAATAGCCATTCAAATCTCTTTGTGTCAACTTGTGTGCATGTCATCAGGCCAAAATCACCAGGGTATGTAAACTTTTGATCAGGATCATTTGGGTAGCTTCTGTTGAGATTATGATTTAAAAAGAGTAAACAAAGTTGATTGTTAATAAATGGCTTCAGCCAAACACTAACCATGAGTGAAAGAAAAGTTGTGTTATCATTCATATTCTCTGAAAAATGGCCAAGAAATCATAATTTCTGCCAGGGTATGTAAACTTATGAGCACAACTGTATACTGCTCTTTAGCGCACAGGATGAGCAAATTCCACTTCATCACCTGACTGTGAAGGGACAACTCTGGCTGACCCATTGTTCTCATGATATGTTCATGGGTGGAGTTCAGTTGAGGGTGATGCACCATTTCTGTACCCGGCACCCGTCTAGTGGATTTGGCATAGGAATGTATAGGCAACTCACTATACCGCAAAGCAGATCTTGGCCATAGACTAGAAGGGTATAGATCTTTTAGTGACATAAAAGGCAGTAGTAGTTAACACCCCCCTGCCCCACTCAATATAAAAGAAAAAAATCTGTTCTAAGTTGAAACCAAATTAACCGTTTGACCTCCAGAAAGGTTTTACCCCCTTCCTGATCACACCATTTTTTACTGTTCAGCGCTGTGCTAGTGTAACTGGCAATTGTGCGGTCATGCAACACTGTACGCCAGGGGTAGGCAACCTGAGAGAGATGGAGATCTACTTGAACAACAATAATGAAGTCAAAGATCAACAGTGTCCTGTTGTTAGGGCCAGTTCATACCAGAACGTGATGACAGAAAGGCACGTTCCATGTGCGCTTCCTGCACCATGTTCAAAACGCACCATAACCCCTTCTTTAGCGGGTGGTCCGCTTTCAGATAAAAGTGGTCTCTGCGGCGGATTTGCTGCAAGATCACTTTTATCGGAGGCGGGAGACGTCCCCCCCACCACGCTCCGGTGCCCTCCCCCGCTTACCAGAGCCGTCAGTAGCAGCGGAGGCGATCAGATCCTCTTCCGTGTGTGGTATGGAGATGAGTGAAGGGAAGATGGCCACCCATCTCCATACCATTGCAGGGCAGAAGCGACGTCAAAACATCACTTCCGCCCACAGCTCTTAAAGGGACACATTTTATTTTATTTTTTTAAAATGACATTTAATTTTTTTTTTTTTTTTTATTGCATTTTAGTGTAAATATGAGATCTGAGGTCTTTTTGACCCCAGATCTCATATTTAAGAGGACCTGTCATGCTTGTTTCTATTAGAAGGGATTTTTACATTCCTTGTAATAGGAATAAAAGTGACACAATTTTTTTTTTTTAAAGAACAGTGTAAAAATAAAAAATAAAAGGTAAAATAAATAAGAAAAAAAAAAAGAATAATGTAAACTCGCCCCGTCCCGCCGAGCTCTTGTGCAAAAGCGAACGCATACGTGAGCAGCGCCCGCATGTGAAAACGGTGTTCAAACCACACATGTGAGGTATCACCGCGATCGTTAGAGCGAGAGAAAAAATTCTAGCACTAGAACTCCTCTGTAACTCAAAGCATGCAACCTGTAGAATTTTTTAAACATCGCCTTTGGAGATTTTTAAGGGTAGAAGTTTGTCGCCATTCCACGAGCGGGCGCAATTTTGAAGCGTGACATGTTGGGTATCAATTTACTCGGCGTACCATTATCTTTCACAATATAAAAAAAATTGGGCTACAATATAAAAAAAAAAATTGGGCTAACTTTACTGTTGTCTTATTTTTTAATTCAAAAAAGTTTTTTTTTTTTTAAAGTGCACTTGTAAGACCGCTGCGCAAATACAGTGTGACATAAAGTATTGCAATGACCGCCATTTTATTCTCTAGGGTGTTAGAAAAACTATATATAATGTTTGGGGGTTCCAAGTAATTTTCTAGCAAAAAAAACTGTTTTTAACTTGTAAACACCAAATCTCAGAACGCAGCTCGGTCCTTAAATTGCTTGTAAACTCTAAAAAAAAAAAAAAAAAAAAAACCTGCAAGACAAAGGCATAATGGGCTAGTATGCAGAGCATACTAGCTCATTATGAATTACCTACCTGAGATCAAAGCCCCCGCAGCGTTCCTCGTTCACGGATCCGGCGGCCGACATCGCTCCCGGGGGTTACTTCCCGGGTAACCGGCGCTGTGATTGGCTGCAGCTGCGAGAGGACGTCACTCCTGCGCGGGAGTCGCCGGTAATGGCACAGTCTAACAGAAGCAACGGCACGTACAGTACGCGCCATTTCTTTAGTTTGCTTAAGTGCGCATGTGCCGATGATATCGGCACATGCAAATACAGGGGATATCTCCTAAACCATGCATGTTTAGGAGATATCCGGGGTAGCTACAGGTAAGCCTAATTATAGGCTTGCCTGTAGTAAAAAGTGGTTGTAAAGAGTTTACAACCACTTTAAGTGGTTAAGTTATCAGTGGTCATAAAATGATTTCTGTACAAAAAAAAAAAAAAATTGTATATACTGTATATCAATTTAAAAAACAAAAATCATTAAGAAATAAAAAAAAAGTAAATTGCGCCTGTATGAGACGGAGAGTAAACAATGAGTGAGGATTGCTGATAAGGATTACGGACCAGAAAGGTGTCATTTAGCTTAATGCGCTGAGCCTTCGATTCGCTCGCCTCGATTCTCGCGCTCGTCCTGAGAATAAATCACAGGGGAATGTGAACCTTTGAATTTGCTGTTGATGTTTTATTTTCTGTCTGCGGGGTGATTCATTGGAAGCCTCAAATGAGATTTACTATGTTTGTAAAATATGTGTGTTTAAATGAAATGGCGAGAATAATCTGCCAGCTGAGGCGATTAAATATGTGAACACAATATGTGAGTAGTCGCTGCCGCTTCCCGCTGCCTGACAGTTACTTGTAGATAATCGGTAGACTGGTATTGATCATATATCCAGCTGTGATGGTATTGGAACTCAATAACGTCGTTTTTTTTTTTTTTTTTTTAAGCAAATTTCCAGGAGAAAAAAAAAATATATATTTTTAGATTTTATTTATATAAACCACATATGTGTTCTCCCCGCTGTTTTAGCTGCAGGCATCCTCCGTGCGCATCGCTTAAAGATAAACTCCAAGCAAACTGCTGAAATGGAATACATATAAAGGAGCAGTTTGCCAAAGATGTTTTATTTCTATCCAGTTCTGAGATTTGAACAGCTCTGCTACACAGCACAGCCTCCTCTGACAGTAGAGGAGACCTGATTTTTCTCCGTTGCGGTTCAGTAACAGTTACAGGTCCTGATTGCGCCCCCCCCTAGCCTATGACTAAGTAAGTAGGCACAGCTTACTCATGAGCTGGTCACTCCAACCTCTCTTTTTCGACATTCTCATTGTGATGCGGCATAAACTGCAAGAGGCTGATCCATTGCTTGTATTAAAAAAAAAAAATGAGGTGTCTTCTACAGTTGTGCTCAAAAGTTTGCATCCCCTGGCAGAAATTATGAAATATGACTGATCATGCCAAAAACATGTATTTTATTTAACCACAAATTTGGCTGCTGAATGACCGGGCCATTTTTTTGCGATACGGCACTGCGTCGCTTTAACTGACAATTGCGCGGTCGTGCGACGCTGCACCCAAACAAAATTGGCGTCCTTTTTTTTCCCCACAAATAAAGCTTTCTTTTGGTGGTATTTGATCGCCTCTGCAGGTTTTTGATTTTTGCGCTATAAACGAAAAAAAAAAGAGCGACAATTTTGAAAAAAAACTCAATATTTTGTACTTTTTGCTATAATAAATATCACCATTTTTTTTTTTTTAAAAAAGCTAATTTTTTCTCAGTTTAGGCCGATATGTATTTTTCTACAAATTTTTGGTAAAAAAAAAAATCACAATAAGTGTATATTGATTGGTTTGCGCAAAAGTTATAGCGCCTACAAAATAGGGGATAGATTTATAGAATTTTTATTATTATTTTTTTTACTAGTAATGGCGGCGATCTGAGATTTCTATCAGGACTGCGACATTATGGCGGGCACATCGAACACTTTTGACACATTTTTGGGACCATTGGCATTTATACAGCGACCAGTGCTATAAAAATGCACTGGTTACTGTAAAAATGTCACTGGCAGGGAAGGGGGTTAACACTAGGGGGTGATCAAGGGGTTAAATGTGTTCCCTAGGGAATGATTCTAACTGTGGGGGGGAGGGGACTGACCTAGAGGAAATGACAGATCGTGGTTCTTACCTATTAGGAACTCACGATCTGTCACTCCTCACAGAACAGGGATTTGTGTGTTTACACACACACACACACGTCCCTGTTCTGCCTCTCGTGCCCGCGATCGCTCGTGGCCGGCAGTCTTAGCGACCGTCAGCCACGAGCATCGGCACCCCCCGCAGTGCAGTGGGCGTGTGCCTGCTATTCCGATCCCACGAGCCGAAGTATAGCTATGACGGTTCGCGGGATTGTGCCGACCTGCTGCAGTATAATGTTGGCGGATGGTCGGCAAGTGGTTAAGTACTGTATAGTGATTATATGAAGCCATTTATTATCACAGTTGTTAGGCCTTTTTAAATCATAACAGAAATCACCCAAATGGCCCTGATCAAAAGTTTACATACCCTGGAATGTCTGGCCTTGGTACAGACACAGAAGTTGGCACACACAGGTTAAAATGGCAATCAAAGGTTAATTTCTCACATCTGTGGCATTTTAAATTGCAATTATTGTTTGTGTATAGTCAATGAGTTTGTTAGCTGTCACATGGATGCACTGAGCAGGCTAGATACTGAGCCATGAGGAGGTAGAAAAGAACTGTTAAAAGACTTGCATAACAAGGTAATAGAACTTTATAAAGATGGAAAAGGATATAAAAAGATATCCAAAGCCTTGAATATGCCAGTCAGTACTGTTTAATCACTTATTAAGAAATGGAAAATTTGGGGATCTCTTGATACCAAGCCAAGGTCAGGTAGACCAAGAAAGATTGCAGTCACAACTGCCAGAAGAATTGTTTGGGACACAAAAAAAAAAAAACAACGGTAACCTCAGGAGAAATATTAGCTGTTCTGGAAAAAGATGATGTGGTTGTTTTTAAGGAGCACAATGTGATGATACTTGAACAAAAGGTAGAGGTCAAGGTATTGTCGGGCATATTGTAACCGGGCTTTTTTTTGTGGCATTTGTGCAAATGCAAGTTTAGGCTGCATTCTGGCATCTTGCAGTTCATTTTTTTGTTGAAGTATCATCATATTGTGCTCCTTAAAAACATCCACACCATCTTTTTCCAGAGCAGCCTGTATTTCTCCTGAGGTTACCTGTGATTTTTTTTCTTTGTATCCCGAACAATTCTTCAGTTGTGGCTGCAATCTTTCTTGGCTTGGTATCAAGAAATCTGTAAATTTTCCACTTCTTAATAGGCGATTGAACAGTACTGACTGGCATATTCAAGGCTTTTGATACCTTTTTATAGCCTTTTCCATCTTTATAAAGTTTCTTTACCTTGTTATGCAGGTCTTTTGACAGTTCTTTTCTGCTCCCCATGGCTCAGTATCTAGCCTGCTCATACATGTGCATCCATGTAAGAGTAACAAACTCATTGACTGTTTATACATAGACACTAATTGCAATTTAACTTCCCTGACGGTATTCCCGAGAGTGGCTCGGGGTTAAATTTCAGCACCATTAGCGGTAACCCCGAGTCACACTCGGGATTACATCTCAGGATCCTGGAGCGGTATACTTACCTTGTCCCAAGGATCCTGTGATGTCCCCCCGCGCTGTCTGCGGGCTCCGTCCTCTGCCCGAAGCCTCTCTGTGCCAGGCTCCGTTCCCTGCGTACCACCAGGGGAAGGCAAGGAAGCTGCAGTACCACCAGGGGAAGACAAGGAAGCTGCAGTACCACCAGGGGAAGACAAGGAAGCTGCAGTACCACCAGGGGAGGACAAGGAAGCTGCAGTACCACCAGAGGAAGACAAGGAAGCTGCAGTACCACGAGGGGAAGACAAGGAAGCTGCAGTACTACCAGGGAAGACAAGGAAGCTGCAGTACCACGAGGGGAAGACAAGGAAGCTGCAGTACCATGAGGGGAAGACAAGGAAGCTGCAGTACCACCAGAGGAAGACAAGGAAGCTGCAGTACCACCAGGGGAAGACAAGGAAGCTGCAGTACCACCAGGGAAGACAAGGAAGCTGCAGTACCACCAAGGGAAGGCAAGGAAGCTGCAGTGCCACCAGAGGAAGACAAGGAAGCTGCAGTACCACCAGGGGAAGACAAGGAAGCTTCAGTACCACCTGAGGAAGACAAGGAAGCTGCAGTACCACCAGGGGAAGACAAGGAAGCTGCAGTACCACCGGAGGAAGGCAAAGGAAGCTGCAGTACCACCAGGGGAAGACAAGGAAGCTGCAGTACCACCAGGGGAAGACAAGGAAGCTGCAGTGCCACCAGGGGAAGACAAGGAAGCTGCAGTATCACCAGGGGAAGACAAGGAAGCTGCAGTACCACCAGGGGAGGAAAAGGAAGCTGCAGTACCACCAGAGGAAGACAAGGAAGCTGCAGTACCATGAGGGGAAGACAAGGAAGCTGCAGTACCACCAGGGGAAGACAAGGAAGCTGCAGTACCACCAGGGGAGGACAAGGAAGCTGCAGTACCACCAGAGGAAGACAAGGACTCTACAGTACCACCAGGGGAAGACAATGAAGCTGCAGTACCACCAGAGGAAGACAAGGAAGCTGCAGTACCACCAGGGGAAGACAATGAAGCTTCAGTACCACCAGAGGAAGACAAGGAAGCTGCAGTACCACCAGGGGAAGACAAGGAATCTGCAGTACCACCAGAGGAAGACAAGGAAGCTGCAGTACCACCAGGGGAAGACAATGAAGCTGCAGTACCACCAGAGGAAGACAAGGAAGCTGCAGTACCACCAGGGGAAGACAAAGAAGCTGCAGTACCACCAGGGAAGACAAGGAAGCTGCAGTACCACCAGGGGAGGACAAGGAAGCTGCAGTACCACCAGAGGAAGACAAGGAAGCTACAGTACCACCAGAGGAAGACAAGGAAGCTGCAGTACCACCAGAGAAAGGGAGGGAAGCTACAGTACCACCAGAGGAAGGCAGGAAAGCTGCAGTACCACCAGAGGAAGGCAGGGAAGCTGCAGTACCACCAGAGGAAGACAAGGAAGCTGCAGTACCACCAGAGGAAGACAGGGAAGCTGCAGTAACTAGTTAGGAGACTGCAGGAAAAAAAGGTAAGTGTAGGGTTGTTGTTTTCTTTTTTTAATTACAAAACAATAAAAGGGGCTTTGTGGGGCTAGGTAAGTAGCAGGGGTTGTCAAATTCCTGGAGATCCACTTTAAACGTCTTAAATTGCCAAGGTGAGTACGATGACACCAATAGCTCTTAATCATAACAGACAGAGAAAGTGGCAGAGAATAGTCTAAACTCGACCAGAAATAATGGTTTTGAAACAACAAGAACAGACGAATCACGAGGCACATCGCCTTCATCAATAACGTTTTTCCTGACAAGCACAGGCTCCTCTGTGATTTCCGACAGGCTGCAGGGCAGGCCGCGTGCCAGCGTCAAACAGCCCAGCCCAAAAATATCCACAAACCTACTTTCTCCTTGTCTGAAAAAACAAAACTCTCTACTGTCTTGCCCATTATGTTTTGAGTGCTGTTTTTCCATCAGTAATTGAAGATTCAAATAGAATTCGCTCGCAATGTAATTTTGCGGCCTTCAAATATTGTTCCAAGAGGCACAAAGTGCTCTGTTCTCAGGGAGCGACGGTCTCTGACATCAGCATTTTCTCTCAAGAATGTAGAAAGCTTTTGACAAAATGGCTCCTGTGATTGGAGAATTAATAGAACATAGAGATCTGTTGGCTTGTATGACCCTCGCAGGCTTTCAGTATGACAGAGGCTCAGTTTCACTGCATACCTTTTTAAAAAAAAAAAAAAACACTCACAGTCTCTGTGCATTTGCCATTTTTTTGTACTTGCATACCTTTTCATTTTATTGCTTGAATCTGATCTCTAAAAAATACATTTATTATGAACACAACATTGATGGCCTGCAAAAACATATTTTCCATAATAGAAGACTTTATGGTAGCTGCGTGGTGGGACCACTTTCAGACCCATCCTAAATCTAGGGGGTCAAAAAGAAAACGGCCACCTTTTATACAAGAAACTCATCTATTTTTCTCAATAGCACACCTCACTTGGATCTTTAAGCACTAATAGCAGCTTACAGAATTTGTTGACACCAAACTCAAACTACATGTAACCAATAAAGTGTAGCACTCTAAATATGAGAATACATAAAAACAGTGTCCATATAGTTTAATATAGTAAATATTCAAAAGAGTCCCAATATATAGTTCAGAGATCATGACCACCTTCATGCTCAAAGAAACACAGACTTCAGTGTCACCCCTTCCACAACATCCACCACTAGTGAGCACCTAAAGCCTCTTACCAGAATATACCGACCCTCCAATACCGAGTGGTCAAATAGCACTTGTTATCTAGAGGTGTCCAACCTCAGATAAATGCTGTGTTCCACAGCCTTCCCAGACCTCATCCGCCCAAACAGGTTCAACTGGATCACTTTCCCATGTGCTTGGCGTTCAATCCTCAACAGCGGTCTAAAGGCATCCATCTCACATACACAATCCACCCATAGAAAGCAAAGTGAACAGCCTCATGGTGCAGTATAAAAGCCCAACATTTATTAAAACCAAAATAATGAACTCACATGATAGTAGAACTAATATGCATATCGTATAGTGCAAGACAAATCACCAACAAGATGGCCACGGTCCTTACGTGATGACATTATGTAACTCCACCCTACGTGTTTTGTCATATGGTGTCGTCATCAGGGGCAACTCACTTATTTGTTTTATACTTTTTTTGCCCGGCATTACTTGGCATTGGCATTGCATTAAAATGTATGTATCGTGAATCCTGTGAGCCCCTTAATGTACGTCAATGTGCTAAAAATTGGCGAGAACTTTTTTCTGCAACTCGTTTGAACACGCAACATGTGAACTAGCCCTATTAAAAACAATACCTAACCTGTGTACCTGCTAACCACATGTGTGTACAAGAATTCCCTAATGCCCTGTACACACGGTCGGATTTTCCGACGGAAAATGTGTGATAGGACCTTGTTGTCGGAAATTCCGACCGTGTGTGGGTTCCATCACACATTTTCCACAATTTCCGACACACAAAGTTTGAGAGCAGGCTATAAAATTTTCTGACAACAAAATCCGTTGTACACAAATCCAACGCACAAAGTGCCACGCATGCTCAGAATAAATTAAGAGATGAAAGTTATTGGCAACTGCCCCGTTTATAGTCCCGACGTACGTGTTTTTCGTCAGCGCATTCAGAACGATCGGATTTTCCGACAACTTTGTGTGACCGTGTGTATGCAAGACCAGTTTGGGCCAACATCTTCACATATTCACGAAAAAAGCCCCCAGTGCAGGAATAAATATAATGCTTTTGATCAAATAAAAAAGTGTCAAGTAATAGAAAACTGGAAAACAGGCTATGTAGATATAAGGGCAAAATGATAGTGTGTTGACCCTGTCAAAAGGAGAAGTATTAGTAAAGGGATGAGAATGCCACGCCACAAGGAGATTCAAGGTGGTGAATCTGATATTCATTCTCTAAATATTCAAAAAAGTAGTATAGTAGTAGTGTACAAAATTCTTCACTTTTATAAATTTCTGCATATATTTCTCGCAAAGTGTTGGGAATGGCCTAATACAGGTAATTGTGGCCATACTAAAGAACACAGAGGACACTTCATTGTAATGATTGGAAACAGCCCTGAAGGGGCAAAATTACACTCTGATGGGGAGATTTACTAAAACCAGAGAGTGCAAAATCTGGTGCAGCTGTGCACAGAAATCAATCAGCTTCCAGGTTTTATTGGCCAAGCGTAATTAAACGAGCTGAAGATAGACAGTAATAAGGAGAGCCGGCAAAACTGTAATCCTTGAAGTGTCGTTTATAGGTACATCAGAGTGACAATAAAGCTGACGCGTTTCTGCAATAGCCTTAGTCGTAGCTACGACTAAGGCTATTGCGGAAACGCGTCAGCTTTATTGTCACTCTGATGTACCAATAAACGACACTTCAAGGATTACACTTTTGCCGGCTCTCCTTATTACTATTGCATTGGAGTGTGTTGGGACACATCAAGCCTCAGCACCTGTGAGCGGACCTGGTTTATGGATTGAGTTGTCCCTACAGAGAACGCTCTTACCTTTCTTTTTTTTCCAGCTGAAGATAGAAGCTGCACCAGATTCTGAGTGCACCAAGTTTAGTAAAGCCCTCCCTATGAATACAAAAGTGTCCACTATAGATAACTATGTCTTTGTTCAGAGTTTTGGGGCATGTCATCTACACTGAATCTATCAACAGATAAAAAATTGTCACTTGTTGCACGCCTGCTGCCCACTCCTGGTCCATTACTGAAAAGTCAGAAAATGGAGGTGGGCTGGACAGCAGGGAAGACCAACACATTTTTACAGTCGCCTATGTGTTAAAGAATGCCACCAAGTTACGTGTACTTTGCGCCATATACTCACCTCCCCGACATGAACAAAAAAGTTTCATAGAGGTAGGTCTTCTTTAAGTCAAGTGCAGATATCAGTGTTGTGTGGTAATATTGAAGATCATTGCTGGCATCCTTTTTTTTTTTTTTTTTTAAGTGATCTCAAAGTATACTTTCCCTGCTGTCTTCGGTTTGGTCTCTTGGCATCACCAGTCCTCTTTTTCTTATTCCAGCAGTGGGCAGTCCTGATGAAAGTTGCATAGAATGGTTCTGTTCCCTGCAGCATTCTCCTGTGAGCCCAGAGTGGCTGAAGGGCATATCCTCAGGGGACAGGTCCAAAGAGGACAGCCTTTGAGGAATGATGCTGGGTGTCATTCAGTCTAGAAGAGGACCGGTGCTGGATTGTATATTCTCTGGCTGACAGTTTAGGTGAGAATTGCAGAGGGAGCTCCTTTTTTTTTTTTTTCCCTGAAGGGCTATTCATTCTTTAATTCATAAGTTGGATTTTGGATTCTGCTGTCAGTCAGATGCACCTTGGAGCAGTTACGCTGATTGGTTGTTATACTGCATATTACCTTTTTTTTTTTTCCATTGCAGACCTCATGCCAAAAGTGCTTAAAAGCACTGTCAGAATTACACTTTACAGGCAGTCAGATAAATTAGTCTATTTTCTGCCCTGAAAAAGGTCTGCTGGAATTTGTTGGGCAGTGCCAACACAAACAGCTCATCCTACAGACCTTTGATAAAGTACAGTAGGTTATTAATAAGCACGGTTTTATGGGTCTCTATATCCTGTTGTTCGTGCGTTTTCCTTAATAAATCAGTGTGTTTGCTGAGTCTCAAGCATGACTTAGAGGAATCGATCCCATGCAGATTGAAACGGACATCCAATGTTACATTTTATGGAATTTCAATTAGAATTTATGGAAATCTGTTTCCTCCTAGAAATACTTTAAAAAAAGAAGCAAGTCAGCTTCTTTTTTTTCCCCAGCTAAACTTTATTTTTATGGCTTCGGAATTGTTCTCCTTGAAGGTAGACAGTAAATCAATGGGTCCCACTTTGCCGGAGAAGGAATATTTTCTGGTGTCTTGTTGCTGGCTCATGGAATTGGTTGGTTTTTATGGCAATGTGCTTGAAGTTCATAATAGAATCATCTCTCCTATATTTAATCTTATGCAGACAGCGGGGAGCTAAGTGCTTAGATTCCCTTGCAGATTATGCGGGAGGAAAAGCAACAAAGCAAAGCTCTGCACTTATAAAAATGTCAGTTGTGTGGAAGTAAGGAAAGTATCAATTTTTTGTAGCAACCTTTGTTTAGACGGCGTGGCCACTACCACCATTTATTGTTCATTCATGGAGGCACTTGAAAACAGGACAGTAGACAAACTATTGCATCACTTGTCAGCATCTAGGGAACTTAGAAGGAGATAGAAAAAAAATTACCATGATCATACATGGCAAAAAAAAAGCCAATTGCTTTCCAAGTTGACGTTTTCTTCCTGATTTGATTTGTCTTTTTTTGATCATTTAACGAACTGTATTGAAACTGTTAATTTATTTCTCAGTTGTAATGTCTCGTTCAATATTTTTATTGAAATAAGAACCGGTTACATCATAATATAAGTACATTTTACAAATGCTGCTATGTAGTAAATAATACTCAAAGAGAGTATGAGCTGGTGGTAGCACACAGTAATGCCCCGTACACACGATAGGATTTTCTGATGGAAAATGTGTGATAGGACCTTGTTGTCGGAAATTCCGACCGTTTCCATAAGAATTTCCGACACACAAAATTTGAGAGCTTGCTATAAAATTTTCCGACAACAAAATCCGTTGTCGGAAATTCCGATCGTGTGTTCACAAATCCGACACACAAAGTGCCACGCATGCTCAGAATAAATTAAGAAACGAAAGCTATTGGCTACTGCCCCGTTTATAGTCCCGACGTACGTGTTTTACGTCACCACGTTCAGAACGATCTGATTTTCCGACAACTTTGTGTGACCGTGTGTATGCAAGACAAGTTCGAGCCAACATCCATCGGAAAAAATCCATGGATTTTGTTGTCGGAATGTCCGATCAATGTCCGAGCGTGTGTACAGGGCATAGGATGCAAGGTAGAGCAAATGAACAACCTCAACTCGCGGGAACAATACAACTTAAACATTCCAAAGTGGTAGGCGTAATAAGCAGCTTATCAAATTTACACAGTTCAAATAAGTAAACAGAGGAAAAAGGCAAAAGAAAAGTGAAGAGAGAAGAGGGAGGCCAGGGGATCCAGTGGGTACAATGGTCAAACGACAGTCAATTGCGGGTCAATAGTGGTTAGAGCCATGGGTATACAATATCAGGGTTCCAATAGCGAGTGGTTGAAGTCCTGTGGCAGATAATTGTCAACCCATAGCTGCCATATTTTCAGGGGTTTGAGGATACAATCAAGTCATGTGGCCTCAATTGTGCTATGGATCATGAAATTGTATTATTCTATGTTTCATCTACAAAAAACAAAGATTGGGTGTTTTCCTAGCTTTAGCAATTGTTTGTTTCAAAGCAGTAGTAACGCATAGCAAGAGTTTTAATTGCGACATAAGTAAAGCAGGTGGGCGTTTATTCAGTAGAGCTATGGTAGGGTCAGGTGTGAGAGTAACCCTACCAAGCGAAGACAACATAAGAAACACCCGAGCCCAAAGGGTTGCCATAACAGTGCAAGACCACCAGATCAGCAAATGGGTTCCTCTATCCATGCAACCTCAAAAGAATTGTGGGGGATAAGGCGGAAGACTTTTGTTAATTCTCGCCGGTAGGCCCAGTTGTAACTTCAAGGTGGTAGATCGTGGGTTGGACATGGTTGCTATTGGCTGACAATTATCATGTGTATGGCTAGCGTAACAGTTCATTTTTTCAGGACAAGTTTTTGGGGGATCCACACCTTTCTTCTGGTTTAAGCAGTACCCAGAAGTCTGGTCCAAACCAGATTACTGCTTTGAGAAGAAGGGGGCGTTATTCAAGCCAGAAAACTGAGGACATCTTCTACTAAAAGGACTTACTTCATGTGACAGTACTGGAGAGGGGGTGAACATTGCAGGCAGAGCTGCTTTTTTTTATATTTGAAGCTGGTGCACCATTTAAAAAATAGCCCAGAGATAGGCTTTGAGGAAATGCGGTGTTTTGTTGAATAAAGGCAACTAGTTATGTTCACTGATCTGGAGTTGCACAGCCAACAACCTGCAAGCCTTGTACTCAACGTAGGACATTTTCTCCTCCTGACAGGGAGCATGATGAAGAGATTACATTAAGTTTATTGCTTCATCTTGATGTGTGAAATATTTGTTGGAGAAGTCGGAGGAGGAACCTGTCAGACGGAGGAGCTTATCACTTCGTTAAACCCTGGATGCAACTCAGTTAGGTGATTGTGCTGCTGAGCTCAACAATCTGCTAAACCTGCAGGTCATTGCCTTGCTGATTAATCAAATGTAACGATCGCAGATCCTCCAGGTTGCTAGACATCTAGTAGTTAATTAAAAAGTAGGAGATTGTGGAGGATTTAAATGGCAACCCCAGTCAAAAGTGACATACCACTTTTCAAGCCATTAGACAGTGCTTACTCAAATATGTTCTTGTGTTTTCTTTTTTTTTTCCATTGTGGCTAGTTAATAGTTTTATCAGTACCTCATAGTCTGTATGTCTGTTTTACCCTGGGAATCTTGATGCTTTTTTCTGGACCTGTATTTTTCAGCGTGCTTTCTGAATCATTCCTGAACCTATTGTGTCTATAAAAAAAAGACTCCCAACTTATTTGTCAGCTGTAACATTTTGGATTTCCTATCACGTTCTGTTCCAGTGTTAGGGGTCGCAAGGAAAAATAGGGTGATTCTCCCCAGTGGAGGCACAGATGGCAATAAATCGGAGACTGCTGGCAGGGGAGGCCTAATGAAATTTTAGGTTGCAGACCAGAGTTCCACAGGGGTTAAACCTCAGGGAGGACCTGGATCTGCACCTTCAGTAATCCCTCCCTACTGCCTCTGGTGCAATGATTGCTGATCTATCTACTCCTCTTGATCTTTATATATTTTCATGTTTTTCCATTTTATGTTTTGACATGGGTTGCCTTTAGATGTATATTTAAGTCCTTGTTAGTATTTCTTCATACAATTTGTTTTTATAGTGTGCCTTTGTCTATCTGGACTTGGGTCGTCAGATGGGGTTAATTCACTTGCCCAGTCCCCACCTCCAATGTAGGGTGTTGTCTATTTATTGAGCTGTTCTGTGTATGTGATTTGTTATGACTAAAACCCAGTAAAAGGGCTGAAACGCGTTAACTCTTTTTGTATTGGATTCCCCTGTTTATCTTCATGGATTCGTAATAAAGACTATATGGATTTTATGCAACACCAAGTTGCCGAACCTTCTTCTATCCATATATCATTGGATGGTGTATGAAGCAGTAGTCCTGGAACAGGTAAAGTATTTAGCCTTTTACATTAGCACGCATTCCCAATATAGGTAGTAGCCCCACACTTGTCAGTGTGGTCACTAAAACCCGACAGGGGTTCAATCCTACTAGCTTTATCCAAAGCTAAAAAAAAAGTTTGGGCTTTAGATATACTTTTCTCATCGGGCAAAGCCTGTTCTCTGTAATGCACACACATTGTAATGCACGCACATTGATACTCACCCCCCTAACTACTTCTACTGAAGCGCTTCTGGTTATGGGTGTACATGTGAATTCTCCTCACATGAAGGAGAAAGTGACATCACCACTTCCTATAGGCTCCAAAGCCAGCCAACACCAGTTATTTTGGTTGCTGCTTTATAGCAGGTAGGGGCAATGGGGGTCCCTGGCGAGGTGAGTATCGCTGGATCCGGGGGAAAAGAGGCCTTTCCAAAGTGTATCTTTTATGGATCCAAGTGCCCCTTTATGAGTTCATATCGTGGAAAAACGTTACAAAGAGTTTAAATTTAAAGAGAGACAGTGAGTATGGAAATATGGGAGCTTTCTGTGAAATTTCTAGGCACATGTGTATTTGGGAGAATCTGAAGCTCATCGATATACCATGACACCATCTGCCTGGAGTTTGCATGTTCTCCCTGTGCCTGCGTGGGTTTCCTCCAGGTACTCCGGTTTCATCCCACACTCCAAAGACATGCTGGTAGGTTAATCAGATCCTGTCTAAATTGGCCCTAGTATGTATGAATGTGGGTTAGGGACCTTAGGTTGTAAGCTTCTTGAGGGAAGGGACTGATGTGACTGTACAATGTATATGTAAAAGTGTTGCGTAAATTGACGGCGCTATATAAGTACCTAAAATAAATAAATAAAATATAAGCTGCTCCACTCTTCACTATTGTAGATTACACAGTGCCCTGGTGGTTTGCAAAGGGGTCCAGAGGCTATTTATATTGCTGCATACGCACAGGTGTGGGAGGACCCTGAAAACTGCTGTGTTTGTAGCACCGGAAGGGAGCCAAGGAATAAATGGTATCTACATTTCCACATACTCTTGCATGTGGGATGATGGGAATTTATTATAGGGAATTGTGTGTATTTACATTTGTCTGGTTACTCTGAAATTTGGAGATATGCTCCCACAAATTGTATTGTTGAAAAACTCAAATTTCTTTTAGGGGTTGATTTACTAAAACCGTAGAGTGCAAAAAACAGCTTCCTGTTTTGTTTTGTTTTTTTTGTTTTTTTTTGTCAAAGCTTAATTGAACAAGCTGAAGTTAGAAGCTCAATGGCTACCGTGCACAGCTGCACCAGATTTTGCACTCTCCAGTTTTAGTCAATCAACCCTTTAGTGTTCCATCTTGATGCTGAAAACCGGGGGCTGTGGGGTGAAGCAGCAGCACTGCTGGGTAATTGACTTTTTAAGACATAATGGAAGCTTGTGGTCTTCTTTAAAAAATTGGTACATTTTGTATTAATGGATTAGTGCATAAAGCCCCCAGTAAACCCCTTTGATTTGTAATCTGAGCTATCCAGGGCTCCACTACTTGCTAACATAAGAGGTGAGCAGAGTGGTGACCTCCATAGTTACTGCTCCTAATTTGGCCTATCAGATATTGGCATCGGATTAGTGACCTAGCTGTATTGCTTAACTATATGAAAAAAAAAATTAAGCTCATCAGCCTGTCCATGTTGTCTGGCAGTGGTACTTGGATCAGAAGAATGGGTGAAGACAAACACAAAGCTTTTGACAGGTGTATATATTTCAAGAGTGTATCAAGCTGTTTGTCTGGAGTTCTTCTTTGAAGAGACACTGTTAGTTACTTGACATGTCTTGCCAGCCACCTGAGCATATTTTCCAGACAAAGGACATTATCCAGCTCCTTCAACGTCCAAAGTGACTTAGCCCAGCCGAGGCCTTGCATCTTCGGCATTGTTCTTCCCATGAATAAAAGGCGTCTTTGTTTATTGTCTCCGTAAAAAGGTTTTAATGAAGAGCTGATCCCTTTCCCAGGATAGAATCTTAAGTCTGCAGCTACTTTTTCTGGTTACAAATTAACATCTAATGATCTGCAGCGGCTGTGCGCAGTTTCTCCCTTGGCGTTCAGAGAGAAACATTAATTACATATTGCCGAATTCTCTCTCTTTGCAGGGGGGCTCCATAAAAGAGTCTGGGGGATATTCAACTTTTTTTTTTCTAAAGATATCAGGAAAACTGGACTAATCAGCCTCTTTTGTTAAAGGCTGGAAGGGCCACCGTTTTTCTAGCTGCTTGGTTATTTAAGTCGCAATCCCAAGTCAAGCAGACAAAAGTAAACGATAGAGATGCATGACCACCTACCGGCTTCAGCATCAATGGCCATACGACACAGCTACCCTTCATATGGAGCCAATTTTCCAGCGCTAGTGGCAATCAGGCAGCTCTGTGGATCTCTCAGCGGTCTTTGTAGTGCTAAAAAAAGAAGAAAAATTCAACGACTGCTGCAAGTAAAGGAGGGTGAAGAGTGTAGGGGAGTGAGTTTTGCCTCTGGGAAGTCTAGAAGGAAGGTCTTTTTCTAGTCTCCTAGGCTTATTCAAAAATGCAATGATACAGCCAAACAGAATTTTACTTTTACTGGGCTAACAACAGTAAATTAAAGTCTAGCTGCTCTGAATAACTAGTATTTGCGCAATGCGCATTGCTGTTGGTAAAATAAAATAAATTCATATTCAATGCTGATAAATATCTGTTTACTATCCTATAGTCAGCAATCACTTGACTGCAATATCTTTATAATTTGAGATGGTTGCCTGGTAGGCAGGGTTGAACCCATAGAATCTGGCCAGTGACATCACTGCTGCCTTCAGAACCAATCGTAACCCTTCAGGGCAGATTACCAAAGGGACTTATCAGGCATGCTGTAAGTCAGCATGGCGCCCTGTAGTCCCAGTGTGCCAGTGAACACAAGATGGTAGCAACATCATTAGGTGACAGCATTAGGAGGCTGTTGCTGATGTTGTCATGCTCAAGGGAGATCAAGAAAGGCCCAGATACGTTCAGGGTAAACAGGTGTTTATTTGTATCTGCTAAAGAGAAAACCTAAAAACATTAATTATTACATCTAGCACATCATAAAATAAGAGGAACAACTAATGTTTTGAGCCTAAAAACAAAACCTTACTTTTCCAAACAGGGCAAAGAAATTGGTTTGGTTTAATGCACTCTTTCCCTGAAACGATTATCCACCTTTTCTTCACTACCAAAACTATTTTTATTACTGGTGCCCTCAAAACTGTGACCCAGTAGAAACCAAGGGTGGTGGATTGCTGTGTTTGAATGCCATCGTATGAAGGATGTATTGCATCCTAGGAGAACAGTTAGCAGTAGAAGTGTACACAAGAGTGTAATTACTTCCTGTGGGTCATCTAGTTACTTCCCCTGGATCATTTATGGTTTATCCTAAGCTCTTGTTTTAAATAACTGGCATGCATGCTGGATAGTGTGGGCAATGGTTAAGACCCACTCAATCAGCTTTTTCTTGATGACCCTTTGGGCAGGTTTACCTTCACTCCCTGTCCCAGAGACACAACAGGAATTAACAAGATATCTCTCAAAAATGAGGGGGATTCCTCCTCTTAAGCTGGCCAGAGATGATACAATTTTCTCATGCAACAACAGATTGCAGGAAAGAGAATTGCTTAATTCCCCATCAACACAGTCAGTGTCCCCCCAGAGAACTATTGTTGTTTCTCCTGTTGGTGGTGGTGGTGGTGGTGGGGGGGGGGGGGGCACAGGGAGCCATTCCTGCCAGAAGAACACAGTGATTATTGCTAGCATTTATAGCCACTGCCAATAAACGCATCCTAAAAATCCGGCATGGTGGTTGTACCCAAATCGGTCGATGGATTGACATGGGTACAATCAGCCAGCCTGCCCATACATGGTTTGTACCGTCTGTGGCCGGCTTTGTTACGGGTTTCCGCAATGGAAGATTTTAATTTTTCTGACAACTAAAATTTTGGATTTGTCTTCACCTTATATAGCACAGATAATGGTCACCAGAAGAAATTGTGAGGATAAATCACCACGACAGGGTTTCAAACAGCAATAAAGCCAGATGAAGGTTCTAACTCTTATCTACTTCACCTAAATATTGTACTTGTTTTACATATGAACTTTCTTTAATACCAAAAATGTTTCTATTATCAATAATGATTTGTTCCTAAAATACAAATGCAACCTTATGCCCCGTACACACGGTCGGATTTTCCGATGGAAGATGTCCGATCGGAGCGTGTTGTCGGAAATTCCGACCGTGTGTAGGCTCCATCGGACATTTTCCATCGGATTTTCTGACACACAAAGTTGGAGAGCAGGAGATAAAATTTTCCGACAACAAAATCCGTTGTCGGAAATTCCGATCGTGTGTACACAAATCCGACAGACAAAGTGCCACGCATGCTCAGAATAAATAAAGAGATGAAAGCTATTGGCCACTGCCCCGTTTATAGTCCCGACGTACGTGTTTTACGTCACCGCGTTTAGAAAGATCGGATTTTCCGACAACTTTGTGTGACCGTGTGTATGCAAGACAAGTTTGAGCCAACATCCGTCAGAAAAAATCCTAGGATTTTGTTGTCGGAATGTCCGAACAAAGTCCGGCCGTGTGTACGGGGCATTAGTTTCAAGCCAAAGCTTCCAGGTCAGCCTTTCTCAACCTTTTCAACACAGAGGAACCCTTCAAATAACTTTCTGGTCTCAGGGAACCCCTGCTAAAAAAAATACTTCATCTACAATACATGATAAATTAGTGTGATGGTCAGTGGGAAGAATATTTTTGGTTAGAAACTTATCTGTTTCATTTGGCTCTGTACTGATATATTTTAATGCTAAATCAAAAGAAATGCATAGGGTAAAGATGGCCAAGCCAAGCCATCTGTTGATGGCCTAGTTTCCCTTTTTACCACGGTGGTTACAAAGGACTAAGCCCTACGAGGTGAGTGCTCAATCTCAGTGTACAGAATTTAAAAAAAAGCACCAAAGTTAGTGTTAAAACTTTCAGCAGCAAAACAAGAACTTTGAAAGAAGTCGTCTATACTTCAAGCAGCGAGTTACGCACCTGTACTTTGAAGTATATTTTCCAAGGAACAGTGTTCTGTAGAGTAGCGGCCCACCTCTTGCCACTTGTTAAAATCTGAGTTTTCGCTAAAAGGAGAAATAAAACTGTCTGCTGCAGTAGACAGCTTTCAAGTGACATTTTCTGCCCAACGAACAAAAGCTGTTTAATCCTCCGCGGCCACCCATTGCCTTGCGCACATTTTACAGTGCAGAGCAGGGACTAATCAAGCCCCCTTTGATTAGCTCCTACCTTTTTATAGTGCACCTAATCAAGGAAAATAAATATCACTTCTGTTACAAATGAAATGCACAATTTTTTTCCCCCCTTTTCTCCATTGAATTGTAATTCTGCTCGAGACTGGTGCTTTCCGAGTGCTGCCATGATGAAGTAGGGGTCCAGCTGGGAGCAGCTTGCCAAAATTTATATAGAATCAGAGTTATCGCCCACACAACTTCTGCAGTGTTTCATATCAGTTTTGGGTCTTGTTGATAAACAGATGTTTTAAAGCGGGGGTCCACCTATCTATCGTTTTTTTTTTTTTTTTGGAGTTCATTCACAAACTTTTCTTCTCATGATTATCTACTCACATGTTCTGTGTAATAAGTCCGCCTGTGTCCGATTTCGTTGTAAAGAATAACTCATAAAATTCACTGAAGGCGGTTTCCATCTTCATTGTGGGCATTTGAAGCCCACAAGCATGTATTTCCTGGATGCGGTGAATGCTGTGCTCCCAGCATTCACCGAGATGTTGTGATGACGCTGTTGCACAATACATGCTGGGAAGCCTGAGACTAGCTCCCAGGGGAGTGTGGGAGGTCTGGGAGAGGCTAGAAACACGCCTACTCCCATGGGAGGAAAACCAGGAAGTGCTAAGAAGATTAGAAAAAAAAAGGTAATTACGGCGATTTAAATTTTTTTACACAGCATGTCAGCATCTAGGCAAGGAAGAGAATGCATAGAGATAATGTTCAAAATTTGGGTGGAACCCCGCTTTAAGGAACTATACCCTAAAACATAAATTTAAAGTCCGGTCCAGTCAGAATTGGAAAATAAACCTTGAGACCCAGGGAGGACAGCAGGCCTGCTTGCTATTGGGCTTTTTCGTTTTTTTTTCAGGCATTGCTGTAGTGCTTTATTTTCCTAAACTTCTTTTGTCAGTAATCTGCTGAGAATTTCTGCTTTTTATGCAAGAGAGAGAAATTTGTAATGCACCTTGTAACTTTAGCACAGTTTCAGTGTTTGCAGTAATTTAGGGGTCTCCAAACATTCTAAACAAAGGGCCAGTTTACTGTCATTCAGACTTTAGGGGGGGCGAACTTTGCCCAGTGGGAGTAAACAATGCCCCATCTTTGGTTATAGTGGAAGGAATAGTGCCCCATCTGTGGTGGCAGTGGAAGGAATCGTGTCCCATCTCTGGTGTCAATGGAAGGAATAATGCCCCATCTGTGGTGTCAGTGGAAAGAATCGTGTCCCATCTGTGGTGTCAGTGGAAGGAATCGTGCCCCATCTCTGGTGTCAGTGGAAGGAATAATGCCCCATCTGTGGTGTCAGTGGAAGGAATCATGTCCCATCTGTGGTGTCAGTGGAAGGAATTGTGCCCCATCTTTGGTTATAGTGGAAGGAATTGTGCCCCATCTGTGGTGGCAGTGGAAGGAATCGTGTCCCATCTCTGGTGTCAATGGAAGGAATAATGCCCCATCTGTGGTGTCAGTGGAAAGAATCGTGTCCCATCTGTGGTGTCAGTGGAAGGAATCGTGCCCCATCTCTGGTGTCAGTGGAAGGAATCGTGTCCCATCTGTGGTGTCAGTGGAAGGAATTGCGCCCCATTTCTGGTGTCAGTGGAAGGAATACTGCCCCATCTGTGGTGTCAGTGGAAGGAATCGTGTCCCATCTGTGGTGTCAGTGGAAGGAATCGTGCCCAATCTCTGGTGTCAGTGGAAGGAATCGTGTCCCATCTGTGGTGTCAGTGGAAGGAATCGTGCCCCATCTGTTGGGTCAGTGGAAGGAATTGTGTCCGATGTTTGGTGTCAGTGGAAGGAATTGTGTCCGATGTTTGGTGTCAGTGGAAGGAATTGTGCCCCAACTATGGTGTCAGTGGGAGGAATAGTGCCCTATTTTTAGTGTCAGTGACAAGTTTTTTCCCTTGTTGTTGGTGTCCCTGGCAGGAATAATGCCTCAAGGGAAGAATAAAAGCAAGCAAAGGGCCCCCAGGCCGCAGTTTGGAGACCACTGCAGTAATGCATTAGATGCTCATTGGTTTCATTTGTTGTGTGGAATTGCTATTTAATGACTGGTCAATGAGCAAGACTTCTGCAAGTATACTTGCCTAACATGTAACCATTAAGGCCGGAATCACACTCCTGCGTTGTGGCAACATGCATGTTACTGCAATGAATGTTATGTACATTGGTGAGCTATGCTGCCATTAATTCTGAATGGCACCCCAATGCTCCTTCCTAAATGAATGGCTGGCATTATGGCATACTCGTTAAAATGTGACACAAGATAGCATAGATGTGAATGGGCCCTTAAAGTGGTCGTATATCTTTATATACCCAGTGATGTGACTGGCCTCAGGTGATACACAGAGATTAAACAAATCCTCCTACATAAGTTGTACCTATCTATCTGCAGTCTTCTCTTGTCTACATCTGTTCAAAGTGCTGAATTATAAAGCTTGTCTGAGCTGAAATTACACACTGCAGAGCTCAGTGAGGAGAGCTCTGAGAGCTGATTGGAGAACAGGGACATACCCCCTCCACACAGCACACAGGAACAGAGCTGAGGCTGTCAATCTGCTGTAGATCCCCCCCCCCATCACCTTTCTTGTCAAAACTTGTCTGGCTGATAGCAAAGGAATGAAGCAGCAGACAGAAATGACACTTAGTGCTCTGGGTTGAGACAAGTACATAGTATACTAAAGAATGATATGCTTTGTTCATATATCATGCCTGAGGTTTACATCCACTTTCAAGTCTCATTGTTTTGCAAGCTTGGATTTGGGTGTGGGTTTGCTCACCCCTGGACCGCCGAAGTGTGGGCAGTAGACAGAACAAGCATTAGGTTTACAAATCTGATATGTTCTGCAGATTTGGAAGGAATTTGAGTAGATCAAGGTGGGGGTTGGCTGTGTTCTCATTTTAATTCCTGGCCTGTTAGGACCTAACTACAAAGTCAATTACTAATCTTATATTGACATGAGGCATTTGTCAACAAAGGTTTAATCTCCCTGCTACTGAGCAGTGAAAAGCACATGTAGATTAGGGCTTAGGTATGGGATTGATACTTCAGGATGTTTTACTGATATAACACAAGTAGAGGGGGTTTTAAAAATTAAGTGGTCCGTATTTATAAGCCAAAATATTCTTTTAAAGTGAAAACACTAAGGCAAGACCTATATAACGCTAAAATATCTGTTATCCTTTAAAGTGATACTAAAGTCTCAGGTTTTTTTTTTTTTAAATAACAAACATGTTATACTTGTACCTGTAGTGGATTTGCACAGAGCAGCCCGGATCATCCCCTTCTTGGGTCCCCCGCCGGCACTCTTGGCTCCTCTCTCCTGCCGAGTGCCCCCACAGCAAGCAGCTTTCTATGGGGGCACCAGAGCCAAGCCACGGCTCTGTGTGTCCATTCAGACACAGAGCCCTGGCTCGTACCCCCCCCCCCCCCCATTGGCTCACTGACTTTGACAACAGCGGTAGCCAATGGTGCTTTGTCTCAGCCAATAAGGAGGGAGAGTCCCGGAGAGCCGAGACTCTCGTGCAACATTGCTGGATCGAGATGGGGTTCAGGTAAGTATTACGGGGGCTGCTGCACACAGAAGGTTTTTTTTTATCTTAAAGTGGTTGTTAAGCCACAAAAATCCTCCCATCCCCTCTGTAACATAACAATATGTGTCCCTGTGCCTGTGTTATATAAAAAATATGCCAATCTGTAACTACATCAGAGTGTCTCCCGGCGCTCACATGACTCCTCGGCTCTCTCCACTGCCCAGCTGACAGGTCCAATGGGCGGGGCCAGGCACTGCCGATGACATCAGCCAGGGAAGAGGGGAGGAGAGAGAGAGAGAGACGAGAAGTCACGTGATCACCCAGAGACGGTCTCGTGTAGGTACAGATCGGCATATTTTTTAAATAACACAGGTATAGGCACACATATTGTTGTGTTACAGAGGGGATGGAAGGATTTTATAGTAGTTATGAGAGCAGCGGGGGGGGGGGGGGGACACAGGAGACAAAGTGCAGGGCTGCGGATGACGGAGGCACGTAAACTGACCACGGTGTCAGGGCTCAGCAGCCATGATAAACTGTGGTCAGTTTACAGGGGGGAGGGTATAGCCAGGCAGGATCAGCCAGGTATTTTAGGTGATAGAAGGGGCCAAATTACACAGCACAAGCACTGTGCTGTATAACATGCTTTAAGGGAACAGGATCTGTTTTTTTTTTGTTTTTTTTTAGGTTAACAAACACTTTAATGCAAAGAATGCATTAGGATTAAAAACCTTCTGAGTTTAGAACCACTTTAAGGGCCTGTAATGTCTGTGAGGGGGTGTGTGGACATCCCTCCAAATTATTGCGTTTAGGTGTTTCCGAGGAAGGATACTATTAATAAAGATATTTGAGGCAATTGTGCGTCCAGCCTTGTGGTAGCAGTTTGGTGAATGCCCTTTTGTTCCAGCATCACTGTGACCTGCACAGAGCCATGACCTCAACCCTACTAAACATCCTTGGGATAATTTGGTATGCCAGGACGTTCTGTCCAACATCAGTACCTGACCTCACAAAGGTTTTTTGGTTGAACTGGTCAAAATTTCCACAGAAGTGCTCTAAAATCTCGGGGAAAGCCTTCTGAGAAGAAGAATGTAGTGGTCTGTTGTACTCACAGGGGGAGAGGGAAGGGTGTGAAAAATTCCATATTAATGTCTTTATTTTTTTAATGGAAAGGAAAGCCCAACTTACTCATATGAAGGAGTGAAACTCCAAGGTAGGTTGAGAAGTCCACAACCTATGTAGTGCAAATTCTTCTCAATTACTACGTTTGGTAAATCTAAGGCCCTTTTCACACGAGCGGACCGATTGGGTCTGCCTGTCAGTTTCAGATGGACCCGATTGGACCCTCCTTTGTCCTCTATAGAGCGGTGGGTGTAAACAGGCATGTGTCCGTTTACAGCCGCCAACATCCAATCTGATCGAATCTACTAAAAACGGATGAGGATCTGTTCCCCATGTGTTTAGCAGATTGGATCGGGTTGCAGTCAGGTGTAAACGGACAGTCTGTTTACATCCAACCGCCCATCGAGGAGAGCGGGCTGTGTCTGTGTCCACTCTGCATAAGTGGAGAGGACACGGACCAGCCATCCGCCTGCTCAATGGGTATCAGCAGACAGATTCCTCTCTGAGCAGGCAAACTCCTGGCGGAGTTCGCCCCATGTGGAAGAGACCTAAAAGTCATTTTTCAAATATTGCACAATCCAAATAGAACATGTAAAGCTAGTTTTGCTAAATACAATACATGTATGCACATGGCCAATACATGTACATGGTGCTATTGGCAGCTACTCCCAGGATAGATCTGCTGTCTGCCTCTGTCACCTGGGGTCATCAAAATCCTTTCCATGTATAGCTTATCTTACAATCACATGTACCCTTGGTCACGAGCAGGTGTTTTTCAGCTTCGTAACCTGGTGCACTCTGTGACCCGTAAATTATTCTCTTTTGAGGAACTTCACAATAAATTTGAGATCCCCAAAAAACGTTTCTTCTCCTATCTTCAAATTAAGCTTTTTTTTTTTTGCTCTAAATCATCATCCCTGTCCTTGGAAAAACCTACTGCATGCAAATTATTATGTGCTCAGGGCCCATGTCAACCCGGCCTTATTTCATCCATATATAAAATTCTCCATGAGTCTACCCCGCTTAGAGATGTCTCCCATACCTATATGCAGAAATGGTCCAAAATTATTCAGACACCTCTTTCTCTCCCACAATGGCAAAGAATTTGGGACTCAATATCCAAAGCTTCAAGGTGCATGGAGCAGAGAGATACCGCTTATAAAATCCTCCTGTTTTGGTACAGAACCCCAGAAGTTCTTTATACGTATGACCTCCCAGACCTGTTGGAGATTCCTTAAAGATGTGGGTATCACATTTTCTGGGATTGCCCCGTGATCCGACCTTTTTGGATCTCGGTGCAACCTCTCCTTCAGGATCTTTTTGAGTTGGATTTTCCCCTAGACCCGGTTCGCTATCTATTGAGTCTCCTAAGCCTGGGTGTCTCCAAACATACCAGGAAATTGGTGACTTTTATTTTACTAGCTGCTAAAAGAGTAATACCCACCTGTTGGTTATCCTCTAATCTTCCTACACAGTCCCAACTGTTACAGACCATAGTTCACATACGCAGAATGGAACGTTTGACAGCAGTAGTTCACAACTCTCTATCCCACTTTTCAAAGGTATAGGATTGGTTGGATAACTCTCGATTTAACTCAGAAGCTATTCCCCCTGATTGAACACCCTCCTTATTAAATTATTGCGGTGTTTTTTTCTATTTCTATCCATATGTTTTGTCAAAACCCATGGTGTTCCCCTCCCCTCTTATTTTTCTTGATGTTCTTAAATGTTATAGTTCTTTATCATGTTGTACCTCATTGGCCTGAAGATGGAGCCACAATAGGGTTATGAGGTATTCTTCACACATACTTAATCGGTTCCACTGGCCTATAACCCCAGTTCTTAACTTTTGCACTTTTCATAAGTGGTACATGTTCATTTTATGACTGTTTATGCCTTATTGTATTGTACTCTTACATGTTACATCCTTTTTTGATATGACATGCTTTCTGGCTATGTTCCTCATATATATTATTTTTTGTATTGTTTTGGAAAACCCAATAAAACATACATAAAAATAAAAAAAAAATCCTTTCCATGTGAAGGAATCATGTGTGGTAGGTTCCAATGAAAACAGCATTGTCATGGGACACAGGGGTATCATCACGCTGAGGGGGGGGTCACTTACATATGAAGATTTGCCGAACAGGATAAATTATCTTCATGTCTGTAGACAAATTCTTTTTTTTTTTGGTGGTTGCTGATGTTCTTTTTTTTAAAGTCTCCTGGTATGTTTCGGCCTCGTTTTCTTCAGATCAGCAGCCTGCATACGAGGCCTGCATTACAAGCTTTCAGCAGTAAAAAGTATATTATAAGCAGATTAGGACATGCTTCTGTGCATTTCTTTATTATTTATGATGCAGTGCACAGGAACCGTCCTCCATAAATACATCTCCAACAATTACAGTGCATATTTTTAATGCACCATTAAGTGACAAGACCATGATGCTTACTAAAAACATTGAAATAATGAGATTTAGCATCGCTAAAGCCGTAATGGTAGTGAAAGGGTCACAAAGGATTCAGGAACTGTAATGATACAGGACTGCAGGTATCCAGGGGAAGAGGAGGGGGGGAGGATGGGGGGGTAGGCGTTCAGGCGATTAGATTTTGCTCTTTCTCGGAGGCTGCTAGAAGAGATTGAGCCTTAGTTGCATTGTGTTATTCCTGTATTTGTAAGGTTGTTCACTTAACCCACCCAGCGACCCGTTAATACTGGAAGCCCCTGAGACCCGGATGGGAAACGCAGGCTGGTGGATCTGATTGAACAAGGTCCACAGGAAAATTCTATTTACACATTAGGAGCGAGGGGGATATCCACACTCTTTCCCTAGCGAGCGATGTGAGAAGCAGGTGCCAGACAAGTCATTCTTGTATAACACACTGCGGGCACATTGGTGCAGATGTTTAAAGGGAAAATTGACTTGATATTTTTAGTTTCGACATTACATCAGCAGCTTATTTGACAGATGAGACGAAAGATACTTTATACATTCATTCTGCATGCATTCATTAGACACCCCAGACAGGCAGCTAAGGGAACGACAATGATATGCATTTACCTGT